>NC_044278.2:113634060-114249393 GCF_004027225.2 Strigops habroptila | reverse complement strand
TTCAGTGCACAGAACAGCAGCACTACAAAGATCACAGGATGGATCAGACAATAGAATTGAATATACAAATAGCCATATATGTAAATTATGTACTTAAAAGCAAAATATGAAAGGACAGCTGGCTCACCTCACCACGATAGTTCGCTACATTTATTGCCAGAAAGTCTTCATTGTAGTTCTCAGAGAAGTTAAGAGCGTTCACCAGATGAGCAGCAACATGTAAGACTAAAAGAAACAGTAAAGCTGAGATCCATAAACAATAGATGTTCCTCTAAAGTAAAGAAAAATAGCTACCCAGATGCCAGGCTAAAATCACATCATCTGCATGAGATGCATCAGGGATTAAGGAATTCTTTTTCAAAAGTAAATCAGATTATAGATATTCACTGCAGAAAGCTGTATGTATTTTAATGTATTTTACCATTACAGCAATCATTTCCATACTGCAATGCTTCAGCTTGGAGACAACACTGAAAGGCATCCACACAAGAACATTTTTTCATCAAGTTGGGTATTTGTCTCCACTGCTCCCTCATCTGCAGATAAGTTAGTAGAACCCTATTTCTTCACTGAAATTCCTTAGGCACAACAGAGGGTCACTTGTAATGGCAGATTTTGACCTGTTCTCATATACCTGTCCTTTTAGAAACTGGAATTTTAAGGAAAGGCTCAGCATTAGAATATAAGCGCAAGTGTTTACAGGAAAAATAAACCACAACCCACGCACAGCTGAGAAAGTATTCGCAATTTAAGGTAGGGAAGCACAGAACAAGACTACCCCCAAATGTACTGTACAAGAAAAAACACAAAGTGCTGCTTCAGTGTGTGTTCCAAACAAGCTGGTGCTCAGCACAGTAAGATCTCACCTGAAAAGATGCATATCGTAACACCACACGTCACATGGAAAGTTTTACTTTTATCTAGCAGCCTTCTGGTTTTCCTGCTGGCAACCTAATAAGAGAAGAATTCAAGCAATCTCTCTTCTAAAACAAAGCAAAGAAAAAAAATACTAACAGCAACTGAGGTGATGTAATAGCAGCTTCAGCTTTTAACACTCTTGCATGCCCAGTACCTAATGTAAAAATAACAGGATTATTTCACTGAGCCAATTTTGAGGCCTTAATGAAGAAATTATAGTGAGATCTGTATTAGATGATAGATGTCAAGAGCACATAAAGTAATGTCCCTTCTGGCCTTAAAATTTAGGAATTCCAGCACTAATTGATGTCGACATCCGACTCCCTAGTGAACAGGATCAGAGTGAAGGGTGCATTTGCATACATACATGCATCTATAGACATCAAATCTTACAGGTATTGTCGTATGATGAACAGAACTCACAGGTTCAATTTGCAACCATTTAAAAACCACAAATGTTCCTCAAAGCGTTATTTAAATTTCTGTAAAAGCAACTGGTGAATCACAAACAAACTAAACTATTGTTTATTGAATATTAGTACAGAAAACAAACCCTCTTAGCTCTGACAGAACTTTTTCTCCCATGCTAATGAATATATCAGATCGAGTATTTCTGTTCAAGGTTTTGTCACCTCCAGTAGGACACTTCTGGTCATGCAGAGACAAAGTCCTTTTGTTCTGTTGAACTCTACTAGGAAGCAGTAGAGAGGACACAGATGGCTTTTATATTAGAGTTGGGAAAGAAGGAGACTTTGGCTACAATTTCACAGCCTTCCACAGGTTACAATTCCCTGTCCTTCAAAAATGCACTGAAAAAACCTTGCTTACAAGTCCAATCAAAACAGACAATGCCAGCCAAGGCAGTCTTCAAAGGAGTCACGAATCTAGGATTAATGTCTGATACTCGCTCCATGCAAGCCCATGCTGTATAAAAAATAGGGATGCAACAGATTTTTTCTATTGTTTTTAGGCTAAACAGAGACCAGGGCCCTCATCTTCGTCACTGCTGCATTCTGAGGACAGTACTTACCTTCTGAGATCCTCGCAGGAAGGCCAAGAGAACACGGCACATAGGTAGAAGGACCAGGCAGCAGTTGAGATTGAGGACAGATGCTGAAGCTCTGCTAACACACAATCCTAGCTGAACAAATATAGCAAGAGTTAGATTACAGGGAGAAAAGACACTCTAATGGTTCAGGTGTCAGTATTCAACCTCCTTTTCTTTGCTGTGAAACTGAACAGTTCCCATGCTCATCAGAATAGTGGAGTTTCATGATGTTTTACATGTTCTGGAAAAAACATGTTTTACATCAAACTAATTTTGTCATCAATAATGTCATCAAATGACAACTTTCTACTGAAAGAACTATTATCCTCATCAGTGCCCAAAGCCACATGGAACAAAATGTATCTGAGATTACAATAAGTGTCCATTGAGAAATTACCTGAACGCTTCAACAGACATAATTAAATCAGAAAGAGAGATAAATACCGTGAAGACACTACACAGTCACTTAAGTAACGTGTAATGATTTTCTGGTAAGGAAGCCAGAAAAAGATGTTAAAAAAATCGTATTGATCCAATGAAGCTCAAATGGTAATATTGTTTCAAGGACTGTTACAGAATCGTCACAGAACTTCTCATCCATTCACACTCCGCAGTGCCATATTTGGACCTAAAGAAAGTAGGTTTTCTTCAGTTTAACTACTCAATAGCTGGGAACTGTAATGAAATCTAATTTCACTAATACTTTCACTGGTATACTTGGAACTTACATAATTAGAACAAAACCACTTGTCAAATGAATGAACAAAGCACACATTAATGTCATAACCCTGTATTTTTTAATCTTATTATATTCTCTCATTCATTTATGATTTTTAAAGAAGTTAGCAAAATGCCTTTGTTCTCCTAGTTATTAGGCTGAATTACCATTTTACTAGCTTATATAAAAGATGCTTTTAGACTGTCAACAGATTCCTGGAAGGGTATTTCTTACAGTGTTCTCTAATACCCAAATTTTTCAACTCCTGAAGAAATTAATAAAAAACTATTATAAGATAATTCAAATACTGCAGAGATATGTAAATTACTTGATCATGTAAAAATTATCTCATTAAAAAATATGAAAGATATATTACTTTTTCAAAACAAAACTTTATGTCAAAAAAGAACATTTTCTATTTCTCAGTAAAAAAAAAAATCAGCAGTGAAACATTTATTATATTCATATGCTAATCATCAAGAAGAAAAAAATTGAGAGAAACAAAGTGTTTATTTGGAAATTCTTTTTTTCTTTACAAAAATTATTAGAAAAGCCTTGTAATTCAAAACTTATAATTGTTATTAGTTGGTTTTTACAGACATCTACATGTCACAGAAATATATGAATATACAAACTAGTAAAAATAAAGTACACAATATAACTGGATTTCAGCATGTCTAAGAAGATCATAGGCACAATGGCATGGCAGGTGCTTCTCACTGTCATAAAACATCAAAACTGCCTGCTGCCTGCTCTCACAGTTAGTAACACCCCATTTGTACCCCATATTCTCTGCAGTACATCTGGGCACAAAACCAGTAGGCAAACAGAAGGTAAAGATGCTCGAGATACCTGAAGCACCAACCTCTCCACCTAAATCCTGTTTCTTTTCTGGCCACTTTACATTACCTAGTGTTGGACACAAGTGCTAGGGACCTCCTCACCTGACATTACCACCTTCCACAGAAGAAAGCAGTCATAAGGGCACCCTCTCTCTAAGTTGCCCAAGAGAAGTAGGAGCAACTACCCTACAAATTCTGCTCTACCCTGTTCTCTGCCATGTAAATGTGGGATCCATAGCACATGTCCCTAGAGCAGATCTCACAAAAGTTACATTCAGAGGGACACTTACAGCAGAAGCATCTCTAACCTAATGAATTACAGAAAATCAGACTGGAATGAAGCACATCACTTAGCTCTTTCCCACTCTCCGGACCTCCTCCACAATTTCTTCCAATGCACTGTTAGTCCTTTTTTTCCTGACATAAAATCTCCCTCTTCTGCTTCTATTTCATGTTACTTCACACTCTGTTCACATGCACAACAAGAGATTATTTTGCTACTTTTCCCTCAGTAGTCATGCTCTTCAGACTTTAGGTCCCCTTTGCACTCTCCCAACTGGTCTAGAGCTCAAGTGCAATGACTACAATTGAGCACCAGCTACAATGGCTGCAGCCTTAGAAACTAAGCTGAGATTTTACTGAATGTCAATGTCACTCTCCACTTCAAAGTATGATTTTAAAAGAAAATGCAAACAACCACTATAAATATTTCTCTATCCTTGCCCACAGTAGCTTAAAGGGACTTTAGAACATTGTAAATACTTTTGGACTATCAGATAAAATGCAATACCCTTGAAATGATTGGACTTAATGGCAAGTAAAATGTCTCTACAGTGTGCTGTTTGCATATACAAGACTGTCTCTATTTTCAATAATTATCATTCCCCTAAAGGGAAGCTAAAAATGAGCTTTATACCTCATAAAAGCAGTAACTTCAAAAACATGGTCATTAAACACATATAAGCACTTTTATTAGAGCTTGCTGATGTGCTACAGTATTACAGTGGTTAAATGAGCATGATTTGAAAAACCCAAGAATTACGTAGAACTAATGTTATGCAAAACCCAGAAGCAAACTGAACAATCTTTACAGCTCTTGAATAACACTCAAGAGGTGAAAAAAAGTTGCAATTACAATTAGTAAGTAAAGCAACTTGAAAATTGAAATAATTTCTATTGTATGACCTATATGACTCATTATTAGTTTGTCAAGAGCTTATGTTGTCTTGGAGTTTAAACATAAACTAGGCATGATATTTGTTATCCTGCTTTATGACGCACAACTATTCTTCTTACAAAAATTCAACAAAAGAGTCTAGTTTGGAATAGTCTAGAATAGAGTTAATTCTACACTGCACAGCATTAAATAAATGAAATTGTTTAGTGTAAGATATAAGTAAAATGCCAAGCAATTTAACTGTTGAAAAAAACATGAACCAGTGATGATGAATAGAAAAAGCTACCTGACTAACCTCCATGGACGTTTTTCCCATTTGCTATTTAACAAATAACTATTTAACAAATTACTATTTAACAAAATGTTATTTAACAAATAGCAAATATTCATGACAGTGCAATTACTGTGGAAGAATGCCCTTATGTTAATTTAATTCAATGCTATTGGTGCCTCTACAAAGGGAAAAGAGAGCAGGAAACGACTTCTTTGAATATGCAGTGCACTTCTAGGAAAGCGTGATGCAAACACTTTCACCAATGGTTCATTTAAGGTTTTATTCTGAAGAAATAAAGTTGGGCAATGCTTGCTACAAAATGCCCATGACCAATTTGAAAACAATGATAAAAGTAATACATTTAGCAATGCTTAGAATCACAATTCATGCAAGACTTAGAAGAATAACAGAGTACTAAGCTTCCTCTTAACATATACTCAAAGGCGAAAAACATCCCCACGAAACTAATTCTTTCCAAATGGTTTCCAAGCAGCTTCATTCTTGACTTCCTTCGCATTGCCTGGGTGGCATGGTAACAAATTAACATTGTTGGATTTTTACACTATAGTACAATAAAAGATGATTTTTCCTCCAAGACAACTCACTGGTTCTAAAAGGGAATATATATCCTTATTATCCTTCTATGATTCTATGATTAAGTAGTTAAGAAATGAAAGAAATAGAATCCTATTTCTTTCTAAGGTTATTGTTTTAAGGAAAAAAAAAGTATTATTTAATGTTAGTACTATATGAAATTTCTGTGGGATCAAAAAACAGAGGACAAACCACTCCAAAAATCTCTGCTGCACAATCTTTTTCACCCACCTTTGCTGATACCAGATCCAAGCATTTGATAACCTCCTTCTGTACTCTGCCTACCCAGTATCACACACACTGTTAGCCCACTTCAAGGAGGGGAAAGAGGCATAGAAATACTAAAGGATTAATCGAATTCACAGAGATGATTTGTGGCAGGGATAATAGGCAACTTTTTTTGTCACCATTCACTTGTAACTCACTAAACAGACATTTCTTGAAGGTCTTCCTTCTCTTTCTGTCCACATATTAAGGTCACATCTCATTTTATAAACAGTCCCTTTGTATTAGATGTACTTCTCCTTCTACTTAAATAGGTCATTCAATCTGAAGAAAGCAACTATCTTAATCTGAAATTCAATATTAGCTTCCAACTTCTCGGAAAATCTCCAAACAAAGTGTATTCACTTACAAGATTTCAGACCAAATGTTCATCTTCATTAATCAGTTTGTTTGATTTGTTAGAATCCTGACCTCAGGAAATACAATTTTTAAAAATACATGGTTTAGTGTGAGGTGCCCTGCCCATGGCAGGGGGGTTGGAACTAGATGATCTTAAGGTCCTTTCCAATTCTGACTCTTCTATGATTCTGTCTGTGTTGCTGAGTTACAAGTTTCGTTTCGTGCCAGGCAGAATGATACACACACAGACTGGAAGTGATCTCAAATTATCTTCCAGATTTGAGTGTTCCAGGCCATCCTTCTTCTGTAGCAAGTGCAAAGCGTTATAGCATTTTATATATTAATATGCAATAAGAACTTGGATGGTTGATCCTGCAAGATGCAGCATGAGCTAAACTCCACGAATTTGGTCATGATTCAAGGGATTAAGTGTACCTAAGCCCCCTCAAGAGATTCACAACACACTGCAACTCATGGCCAGATCAGGAAGTTGCTTATTGTCCTATCTGAGTCACAGTCACATAGGAGTAATGTGATGTCCACTACTAAGGGCTTCCTTTCTGTTGAATTACTTCCCCTTATCACAAACAGTAGGTAATATGGTCTGTAAAACTGATCTTCTGGAGTGTAATGCAGCTATTCTTAAGACCTACCATTGTTGAAGTACCATAGGAACCCTGCAATAATTCATAATATAATGAATAATCGACCAATGAAGCACTTTGGCCATAATCCAGTTCTGTTCCACACAGAGTATTATGCCCTGATCATCTTACAACAAGGAGCAATGATGACAAGACTATTTTTAACACCAGTCTACACGATACAGTAGCAAAAATTTCAGTTAATCACTCAAGATGTACCTCTACTAATTGAACCTCCATTATTAAGAGATTCACAAGAAGTTCTGCCAAGGTGGAAGTTCTCCCATAAAAGTTAGTAATACAAATGTCCTTTACAGGACAGCAAAGATGCTGGACTATGGAGTGTCCACAAAGAACAAGGGGTTGGGGGAAAAAATGTTTTGGCAAACAAAAAGTCTAGAATAAGGCAAAGAGAATGCAAGAACTGATTTACTTGCAAATTCAGGGGACTATCAAATCAGGTCTTGTGGATTAATACCCTCAGTCTTCATCAGGGAATCCTGCATATATATTTATGTATATATATAGCTTCCATAGCAACATAAATCTATTATTAGATGTTTTTGACACATGTAAGACTCTAAAGAGCAAATCCTAAATAGCCTGGTTACAAGACAATTAAATAGCAAAACCACACTGCATTAAGGAAATTAAAGAGTCAAGATACACAACTCCCTCCAATGCCTAGATGGGGAGAAGCAGGCTGCAGGGTGGTAGCATAAGGATCAATGAAAGCAAAATTTGGCCTCAGTTAGTAAAATCTCTACAATTACAATAAACTAGCAAGGAGAGACATACAAGTTAATGGAACATCTGGAACATATTCCAAGCAGTGAATAAAGATGACATAATTGTACTGCACAGTAAGAAGGCGGCAACTGTATAGATAAAAAAAGCGAGGCAGCATTTTTCCTTTTCTGTCCCATTTTCAGTTATTCAATCTCTTCCCAAAGAGATCCTTCTGAGAATGCATTTTCTTCACTTTGGTCTGAAACCCAGAAGCTTATCGCTTGCATTAAAATCCATTTGACAACATTAGAGTTATTTGAGCAGGGACTAAAGAGTGAACAGGGAGAAACCTTTTATGCCATGACAAATGAGCCCAATGCACTTTCTGTTCATAGAGAACTCAAGCAACAAAACACAGGTATTTCATTTAATGCTGCTAACAGCAAGACTTAAGTTCTATAATAAGTCCAGTACTGAATTCAGGAATGAATATGTGGGCCAGACACAAGCAAACTTGAAAAAAATATAGCCAAACTCATCTGAAGGGAGAAATCTTGCAGTCTGCAAAGAAATGAATCATCTGGACCATTTCTCTGACTGAGCAGGCACAAAACCTCCAATAATGAAGATTTTGGAGTTATGTCAGGTAATTTATGAATCCTCCCTTCTGTAATACATGCCTACTTCATTCTTTAGTATATATCATAATATACAGCTTCAGAATATTCAGAAGATCAGAATACTCTTTCTCTTTTTGCCACATTCTTTTATAAGAAATCCATGCCTGTTAGGTGTTTCCCAGGCTTGCCTTCTTTAAGCAATGTAAGGCCATAAGTTAACATTTATTAAATTATGAAAAATTGAGATTCTGCACCTGAATCATGTTCCTGAACCACCAGCAATGAATGCTTTCATGCAGTAAGACTATGGTCTGCAGTGTTAGCAGCAATTAAGCATCCAAAGGGAGGGTTCATCAAAGCAAAAGTATTGGGAAGTGCTTTACATCCACTTAGGTTCTGGTTGAACTTGCACTGCAAGAATCATATAATCACAGAATGATTCTGGTTGGAAGGGACCTCGGCATGTCTCTATTCCAACCTATAAGCAGGTTCAACACGAAACTCAGGCTAAGTTTGATCAGGGGTTTGCCCAATTAGGTTTTTAAAACCTCCAGGGATGGAGATTCCACAGTGGGAATGTGGCCATAGGACTCAAACTAAACAAAGACATGTGACTCAACATAAATTTACCCACTAAATTTTTAGCGTAGAATAGGCTGATTAACCTCATCCTAGCACATCAGTGCCTTTGACTTATTTATTCTCTTTGCACTTCCAGGACACCACCATGTTCTTGGTGCCTTTTTACAGGTATAGAATTAAGGACCAGAAAGATTGCCATTGAAAGACTGAGCAAGATTTACATACCTAAATGATTTTAAAATCCTGTGCTAAGTACCTTGTTCAACATCGCAGAAGGTGCAATAGGAAAGGAATGAAACTGAGACTCCTTCTGTGGAAGGCTGAAGAAAAGTGAACCACTGAATGAAAGACTGACCTCATTCTTTCGCCTTCTTCACAAGAGCAAGAAAATACATGGCATGAAAATGTGGCAGAACTGAATATATTCAGGATATTCAGTCCAAGATCTCATTTCATAGCACAATCTGATTTCCTACAGCAACTCTTCTTGTTCTCCATCCTGTTACTTGGTAAACAATAAAATTACCTGTGGTAAATCTTTCAGTGCTGCAAGTGCAGTTCTTAAGGAGGTTTTAGGCTATTGGAGCATACCAAAAGAGAAAAGAACACCTTAGCAGACCTCACTGAAAAACAAGAGGATTTTTTTAATTCAAAAAAACCACCATTCCTTTTTGCCATTTTTTGGTGACCGACTGGAAAAAGGAATCAATTTCCATGAAACTATCTGTAAAAATTTCATTCTGTTAAGACAAAAAACCCCAAACTGTTGAATTATAAGTGAAGAACTTTCGTCTAAATCTCAGAATATTCAAACATCAAGAAACGGCACACAGAGGGACTGCAAGCCACTCATCCACATGTGAAATGGAGAGCAGAATGGTTACGCAGACAGGCCAGTGGCCCATCTCAAACCAATATAGAAAACAGAAGAGGAGCAAAATTCCCCATGAAAGGTAACAGCAGCAGTAGCATGGGTACATGTATGGCTTTCTGAAGAGACTAAAATTGGGTTCAGTTTTCCCAACCTTTGCAAAATATTGAAGAGAAGGGAGAAAACTAATTCTGGGGTCTAAGGATGATATTTATACAAACTTTGACCCAAAGTATCTTTTCGACTTGGCTCTTCACTTTCCTCCTCATTTTAGAAAGTCTCTAAACTTCTTTGGTATTCTTTCCCACAATTGCAGACACAGCTAGACAAACTCAAACACACGGTCTTCTGGTCCTCATCTCTCGACCAAGACAAGGAATCTGTTGCTTGAATCATGTCACAGGTTCTGAACACACGTTATCTTACTTTGCATGTGTCTTTCATTTTGAAGTATAAGAAAACCAAAAAAAAGATCAGATAATGAGCTGGTACAAGGCAGACAAGTCTTCTGAATTGAGAAGAACTTTGATGACTGATACCAGCTGGACTGTGCCAGAATTATAAGGTTCTGGCAGTGGAGGGATTACAAGGGTGGCCTCCCTGAAAAACTGCATGTCCGACAGAGCCAATGCCAGCCAAATCCAAGACAGACCTGCCACTGGCCAAGGCCTAGTCCATCAGAGACAGTGGCAGCGCCTCTGAGATAGCTTATTTAAGAAGGGGAAAAAACTGCTGCACAACAGTATCTGTGAGAGATCAGTAATATGTGAGAGCAACAGCTCTGCAGACACCAAGGTCAGTGCAGAAGGAGGCAGGAGGTGCTCCAGGCGCCAGAGCAGAGATTCCCCTGCAGCCCATAGTGCAGCCCATGGTGAGGCAGGCTGTGCCCCTGCAGCCCATGGAGGTCCACGATGGAGCAGGGGGATGCCTGAAGGAGGCTGTGATCCCACGGGAAGCCTGTGCTGGAGCAGGCTCCTGGTAGGACCTGTGGGCCCGTGGAGAGAGGAGCCCCCACTGGACCAGGGGAAGAGTATGACGAATCCTCCCCTGAGGAGGAAGGAGTGGCAGAGACAATGTGCAATGACCTGACCACAACCCCATTCCCCATCCCCCTGTGCCGCTGCAGGGGAGGAGGTAGAGAATCCGGGAGTAAATCTGAGCCTGAGAAGAGTGTTTTTTATGAAATAAAAGGTGGAAAGGGGAAAGGTGTTTTTTATGCTTTGGTCTTATCATTACGCTACTCTGATTTGATCGTTAATAAATTAAACTAATTTCCCCAAGTCGAGTCTGTTTTGTCTATAATGGTAATTGGTGAGTGATCTCTCACTGTCCTTATCTCAATCCACAAGCCTTTCAATCTATTTTCTCTCCCCTGTCCAGCTGAGGGTGATAGAGCAGCTTTGGTGGGCACCGGGCATCCAGCCAGGGTCAATCCACCACACCGGCTGACAATCTGGCCCAACATGTTGACCCAAGAACATCTGCTTTATAAGCAACCCACTTGCTCTGCCAGGAACAAACACAGTTTCTAAATGGATGCCCTGGTCTACAAAGCCATCAGAGAGCATAGTAATATTGAACACATTCTCATGCTTTTTCTTTCAAGAAAATCATCATCAGGAAGAATTTAAGTATTTTCATTAGCTTCTTTTTGCACTGCTTTTGCTAAGATTAATTTCTTGAACACATCCGTGTCAGCCACAAGAAAAACAAAAAGATAAAAGTAGATCAGGTCAACTTACTTTCAAGCAAGTCCACAGAAGCTTTCAGAACTCACAAGCTACGGTAATGATATCAACCATGCAGAAAAATACATCCTGGATCTACCAAAGGTAAAATCCAGAGGCTCTTCAGCAGGTTAGGATGTGCATCATCTGTGCTTTAACCCCATGTCAACTTCCAATTGAAATCCACCCCTGAGTATGACATGGTGCTACAAAGCATCATGTTATTGACCTCAAATCATGTTATTGTATTCTCAAATTCTGAGCGACCCTAGAGCATTTTACAGAAAGTTGTTAACCCTTACTCTATCCCTTTGGATAGAAATAATTTCAAACAACTGCAATGGCATAGCTGTGGATAACTTCACAAGACAGTATCTCACTTCCCCAAATGATCTTTTTGAGTACTTCTGGTGGTGGTGGATGTTACCCTTGCTAAGTCAAAATGGTCATTAAACCATTCAGACTCCATGCTGATGCTGTATTAGATAGCAAAACTAAAAGTATATAGATTACAATGATTTACACAGAACGGAGGATCTATGAGGACGACAAAGGCTGAAAAGGACTACGACTTATCAAAAGAATTCCTTCAGCAACAAGATTGGCTAACATTTTGATAACAAAATTTGAGTTCCAGCCCTCTGTTGAGCATGTTTGTATTCCTGTGAGCCTGCCTGCAGCTGGGAACACTTGGAGGGAAGCGAGGAAGGGGAAGGAGACCTGCCCCATACTTGACTGGCACTTTTTCTTCTCAACACTTCACTTTTTACTCCTAAACAACTGTCAACAGGATCCCAGTGATCTCCTACTTGATCTTTCCCCACTCTGCAGACCTAAACAGGCAGTTTGTGTCATCCTTGATTAGCAAACGCATTCTGCCCCATTCCCACCTCCCAGCATGCCAATTTCCAGGGCAAAAAGTAACGTCCGGGTCACTCACCCCTAACATCTGATGCAAATAGTAGTACTGAAGCCCTTGATAATAGAGCAGGAAGGTTTTCCAGAAGAACCATACATTGAGGGAGAGCCAGAAAAACTGAAATGAAAGAGAAACAAGAGATTGTAAGTGCAAGTTACACGTGCAAACTTCCCAGTGTTGATTTCATTCATAAAAGTCATATCCTTGCAGTTTCATAAACATATGCACATGGAACAGGAAAACAAACATCAAGCGTTTGGCATAAAATACATTAAAATATTAAAACGAATAGCCCCTAGGTGAGAAATCTTCACTTTCATTGAATTTCACAAACTTTACCTACTGAGAGCTGCCAAACCCCCCCCGCTACAGAACACTACTGCAAATCTCTAGTTAAGACACTGCAGTCAAAGACTCCGGGAATAAAAACTAGCAACAAAGAGACAAAGACAAAGGCAGGAACAACTTGACCTCCGAGAAGATGCATCTTCTCCCCCAAACTTTCCCGAAGAGGCTCTAACAAAGAGCGAACGTCCCGAGCGCGGCGGGACGCGATGCCCGCGGACACCCGCACTGTTCCCGCCGCAGCACACGCGTGTCCCCCCGTGCCCAGCGCCGTGCACCAATAACTCGGGCACCGAGCGCGGCCGGCACCTCCTCGACCCCCCCGGTGCCACCAGGGCCCAGCGCCAGCGACGGGACCACCCCCCCACCCCACGCAGCCCCCTACCAGGAAGAGGTGTTTGCCCCCCTCGTTGGCCAGCCAGCTCCTGCAGGACAGAGCCATGGTGCGGGGCCGGACCCGGGGGGTTCGGGGGGGCGATGTGCGGGCTCGCCCTCCTTTTCAGCCGGGCCGAGCCGAGCCGGTCCTCCCCTGTCCCCACCCCTCACCCCCCGCCCGGGCTTCCGGCCGCCGGGGCGTTGCGCTCCGGCCTCGCCGCGCTCCAGGTCCCCCCATCCCGGCCCCGCTGCGGCCCCTGCCCCTTTGTCTTCCGGGGCTCCCCCGGACCCGCGGCGGAGGAGCGGGGGGCTTGGCAGGGGACACCCCCGAGGGGGCTCCGGGCCGCCGGGGTCTCGGCTGTGGAGCAATGTGGCCGGCTCCTCGCATCCTCCCACCGTGAAAAGCGTGTTTTCCCCACGGAGAATCCCGTCTGTGGGGTTCCCCGTTACCCCAACGCTCCCGGCCCGGGGGAAACGCAATACAAGTAGCCGGAGGGAGTAGGGGAGCAGCCGTGAGAGCAGCTCTGCTGCACTTCGGGAGAAAACAAAGAGGCTGCCCAAGAAACTACTGTCTGGACTGCATATAGAGTCATAGAATAAGCTGGGTTGGAAGGGAACTTCAAAGGTCAGCTAGTGCAACTCGTCTGCAGTGAGCAGGGGCATCTTCAAATGGGGTCCTTGAAAGCTGGATAGGCCAGATTGTGCTACTGAGAGCCTGATCCTGCTCCATCAGGTGTCCCCAGGGTGCATGGGGAGAGGCAGAGACTTGTGCCTGGCACAAAGCAGCCGAGTGTGCAGCACCCCAGCCTCAAGAAAGGGTGCTGCAGGCACCTCCAGATCCAGAAGGTGCTGTGGGCATCTCCGCATCCACAAGGTGCTATGGGCACATCCCACAGGGTGCTGTGGACATCTCTACATCCACAAGGTGCTATGGGCACATCCCACATGGTGCCGTGGGCACCTCCGCGTCCACAGCGTCCTGTGTTCTGATCACTACGCTTTGCAACCAGTCTGCTTTTTGTGGTGGCCTTCATGTTTGTTTTGGGTTTGGGTTGGGTTTTTTTGGAGGGGGAGTTGCATTGGCCACTGATTCTCATGTTGAGTAAAAGCTTTTAAAACCCCTTGTTGCTAGCAGCTTGTAAATAAAACACCCTCATGAGTCACCGGGGGAGCTCCCACTGAGCCAGGCACTGTGGTGCACACATTGCTCCTTGAGATAGCAGCAGCAATGATAGCTGGCAGCAGAGCAAGGCTGTTCTTCTGGGAGATGCCAAGACCAAGGAACAGTGTGAGAAGTCTCATCCAGTTCAGCTTGAGCTGGCTGTCTTCCTCTTATGACTCGTAAACTTGCCATGTTTTGTGTTTGTCATAAGCCTCATACCAAGGGAGGAAGCTAAGTACCATCTTTCTCCAGTTCCATGTAGAGATGGGAGGGAGCATCTGACCCAAGTACGGTCCTAAGCATAAAGAGCATGAGTAGGGCATAACTCCTGTGAAAAATGGTTGGGGATATTTTGGGTCTGTTTCAGAAAGTGGCAGGATTTCTGGGGCTGTATTAGGTTCCAGGTGAAGTTTTGGAACAGGACGAGAGAGAATTACAATTATTTTATATCATCAAATGACACTAAAAGGAAAACTAGTGGAAAGGAAAAGAGATATTTTGAATTTAACACTCACCAGAACCATAGTTTGATGCCAAAGCAGCTCTAACAGCAAAGGAAATAGTATAGTTTATGTCGTTTGCTATTTCCATTCATTTTCTTGTTTCTGTTGGAATGTAAAGAGAAATGGAAACTGCTTACAGAGAACCAGATGATGAAACTTCTCTAGGCAAGCATGTCAAAGCTGAGATGACAGAAGATAAAACTCGTTGGATATGTTAGGCCTAATAATGTCGGCCTCAGCCAAAGCTGCAGCCTCAGCAAGCACAAACGAACCCAAAATAATCTGCCCATGCCATATTTGCCCATTAGAAATGTCTCTGAAAAATCAGCTTAGGCAGGATTTGGCCCACTCACATGAAGCTGATGACTCACGAGCCAGCAAATGCACTTCACTGCCCATTTAATGAGTGCTGTAATTCGTGTGGAGTACATGACTCATGCTACATCAACATGGGATCCTACATCGTATCTAGGTACAGAGCATGGAGTGTGTTTTTGTAGAAAACATTGCCTTTTGCTTCCTCCCTGGAAACAGCCAAGGGGTTTCCTTGGTACTTGGGATACTTGAATCAGTATCAAGTAGAGGCTGGCAGAGACCAGTGCAACAATACAACTGTGTTCTTCTTCCATAGAAAAGGCTGAGTTTGCATGTAGCTAAATTGTGCCTTCCCAAGGACCTCTGGAAGTTTTCTGTCTTCTTTCTCTGTTTTAAACCATCCCAGATGTATGTGAGCATGTGTTTTAAACTTCCTGGTAAAAGCACTCAGAAGTGGACATAGATGCTAGTTATAACCTGAATAATTGGAGAAGTTATGACTGTCAAACATCATTTTAGCACCAGCTCATCTCTTCCCTGCTTCATGAACATCCATCCTCCAATTATGCCATTCCCGGTGCTTCATCCCACCAGCTGGACAGAGCACCCTCAAGGCAGACAGTCCCTCTTAGAGACCGAACACATACTATCTCTGATAAGATTGCTTCTGCTGCATCAGCAAACTCACCCTGACTGCACACTCAACTTCCAAGTCTTCTTTCTGTCAACATACCTACAGTCAAATCTACTCTCCCAGAGCTTATTCAGGTACTTTACAACACTGCTGAGTGTTGTAGTTAATGTTACAGACATGGCTTAAAAGGTTTCTGGTGTTGAAACTTTGCTGATGTACCTGAGAGTGATCCAGAACAACACTGTGTCCTTCCAGTTGGGGAATGATCCGGGCATCTTATCTTCTGCTCTATTGCAAGCTAGATTTAGGCAGACAAACCCTTAATTCTGCCTGCATCCCTAAGGAGGTTGATCTGGGGGATGCCTTCTTGGAGTATTTACCCTTAAGACTGAGATCACAGGTGGAGTAGGAAATGTTGGTGCCTATTTCATTACAGACAATGAGAAAAGTGCTGTTTCTTCATAATAGTGGAGTGATTAGGCACTTGCCCAATAGTGGGAGACCTGGACCTTTCTTAGAGAACTGAAGCCATTGCATTCACATCCCAGGGAAGTTTCCTCACCACTGCCTTTTAGGAGAGTCACAGAATGAAACAATCTCCAAGTGAGCTACTGTGCAGCCAGGAATGCAAGAGAAAGAAATCAAAGAAAATCGGAAAACTAAGCTGGCCATGTAGTAACAGCACACATCTAAGGAAGGGAGGAGATCATTGAGGAAAAGGACATTTGGGATGCTCGCTCATTTTTTGTTTCCATTGGAAGAAAAAACGTGGAACAAAGTTCAAAATGAAAAATATTCAGGAGGAAACAGCAATCACAGGAGAAACCAGAAGCAGAAAGGTTTCCTCGCAAATTAACTTCTTGTATTCCTTTGAAACTTTCATATTAAACTTAAGCTGCATGCTGTTTGTCTTTATCATTTTTCCTGTAAGTTTAGTGTGTAGTCTCAACATAAGAGTAAAATAACAATCAAAATGCATGTCACCTTTAAGATCTGTGCCACGTGAGTAATATCCTGTGAGATGGCATATGGCTTTTATGGAATTTGGCATTACGCGTTGTGTCATTTCTTTCCTTTTTTTGAAACTGGATCTTTACATTTGCTGCATACCACAGGATCAACTTGCTTTCTTGTGTGCTCCCAAATGGACTTGGAGGCCTCCCTAGGGTGGAATGCTTCTCCAGGTTTGGGTGACAGCCAAGTTTATTAATTTCAGTAAAGCTGCAGTGATTCACAGTAACGCACTATTTACTGCTGCCATAATGTCAAGTGTTAGGCATGGTCCAGACCCACACCTTACCTTACCAGAAAAGTACATTTTATGCCCAGAGACTTCAAATGAGAAGTCAGACAACCACAGATGGGGATCTGATCTTTGATCCTCGTAGACAAAACAGGATCCTTATAGATACTGTAGCAAAACAGGCAGCAAGGCATGAGTGCAGTGATAGCATTAGCAGGCTCTGTTTTGTGTCCGTTGAAACTCTCTCTTAAACCAAACCATTCAGCCACAGCTCAACTCCATGCCACAACTTCAAAACTGTAACAGAAGGTCCTACAGTATTTAGTCCTCAAATAACCTTCTACAGATTCCTGATTCAAACAAGAAAGAAAACTTCAATACACGGCAGCATCATTCATCATGAAAGAATGCAAGCACATAGCACATGGGGAAAATGTGTGTAATAAATACAGCTGGAGTGCATTCCGTGACAATTTGAGAGAAATGTCAGTTATATTTATTCTTCCAACTGTTTGTAAGATCTTTTTGAACACTTTTTACAGAATTGAACCACATATCTATGGATCATTAAACATGCAGCATCTTGCACCATATAAAATGTTTTAGGTCCAACCCACTTTCTACTGAAATTATGGGTCTTTCCTTGATTTTGCTATAATTGGGGACCAGGTCTGAGAATAGTACAGGGGTTAAAACATATATTGCATTGATTTTAGAGACTAAAGGAACTATTATATTCCCCCAAACTGGCATTACAGAGATTCTCAACCAATTATTTCTATATTTGCTCAATAAACTCTGTTTGAGCTTGAGCATTTTTTTAAAAAACAAAAATTGCGGGCCTTATTTAAAAACCTTTGAAGAGGGAAATAAATGCAACCTTCCAACCTAAATGATCCCTTAATTCATTATTCTGTGCTTCCTCTTTTTTGTGGATGCATCATATTTTGGGACGAACAGGACTAAACCATTTCGAGAGCACTGGCATTATCATGTATTTTGCTGTTACATGGAAATCCCTTTTCTCTTCAGTTTCATATAACTTATTATCAAGTCACATTTTTCACTTGTTCAAGGTTAACTGAATAGGCTGTGCATTTAATTTTTAATTATTTCCTCCAAGACAATGTTTCCAGAGTTGGATGGATTTTAGCACACATTTCGCCTTCCTTTTTGAAGATGAAATACCATCTTTTTATAGAACAGTCCAAAACCAATGTTATAGGTAGGAGTACAGTATCTCAATACATCTTATATCATAGAATCATAGAATGGTTCGGGTTGGAAGGGACTATCGAGTTCCAACCCTGCTGCCACAGGCAGGGACACCTTCCACTAGAGCAGGTTGCTCCAAGCCCCGTCCAACCTGGCCTTGAACACTGCCGGGGATGGGGCAGCCACAGCTTCTCTGGGAAAAGTCTGTGCCAGTGCCTCAGCACCCTCACAGGGAAGAACTTCTTCCTAATATCTAATCTAAATCTCCCCTCTGTCAGTTTAAAGCCATTCCCCCTTGTCCTGTCCCCACATGCCCTCATAGAAAGTCCCACTCCAGATTTCTTGTAGCCCCTTTAGGCATTGAGAGCTGCTCTAAGGTCTCCCTGGAGCCTTCTCTTCTCCAGGCTGAACAAGGCAAGCTCTCTCAGCCAGTTCCCTCACGACCCACAGATGCATCTCCTCTGGCCCCGTGGAGTTGTGCGCCTTCACGTTCCTTAGATGGTCTCGAACTTGATCTTTTCCTACAGTGGGCAGTTCTTCGTTCTCCCAGTCCCTGCATTTGCCTTCTACAACTTAGACAATGTGGCTGGAGCACTTGCTGGTGAAGACTTAAGCAAAGTTACTGTGTTTGCCAATTTAGCTACAGAACTGCACTGAAGATTATTAATGCTTCAAGATCATGAATAAGAGCTATCAAACAGAGCTGGTGAAACAATCACACTGACACAGAACCACTGAATAACATTCCCTTGTGATATGCACGTAATAGAAAAGTGATACCCTTCAAAGAAAGACCAGAGCTTTAGCGGAATCGGTAGTAACTGAGTCAGAAAAATACATGAAATAAGTAAAAACTGGGCAAGAAATGCTTGATATAAGCACAGCCACTTCTCAGGCAGAGGGGGAGAGCTGGTTAAGAGTACACAGGAATAATTTAAGACAAGAAATAAAACATTCTTTTGCATCTCCAGTAGCTTGCATCCCAAGGTGATGTACAGCACACGAACAATGTGCCAGGGCATCCTGATTCAGCGCCAGGACACAAGGGTCAGTGCCAAATAATCTGCAGTAACCAAGTTTCCCAGGAGGCTCATCAAGAATACAACAGTCCTGTTAAACTGGAAAATTTTAAACAATTACAGTACAAACTACAGCTCTTATAGTTTAGAGAGCATAGTTTACAGAAACTCTTAAAGTGTACAGTACAACATCCAACAACATGCTTATGCAAGCATCATAAATATCAGCTTTGATAAACACTCATAATTCCCCAATTCTTGGGACAAAACTTTTTTCCTCAGAAGAGTGTAAAGTTAAAAGCATCAAAACTGCAGATCCGAGAGATTGGCATGTTCCTGCACAAAAACTCTGCCAAAGTGGTGTTTGCACTCTTACTATAAAGTTAGTGGGGCAGGAAGACAAATTGGAAAGGCAGGGGCAAAGGAGGTCGTGAAGCTAACAGAGGAGCTCTGAGAACTAATTCTGGCTTTTATCCATGATCAAAGAAAAGTAAAATCAGGAAAGTACTTTTGATACAGCAAGATAAAAAGTGACCAAATTTTGGTCAGATATCCCAGATACTAGAAATTCCCACCTGAGGAAGAGTTAATTTCTTCGTCTATTCACATTGTCACACCTCAGAATCCTCTTATAAAAGTGCCTCTGCCAATTTTTATTGCTCTTACTTAATCTGGGGTTACATTTGTCTTTGTAAAACTTCCTCAAATCACTCATTTAGACTACTTCTATGGAATTTCACTGCTGTCTCCAAATTTGAGAAAGAAATTCCCATGGGAATGGAGAAAAGAGCTATTCAGATATATCTCCCCTAACTTCTCTTGCTTTAAAAGTTTACCTTCTGAAAGATGCCTTTAGGCTGCCTTTAAGATGCATCTTGCTGCCTGGGCAGATAGGGAATCTGAACTCCAATAAAGGCTATTGCCAGAGATACGAGAATCTCCAAATGCCCACGTGCAGATGGAAGGTTGTAATAGCACAAAATAAACCCAAATAAAACCCCCCAAACCAACACAAAACCACATAAGCAGTGGCTGCAGCATGCCAGGCCAGTAGTATAAACTTGAGGCAGAAAACATGACTTTGCCACACAGCTGCACTTGCTGGGGAGTAATGCAAATGTGGTGAAAGAGCAAGATCTGCTTAGCTTGGAGAGAAATATTGGTATGGGATTCAATCAGACAAAGCAACTACGGTTGGCAGTAATAGTGCAAATACTAATGTGGGAAAGTGCTCTACCACTCTTTAAATAAAGGGGAACACCAGTAAGTGAGTAAACATTTATGCCCTGTTCATGATTAAAATTAGCCTGAAAACTAAATGAGGTGCAGCAAAGTACTGGAACAGCTTTCCAGTAAGAGTAGTGGGGGGGAATATCCTTGTTAAATGTTAGAGCTCTATTGTTTTATGAAAAAGACTATATAATATCTTCCAGAGTAAGTGGAAGGCTGCTAAATTATCCCCTTTCAGAAAATGTCTTCCAGTCCAAACACACCTTCCAGCAATTGTTACAATGACTTGGGGCTGCCACCCAGGGCTCTGAACAGTCAGACATAGCCCTGACTTCACCACTCCTTCCATTTTTATTAGCAGCTTTTTGGGTCAGAATTGCCAAGTTATTTGTGACATTTTATTTTCAATTTAATATTGAACACAATGTTCGTCTCTCTTTTAATTAAAATCCTCTCGAACTATTATTGCCACAATTATGGGGCCTTACTCCAGAATTCAACTATTTTTGTAGATGTAATACTTTATATCCTTACTTGGCAATTAACTGCACTGCAAATTGAACTCGTATTCCTTGCTTTGTACAACCTACAGAGGCAATCAGTTTGAAAAAGCCCAACAACATGTGGAACTTTCTGTGGATCACGTTGCATTTAGCGCTAAGACAAGGTAAACAGTATCAGGCAAGATAGTTTAGAGAAGAAAGATTGTGAACATTATGGGCAAGATTATAGGGATAGACTTGAATCCCCTATTTTATTCAATTAGGCTCTCCTCCAGCAAAGGTCTTAGGCACACATTTAACTTGAAGAAACCCAAGCATTGAGATCCAGTCTAACTTTGCTTACAGTTAAGTAAAGGGATTTCTTTGCTTGGTGAGGGATTTCAGCACATATGTAAATGCTTTGTTGAATCAAAGTCTTGCACAGGAGTAAATGAGAAACAACATAACTGAATTGCATGGAATTATATCAGTCAGGCTAGGAAAAAAATATGGCTAATATTTCTCCTTGTTCTCCCCTCAGTACTCTGAGTAAGCAGAGCCAATTTTATTAGAACGGCCATTATAGCAAACTGTGACACAAAATGCTGCTGGCTTGAGAACTTTCATTTTAAATGCATTTAAAGTTTAATAACACATTTAAGTGTTGTTGAATATCTAGAGGTTTAGGGTTTGCTTGCACAGATACCTATGCTTATAGTTATTCTATGACTTTTTTTTCAGACCATGCCATTCTTTTGCAAATTATCTTGGTAGAAAGTTAGGACAACTCTTAGTTATCTGAAACTGTTTTGGGCTTTCTTACTAGACAGTCTTCTGGGAAAAGCTGAAGATCTCTTCAATGTATGATAAGGACTTCTATTGGAGTTAATGTTCTTTATTCCCCCAGAGCCACAAGCATTACACAAACCTTTGCAAATTAATAAAACAGTATCTGCTGAGGCTACTTAAACTGAACCAACCAACAGCATCATGAAAGGTGAGTGCTGACTTTGTGTGAGACCAATTCCACAACTGAGAAATAAATACTCCTGCAGGGCAGTCACACCTCTCGGCTACTCAGTAAGCAGACTATTTGCACAACCATTTAGTATCCCCCTACCATGTTTTATGACAGCACTGTTTTCTTCTTCTTTATTTACGTGGTGCCTTTGAAAAATTTGCTGCAGTCACCTTGCTGTGTTGCAGATCCAAAATATGTTTATCCAAAATATCTTACCCCTGAGAACTGGGCCACTGTGGATTATGTTAAACCTCACTGAAACCAAGGGCTGTAACCAAACTCATTTCCCTCAATTCTCTCACTTCAGAGAAGCATAAGAAGAAGTCACTGAGGTCCATCAATGAAAAAAGCTGTTGAAAAGAAATATTCTGAGAAAAAAGGCACATTACTGCTCCAAAAGGCAAGTGCGACAAAGCTGAATTTATTATAAGGCAGAGTTTGCTAGATGTTGACTAAAAGTAAAGTTTACGATTGTACATGGAAGTATTGCAAGCTAAAACCAAAAGAAGAAATAGAAATTCCAAACCACATGGAAGAAATGGAAATTCCAAACCAAATAGAAGAAATAGAAAAGCTGGGACACCTTCAAAAAAAGTATCAAAATTTGTAGCTGATGAAAAGCCTGGAGATAATCCTTTTTGTTACCAGATCCCTTGCTAGCAAAATATAAGTGTACATTCTTTACAAGCAAACATTTCTTGCAAATACTTGTTTTATCAGGAAGTGCTTGTTTTCTTCATGCATATTTTGTCCAAACATTTTCTCTTTCTGCAAGTCTATTTCCATTGATTAAAAATAAAGGAATAATGTAGATAACAGTCACATGGTTTCTTCAGTTAGTGTATGTTCAGAATTAATTTTCAGTAATTACAGTTTTTATCTCAGAGAAAATATATAACTAACTTGAAAAAAATGTAAGAATTATTCTATCGTTATTCATCCTTTTTTATTTAAAGTATTATGAACACTTTATAAACTAGAATAGATGAATAACTTCTATTATGCTGGGCTTTTGGAATTACAGCAGTAATGCCTCCTTACTTGGTAATTTGTTGTCTAAAAGCAGTTTCACTCTTTAAATGTTCTTTAAAAGCAGTTGTTTTTTCTCTCACATACACAATTTGAAGCACATTAAATCATTTAAATGATGAATGATATACCATGTATTTTTGAGCAGATTTTTTGGATGTTCTTTTTATTGCCCTGTCCCCTCAGTGGAATTTAAGCTATCAATCATCTACTTTGGAAGCCAAAAATGTGAATTGTGGTATCAACTAAACAGCTAATATTAATTCATTTTAAAGAATTCAGGGGGAAAGATTTATAAAGATGTTTAAAGTCCAAAGGTCAGTAAACAACATAATTTTTTAATAATTTAATACAAAGCAAATTTTGCTATTTGATAGAGACACCAGGGGAAGTTCAAAAAACACTTGCCAGGAATGAAATGCATTTACATTTTCCTGCCAGTAAAGGTAACTGACTGACATCAGAGTCAGAAAGAAGCAAACAAGATATAGTCAATTCTCTGTGAAAATGAAAAACATTTTTCTGTAATTAAATTGCTTCCCAAAGGAAATAAATTTTTCAGCCCAGTGCCAGAGTCTTTCATCAGATAACATTCCCCGGAGTCTTCAAGGAGAGTGCTGGAACACAAAGGTACTGGCATTTTTAAGTACATAAATCTGTAAGATTTTATTTGACAAGAATTAATGCTTTTAATAGGAAAAACCCAATTCAGGAGAAAATGTTTTTATTAGCTGGTTGCTGCTCACTTCTATTCTTAATGTTTCTCTCCTTTCCTGGTTTTGCTACACATTGGTAAAGCAAATCACAGCTACGTTCTCCTCAGGTTTCCCTGCAAGTAGAGGTACCTGTCATCTAGACTGGACGTTTAGGATCTTGGATACATTTTTTTCCACCAAGACATGCTGTATGGAGAGGGAAGCTGAGGACTATAGCCACTCATCTAAAATTTCAAGACATAAAGCAACTTGGTCAATTTATAACAGCTGATCTTTTGTAAGGATTTTAGCTCTTTTTTTTTTTGGAAGTAGATCCTTCATTGCTACATCTATGTCTACTCGCAGGCCTCTCCAGTATCTGCATAACTTCCTTACCCTGCAGCTGGAAGGAGATGGCACTACAAGCAAACCACACACCCCTTCTCTCTTCCCTGCTGGAGTATCATCTGTTGCCTTAATAGAAATATTTACCCTTTTAGCTGAGAGCAGTAATTCTACTAGCATGTTGCAGTCATTATCTGCCATGAACCAGTAGGTAAGAGATACTGCAAGGGCAATGTTCATGCCTAGGTGACAGTGCTGAGCACCTGCATGGTTACCACATCCCCCAATACAGAAAAATAGGCATCACTCACTGAGCAGTGCTACCATAGGACTGCTACAACAGTACATCCCATCTTCCAGGCAAACCTATGCATCATGTGAGTGCTATTTATATAGCCACAGTCCTAAACTTCAATCCCTTTTATCAAAAATTCACAGTAAATGTGCTTATGTGTATATAAAAACAAATCATATTTACTGAAAGTAACATTTTTTTGTTATAGACACAACCAAAGAAACCATCATGATGAAAAATTGGAAAGTGCATCTTAAAGAACCTGGTAGCATTTTATATTTTTGGCCATTTAGTTTGTGTCCCACAATATTTGTAAGCATCGTTGTTTTCAATTTTAAGTATCTAATAGAAGTACTTTTTACATCCATTTCCTTTTGTATTATCACTGTTGTTAGTGATAATATAAAACTATAAAAAGTCATATAAAACTATAAAAATATATACAGTTTATCTTTTTAAATAAAGAACTCCCAGTGCTTTGGAATACAATTGTTCTCATCAAACAAAGAATCTGTACCTACCACAGAGAAACTGTCATTCTCGCTGGGGAATATTTTGATTGTTTACCGTTGTTGTTCCATATAATGTCTAAATTATAGAAGTCACAATTATCTACTGAATGCCAAGATAACATTTGATTTTAGGTTTCCCACTGAGATTTATTCTTTATCTTTGCTATAGAAATGAAGGACTGGTATTTAGAAATCCTAATGTTCAAAGAAAGTAGATGACAGCCATGTATTCTGAGGCTGGCTCACTCAACCTTCCTCCTGTAGGAAGAAAGGCAGCAAGAATGTCTTATGTGTGCAGAGTTGCAGAAATAAAAATAAAAATAAAAATGTAAAAATAAAAACCCAAACCATAAAAAAAACCCCACAAACCAACCAAACAACAAACACTTGGAGATTTGCAGCACCGCACCACATTAATTCACACAACTCAAATAGCACATCTACTTTCTGAAAACAAGAATAATTTACAACATATTAATGTTCTACAACATTCCTAATCACCACTGTTGCCCTTCTGTCGCCTGCATTATTTTAAGCTAGCCTGGACAGTGATATTTCAAAGTCATGTCTTTCAAAGGAGTGTACTGAAGTGTGGTCAGTGCAATTCTAATTTAGCTGGACATTTTTCATGTTTGATTATCAAACCATATGCATGAAAGAAACATAAAGGAATCATAAACTGATGTCTAATATCTTGCAATATAAAAAAAAGGAGAGGAAACCTAAACCATTTTGTAACTTTTAGAGTTGTTTGTTATTTAACCTGTTTGTTACATTAAAAAATGTTTTCCTGTTATTTCAACAAACTAAAATGAAGTAACTGAACAGTATGACAAAATTCCTAGAAAAGTCAGTTCCTTGGCGTAACCTAGCCTGAGGGCTGGAAAGTTTGCTTTTGGTTTCATTGGTTTCATTCCAGAGACAATAAAGTTAACATAATATGGAAAAGGTCTGGCAATATTATATCTGAAAAGGCATCGCTAGTTTACACCAAGATTCATGTGTTTATGTTTAAAAAACACACTTAAAAGAAACATTCTCAATGAGTGAATACATGAGGAGAACGGCAGAAGTGGTTTTTATACATGTAAGTTACCACTCATAGAATCATAGAATCATTTAGCTTGGAAAAAACCCTTAAGATCATTGAGTCCAACCATTAACTCAGCACTGCAAGTCAACCACTAAACCATGTCCCTAAGTGCCACATCTACACCACCACTGGCCAACATCATCCTTGACTGTGACTTTCCATCTTTTCCAAAGATAGGAAAGACAGGAGAAGATGGACTGAAGTCAAGACAATTAATATGAAGGATATTCATACCGATAATAGGTGGTACAAGCCCACCAGCATGGCCAAGTTTTTTGTAAGCATGATACTGAAGGATCTGATGGAGGTCAATGACATGGCTTTCAAGAGTTTTACATCAAGCTCCTTTTAGCAAGAAAGGCAAAATGGGAAAAAGCCCAGTATATGTTTGCTGGTGAATTTAGCAAGTGGCCCAGTACTAGTCAAGGTTGGCGATTGACATTGTTATAGCAAATGCAAGGTAATAACCACCGAGGTACTTCATAGCCTAAGTATTTTATGTGTCAGTGAAAGGAGCTATTCACCACAGTGATATATAAAAGTAAAGAGGAATTTTCCATATGAAGAAGGACAGTTCACAAATCAGTGTCAAAAACTTCAGTACTCGTGGCAGGGACAGGCTGCAGTAACTTCACATCCTGTCTGCAAAATGAGATCAGTGACAGATCCCTAATCTTTCAGTATTCATGTAATGCAGGGAAGCACAACTGGTTTTACTAATCCTAATGGGTCTAATGCGATCAGAACAATAGAAACCTAGACAAACAACTGGTAGGTTTTTTTCTGTGAGCTTAATACCCTGGTTCTTTGTCTCACTAATGTAGCAGTCAAAGGCAGTTCAAAAATAAAACAACTATTTCGACATTAACACACAATTTTCTTTAAACCCTCTAACTCTGTTTTTAGAGTCAGATGTCTTAGACATCAAAGACTCCTCTGCTCAGACTGTCATCTACCCTACAGAATCCTACAATGTCTGTGTAGAAAAGCAGAGTGTCATGCTGTCAGAGGGAAGATACTGCCTCCAGCCTGGCCTGCCTGACAGCCTGTGGTTAGGGTACCTTCCCACATAGCGTGTAGGGTAAGTCTAATTCCCTGAGGTTGAGGAGTACTTTCAACATTCATCTTCCAACATCTTGCCTATATGCTCTCACTGTCAGGATATTGAATGAAAACAGATATCATCTTATTCTGCATTTGAAAGAAAAAGAATCCAGTGGCATTTAACAATGTTCCCAGTTTGATTTGAGCTTTGAGACCTACCAGTTGTAGTCATTAAAATTTTCAGATGAGAACATGACTTGGGTGAGAGCATGTAATGGGCAGCTTGATACCTGCTGGAAACAGGAGATGCCTAGGCCTGCGTAGAAGCAAATCCTTTAAGATGCTTGAGAATTGCTGTCTTAAAATGATTCATCTAAAAGAGCATAAAGTAGTGACTGAACTCTGATAAAACAGAGATATCATCTTATTGGGAAGAAGAGTCAGAACTGTGGTACTTAGGGCCATGCAGGTGCCTTGAGCATCCAGAACCATAACCACAATGACTGAGCAAACTGCCACAGTACCAACAAAATGAATGGTCTGGGGACAGCTCCAGGGAACACATATTTGTGTGACAAGGTCCAGAAAGACTTAAGAAACCTCCCAAGGTTGTAGAGGACAGAGGATCATAGAATCATAGAATCACAGAATCATAGAATCATAGAATGGTTTGAGTTGGAAGGGAACTTAAAGATCATTTAGTTCCACCCCCATGCCATGGTCAGGGACACCTTCCACTAGACCAGATTGCTCAAAGCCCAGTCCAACCTGGCCTTGAACAGTTGAACACTGTGGGGCAGCCACAACTTCTTTGGATAACAATAGATACTCAGAAAAATATGGTAGCAGACTGACTGGGTAAAAAAGTTTAAAAGGGGAAAAAAGAGTAAAAATCACCACCTCTCAAGAAGAAAAACCAAAAACCAAACACTAAAACACCCAGACCCACTGTAGGACAAGATGTGTTAATCAGGCTGTTTCTTCTGTCTTCAGAAGACTGTCTCTCTACTATTAATAAATCTTGTTGTTTGGAGTCTTTTTTAAAATTAGATCCTTTGATGTATAGTGCTCAGCAAATGAACCATCTTGCTGTTCAGAATTCTCGTTTTATTTCTTTATTTCTTTTTTATTAATCGTCTTAATCCAGTGTGTGGTCTCACACTTCTCCGCATTGCATTGCACACAATATTCTGTTTCCTTGGGAGCTTTTTTATTGTGTGCATTACTGCAGAAAATAAGCATCTCTAACTTTCAGAAGTGATGATATGTCCTCATTTTAAAGATAAGAAACTGAAGTAGAGTGATTTGTCCCTAAAATGCTTACTGATTCTGAGTGGGTGAAGTTCTTCAGTTCCTTCATCCTTCATTTTTTCCCTCTTTTGATTTCCAATTCTCTTGGCTTTCCATTTGTTACATTAAAAGCTTTACAAGACCAATAGCCCTCCTCATCTTTGGGCCTTGTCAGTGCTAAATAAACAAAGCAGGATGGCAGGAGGTAATATTTTTCCCACACAGATAGAGCAAGAATTTGCAGTTTTGGCCATCCTGCAAGGCGCATGTCAAGTATTAGTTTAATTAAACAACAGTTTGGAAAAGAGAGAAAGTTTGAGCTTTCAGTACCTTTTATTTGCCTCCACTTTTTCAAAACAGTTCTCTAGGCTTTGCAACATACAGGCAACATACAGTTCACAAGAGAATTGCTTTACGAAGTATGTGCTTTCCAGCCCACAAGGACAGGTATTTCTGTAGACTAAACATAACAGACATGTCTCTCTAGCACTGCAAAGCCATTCCACTTTTCAAAGTTGACTGTCCTTTAGGATCTACTCTATGTAATGTTAAGTGATCCAAAATGCAGAAAGACAACATGTAATTTGTATTATTATTTATTGAATTCCAGACATCCAAGTTCAGGTTATAAAAGTCTGAAAAATGCTTTAGAATGCAATATCCATTCCAGGTCAGGCAAATGGCCTTACACACTGCCCTGACTCTGAGGGCAGCCAGGGCCATATGCCTAAACTAAGAAACAAGAAAACATCAAGAGTTTTAGGGGTGCCTCTGCAGAATAATCTTCCAACATCTCACTATTCATGTTCCAGGGGGTTCCTTAGAGTCAATGAGTTTTTTAATCCTTGAGGTGTTTTCCCTTCCATTGATTGTCCATCACTTCAAGAAACGTAGACTTTCAGTGTCCACTACCACCACTGGTAAGAAATTCTACAGCTGAACTATAGATGAACAAATATTTTCTTCTCCTGCTTAAGACCACTTACTTACCAGTTTCATCTGACATCTCCTGTTTATTGTTTTAGACGTACAATTGTTCTGTGCTAATTTTTACCAAAGCAATCAGGATTTTGAAGACCTGTGTGTACCCTCCTCCCTAAAGGTATGTTTCTTTCTGTGCACTACCCCAGAATTAGTTATTTGTGAAACTTAAATCATTTTGGTTATCTTCTCTGTTGTCTCAGTCGTAGTATAACTGTTTGGAAAGGGATGGACACTGTGTAGCACTAGTTCAGCAGAGCTCTGACATTGCTTCTGGACTCTATAATTCGAATATACATAAGGAACAAAGGTTTACGTAGGAGAAACTGAGAATTTTAGAAGTGCAATAGATATGTATAAACAACAAAGGCGATTGTCAAGTTTGGTCAGACTAGGACCTATTAACAGCTTCATGAGCAAAACCAAGAAAAAACTAATGTAACATGTAAATCTTGTACTGCATATGCAGAGAAAAAAATTATTAGAAAACGTGGAAGTATAATGTCACACTGTATGTCAAATTTATGAAACGAACAATTGGAAATAGAAAAGAAAAGCCTGTTTGGCTTATTTTTTTTGTGTTGACTAAACTAGAAAAGATATACATTAACGTATAAGTAACATCAAAGAGCTGCAGGTGATGGAACAAATCGATTTGGAGTCATTAAAAGATGCAATGATCTAAGTTACAAACATTTTGGATTATACTGAGCCACTTAGCTACCTGCTAAATCCCATCCGGAGTCTTACTTATTAGTGATGGTACAGTGTGGCCTAACAGGAGAAAGTAAAGAAACTCTAAAGGAGATGAAGCCTTAGAAATAAAGAGCAATGTCAAAAAGTATTTGGAAGTAGAAACAACCTGCAAAAAGAGACATTATTGAAGAAGGATGGTACTTTGGGATGTCACAAAAGAGGCTGAAGAAATCATTTGTGAAAAGATGGTGAGGAGTGACATGTTATTGACAGCTTGGATGAAGCTGAAGTATGACAGCCTCCAATCACATAGTCGCACAGAAGAAAGATAACTAAACACAGACCTGGAAAGAGAGGAAAATGGATATGATTTAATTATCTCAACAGAGCTGTGGTTTTAGCCACATGTGAAGAAAAATAGAAGAAAGGTCATATGAAAGAATGTGAAACTGCTAAGAAACAAAAGAAAATGGTAAATAATGTTTTAAAAAATGAGAAATGGGAATAAGGAGAGGAAGAACTCCCAGTCCTTGTCCTTACTAAACAGGATTTTGTTGAGTTTACTTCTGTAAAACATTCAAACATAATAAACTCCACAGAAAACATAAAAATCAAGGATGATGCTGCTGCAGAAGTTCAAATAGTGAGTCATCAGGCCTGGCCCCTAAAATCAACCAAAAGTTGCAGGCAGGAGAAGGAAACTTTCAAAAGATTCAGCAAAGCCACCCTAAAGACTGCCTTGGATTTCTGTATCCATAACTTGGAATGAGGGTTCTTCTTGCAAAGCCAGAGACACATCAAGGATTGTAAGATTATTAAAGTCGACAGATAAATAATTTATGTTATGATCAGTTATTATGAAGCCATACAAAGTTTCACAGGGCAAATCACATTGGAACAGGAGAAAATCAGATCAGGCTGTAATGCAATTGACTTCATAGTAGGAAGGTCATCCTGAGGTAGAAAGCAATCCAAACCTCACTGCTTTTCAAAATGCAGTTCAGATCCAGACAAAAAGAGTGGATTTGTCCTCACAAAGAATAAATTTAATAGAAGTCATTGTATAATAAATCTCCATTGTTGTGGAGGAAGAACTGAGAGTTCCTTGGAACTGCTCTAAATTCTCATTTGCATTCAATACCATCTTATAACCCTCATGCACAGGTGGAAAATGGAGTGAGAGCAGCCTCCAGAGGCTCCTGGAGATGGAAACCTACAACTCTGAGACTGCAAGACATCAGTAATGTATTTCTGCAAATTATGCCTTCCTGTTCCTAGGGTTTTCTTTCAAAATGGTGTTTCTAATTTCATAGCCAAGAACTGAATCTCTTGCTTTGCTACAAATCAAACTTTCTGTTTGCATTTTGAGCTTTATTTAAAATGCATTTAGGTGAATCTTACCAGTAAAAGGCATCTTACTTTTGAAGTGGCAACCAATTGCAATAATATATTGCTATAGGTGTATTCTCCCTCTGCTTCATGTAATCCCCACTGGGTGGCACATCTTTATTGCAGTGGCAGAGGAAATGGTCGATACACAAATGGCAGGAATAGAGGTAGGACATGGCAGAAGGCAAGTGGCAACTTTAAAAAAAAAAAAGAATGCCTTAAAAGATGCAGCAGGAAGAAGAGAACAAGTGGTGTCCTTCATCATTTACTGTGTCCATAATGCTCACCTTAGGATATTGTAAAGCATTTCATGCTCACTAAATCTTGGCAGATAATGATACTGGCTACATATCAGCATCCTCAGCATCAACAGGAATTCCTACAAATCATTCTGCATAATTTTATTTCTTCCAACAACATGCATCTGAGGAAACACCTCTTCTGTCATTGTTTGTATAATTTGTGTAATATTTGTATTCACATTATTCAAAAAGATGAGTTTCAGTGGTCCTTTCCTACTCTATTTCCACAGCTAGCTCCATTCTTGTAGGAGTTGCTCTGAAGTATTGGAATTCTTTTCATTTGATTGGAAGGAGAGAAGGCTTAAATCACAGTCCCCAAAAGCAGATGCCGTTCGTTGGCCAATCATGATTTACAGAGGTCTGATTGAGAAATTCTTTCAAACCTGATGTATGAGAGAGTAGGGATTTCAACAGCAAGTACTTCTCAAAAAGCATTTGAAAAGCAATATACACTTAAGTTCACCCTGCCTTACTTTCAGAGTATCACAGGTTAAAGAACTTTATTCCTACAGTGAGTATACAGAAGAAATATTAGATGCCAAAGCTATATTTCTTAAAGATACCCACTCTCATTTAAACACTCAAGTGGTAAATAAAAAGTCTTCCACAGCCATTGGTAATATTTCTTAGCAATTTACTAACATTCCTGTTCAAATATTTCACTCCATTCTCAATCTGAATTGATATGTCATCAATTTCTAGAGACTGCATCTCAGGCATATCTTGTTCTCCTAGATCTAAAATCATGTACTTTCAGGTTTCTTCTGTTGGTGCAGTCAAAAGGTACCTTCATCAGCTTTGTAATATTTCTATTTTTTGAGAAGTTAGGTCAGTTATCACACTTGAAACAAGACTTCAGTTCTCTATTCCAGTAGTGGTCTTCTTTGTTCTGCGCTTGACTAAAACACCTGATTGTTCTAGCTGAAGTTCCTGTGGTGGTAGATTCAAGTACTGTGTTCGCCTTCAGCTACACCACCATACTTGAAATTTGCACTTGATTTGCTATGGGTCATACCCCAGCTCCTACCTCAGAATCACTTTTTCAGGACACAGTTCCTCACCATATGTATATGTCCTTTTTCCATGGTATTCCCTATAACTTTATTAAAAAGCCAATTATTCACAGGTACGTTCCATATCAAGCTGTAGAAACTTACTGGTACAATTGACCTGTCCTCCAACTTGCATGTTATTTGCAAACTGGATGTGTGTTCATTTTATGTTTTATTTCGAGTCATAATAACCAGCTCTGAAGCACTGAGCCAAGACTATCATGCGAAAAAATCAGATGTTTGCTGTTTTGTTTAAGGAAAATAAGAATAATATTTTTATCATTCAATATGTGCTATGCTTGTGCACGAGTGCAGTTTCTTAACAAGTCCTCAAGTGGTTAAAATTTATTAATACATTAAACTTAATGTATTAATTGGTATCATTGCTTCCTTGGAGACAGTCTTAGCAAGTTAATAAACTTGCCCACTGAGCAATTTTGAAGACTAAGCTAAGTGTCTTGAGTATTTGTACTTCAAGATTTAGGATGTTTAGCTATTCCTATTGCTTGAAGTTCAAATATTGTTATGAAGTTTTTTAAACTCAAGTTGGAAAAGAGGAAACAGCCAAAGAGCAGAAGAAAAACACTCATCAGTCATTCCAACTGAGATAAACAAAGACTGAATAACCAAGTTTTAATATCTTTTTTTCCCGGCAAGATTGTCTGGTTTTAATTTGCTTGACCAACTTGCTGATTTTTATTTTTTTATTTTTTTATTTTTTAAATATTTGCCTGTCTGGAGAGAGATGCACATGAACCTTAGGGAAAAGATGTACTCAAAACAGTAGCACAGCATAAAATGTTCAGACACTAGGAAGAGATGACTTCATCCTATTTTTGCCTGAGTCGGCTGGTTGTAAGAAATGAGCTGGCCATGAACTTGTTCTTTGGAGAACTCAGGTTCACCATTAAGAGGGTAATGCAATTCATCTTCCTCCATATTAATGCAGTCAGTATTTTTGAACTTTAAAATGCACAAAAATTAAGGGAAACTGAAAGGTTAGTTCTACCACATAAATATTAAGGAGGAATCATGATTAACATCATAAAGGAATATATTGCAGTATGTACTGTAAACAGTAAGAGAAACTAACTGAGATATTTTTTGCAATAGGGAAAATTATGAACAAATCAGAGCAAGTCAATTCAGTCCTGAATGCCTATACTCTTCTTAGGACACCATTTAACAAGAGCACTGCTTTTATTTTCTCTTCTAAGAAAAATAAAGGAAAAATCTGCTTTCACTTAAAAAATGAAACTAAAAATGAAAAGGATCTAATTTAAAATTAATTTTGTAGTCAGGGTGTCTCTGCAAGTTTATCTTGTGCTGTTCCTATTCTTGTTTCCTTTCCTCCAGCATACTTAGGTAAGTATCCCAAACCCGTGAAGCTCCACACAGCATACAGCTTTATTGATTATCTCTCATGACAGAGTCATGCCATGCTGGTCCAAGCCTTAACTTACATCTCAATCTGTTTTCCTCTTAGCTCTTTCTTCAGCTTCAGCAAACAAGCGACATCCTTCATCTGCTTCCCAATAAAAACCTTCTCAGAGTAACCAGGATTACCTTTCTAGCAAACTTGGAGAAGGCCATACAATATACTAGCCAAAACAGACTTAGTTGTAGTTACACACTATGTCATCTGCTCACACGTACTGATTCCAGACCAAAGCTATTTCCCCACCAAGCTGGGACATAGATTTCTTCTTTTTTAAAGGAAATGAGAAACATAGGGGTTCCAGACCTCAATGAGGCTACATGTCTTTCTCCTTGTTGCAGTGAGGTGTAGGTGCACATACACACAAAGATAACCTCTCTCCAATGTTTTGACAGAACACGATAGTGAAACTTATTTCCCCAAAATATTTTAGGTTTGCAATTTGTATTTTCTGTGAAAGGAAAAAGTGAAAAGTTAGTTCTATTCCTGGAGGGGTTTATTTGGGGGCTTTGGGTTGTGGTGGCTTTTTATAATCAAGACAACATTGTGTGGCCTATAAATGTTTTCTTCTTGGCAGCCCTTTATACATGAAAAAAAAAAAAAATGTTGGAGATTTAGGGAAAAGATCTGTAAGTTTGGAGCTAAATTCTGTTACATTTTTTTAAGTCTAATCCAAAACAATTTCATTAAACTCAGTCTCATTTCTTTAGATTACAGCAGTGCAAATGAAATTCAGTTTGGTTTCAAACGTCTAACTGATGTTTGCAGTGTACACAGCCACTTGTGCAACCAAATCTCTTTCCTCTTGCCATAAGGGTTTACACTCACAGCAAGATAGTACCTGAGGTGAAGGTAAAGGCTGCATATTCTCATCCAAAGTGTGTGTGACAACTTCTCACTGTTTGCATAATAGCTAATAAATTTTGATCTTTTTTGTTTCCCCTGAGAGTTTTAAGTACCTCATTCAGCACATCCGTATCACTAATAGTGAAAACTGGTCTTCAGCCATGCGATGCTGCATGTAATGGAAGAGGTTTACACTACACATAAGGTTTCTAGGTTACACGAGCTCAGTAATGACAGTGAATCACCTTCTAGACCATAAAGCAGAAAGCACGATGGTTTCCTCCAGAGGAAAGAGAGAACATTTTATGCACAATGCGTAGCCTTGTTAAACTGTTTCTCCCAAGGGGGCAATAAAAGAGTTCTGAGAAGTCACAGAAGGAAGGAAAATGTTGCATTCCCTTTTTGCCTTTTCTTCAGAAATAGCAGCTATGCCAAAGACATGAAGGGGTAAGAAGTGTTCAGAAGTGGAAAAATGAGCAGATTTAGGCTGCTTTAATTCAAACTGTAATAGAGAACATCATAGCTACCTTATAGAGACACAAGAATTATGAATATGAATGAGTGAATTTTATATATAATTAATTCTACTGAGAAGCATAATTACTTAATTGTATGATGGGAGGGAGATTGCTCTTTCCTATACACTCCTGTGCAGCAGGGTGCCAGACACCTTGATACACCCTTACAGGAATTTCTGTATTATAAGCAACTCAGTTGCTTTACAGAGATGCTACCCTCTCATCCTAATCTTACAATGGTGTAATAGCAGGCATGGCATCTTTTCCACCTCTTTTCCTCTCACAGGAGGAGGTATCATACCTCAATTTAGAGGTGGCAGAGCCTTGCTGAGGACCCTTTGTGCCTTCAGTCTCTGTACCAATCACATATACCAAAAGAGACTTTTGCACTGACCTGAATATATCTCTTCTCTATATTATTAAGTTTCCCTGGGAGTTCAAGCTACATTTTCTTAGCTTTGGGAGAACTGTAAGATCCTCTGCATTTGCAAAAGTTGTCTTGGCCTACAATGCACATTTTCATGGAAATTCATGGGGTACTTTACTGTGCTTCAATTTGCTTTTGTTACATTTTCCAGTTTAAGTGACTACAAATAAGGTTCTACCTTCCCTTCAGCAAACAAAACCTCAGCTTGTTAATATTGGACATTTAATAGATCCATTCTTGGCAACTCTTTGGAGTTTTATATTTGCTTTTAAGGGCTTATCAACAAAAAGATACTTCAGTGAGCAGCAATATTCCTGTGGTATCCTCTGTACCACTGGCTTGTTGGCTGAGTTCAAGTACAGACAAAAAAATGCAAGTGGAAGATCTCAAATGTCTTTTAAAGTTTCTTTACAGTCGTTCAGAAGCAGAAAGTTCTGTTGATAAGTAAAAATTCCTCAAGCACAAGACTTGACTTAGCAGTCAAACCCCTGTGTACACACTGATGTTACTTCTTGGTCTGACTGTAAAACAAATTATTTCAGTTTTGTGGACTTTAATTGGTTCATTTCATGGAAATAAGGAAAAATATTTTTGCCTTTGATTTTAAAGAAATGTCAGGTCCTTGAGCAGAAAAACTGCAACTACTTAGCAGGTCATTCATGGTTTGAGAAATTTTAACTGTCCCATCATGGTTTGTTTATGATACACTTCTTCATCGTAGCTCATGTTAGTACTCAAAGAGATGTTGTTCTCTTTAGCAGAGAATGATAAGTTTAATGTTTTTTCTTTGCCTTTGTATTAGAAGGAGACACTTGGGCCAGTTAGCATTTTGCTCTTAGTAAATCTTTATCTTGGCTGTATACTGCTGCTTTTATTCTTCAAATGTTGCAAGAAGGCACCAGAAATTGTAACCTTCTGGGAGGCTGGCAGACAGGAAAGGGTTTTTAAGATAGGTTTCTGTGAAAATAGGTACAATCGTCTATTTGGAGCAGAGAACATAATTTTGCATTGTGTTGACTTTCTGTATATCACAGTGGACAGTCTTGCCACAACTCAATAATGGAAAAAGATCTGTCTTCACAAGCCATCTATTAGCCAACTAATTCAGCATAACATAAACATTTGTCATTATTCAGGGGAACATTAAATAGTCTGAAATGTTCTGTGAGAAACCAAAGGACACAGTAGAAAACAATAGACCATATACAAGTATGAATTGGAAGCAATACTTGTTAGAGTTTCTGAATAGTCTTGTTCTCTGTCAAAATCAATCCATTCTTGGTCCATTAAAAAACCCAATATGACTGGGAGGAACCCCTTCAGTCAATGTACTCAGACCTTTGAGGAACCACTCAGGGAAGTTTATTTCATAAACTAATTAAACTCTGTCTTAAATGCAATTCTAATTTCAGTTCTGCTCCTCTTGTTACTACTGAATGATTATCACACATCTTCATTCTTCAGATACCTAGATACTTATGTTATCCAACTTAAATGTATTTATATTCTCTGAATTCCATCCTGAATTTGTTCCAAAAGTCTCTTTTAGTTTAATTTCTCTTTATCTCAGTTGTTCCTTCCCAACACCATGACCTGTCCACTTAAGCTCTGCTTTCCTAAGCCAAACACGGAACAGGGATATTCTCTGGGGTAGTTTCAAGTCTTGCATCCCAGATGTGTATGAAGGCTGGGTTATGACTCCTTGCTGGGAAGAGACCACAAACACAGGCAGGTTTCCAGAGCCATGGTTAATGATATTAATACTTCCTTCTTTCTGGTGGAAATATGTTGTCCAATATATCACAGCATTATGTTTGTTGTTTTAAAGTTCTTTACTGAAGCCAAGATAAGGGAAATTTACTGCATCTCCTTTATATAGCAAAAACGAGAAATCTTATCAGGGCAGATGGTTGGGTTACTGAATATTGTTTGCTCTTAGGAAATTCATGTTGCTTTTTCTCCATTTCCCATACAAGGATAAGGATACAAGGTAAAGGATTTTCTTCTTCAAATTACATGGTAAAGTCTTTCATATAACTAACTCAGTCTAACATATTCAACTTCTGTTTTGTTCTCCCTAAAAGACTCACATCTACCCTTCTTTCCTGACCATTTGGCAATAATCCTCATGTTTAATGCAGTCAGAACATCAGAATTCGGGAATGAAATATATCTCATTCTCCCCATACAAACGCTCTCTCCCTTAGATGCTAAGCATCTTGAGATTAGCTTCCACTTCAGTTCCTGAAATTTTAATTTTCATAACTAGTTCAATCAAGATATTGATTGAATGGAACTTGAGCTCTGTCTGTTTGTAAAGTAATACCTAAGCTTATACTTTGAATTTCTGCAAAAAGGAAAACAAATGTTTCCCATGCCAGGAAGCAGCAAGAGACAGGCTGGGGACAGGACTAGAGACAAGTCAACAAGATAGATAGGTCCAAATTCAGACAAGAGACAGGGCTAGGAATGTATACATACGGTATAGCTCAGGCAAGGCATAAAGACGCAGCTTGAGCTTAAACAGAGCTCCTGGAGAAATGGATAGAGGGTGCATGGAGCAGAGGCCCAAAGGTGAGATCAGTCAGGATAATTAAGACCTGCTGGTGCACTTAAACATCATGATGGTACTGAAAAGCAGTACCTGCCCTACTTACAATCATTGCATGGATTTGACAAAAAGAAGTCCTAGAAAGGGAAAGGATAAACAACATAAACTCGAGCAAGAGCCTGAAAATAGTGTATCTACACAAATAATTCCTTGACTTTGACCCTTTCACAGACACCCATTTCTGCAGGCAACCAGCAGACAGAAGGATTCCTTTACTGTTTTTACTAGTCTTAGAGGCTTTTAGGACTCTCACTAGGAAAATATCATGACAATAATTTGTAAAATGACGATAGCAAACCTGTAGCCTCAGACAAGAACTTAGTATTTTCATTAGACTATAACTCCCCTGCCTCCAAATAAAACAAAGCTGTGATTTATCAAAGCTTTACTTCATTTTTGCACCAGCTTGACCAATTTGAGTTTCCATTAAGCTCAGGTACAACCTGCAAAGAACTCTACTATCCTATTAGGGACTTGCTGCACAGCAATGCATCTTGATAAAATAAAAGTTTTAAAACCTCAAGATCAATGACAATTTCTAAGAGTCACCTCAGTCTTCTGCCACTTTCTCTTTTTAAATTTGCAAGCACGTTTGATGCCATTTCTCAATTTCCAGTAAACGTAGGGGCTGGCTTAAGTTCTTACTGTCAGGAGAATCTCACCAAAGGTAGTACAAGGTGAAAATATTGTGACAATATTTTCTAGTTTGATAATGCAGCAGAAGATAGACAGAGGCTGTAATGACAAGGGTTGCATATTTGTGTTTTGAAAGATTCTGGGATTTACAGGTGGAAAAGCACCTAACAAGTAGGTAGATATTCAATTCCCAGCCAGGGAAGGCCATTGGCAACTGCTGAAGTATGTTTAGAAGAGAGGGTGACTGCGACTGTAGTCCTGTCAGGTAATCGTATCTCCAAAGAGTATCTTTTTTCCCTTATTAGCTTATACAGTAACATTGATGGGTTTTGGTTGGTGCCTCCAAATCTCTCTACGTCTTTTTCTCTGTTTCATAATCCCTCTTTCCCATTTTCTGTTGACTGTGCTGACACAAGTCACTGAGAAGTGTTACTATAAATTTCATCACTGAAGTATTTTACATGAAGTACAAAATCTGATGACACAAACCTAAAGCAGGACTGCAGTCGCAGTGCTTTACACATTAAGACAAGGTTGATGAGGGAACAGTTTTCTCTCAGCTCACAGACTGCACAAAGTCTACGTTTTGTAGCTGGCTACAGCTTCTGACAAGAGAAAGCAGTTGGGGATTCATGATATTTTCATAGTGAGAGTCCTAAAACACTCTAATAGTAATAAAAACAAAAAAACCCCTAATGATATACAGACTGCTAATACTTCCCCTGCTGTGAGACACAGCTTTAATTAAATATATTCACAGTTAACTAACTGCAGATTGGAAGGAGTACTGGGACTGAGAGGTCACCAGTGAAAGATAAACAATGACAGCCAACAGCCACATTAAAAAAGAAAACAAAACAATAAACCTGCCTCTTGGGCAGTGCCTGGGAAAAAACACAATTTCTCATAGATAATCTGCAAAGTACTCTCCATTTCTGAAACTTAAAGCATAAAATATCACTCAAATATAAATTAATGCCACCAGCAGCACCCAAGGATGCCAAATTTCATATGATGGAGGCTTCATCTGCAGGGTAGAAAAGGTTCCCAAGACAGTCTGGCCCTACTTTGAACTGTTGCCTCGCTATTTTTATTTAGCTTTCTTTGGGACCTGCCAAGCCCAGTAGCATTCCTCCTGAAGAATTTTTGATATGCCAAGGAGTTATTCCCAAACGGAATGAGCCTTCATTAGGGACCAAAAAGGGCATCTGGTGCAAATCAAATCCTGGATCAGAGAGCAGCAATATTTTGCCTTTACTGATACTAGACTTGTGCAGTTTCCAGGGAACAGAATGGGGCACTGAATGCCAATTCAATTAAGCAGCACTGTTGTTTCCTTTAACTCCAGCAGGGAAGTTCGCTGTTGCAAGGCAAAGACTCCTGGGAGCCACTAGTTCCTTTCTATGTGACCTTGGGCAAGATTCTTCATATTCTCATACCTCAGTCAACTGGCAAAAGTGTTGAAGTCTTAATTAACATGGGAGAAACATGGAGGCTACCGTAGAAAAAGTGCAGTTTTGCCATTATTACGTTCACATTTGCACTAGCTGATGCATCTCTGCTCCTATTGATCACCTACCAGACTGTTTCAGTTTTAAAGAAAACAGAGTGGCTGTTTGAATATGCTCATTTATAAAGTAAGAGTTATACTACAGCTAATCTAGTCAAATCCAGAGTAGTGCTGAAAGAAGCAGTTTGGACTCCCATCTCCTTCTATGCTCAGGTGCTGCCTTGTGCTCATCCTTCTCTGAGTGCTCCATGAATACGTAGTGCTTACTAAAGGCAGGGAAAAAGACATCTACATACATGAAATGTTGGAGTTAGAGTACAGACCTGGCTCAGTCACATCAGATGAGCTCTTGAGACAGCACATAGGGAATAGCAGGAGCACGTTTCCAGAGAGGTGGTGTGGGGTGGAACAGGGAATGGCACCTCCAGCCTGACAGCAGTGACCTCTCCTTGTCCCACCTCAGCCTTGTCCACCAAACTAGGAGCGCGAGGCCAGTAAATGTGAGTCTCTAGAAACAAGGGGAACCTTCAGAAGTTATGAGGCCTTAAAAGTCAGGAAGAGTTTTAAAAACAAGCTCACATATGCCTGCTTGGCACCCCGTGGTCCTGGAAGACATTTCTCATGCTTTCCTTTGCTTACTTCTTTCAGAGCTCTGTCCAGAGAGACATGCAGGAGACTGCAGGAGTTGTACGGGAAAGTATAAGATTAAATTTAAAGTCTCTAATAAATATTTAGACCATTCCTTCATACTATGGCATCAAGAAAGCTTGCATGTTGACTAGAGCAGATGAAGGGTAAAGGAGAAGGAAGGAATTCAGTGGCATGTTTCAGAGGGAAAAAAGTTCACATTTTGCTCAATTTTCATCTGTCCATGTTTTTCCAGTGACAATTGTTAAGGAAAAAGAAATATAAAGTGGAAGAAAAATGTTTGCTTTTTCTTTCAAAATAGAATTCCAGCTGGGTAGTTTTCTTCCTTGATTATTCTCCCATTTTTTTAATATTGATCAATCCTTTTCCAGCAAAGGTTTCAGGGCAAAGTAAAAGGAAGATATAAATTTCCAGTTCACTACAAAAATAAAAAAATTGTCTTCCATCTGTTGATCATTTCAAGAGTTGGATTTTTTTTTTTTATTTAAAGTTATTTCACAAAATCTGGATATTGTTAGTATTGCAAAGTCACCTAGTAGAAGGGACTAGAAAGAAAAACTGCTTCAGTAGTTGTTTTGACCCAAGGCATATTCGTACTCTGTTATCATATTTGTAAAGACTTCCCAGTAAAGGAGAAAAAAATCCTACCTCATCCAAGCCTTCTCTGATCTTACTTGTTACCTGGAACTCAAACTAGCTCCTACAACTACTGACGAATCAGATTAATAAACCTACAGTGTGCAGGCATACTATCACATGAATCTCTTTCTTTAGCTCCAGATTAAGAGTTATGATTTGTTATCCTGTGATATTTAAAAATTAGAAATGGTTCCTTCTCATGCTCTCCCTTGCTGTTAGAGGAAGCCTGATGAGAACCTAACTATATTTCCTTGAATTTTTTTATTTTTCTTCTTGTTTATTCTTTCTTCTTGTTCCCACCCTTTTTGGAATCCTCTGAAGTTGGAACTTGTCATACTTGTTATATAATAATTGAGTAATCTTCTATTTTTACTACCCTTAATCCTTATTTTTAAGGTTCAGCCACTAAGTGCCGTAAAGAAAAAAACCAACAAAGCTCTCACTTCAGAATAGGCACTTCAGAATAGAGTTGATAAGTTGAAAGGGCCTGTCAGGCAACACTGCAAAGACAATTCTATGCTTCACCTTAAAATAGCAGATCTAGGACGTATTACCAAAAAGCCAGTTAACATGCATTCACACTAATTGAGGGAACAGAAGGAATGTGTCCTTCAGAGATCTGGCCTGTCATCTTCAAACCTCTGTTTGAAATTAAGTTTAATTAACCCCAGAGGATAAATCAAGACATTTAGCATTGTACTAAATCCATCATTAATCCCTTGGAATGGAGGAGCTAGCAAACATATCCCAAAATTATGTACTTTTGTCTTTCAGCTGGGACAAAGGGAGCAGACATTGCCTGACCCATATGAACAATAGTGTAACCTCATCCTCAGAAACAAATATGGTATGTTATCCAATTATGTGTGCAATGGCTCAGGTCCATTGGATGCTGACCAGTTGTCCTACAGTGAACGTAAGGATGTACCCGCTCTGTTTCTGGTGAAGCAGGTATATTTTCTTTCCATGCTGCGCATCCACCCCAACCCAGATGGTGCTGCATTGCTTTTCAACTGCTATAAAGTCCTTGTTCTGAACTGGGGAAAACCAGAAGCAGAGCTAATCAGTGTAGTCATTACTCAGGAGAAATGCTTTAAGGCTACTGTTCACATAGGTATTAGTAAAGACCTTTCTCATAGAAAAAGGGAATAGGCTATTGATCTGTTTCTGCAGCAGATTCTCAGCAGGAATACAGAATCATAAAATCATAAAACGGTGTGGGTTGGAAAGAACCTTAAGATTATCTAGTTCTACGCACCCTGCCACTAGACCAGGTTGCTGAAAACCGCTGGATGGAGCATTCACAACTCTCTTATGCAGCCTATTCCAGTGTCTCACCACCGTCACAGTAAAGAACTTCTTCCTTATATCAAACCTAAGTCTCCAATATCAACTAGTCAAGTGTCAATCTGTCCTTATGCCTTTTCCTGCTCTTTTCTGAGTGCTAGTTGCACAGACTTCTGGAATCTGAAACTTTTATGAGACAGAATTCATTCAGGACAGAATGGAAGCAGGGGCTGTTACCCTTAATGACTAATCCAAGCCACCATAATAACTGGGACTTTGAACTCCAGCTCAACTGTGTGTAAACTATAGAATTTTTAGGCATATGTGTATTTATTTTTTAGTTTTTTTCCCCCTTTTCCCTTCTTAAAATTATACAATCTCTAAAATTCCAGTGGTAAATCAAAGTAAAAACAAAACCAAACACAAAAATGACACTGAACCTATTAGCATGCACTTTGTAACACAGAATGAGGACAGTTTTTAAAAGATATGGAAGATGTTTCTAAATTTTAATCACAGTGTCAGGCTTGCTTGGGCCTGACAATGGTTATGAGATCAGCAAGGTTACAGTCTCAACCATGAAGCAGGACAAAGACTGAAGTTGTTTGCTTGTACAGTGATGAGCCCCCTGCTGCTCTGGTAAATTGTTCTTTGTACTTCAGCTAATTAGGTGAAAGCAGGAACAACAGCATTGACTAGGTCAGTGCTTCCATCTTCACTGTCCCTTCCATCAGTGAGGTGGCCCAATAACTCATTAGCCTCATGCATTAAGAAGACAATTTACCTTTAATGTACTTAGAGTGATAGAGAGAATCCATGAATAGCCCCGTCCCCTGTGGGTCAGGGACAGAAGGATAACTGGAGGCAGTAATTTCATTACTGTCTCAAGCTTTGCCACACTGCACTCAGCTCTGGGACCCCCAGCATAAGAAGGACATTGGCATATTGGAGTGAATCCAGAGGAGGCCACAAAGATGCTGCAAGGGCTGGAGCACCTCTGCTATGAAGATGGGCAGAGAGAGCTGGGCTTGTTCACCCTGGAGAAGAGAAGGCTCCAGGGAGACCTTAGAGAAGCTTCCAGTGCCTAAAGCTTTGGGGCTGACAAGAAATCTGGAGAAGGGCTTTTTATGAGGACATGTAGGGACAGGACAAGGAGGAATGGCCTTAAACTGAAAGAGGGTGGATTTAGATTAGACATTAGGAAGAAGTTCTTCCCTGCGAGGGTGCTGAGGCGCTGGCACAGGGTGCCCAGAGAAGCTGTGGCTGCCCCATCCCTGGCAGTGTTCAAGGCCGGGTTGGACACAGGGGCTTGGAGCAACCTGCTCTAGTGGAAGGTGTCCCTGCCTGTGACAGGGGGTTGGAACTGGATGATCTTTAAGGTCCCTTCCAACCCAAACCAGTCTGGGATTCTATGATACTCACTCACTCTCTTTGGGACTGTATCACTGTATGTGATTTTCAGTAGGTCCATGGACAGCCAAGGGAATCCACACACAGAAATGTCCAAGACACCTGAATTTCATTAATATGTTTTCTGTGTATAAAGCAATTCACAGAATTGCAGAACCAAATGTATCTTTCTAACACATGGCTTTTAAAATGTGGGAAGCTTTATAGTGTTTTAATGCAATTTTACATTGAGATTTTATTTATAAGGTGACTGGAACACTGTGATTGCAATCAGAAGGGCTTCTTTCTTTTTAAGCAGGCATATTTGGAATAAAAAATGCTTAACATTCATTTAATCATAGTCTTGGTTACTATGACCTTGAATGACTCATGTTTACAAGTATCTGTTATTCTCTAGGCCACCAATTAGCTTTTTTGCAGTTTTTGAAAGGTGCCACAATTTGCAAATTTTACTCCAATATGAAGTAAGAAACCAAATCTCCCCTAACTACAGACAACACCACTTTAAAATGCCATTAACATTACAGTAATGTTTTCTTGGATTCACAATATGATGAAGCATAGGTCAGGAGTTTACAGCCTCTGGCCACCCAGGATGGGTCAAAGCTTCCTTTTAATTTTTAAAAACCTATCAATAATTCATATTAATGTACTGACCATTCATTTGTTGTAATAAACTTCAAAATCAGAGTAAATTTAGCAGATGCTCAGATAAACATCTGTAGCTCTTGCTAAAATAATAAAAACAAAATTTGTTTTCTGGGAAGGTCAGCATAAATGTCGTCTTCTGTATGCCTTACTCTGGAAGTAGAATTTCTTTAGAGAAACAATTCATGTGAAACTGTTTTGTGCCATAAATTCCCAGTCCCAAAACTACCAAGAGTGTCTCCTGGCTGAATATCATACCTGGCTCGCTTACTGATATTCTGATGTCTCATGCTTTAGGAAAAGCTTTGCAATTATTACCTTTGTATTTAACATTAAAAGAAACATGCATCAATACTTTTTTAAAAAAATGAGAAGGACGGGTGCTACTGTGAAAAATAAGCACTTATATTGTGCTCTGCTTAAACATATTTCGTATATTGAAAAAAATACAATGTGCAAAAAGAACAGCCTTGGTAAGGCTGTATATACAAAAGTGATTTTATTCCTGCAGCAGAACAACTTATTGCTTGTTAGTCATAAAACTGAGGTAATTCACTTCTCAGTTGCAGACATTTAACGCTGGTTATCCAGCCTATCACCAGCCTTCAGCAGCCAGGTAGAAACCACAATAGAACCAATCATTTTTAATTGTACGTCCAGACTTTCAAGAACCTTGGCACAAATTTTGAGGCAAGCATTCCTGTGGTCTCAGCAGCACATCTACCCTGCACTCTGCCAGTGAGTGTACAGAAAACAAGTTAGCTTGCCTGCAAGAAGCAATGTAGTCATAGTAAGTCAGAGCTTGACACAAGCTAATTTCTCCTGCTGAGAATCTGAATACAGCCTTAGAAACAAAACAAGCTGTGTTAGTTCAGATCTCTTATCTAAATTACTTTGGATAGTTTGAGGTTCCAGACACCTAGAGTAGGTCTAGACAAATGAATCAATACATAGGATACTCATAACTCTCCAGATGCCAGCAAGTCTTTTTTTACTTTGATTCTTTATTTTATTGTTTTAATTATCCCAGCCAGACTATGATGTTAAAACCTGTTTGATTTATAAGGGTTTTTAAATTTTTTGGCATATACAATAGTTTAAAATATTTCAGATTATACCAATGGGACAGTATAAAAGGGCAATATTTTTCTATTTTTGTTCTTATTTAGGTTGTCAGCTTACTGGTGAAGAAGGAAGTATAATATCAAGCCCATGGGGATCCTGATCTAATCAGAGCTTTGTAAGCATTATTGTTGTACAAATAATGAAATAATGTATGAATCTCTTTGGAATTTTGGAATTGCTATTAGTTATTTTATTTAAATAATAAAAGTCTTAGAAGGCCTAACTGACCAGACTCAGTTATTTTAGTGTCATTAGTAAATGGATGAAAGCATCCACAGATCCATTACCAATTCTGCGTAGTTCATTGCTGCAGTATTCCTCTTGTACTCCACAACTGTTCAAACACCCCAAATATACATCCCATTTCTGTCATAGTGTATAAACCAATATATTTCTAGCAGTTTCATGTTTCTTTTTGAAGAGAGCTACCAAAAAGAAATGCAGTTTCAAAGCCATCTTTTGTCCCCAGTGCAGAATACATGTTTGGGGAACACCTTCAGGATTCATTTTAAGCAGTCTTTTTAAACACATGCTGCCAGCAACAACTAATACCATGATGGTAGCAAAGTTGTCAGTGCAAAGCATTTTGGGATGATGAGTGAACTAAATAGTTCAGTTTTATTACAGAAAAGGGCTTTAATAACTATTCATATCAAACAGTAATGCATAAATTGGGACATTAGTGCAAAGGTCTTATCAGCATTAGAAATACACAACATAAAATACCATCTCAGTGTTTGTCAGTTAGGATAACACTTAATGAAATAAGCAGAGAAAACAGAAATAAGGATATTTACCAATATAAAGTAAGTGAACCAAAGAGAAGTTCTTTATTGACTTAATTTCTTAGCTCATTGCAACCTACTAACCACCTTCTCAATTGCTATGTATTAAAAACACACATTAAAGTCAGGAGTGCGACTAAGAATTGAAGCTGGATTTTAAGGCTAGATAGTGCTATGCTCCTTTGTTTTGTGCCTTCTGTGCCTTCTGCAATATTTTACTTGGCTCTAACATCAAATAACTAAAAATTAGCCACCTGGATTGGAATGCAAGCATCATCAACAGCAGTGCTAGTATTTAGTTTGCAGAAAAAGAAGTAGAGATCGAAGTGAAAAGTGGTAAGAAGTACAAAATTGATTTTACGGTAATGCGGCACACTTACTGCATACCCTTCACAATTCTTACTACAGAAAAGAGCCAACACAAAGCATTCTCAGGGTATAATTCAGCAGTGGCTTTTATTGCTGTCCATGTCTGGCAAGGTAGGTTGAGGCAGTATATCCAACTATCTAGCTGCAGTTCAGTTCTATGGGCTCTGGGTGATAAATTATCACCCACTGGTATTATTCCAACTCAGTGGGAACAACTTTGGCCAGAACGTCTGCTCCCCTTTGCCCACAAATGCATCCTAAATCATTATCAGATTATCTATCCTTAATGGGCAATCTGTTGCCCTGAGCAGGCAGCATGTAATTTGTCTGCATAATATTCTGAGGCCATCTGTGTGACTGATAACATGAGCTCTTCAGATTTTTCCAGTCTTTTCCTGGGCTGTTCCATTAAAAAGATACAACGATTACAAAGATGTATGATTTAGGACAAGTAGACCATCTTGCTGCCTTTGTGAGGTACAGTTAATTTAGATAAACTAAAGTTTAGGAGGTTTATCTGTCAAGTATATAAATATTTTTTACCTGGGATATAAAATATAATGCAAGTTTGTAAATGGAGTAAAAATATTTATAATCATATTAACAGGGGGTGGTGATATTCAGTGGCCAGGCAGTCACTTACTCTTTTTAAGTTCTTATTCAATTGGCATCTTTCAGTCAACAGCTTCCGAAGCACATTAGAAAGAATAAATCCAACATAAAATCATATAAGTAGTTTGTGCTTCCCTGGAGACACGGGATTGGCACTGAATCTTGAAAATCTCAAGAAAAGAACCATATAAAACTAATGATTAATGTTCTGCTTGTCTTTTGATTTTCTTTCATTGATCAAAGTCAGTCCTTGTTGCAACTCCAAATGCCATGGATTTTGACAGATTCACAACAGAACATTTGATCCGTGAGGTTTTCATAAGCTTTGCTGGATGTGACCTGGGGAAATAATCTTTTTTAAGTGTGGTGCCACTAATCAAATGTAGAAATAAAAAGATAGTTGTTGATGCAGTTACAGTTTAAATAAGCTGGATTCAAACCAAATATCTGAGATCTGAAATAGAATAGGAACTAAGTAGTACAGCTGAATTCATGGAAGTACTTACATTCATGCTCTCCCCCAAATCTTTATAGAATTCTAGTTTCACCTCTTGTACATACTGCAGACCACTCCCTGTGCGATCAGAATCACCAAACAGATATATTAGTTCTAGCACCAACTTCGAATTCCTTAATTCTAGCTCTAATTATTAAATGGTTTGGCCTTTTTTGCATAGGATATTCTTGGTTCAGTCTCTGCGATGTCAGTGTATATCATGGTAGTCACACATTCATGAAAATGGAAAATGAAGTTTAGGCCAAATAGAATAGCTCTGTAGTAGCTGTTTTAATTAACTCAGAGAAGACAAGTTTAAAAAGGGCCCCAGTGTTAAACAGCTAACCTTCCAGAGCATGGCTGCTTATCCAGTTTTGTTTTGACGGTGATTTATGGCTGTGATTCTTGCATAGCGAAATAACAGCAATACTGCCCTAGGCCATATGTTACGAGACTTAAAGAAAACAAGGCTGTCCATGAGTTGTATTCCGCTATGTTCCACCACAGATGTGAATTCAATAGCAAGATAAAATACATATTAAGTCATACATACCTAGCTACCTCACCTCCTCACCTCCTTTTCAGCCTGATACTCTTGTTTCCACTCTGACACTCCTTTTATTACCTTAAAATGTGGAAGATGCTCAGCATTCAGAATAGGCAAGGATCAATCCTAGCATAAAAGGTATCTCTTTCATACTCTGTGCCTTTTTCTTGAAATATAACTCCTTGCACACTTGCAAATGAGAAACTAGTTTGCCATTACCATGGGAAAAAGGGCGATGCCCAGCTTGCATCAGAGCAGACCATATCCTGAAGAGATACCATCAGTGTGTAATACTTTGACTGAATATGCAAAAATTTATATATTTATCCATTAATATTATTTGATCCCAATTTCACTTCCTTACAACATTCACTAGTTATGATATGTAATAATGACTGAAATATTATACACTTCCCTGTTCATCGCAGAAGGATGCCTGGGTTACATGCTATAAATCAAGGGCATGTTGAAGTGGTAAGTGGGAGAAAAACACAGCAGGTTCAGAAGAGAGCAGAGCAATAGGTCTAGGACTAAAGAAAGCTGTCCTTGTCCAGAGAAAGGAAGCAATTATCTTCAGCACTCTGCAGGCAGACAGACAGAGCACTGTTATTCACTCAAACTCTGCCTGTGCTGGTAAGGCTTGTTTCCAGTTCCCTGGAGATCAACATTCATTGCTCAGTAGAGACATGCCTATTGAAACTGTTTTATTTGTAAAAGTAACACTTTTGCAACTGGAAACAGTAGAAAGAGTTAGGTAGCTAAAATACACTCAGTATAATAGAAAACAGATGTTATATGAAGTAGACATATCACAAGACCCAGCTGTAAGATCAGGGGACATTGCCTACCTTCTGCATTGCCAAGTTCATATAGTTTCGTAGATTATCTTTAAATTGAGCAGTCATCCAGTTATCGCTATTGTGCTTAGCTTTCTAAAAAATATAATTTTGTAGATAATATTAATTATAACAATAATAATTCCCCTTGGAACTATTTGTATGTCCATGACATGGGGCTGAAATAACAATGATGAAGGAAAATACGAAAAGACACTGTTCTGTGTTTTTAGTCTTATTGCTGGACTGCCTTGCTGCTAGGGAGAGAAATTCAGTGAATGCTTTCCAGGTGTCTAAGCTCCACAATCTTGGCTACTTTCAGTACACAGTTAGTTTGTTCTTCCTCCAGTCCATTGCCCTAAAATATGACGATGTATACACTCTGAAGAGAGGTTCCCTTTTTTTTAAGTAAATGGCCAAGTTCTGTCCTCACCTACCACAATATAAATCAGTCAAGTACCTGTAGACTGATAAAGTCTAAATGAATAGGGTTGTTTCTATCTGCCGCCACTGTGTTTAATTAGGATTTACGTAGTGCATAGACTTCATTATTGTTTTCAGCTGAGAAATAGATTTCCAAATATATCACTATGAACCATTGTTCAGACTTGTAATTTCATTTTAATTATTCTAAACAGACAAACACAATGTAGGAAGGATGTTTATTTTCTTCTAAAATACTTATAGAAGATCTTTAATGTATCAATTGTCTAATTTTGAGACAGCAGCTGAACATTGTTAGAGCAATAAGCCATCTATTTCCGATGCACTGTTGATTTTGCAGTACATGCATACATCACCTTCGCATTTAATGGGTTTCAGAAAGCTAGGAATGATCCCAGCGCTATGAATCTATGGACACAGGTTTGTGTCAGTTCAGGTAATAACTTCCTTCTCTCAGACTGAGGGGAATAATCAAGTTCTGCCTTCAAAGGAAGAGACTTTCAGCTTTGGAAAGCAAGAGCAACACACATGAGGAGATAAAACCAGATTCCCTGTCCCCAGGCAGCCTTTTTCCAGTAACCAAGTATGCTTTGGAAAGCAGGCAGTTCTGGTAAAGGGCCCACCTCACTACTCTGAACCATACTCTCCCTCATTGTTCTGGGTTTGGGAGGTATCCTTTGGAGTGATATTCCATGCACAACCCAAGGTGTTTTTTTCTCCCCAAGCACATGATCCAAGTGGCAAGTTGCATTTAATAGATTCCAGCCCTTTGACATTTCATTCAAAGATACATGGGAGTTAAGAATGCAAGCCCTTTTTTAAATTAATTGTTTTGGACTACAGCAACACTGAGGAACTGCAACTTGGAATCATATTCTTTTTGTTACTGTACTTCACATGTACAGAGGTATCATCACTCACATTGCAGTATTTTATGGAGTGTAATCCATAGGTATCTTCACAAAACTTAAACTTGAAGGAAATTTTATAGTCTCCATTTCTTCTAAACCAGTAATCCCTCAGAGACAACAGTTTAGTTATTTTAGAGGGAAAAAGAAAGTTCACCTTCCCCATCAGTTCCCCTTTAACCTAACTTTGCTTCAACTTAGGCTCCTTCCTAAGAGCAGTCACCCTGGGGGCTGTTACTCCTCTGAAGAAAGGTGACAGCTCTGAGGGTTCTGAGGTACTTCACACAAAACCTCAGCAGCAGAAGCACATCTAGCAGCACAAGTGGCTGCTAGAGAAGGAACTTGGAAACTGCCATGTCTGTCCTTTGTCACACCCAATTGTTTCTTGCATCATTTCTCCAAGAATGTCTTCCAACCAAGGAGAATAGGAAACTACATATCCCAAATAGTAAAATCAGCCCCCAGCAGAGGAACTCTGACTTTCTCAGGAGAGTGTGTTATAAACTGAACTTCAGAGCTAAAACTAGTATTCAGTCTACTGCATCCAGAAATTCAGTAGCTGCTCAGGTTTTCTTGTTAAATCAAACATATTAATGAGTAATTTTTTAAATCAAAGAGCCGTCCCCAGGATGCATCTCAGACCGGGGAACTGCTGAGATAAATCAGGTTAAGAAAACTAATTGTTTCTCTTTTTACCACATATCAAAATAGTCTAGCTTTGCACCAGGGACTAATTCCACAGTAGTTAACTTATGACCACGTCAAAAGTGGTTTCAAACTCTGCCAAGAAATTTCAGAAATGAGTGACATCCAACTCTCTATCCCATTTAGCAAGAGATCAGTTTTAAACCTGTTTTGATGTATAAAATGTTCTTTTCCTGGTTTAAACATTATAATATTATTTTGATTTTACCTTTTGATGACAATTCTGCTAGTAGAAGATTGCCAAACTTGAGCATTAAAAATACATCTATGAGTCAGCTCCAAAGAATGCAACTGGGGGAAAAAAAAAGTAATTAAAAAGGACAGATTTTCACATTTAAATATGTAGGCTACTTTGAACATGGTTTTGAGAATTAATCTATAAACAAGAGGTACAGTCTCTTTTTTCTTTTGAAGGGAAAAATGCACCAGAATTGAGACTTTTACACTGAGCAAAATGTGATCTGTTTAATCAAATTCAGAGCTGACAAAAGGTTAGTATCGAATTCCATATAGACTTTCCATGGCTAACCATTTCTACCATCGAGTTCATTTAAGCCTTAATATATTTATCCTCACGTAGTTATCCCTCTGAGGCAGGGCAGTAATTACATCTGAGTTTCCCAATGTCTCACAACAAGTCTCAGAACAGAACTCTGGCATTGTTTGCTCTGTGATAGCAATTTCTTCACCAGGACACTTTTTCACATTATACAGTTATTTTGTTTTCAGCCCCACAGCACTGATTGAGCCAGACTTTGTTTACAGTTTATTCATCAGAACTGCTGAAACCAAGGCACAGGAATAACCACTCAGACAGAACTGAAGATGTACATCAGTCAGAACTAGATCTCAGGAATCTTGCCTTCCATACATACACTTTATCTTCAAAGCAAGCATCCTTCTTGTCGTAAGAGGTAATAAAAATCATCTACAACAAGGTATGTCCTACTAACATGCCTGTTCATGAATAATATCACTGAGTAAACAAGATGATTTCCAGCTGAAGAGTGTGTCAATATTACTGTGTATAGAAATAATTGAGAAAATCAAGAGTATTTAGGGAGACAAATTGATATCTAAAGACATTGGCTCTAGTTGTATGTCCTGCACAAGTGTAGCAAGGCATGCTGTCTGCTTGCAAACTTCAGTTGTCTCTCCCAAAACAACAGGAATTGTGAAACTTGTCTGGCATTGAGGAGTTCTTTGGCAGCTGAAATTGGGAAATGCTACACAAGGAAGAGCAATGTGTTCAGTTATGAAGCTTTTTTTCATAACCGAAATGAGTGTACTCACCTGGGAGATAGGAAATACATACTCTAAATGAGGTCTTGCGTGGACTTGGATTTCCCCACATCTCAGACAACTGGCCTAATCTCCAGATGAACAGCTTTATCTGTAATATTATTATTTAAATTCAATTCTGGAAATGAGAAAAGACAGCTTTATTGAAACTATTATTTCAGGAAAGATACTGGTTTCAGACAATAAATATTTATGGCTCTCTGCCTTCCTACTCTTCCATTACCTTTTCCCTCAACAAACCTTACCCTATTCTTTAGCAACAGCAAGAGCCTAATTTCCAGTTATGACAAGGGAAAATGACTATTCTGAGAAGGCCATTTAGGCAGATGCCAAAGTTTTAAGTTAAATAATGCTAACAATAACAGACATAGACATCTGGAAGGGTTTGATTCCATCCTCGTGAAGTTTTCTTAACAACTATTTTTCTAAGAATATTTAAGGATGAAACTTTAGAGCTAAGCTTCAAAAGCAAAAACCACAAAACTGCAGTTTCATTGTAAACAGATGCTTTCAAGAGCAAGCTATCAAATTCATCAGTTAAGAGAACTCCCAAATCACATCTACACACCTTGAAAGCCTTTCACGGTCCACTTCAGTAACTCAAACACATGCAGAGTCCAAAGCAGAGATGGCTGCCCAGATTTCAAAGCATAAATGTGTTCAGAACAGATGTGTAGGGGACGTGTCCCCAACTTCTGCTGGGCCACAGTAGTCTATGCGTTATCTGTGTGCTTTCACCTCAGAAACACCTAGGCAATGCAGAAAGGTAGGGAACTATTGAGTCACGTCGGCCTCTGCTGATACACAAGCTAGCGCATGTCTGCACCATTAATATGAGTTTTCTTCAGCACAGAGAAACTGTAGCATCACTAATCAGCTGCTAGCATTGCTCCTTGAAGAATAGAGTTAAGGCTGAAGAAACAATGTGTTTGCACTAAGATTTTTCAGCTTGTGTGATGCTTTTTTCAAGCTTTCACATTCATCCTCTCACTCTAAATCACCAAGCATGCCACCAAATCAAGAAGAAAAGCAGAACAGCAGAGTAAACGTAAATTCATGACTGCAGCAGTATTTTATGTAAAAGAAACCCAAATCTCAGGAGAACATGAGAGAACCCTAAAGTTTTGTCTTCTGTTCTGCAACCTTCCTTGTCACTGTTGAAATAACAAACCTGTATAAGAAAAAGGGTTTCAGGAGATGGTGATTTGGTTGCCCCAAAATAAAACAAAGAAATGATGAATACCTACTTAGGATCAAGGAGTAACTAAAATAAATCCCTTTCTTTGCAAAACAGATAGCCCAGATATGAGGAAATATGTCTAGATTATTCTTGACTGTTGAACCAATAAAGAAATGAAAGGAAGAACACAAGAGCACTGAGATTTTAAAGAGAAAGGTCAGAACAACTAGTGAACAAGCATGAGTTCCTAGAATCCTTAAATCTGCTGGAAAACAAAGAAGAAAAATCAATAATAATAATAGAATCCAATGAATCAGAAAGTCTAATATTAGAAAAAAGTAGGGAAATGCTATAAGGAAACTGAAAAACATCAGGAAAATTATATAAAAAAGAAATCTACCTACAGTCACTAGCAGCTTCTAGAGCTTGTGCAAATAAAAACAAATATTAGAATGCTATCATCTAAATCACAGATGAGTGGCCTACCCTTAGCAAAGAACTTGGTAATATCAAAAAGAAAAGGTAAAGAGAAATGCAGCACGAATTGAACAAATGCACTTCTGGAGAGGAACTGAGAATATAAAAGTGAATCACAGGAAAGAGAACAAACTAACAGAATCACAGAATCACAGAATAGTTTGGGTCAGAAGGTACCTTTAAAGATCATTTTGCCCAATCCCCCTGCAATAAGCAGGCACATCTTCAACCAGAGAAGGTTGCTCAGAGCCCGTCTAACCTGACCTTGAATGCTTCCGGAGTGGATATCTACCACCTCTCTGGGCAATCTGTTCCTGAGTTTCACTACTCTCATTGTACAAAATTACTTCCTTACTTCTAATCTGAATCTACTCTCTTTTTAAAAAAAATAAAAATAAAAAAAAGCCATTCCTCCTTGTCCTATCACTACATGCTCTTGTATAAAGCCCCTCTCCAGCTTTCTTTTTAAGCCCCTTTAGGCACTGGGAGCTGCTCTAAGGTCTCCCCAGAACCTTCTCTTCTCCAGGCTGAACTAGCTCAGCTCTCCCAGCCCGTCTCCAATAGGAGAGGTGCTCCAGCCCTCTGATAATCTTTGTGACTCTGCCTTGGCCTTGCTCCAACAGGTCCATGTCTTTCCTGTACTGACTCCAGAGCTAGACACAGTGGTCCAAGTGGGGTCCCACGAGAGCAGAGTAGAGGGGCAGAATCACCTCTATTGACCTGCTGACCACTACTGGCCACAACCTCATGAGGTTGCTCAGTAGAGCAAATTTCTTCAAGGTAATTGAAGTACACAGGAACCAGTGCTCAAACCAGCTACAAAACAAAGGAATGCTTATCCACAGCTGATCTCACCCAAGGCAGAAAAATGCTACCACTATTAGTAAAATATCCTTGACAGTGCAGTTCACCTGCTCCAAAAATCAATAGCACTCATATTCATCTTGCCACATTTAAGCTACCCAGCCATTCTCTGCTAAGTGAGGTGCATGGGGTGGAATGCAGTAAAAATAGAAACTCTGCCCAATTTCACCAAAGTCACACTTGTAGTGGAGGGTTGAACAGTGTTCAACACTAACACATCTCTATGCATTCTGTGAAGCTGCTTTCTGGGGAGAACAGCAGAGGTTGTCCACATCACTTCCCTGTTTAAAAGCTTGGTGGCTGGTTTGGACTGAGTGACAGCTCTGGACCCGGCTGAGGGAGAGTGATTGACAGAATGTTTCCTCGCAGAATGTGAAACTCAGCCTGGAAACAGAATATAGGAGTCAGTCATGCTGTCACTAACAAAGAAAATCCCATCTATGACCCTAGCCACATCAAGACAACTGGAAGTGATGGAAAAAAGTGCCTAAATAGGGATACACATTATATCCAATGGACAGAAAATGCTACAAAAATAGTTCTCGACTTTAACCAAATTTTTTGCCTAAAAACGCCAAGTGACAGCTCAGGAATTTTTCTATCACATTCATTGTGGTTTTTGTCGATTATTTCTAAGAAGTAAAGCCTGTTCTTTCCTCTAGGTCAACACTGGCAAATAAGATATGTATCCAGATACTTCAGCTCTTTCTAAAGCTGTTAACAACAGACATTCAACACCACAAACATCCAAATTCCTCTCTCTCTCATCTTGTAAAAAGAACTTGTGATCTAATTGATACCAGTTCTATGAAGCAAAGAAGAAAACTTTGAGTTTTCATTGTGGTCTTCATTAATTCATTTGCAGTAAGTGCATCATGTTACCATGAAGACGTTTGTAAGGGCTTTTAGAGCAAGACAGGACAGTGCATTTTAAACTGATTGTTGGAAAATAATATCTTTAACGCTGCCCTAAGAATGCCTTAACTGTGGCAGAAGGGCTGGATCTCATATAGAGTTCTATATATGATTCATCAATGTTGAGTAGTGTTCTACGGTCTTAATATTCACTGAACAGCTGAAAGGATTGATTACATAGAAGCCTCTTGTATTTGGTGTTTGAACTGAAGAACAACCATCAACCAGAGTTGCTCTAGCCACTCCACAGCAGACTGGGCTAATGGAAAGACAGCATCATTAAAAGGCATCTGAACAGAAACACAGTGAGGAACAGGCCTAGGCAGAATATTTCTTTTGCTGTTAACCTAGACGACCAACAAGAAGGTGCCTGTGTCAACACTGCTCAGCCTCTAGCCAAGCGCAGCTTATATTTACACTAGATTTATACCAGCCAAAGAGGATAATATGGCTCATATTTCCAAGCAATATTCACAGCCCCCAGATTGGAACTGGCTCAGATTCACTCTCATAGATTAGGTTCCTACTGCAGTTGATACAAACATTATCAGTGTAGTCATACCAATGTAATCAGTTATAAATTTAGACTTCCAACCCAAGATTTCCTTGGATTATTTAAGGCGGTGCTTAGTTGACAGGCTGTGGTACCCCAGGTAGTTCTGTGTATTTGAACAGGGCTCATTAAAAGAAATAAAAAGGGTATCACAGTAAGCCCCATAATAAACAGACTACTAAAATCCTATTTCAGCAGCAAGAAGCAGAGTGTCCCTTCACACAAGTACCCTGTGTTCTAATAATCTGGAATATTCATTGGCAAATCAAATTAAAGCAGATTGAGTCCTAAGATAAACAAGTAAGAACTGAATTTCGTTGTATTCCCTTCAAATCTCTGAATCTGGATCTCCAGATCTCTGCAAAAAGTCTTTACATCACGATAAACAAGAGAGGAGGCATGAAAGAGAAAAATTTGGCTCTGGATGAGACACGTATCTGTGATGAAAAATTTAGTCCATCCTCCTGTATGTGTAAGCAGAATTCATTTTCGATTTTTTGCTGTCCTCAAAAAAAGGACAATGTAGGGTCATATTTTGTTTTATTTTTAGATTGCCTGCAATAAGGATGGTTTAGTTGTGGCCATTCTCAGCAGAAACAGCTTTTTGTTGAGGCCATAATGTGTTCTATCAGTCCTCACAGCAGCCTTTCTTTCCACACCTTTAGGAATGCACATCCCATTAGAGCTAGAGAGCTCTCAGCTACAGTTCTGGAGTCCTGCAGTTCCCTCTGCTCTCCCCATTGATTTGCAGGACCAAGAAGGCATTGCACTGCCCAGGTCCAAGGTACTAGCCCCCTCAGTGGTAGCAAGGTGGCTCCCTTCTTTAATGATACAACAGAGATAACACCAGCTACAGAACCTAAGGAGCTAAGAAGAAATGAACTGCTTAACAAAATTAGCGTTTGAGAAGACACATGCTGAGATGAGGATTGACCTGGGGATCTTCACTCCATCCTTCGCTCTGCACCACAACATTTGGAATCTAAGGCATCTCAGATTGCTAGCAGTGGGAATCACTTGCGTACATGCCAGTCAAGCATGGATTTAACACTGTTTTCCCTTTCGTAATACTGTGTAGGACAAGGCAGCATCATATCACTCTAGCAAAGTACTGCACTGCAGATAAATTTTGTCCCAGCTTGACATTCTGCTAACTATCTGATCTTCCAAAAACATAACTTTCTGAATTCCTGAACTATGAAATTTGACAATCAAGAGATTAACAACTTGTGACTGTATTTCCTGAAAGAATAAAATTAATGAAAGCAAAACCGTCCATGTCATTTCTGGGTTTGAGGGTTTCTTTGGGTTTTGTTTGGTTTTTTTATACAATCATGCAGGGGAAAAACTTCAGTTAGACAGAAAACAGCCGTTGAAATTTCTGGATTATCTGAAAGTTGGGAATCTAAACAGCAGCAAATATATCATGAAGATGACTGAGCAATATACTTTTGCATGGTCCTCATTTAACTGTTAGCAGTTGGACAGAACATCTGGTGCTGGGAATTCATCAGCTATTCTTCATCAGCATGCTTTCTAACAGACTGGTCCAGGGGTGATTGTGAATGCTGATCGGTTTTCCCTAGATTCCAAGGAAATCACAATGTGTAAGTGGAATATAAAGAAGGAAGAGAAATAAGGCAGGGCTCTAAACAACATTAAAAAACTCCCAAACAAACAGTAAAAGGATTGTTGGAGGCAGGAAGAGGCCAGGTAAAAACATAAATCAATTTGACATATTTTAATATCAGAAACCCTAAACTGATACGAAAATGTGCAAACTCACTCTATTAGCTGCTTTTAGCAAATAAAAGCTCCACAAAGAGTAGTATAGAACCATCTACATTATAGAAAACTTGGGTATGCATGTAATATTACTCCTGCAAAACTTTCATTACTGCAGTCTATTCTGGCAGCTTTGCAATCAGTGTCTCAGCACCACTTGCACCTCTGCAAAATATGGATAAAAAGCAAGTGACAACTCTCATGCTGAGTATGCTCATATCCTTGAGAAATGAATTCCTTTCTTTTCTACTTAAGCCTTAAAGAAGATGTAGGAGTTACCATGCTTGTGCCTACACTCACTTTTGACTGGAAGAGCAGCATTACAGTTTCATCAACCATTTGGCAAATCACTCTGCAAAATCCTAAGGATTTGATACAAGGGGCTCCACTCACAAGGCTCTTCGTGCACACAACTGCTGACTGAAGAGTTCATTTCTAATCGCTAATCATTTCTAGGAATTCAGCAGCCTGGTTCAATGTTTCTGCTCATGGGAATTTGGACTTTTAAGTTGCAAGTAATTTCTTTGTTTAATAATTCATATTCCTGCATCAAGACTTCCTCCCAACTTAATAGCACGTGCACTGCCTAACGTGAAAAGGCTCTTGAAATACATCTGGCCCAGAACAGAAACAGTAGGCACAGACCTCAGACCTGAAAATGCTCTGTAACATCAGGTCGGTTGCTGCAGTGATTTGCTCAGTCCATGCAGCAGTGTAGGAATAACAACAAAACTGCCAAAAAGAAAAACAAGTTTCAAAATGTCCAAACCATTTTTAATAGGAGAGCTGTGAAATTCTGATACTGTAAGCTTATGGAGAGCTGTGGTGCATGCAGCCTTAAATCTCTTTGTTAGCAAAAGCATCTATCTTCTTTCTCCTAACTTTGGACCCAGTTTTATTTTTTGGGATTCTAGTTCATGTTGTCAGCTTTCAACACCACACACAATCTACAAATGTACCAGTTTTTTCGCAAAAGCTTTATACTGTTCTAGGATAAACATCTTGGGGAAACATGACATGTGGGTTAACCCTTCCACTTGTAGCAGTGAAGTACTAGCTTTAGTGATCTATGCTGTGTTGAGTCAAAGGGCATTCCACTAATTTCTGAAAGGCTTGCAATAAAATTGTGCATGCACAGGAGATCAGCTAAGTCAGACTTACCCCTTTAGACCTGTCAATGTTAGTAGATCTGGAAGAGGCCATCAGCCCACCACAGAGCACTGCTACAAAGCCTCAGATCAGACCAGTGTACAGCCCCAAATTAATCTCCAAGTGATCTGCTATGAAAACAATTGTTGTCCAACATCTTTGACATCTTCTTATACTTCTGGATGCTCAATTTTAACATTGTGTGTCAGACATCAGGATGACCTGCTAAATCCTCCAGGGTACCATCTATTTTACAGTCTAGAAGCATTTGAAATTACTTCATCTCATACTGTGCAGAGTCTGGTGCTCCTGTCCTTTTTCTTAACCGGAACTATGAACTAAAACCTCGCTGAAATCTACGTGATGTTTTCTTAAGTGAAATAGAATTCCTCATTCGTACCAACAAAATCATGAGTTCATTTAATGAGTTGGCATATTCAGTATCAGTTTTATGTCAGACCAGAAGTGTTAACACAGATCCTTGAGTCAAAATTGTAAATCCCAAGTAGAAATTCTGATGGCTTTTCTGTCCCTTGTTTAATCATATGGCTTTTCACGGAAAGAAATTCCCAGCAGACCTTTAGAACTTTACTTTCATCCTCCCCCCTTCCTATTTTCCTCTCTATCAGTGTTCAACAGATGTATAGGTGTTTCCAAAATCTGTATTCTATAAACAGATTTTTTTCCTATCTGTTGTTGCTCAAACATTCAACCAGAGATCTGTGACTTCTCACTGTTTCATCACTTCGACATCTTGATCCCTTTTTTTCTTTTACTGCAGAAAACACACTGAATGTAGAGGTTCTAATAATGTCTTTCCCCTGAAGTAGAGTAGTTCCTGAAATCCAACTGCCTACAACCCATTGCAACAACCTGTGCCAGATTTAAAAAGTAGCTTCAGCAGACCTCTTTTGTCAATACTTACCATAGGACTGACTCTCTAGTTATTATCCATGCTAAAATACAGATCAGTTTTTCCATGACCCAAACTTCTTTCTTGGATTTTAGAGTAGGCATATACCATTTTTCAATGACTACATATTCCTGGATCATGAACTTGATTTAGAGCAGTTCTGCTCTCAACAACCCCCTGCCCACATTTATTTTAGAATGCCTTTTCCAAGAGTTTCCCTTGGGGTTTGTTACTTCCTTTTAGCATTTCAAAAACTAAATACTATTATTCCACTGCAGACGTAATGAATTCCTTGCACTGCCAAATCTATCTATTTAACTATGCAGTTTTTCAATCCAGGAAAGAGATTTTCCTTGGACATGTGTAATGCTCTCTGCTAACCAGTTTTGCACTTATAATAATCCTTCATATATGTAGTATATATTTATTTCTATTTTTATTTATATGTATATTATTTTTTTAACCACCAGTACTTAATTGAACTGCTTCCCTTAATTTTTGCATTATTGTCAATTTCCTTTATGTTTGAATAGTTCAATAATGGTATGAACCAGGATAGAATCTTCTTTTCCCTTGACATGCAGCTGTACTTATGACCAGCTTTTACCTTCTGTCACTCTCATTTTTAGAACCATAGCGAATTCCCTACTTTCTGAGTATCACAGATTCACAGAATCATAGAATGGTTGAGGTTAGAAAGGGACCTTTGGAGCTCATCTGGTCCAATATCCCTGCTCAAGCAGGGTCACCTAGACCTGGTTGCCCAGGAGTAAGTCCAAACAGATTCTGAATATCTCCAAGGATGGAGACCTCATAAAGTTTTCCAGCAGGACCGTATACATATGAACTCAAAATAGGTGCTGTGTTTCCCACAAAAAAAGAAATGTGAGGGAACCAAGGAATGTAAGGGAACCCATGATAAAAATGGTATATCACCAATCACTCCACCTGGGATATCTTTCTGTTAGAATGGCTACCTCCGTCAAGCGCACCAAAGCCCAGTGATCAGCTGATTGATGCGAACAGCCTGCTCAAAAGAAATGACAGCTACTTCATACTTTGCTGCATACCTTCTAAAGCACAGAAGTCTCAGCTTCACAGGCGTGCGGTGCAGCAGAACCTGACTCCAGCTAAATTGAATTCATAATGCAATTGATATATCATCTGGGAATGCCTGACAACCTTATCTGAAGCATCAGATTTTGATGAAGTTCAATGACAGTTGGTTTGACTGATTAAGCACAGCTTCACCTATGTCTGCATTTCAATTTTCCATATGCATAAATCTGGGAGCATTCCATTCTGTCACACTAACGGCTATCATCTACCATCCTTATCTTTGCCAGGACACCTCTTTACATGTCTGGTATGTAGAGTCACTTAATTTTCCACATGGCAATCCAGAAAAAATGTGGTTAAACTGGAGAAAGTTTGGGGACAGGGCTAGTAAAAAGACAATCAGCATTAACCAAAAAAAAAAAAAAAAAAAGAGCTGCTTTATTTAGAGAAGGACAGCTAGAGAGATGTGTATTAACTTTTCAAATATGTAAGAGGTAACCATAAAAAGATAAAGGGAATAAACTCTTCTCTATGCCTACAATGAGTAAAACCAGTATCAGTGTTTTAAATTACAGCAGTAAAGATTTTGTTCAACATTGGAAAAGAAAAGCTTCCTGGTATTAAGGACAATGAAGCACACGAATAAGCTGTCAATCAAAGTTGGCGGAACCTCCAACACAGGAAATTTTAGGGATTTGTTGGATAGGCACCTTTCAGAAATTAAATCCATTTCATGTACACCTAGCCATGTATACCTTCGTGTATACTGTCCTTTCTTCATTTGTGCTCCTTTCTAACCTTATTTTCTATGATCAACTCTTCCTTTTAAGTCGTGTTCAGAGAGGTTTTTCAGGCAGGCCTATCTACTTGAGAAGACACTTAGACATCTGTCTATGACTTTTCATGTACTTCCAGCTTCAGCATTTTCAGATAACACAAAAAAGCATTTCTGTTGAAGATTCATTGTTTGATGTTTAAGTTATGGATTTTTCTATGGCTCTGAAATACAATTGCAGCCTCTCCAATATATGCCATTTTTTTTCTCTAGATATTTCCATTGATTGGCTAAAAAAAGATAGCTATGGAGATGCAGCTAATGACTCTATTTTGCTACACAGATAAAAAATCTAGGAGGGGTTGTGTGATAAGTGGATTTTAGCACTCTTTATTAGTGTCAGGCTACAGAATTTTGATTATGCCCATTTTATTTCTTATACTTATCTTGCTTGCCAGATTTTTTTGCTGCACAAGATTCAAATATATCTCTACTGAAAGCCTTATGAGAGAGAATACTGATAGAAAATTAAATAACTGTTTATGGACTTTTCTGATATGAAAATCCCAAGCTGCGAAGATTCATCTGAATCAGTTCTGGGAAAAGAGAAAGGCTGCAATAGTAGTATATTTTTCTAGTCCACTTGGTGACTTATTTCATTAACAAAACAATTTGCTCTAGACCCTTGAATGATGATGGTAAAGTACAATCAGCCAATGTTGTAGTTCAACTCCAGCTGGAACCTGTGCACTATGCAGTCATGTGCTCACTCCCCCCTGGTACGATGGGGGAGAAAATCAGAGGAGTAAAAGTGAGAAAATTCATGGGCTGAGAAAAGACACTTTGATAGGTAAAGCGAAAGCCATATGCCCAAGCAAAGCAAAGCAAGATATTAATTCACCACTTGGTGTTTAGCCATCTCCAGGAAAGCAGGGCTCCATCATGCTTAATGGTTATTTGGGAAGACAAACACCATCACTCTGAATGTCCCCCCCTCCCTTTCCTTTTTCTTCCCCCAGCTCTACATGTTGAGCATGATACCATATGGTCTGGAATATCTCTTTGGTCAGTTGGGGTCAGCTGTCCTGGCTGTGTCCCCTCGCAACTCCTTTTGTATCCCCAGCCCACTCGCTGGGAGGGTGGCATGAGGAGCAGAAAAGGCCTTGACTTTATGTAATAGCAACAGCCAAAACATCCCTGAATTAGCAACACTGTTTTCAGCACAAATCCGAAACGTAACCCAAATTAACTCTATTCCAGCCAAAACCAGGACAACCACCAGCTCTATCAAGATAAGTTGAACTGTATTTTCGCTGAAGGGTAGAAGAATGCTCTCTTATAGAAAGGAAAGTATTCTGCAGTACCTTATATAGCTTATTAAAATGTTTCATTCTGTATACAATTTAAAAATTATCCTAATGCTCAGCTTCGCTCTTCACCACTGGAATTCATCTGCAATTCTCTGCTCCTTATGGCATGCTGGAAATACAGTGGAAGTTTACTGACTTAAGCTCCATTTTCTTCCCAACTCTGAGAAAATCTGAGAAACTTAATCTGAAGTCATTGAAGATCTGAGAAAAGGGTGTTAGTACAATTTTTTAACACTAAACAGTGAGCTTGGAACAACTGTTTAAGCATCTTCTATAAAAAAACACAAGATACCCAGCTGAAAGTACAGAACGTGAAATGCAAGTCATATAAGACTTATTGTAGATTCTGCTTCTACAAAATGCACCAGTTAGTTAGTCAAAGATTGATTTTCCAGGGCAAGCAGCTCTACAGGAGATGTTTTCTGAAGGATCAATATATTATTGCTTATCCAGTGACTGATGAAGCTTGCCTGCCTGGCAGAGTGTTATCGGCTCACCTGGAAACACATCTTCCCTGATCTTTAATGTGGAGGAGGGCCATGAACAGTGGACATCTATGACACAAGTGCAATCCACATTGGCATTGCCATTATCACATCATCCCTAGTGGTTCATGTATGTCACTGGCACAGATGACTGGAAAAAATACTTCAGATTAAGCTCTTTTCTAATAATGCCCTCTTTGCTTCTCCTGGCACGTTTACCTGACTTTTGACATTGTAGTAACGAAATACAATTGAAGGACAGAGCCCATCTCCCTGCTTAGTCATTCCCTGACCCCTCAAAAGCCACATACATTTATGTCATCTGCCTTTAAAAGCCTCCAGAGAAGGAGATTATGCCCTCACTGTGGGTAGTCTCTTCCTATTTTTCATTCATGAGTGAATTAATTATACTGCCTAAGAACAACTGTATCAGGTCAATTCAAGGATCCTCGTAGTCCAGAATTTTATCTCCAACAGCTATAAACAGATGAGTGCAATAACAGGACAAATACCTAGTAGTGCTTCGTCTTCAGACTATACTCACTGGCTGTAATGAATTCTGGCTTGGGAAATCACTGAGCCAGAATTGCTCAATGTTTTTTCATAATACACAACCTAAAACTCAGCTGCAAAGGGTAGATTCATGTGGAATAAGGAAAATCTATACTGGAGAATTGTAGAGCCTCAGAGTTCATTCAAGATTCAGTGTTGCAATTTATATTGTAGTGAATATCACTTGAAGTGCTTCAAAGGGGTTCAATTAAGTTTCAGATTTTATATCCCATTTCACCTATCTCCACCACTACCACTTGCTGCCACAGCTCTTAATAGACTTCAGTGTGCTCTGAATTGGGCTCAGAAAATCATTCAAGTCCTGACTTTTGGAAATTGCTGCCTACAGTATGCCAAGGGACAATTAAGTTTTTACAATAGGATTGATCAGGCATTGGAACAGGCTGCCCAGGGAAGTGGTGGAGTCACCATCCCTGGAAGTGTTCACAAACCGTGTAGATGAGGCCCTCAGTGACATGGTTTAGTGGTGGACTTGGCAGCCCTGGGGTAATGATTGGAACTGCTGATCTTAAAGGTGTTTTCCAACCTGGTTCATTCTGATTCTTTTCCCTCCTCTGCTTGAAGAAGTTTCTATTCCTCAGGGGTTTTTTCCCCCAAATGATTATCTAAATCTATTGACTTCGCTTCAGGAACATATTCATTTTCAAGTAGGCAAAAAGATTCCGTAAAACAAAGAAAATTGGAAAATTATGATAATTACAACTTCAACAAAGAAACTCTTGCAAAAATTATAACTGTGCTTTGTCTAAGCTTTTGAAAGAAAAGCATTTTAAAATCCTTTCTTCCCCCCCCCCCCCTTCCTGTCCTGCTTTCTTTCATATATTGCTTTCTGTTTCAAGCAATATACAAAGGATAAAAAAGCCGGCAGTGTTTGCCGCATGCAAGATGACAAGGATTGTTAATGAAAGAAATATAGGCAAATATGATGGGTATTAAAGATAAGAAAAAACATGTTGCACTTATTAAAATTATTGCTCATGTGCCTTTTAAAAATCGTTATTAATTAACATAGATCTCATACCCTCATTTTGCTGATGCACTTCATCATACTTGTGATCTTCTTTACTTTGATTTGTCTGATTAATCTCTGCCTCTTGTAAAGATTAACCACTTTAAATGGCTATATTCTGCAGCAAACATGAAGCTAGGAATATCTCAGATAGATTAGGTGACACAGCAGACTAATACTTTCTCTAGCTTCAATATAGAGATTCCTCACATGCTAAGAACAATTCTTAGATTTTCAAGCATCTCTGCAGCATACCCTTAAGGTATTAAAATGATATCACACAGTTTTGCTTGTTAGTTAGTGGATAGACAGTTGAAGCAGCTAAGGAGATAGTAACATGGAATAGTGTCTGTTTAGTACAACTGGCCTGTCGTTAATGTACTAGGCATATTACCTTGCATGAAAAATGTTAGATGCAATGGAGACAATACAGATATTCATTAATTTTTGGATGGGGGCTTATGATGTCTGAAACCTTTGAGTAGTGATATACTTCATATAGTTAAAGAACTGCATAAATTACTAGTTCACTTAGACTGACAAAAGACAAATTGAAAAAACCCTCAAGTTCCCCTTGTCGTAAAATACCAAAGTGAGTGAAACACGAGCACAGATTTGGAATGCTTTGGGCTGAGAGCTGGTAACGAAGCCAAGTTATGAGGTGTTTTCAGCAAAGTTATTTTAATCTTCTCTGGATGATTTCTGTTTCTTCCTCTCCTAGCATGGCTCCCCTTGAAGGGATTTAATTAAAAACCTGGGATTTTAGATTTGAGGAAAGAAATTATAACAGGGAAATTAATAAGGATTTTTTAATATTTATTGCTTAAGAATTTCCCAGCAAATATTTGAAGAAGGAATACTGGGATGTAACTTACATCCTTAAGACCTCTTTGTTTAGATGCAGATGTGTTGTGCTGAAGAACCAACTTGGGAAGTTTCTCTTATTCTTTTTTCATTAATTAAAACATGGAAAAATAGGTTATCATTTCACATTGGATACACAAAAGTAGAACATACATACAATACACAAATATAACCACATATATATTATTTCTAAAAAATAAACTGAAATTGTGAAAGGGCCTTTGAATTACACAGGAACCTATGTCAAATTAAAACCTGGCTGAATGTCTCCACTGAAATCAGTGTTCTTAAAGGGTAAGGACATAAATACTATGTATAACTGGAGCTAAAGAGAACAGCTTGAGAATACAAACCTGCTTAGCTTTCCCATCCTGGAATACCCAGAGGCTTCACTAACTGTAAGGTGGCGTATCCAGGGGGGAAAAAAAACTCTTACATTTTTAGGGCTCCAGACAGGAAATAAAGAGTACATGCCTCTGCAAAGCTTCAATAATGCTATTTTGATTAGAGGAAAGTTTCTTTCTAAGGAAGCTATTAACTACAGGAGTTTAAAAATGCTATTTTAAGATAGAGGAGTAAAGCAGTTGCACTTCAGTGAGCATTAGCAAGTTATTTTTGGCTGCTTTTAAAGGGGTGCAGAGGGGTTAATTGGCTTCCTGCAAAAATGCAGAAGGATATGCTGACATACCTAAGTATTATTTTGAGGACCAAATAAGGAAATACACACGCAGACACACAGTTTGTGGAAGTACTGTCAGCTAAACCGACAAGCATTGCAACTTGTACATTGACAAGGTGTCTAAAATCGTGTAAAAGCATCATACAATCTTTAGAGGAGGAAAAGACAGACTGACGACTGTGGTTGGCTCATTTTACAGCAACATTGAAGAGAGAACTGGGATCCTCCTCCAAAGAAAGCTTGGAAGAGCATTAAAGGTTGCTTCTGACCAACTCAAAGAGCAATATAAAGAGAAAAGCAGCTACTCCATGCATTTTTACAGGTTTGGCACTTTGCAGGAAATACCTGGGGTGAGGGCTTCTGAGCTCTAGTGAGTATCAAGCTTTCTCAGTCAGACTGGATGCTTGAGCATACAAGAGTTAGGAAGTCTGTCAGAGCTATTTTCAGTCATGGATCATGTCAGTCCTAGATCCATCACATGAAAGAGGCCCAGCACAAAACAGCCCTAACAGCAGCTGTGCAAGACCTACTGAGTGGATGGTGAATGTGCAGCACATCTGGTGACTTTCTGTGCATGCAAGTTTTCTGCACCAGGCTCTAAAAGCTCCATAAGCCTCACTGACAGTGTTGGCCCCACCACCAGTTTGTCATTTCAGAAGATTCACCCAGATATATATGTACTAAGGATACGATGTCTGCTCCTTTTTCCACATTGAGGTGGAAAAAAGGGCAATGTCACAGAATCATAGAATCATAGAATAGTTTGGGTTGGGAGGGCCCTTCAAAGGTCATCTAGTCCAATCCTCCTGCAATGAGCAGGGACATCTTCAACTACATCAGGTTGCCCAGAAGCACGTCCAGCCTGGCCCTGAATGTCTTCAGGGATGGTGCACCCACCACCTCTCTGGGCAACCTGTGCCAGTGTTATACCACCTTCATTGTAAAAAATTCCTTCCTCATGTCCAGCCTGAATCTCCCCTCTTTTAGTTTAAAACCATGTCAGTGATGGATTATCTTTCCCACAAGAACAGGCAGATCATGACAGCATCCTTGGCATTCCAATAACAGAAAGAGCACATAGTATATCACACTGATACTCCAGTCCAATAAGCATCTCTTTCTCGGGTTTATCCAAGTTTATCATCGGTTCTGCTCTCTGCACTTCTATAAGCTCATTGCTTTCATACTGGCACTGCTTTTCATATTGGCACTCTGTCTGATGTCATCAATCAAACGTGCAACAGAGGGGTTTTCTTGTTTTTAAGTCTTTCCCTTACACACATTTTAAGCCCAGGAAGGGATGGCCAGGCCTCAGTATTTCAGCTTCAAATTATACAGCTTACTTCAAATAAGCTGGCAGTAAAGTCCTGGACATGCCCTTCAGCAACAGACATTGCTGCAGAAAGGACTGTGCCCATTCCAAAGTGTGAGTGAAAACAGATCCCAGACACTTGGTCTCTCATGAACAAAATCATCGTGTATTGTCTCCTGACACTGTTGAGTCCATGTGCATAGCTGAACGCTAGAGATGCATGAGGACAGATGATGGCACTTGATTAGGGTTACAAGAATGTAACTCAACCGTTTGATACCAAAGCAGGCTTAAAAAATTGGAAAGCAAAAAAAATGCATTTAGTTAGACTACTGAGAGAAAATCGCAGAACGAAGATGCTGGTTTAAATGCTCTAAGACTCACTGAGTCAAACCTTAATTTCTATTTAATTTTTGTAGAAATTGTGCTGACTAGTGAACAGAAACTACTTTAAAAGTGGTATAAAATGGCAGTTGTTTAGTGTGACACTCAAAGCAAAAAAAGCAGAATAACAGAAGAAAGCAGAAATACAAACAGGTAAATCGAGAGTCTGACCCTATTAGAGAAACTGACTGATAGTTTACACCCCTGTTTTGGCAGGAAAAAGGTCTTTTCGTTATTCATGGCAACACTGGCACTTTACTGTCCCTAAATTCTTACCAACCAGTGTGGCCCACTGCCCAGAGAAGAAAAAACCCTAATTAAAACCCAAACTCAGTCCAGTAAGAACTTCTTTTCACTCCTGCTACCCTTTCTAAAGGAGGGCAGTACCACATCTTTGCAAAGTTCACAAAGGACAGATATCACTACTGCTATTCATTTCAGACAGCTACTGTGATGACAAGTACAAATGTTCAGCAAGAAAAGGATGTTGGCAGCATGATACATTATATTTGAAAACCTTTTTGAGATTGACCTGGCTTTCAGTTGGTGACAACTTTAATCATAATGGAGACTTTGTGACAGGGTCTTCAAACTTAAACTACTCATGGGACACACACATTAATCCTGGTGAGTAAAGGCCATTAGTCTTGCTCTTCAAAAAAGCTATCAAATCTGATCAAAGTCTTAGCTAACTTAGAACCAAGAACCTAGTGAACCCTGATAATGGGAAGGATAACCCCACCCAGGCTATGACTTACAGAAAAACATGTGAATTACCTAACGTAGAGCTCTAATCCCACACAAAATTCCAGCTTCTTAGTTTGTCAAGAACAAACTGATTTCACTCCAATTATCCAATTCTACATCTGAAGCAGCATTGCTGTTACAAATGAATTGCGCATTTGTTCCTTAGTCATTTCACTTTTTGGCTCCCATCCTAACACAGAACTGCAGTTTGCAGGCTACAAACACTGCGTATGGAAGTTTCATTCTAAATGAAACAAAGTGTTTCACCATTATTGTTTAAAAGACACCTAAGAAAATGTATTCAGGTAATGTATATAGCAAAATTTAAGACCTGAATTTACATTGTGGCATCAGACCATGCCAAAGTTTTCTTCTTATCATCTGTGGGGGTCTGGCAGCTATCCTAAATTAAGTCCTAAACAAAGAGGTGTAACTTTACTTTCAACACAGTTTGAGATCTGTCACTTTAATAAAAGCAGGACTCAAGAGTATAAACACTATTCAAATACAATACAAGACAGACATCTAACCATGTAACTGACTCTTGTCAAATAAATGCTACATGATTTAGAAACAAAGCATCATCTGCCTTCACACCCTTACTTCAAAATATTTCAGTTCAAAGGGGTTTTATCCAAATATCGCTATGCTGAAAATCATAATGAAAAGTCTTAAAACATGACATCAGAATACCCATACAAAGGTCAACAGAAATCTTCTATCGAAGATATACCAAGCAGCAGTTTTGAGGACAGGTTTATCATTTCATAGTTGCCCATTAAATGTAAAGGACCAGATCCAGACAAGAATGCTAGGAACAAAAAGGTAAAAAAGGTTTTAATGCAACAGTGCTACAATACTATTAGACATTATCAAGGTAATGTGTGAAGAAAGATTAAATTCAGGAATACTATTGCTGCCCTAATGGTTCAATGAATAGGATATACAGCTCTAAATTCCTCTAAGCAGAGAAAATCAGGAGCCTCATGGACATTGGGTGTTAGTCTTACTTTCACCTAAAAGGAGTTCACACTCTATAGGGACAAGGATAGCACATGAATATACACAGAATTAAAAGTCAAATGTTGGGGGGTTTTGCCTGAACCATTTGAAAAATGATAAAAATATTGACAGCTCTTATAAATAGGGCACAATTTTTGGTGAGGAAGGGAGTAAGTTCTCATGCTCCTGATGTAAGGTTTTATGACAATGACTTTTACAGGAGCGCAAAGCAACTGGAAGGCAATTGCCACAGCCTAGGCAGATTTACTGACCTAAAATAGAATATAATCTCATTTATAAAATAGAGTGATGTCTGAGTACCTGTCAACGATCTGCAGAGACAACCAAGTCACATTGATGCATATTGCTGAATGATGGGTAGAAAGAGAAAAGAAAGGGTGAAGGTAGGGGGAACTTTGTTGCTTGAGCAGGGTAGTGGTGGAGATGGGATAGGGTGGACTGCGTAGTAGAAGGAAAGGATGCCATGCCACCGTGTAGTGGGCAATATTCTGGTTTGATGCTCCTTTGCCTTCTACTGAACTCTGTTATATTTCATACACAGAGGAGTCTATGGGTAATAGCACCCTAGGGTATGTTAGAAACCAAACACGCACATTAGTGAGAAAACAGGTACAGGCAACAGCACAACATTCCTTGACCTAATGTGATTACAGTGCTCATCTCTAACCTTTCACGTCCTCCAGCCCATTGGCCTGGACCACTGCAATGTTTTCTTTATGAGGACTGCTTTATAAGTTTGTGTGAATGAAATTAAAAATTGCATAAAAATGTGTTTTATTCTATAGAATGAATCCCCTAAATAACACAGGGGATCTTTTTCCAATTGACACAGCAAGTCAGAGCCAGACTAAAGACAGCATCTCAGATGCAGACTCACACAACTCAGAGACTAATTTTCCAAAAGTAGCTTCTTATGCCTGCCTGCAAAATCAAATGAACAATAGCAACAAAAAGATAAGATCTTTTGCTTTCTCTCAAATTGAATTCTTGCAATAACTAGCCATTTTTCAAAGTCTTAACACAGGTTTCTATTGCAGTTGTTAGATAACACTCTCCCCACCAAAACATGCATTCCATTGTGGCATATGAGAAGCAGAAAAAGGAAATTGGAAAGGATACAGCTGATGAGGATGTAAAGGCAGAGGCATTTTCATGTGATCTCAGGAGCAGCACCAACATTGCTCACTGTAATATAAACAGATATCTTCTGTAGTAATAATAAAAGTTCAAGATGTTTCTATTCTAAAAAAACCAAATATTCAAGATGGAATTTCCTCATGTATAACATCTGGTAAAAACAACCACTGAGCTCTTCTGTTGCCATGCCATCCACAGAACACATCAAAAAGGTCCAAGAGTAGAGTACTTGCACAACCAGCTCCTTGAAGCAGTGGGATCAAGGAGAGGACCAACAGTCAAACTGAGCTTCACCAACATTTCTCCTGTTAAAATGACTGGCTGGCGAAGCGCCACAACATCCCCCTCAGTGATGACTCCATTCACAAAATGATGAAGTATCCCAACAGCCCAGCAAAATAGCAGATAAAGAAGTTTGCAGGAGTATACTTTATCTAGCATAAAAAAAAATGTCTCCCACTTTCAACCAAAGCACTTAGCAATCTTGTGGATCTTTCATAATGTAAATATTCCATAGACAGTACGATTGCAAATGCATTTTTAAAGAATAATATAACTCTGAGTTTGCAGCAAAGAAGACTCTGGCAAGTAATTTACAGTTCCTGCAGTGCTCTATAGCCTGTTCGCCTCTTAAGTAATAGCAACATGTTCATTCTTTCCTATGTATCTGTCTACTGAAAGTGAAGAAGTCTATAATATAGCAGCTACTAGAGATCTGTAAATTATACAATATATAGTCTAGAAGGTCAGGTTTTACCACTGCTCTAGTGCAATACTAAGTTGAATGAAAACAAGTTTTTTATTATGAATCATGATATTGTTTCACAGGAGTGAGGGTCAGTTTTATACTCTCAGCTGTGTGAAATTGCTTTTTTTTTTTCTTTTTTATTTTTATTAAAGACATTAGGATGTCTCAAAAGCTCTAATAGAAATGAACAGTAGCTTCACTGTTCAAGACTGACCATCTGATTTTCAAGAGTGGAAACAGAAAAGCACCAGTAGCTCAGGGTATTCACACTGGACTCAAAACATCCTGGAATTATAAGGATGCAGCATGTTTTATTTTAGTGATGGATTGGCAGTTAATATTCAAAGCAAAAGCTCTAATAAGCATGTTCTTTCACATTACCTCAACCGAAGGCAAATGATGACCTTGCCTTAGGATGTGAGTAACATTCTCTTTTTCTAAAATGAAAACAAAATAGTACTGCCAGCTTTTCTTTCCAGAAGAGAATGAACAGTAACTGCTGAAATCCTTCCCGGTCTACACATGTGAAATAAAGTAGGTCAGGAAGCAGTCAATGGTAAAGCCTTTCAGAAAAGCTACCAGAAAATGAAATATGTGGGAAGGAAAGAAGTGGGCCTGTGATTTCTCATCCTTGCAGAATTCCAAACGTGTAGGCTGCTGTTTAAGGTAGAACTGAGACAAGCGGCTACTTAGGAATCAAATACACAACCACGTCCCTTTTGAAGACCAGTGCTCAGATCAAAACCAAGGACAAGAAAATAGAAAAAGCTGCTCACAGAACCAAGACTGCACCCTGCTTCAGCTTCTTGCACTCCCTTCAGCCAGCGAGTAAGAGAGAGGGCGTAAGTGCAAGGGACCCACGCAAGTGGCTCTCACTTCATGCTCTCTCCTAGGCACATCAAGGTACACCATCATAGCTTCCTTCCTGCTAACTGATGTAGTGTGAGGGCTGCAACTAGCTGACATGAGCTGCACCCGACCATCATGCTGCACCTTTCCATCAGGCAAACAGAGCAGGAGAACCTGTGGCACTGCACTTCAGCTACAGGTTTACAATCCAACAGGATCATGTTAAAGAACACACTGTCCTACCGTAAGACGCTGCAATCCCTATACTTTAATACAATTTTCCATTTGATTCAATTTCCATCAGCCTGGAGTAACCTCAAAGTGGCACTAGAGCCTGCTGAGGCAGGAGCTTGCTGGTGGCCAGGATGTCATCCTGGACAACGATGAGATTTACCTATAGAAAACCAGTTCTGCAGCAAGGAGGAAACCCTCCCTTTGTTCGTACATATCACATGGTGACTGAAGAAAATTATGTTACTTGGCTTGTCACTTCCTCAGCCTACACAAGTGAAAGATTCCCCAGTTATTATCACATCCTGAATCCCCAACCATGTAAAAAGTTTCTATTTTTTTTTCGATAGAGGAAAAACACATTCCTCCTCCCCTGCACCATTCTATATTACCATGCAGTTTTGGGGAAGTTCTAGCACCATTTCTTGTCATCCATTCAGCCATGCAACTTTTTATTTTGGATTTAAACTTCTTTTGAAGGCTTCTTTTTTTTTTTTTTTCTATTTTCTTCTTCTTTTAAGCATAAAAGATGTTTAAAGAACAAATAAAAATCCCATAGTCCTTTTAGATCAGTACTCTCAAGGCTGGCCAAAGTCCAACTAGATTTAGAGAGCGATTTGGTACCCTTCTCGTCCAGGAAATACAGAGGAACTACACTAATATCATGAGATTTCCTCTGGAAATAAACAAATGTCGTTTAGTCACTAGGCCTCATTTTGTTCAGTGCATAGCTCTGTTATGTGTAGCTCCTCCCAGGCTGCCTACTCAAATTATCTATTGGAGCAGCAAGGGTGTTAAAATGCTGAGGTTTTGTATGATCCCCAAACCCTGCCAGCTCAGAAAAACTCACAGCACATAGGCAAAATAAGAACCAAATACAAAGCACGCATCTGGCAGCTCACTGGAAAATTCAGCTTCTTCTGTTACTATTCTTGGGTCCTCCTTGGACAGCAATTTCTAAATTAAGTAGCCACTACACCGAAATTGAAACCAGTTCCAAGAGCTCAGGAAAACAATAGGCGGAAGTGATACTGTTTGTTAAGTGAACGCTATAGTGGTAGTAACCAGAATACCTGGGATCTCTCTTGATTCTGTCTTGATAAACTCAAGAGTGGAAGGCTGGGCTGAAACAAAGAGATAGCCTCCTAGCAGGCTCCCTGTATAGGAGTTATACTCCAAGCAAACTATAGTACTGCCATATCTGCCACTCAGTAAGTGTGATGGGGCATGCAAGAAGGCATAAGAAGGAAGGAAAGAATGAGTTGGGGTGAAGAAAGTTGAACAGTCTCTTGAATCTATGTCTGTGTAGTTGGTAGGCTGTATAACACCAGATCCTGTAAAACTAGGACCATTGTTTTCCCTAGCTTAAGCCAATATAACTCGACTGAATGTGTATCGTCTCTATCTACAAGCTGAAGACCTGACCTGACCTTACCTAACCAGACCAGAAGAAGAACTGTGAGAAGAATGTAACTCTTAATGAATAAATTTAGAGATATAAATGTATTACATAGGCACATTTTTTGCACACATGTAAATTCAGCGGGCCCGATTCCTCACTTTCCCAAATTGTAAATGTCGTATCTGCACTTATACAAATCAAGTATAAAGTCAAAATCAGAAGAACCAAACCCATGATGTTCATTTTACGGTTTTATTTCTTTTCTGCTGGCTGACTTCAAAGCAAAGCAGCTCTGTGAGACCGCGGTCTCTGGTCACATAAGTTACATAAATAGCGGAGAATGTGCTCGGATTGGTGGGCAGTCTGTGGTTGCCATCTGGTGGCACAATGTAAATAGTACAGGAAAATAAGAATGCTCCCACCTCTCGATCATGCTTCCTTAACAGCATTTTTACAGAACGTTCAGTATTTATCGCTACTTTCTTTTATTCCAGGGTTGGTAACATGTAGAAGATATTCCAAAATTCATTACTTATGCAAGTTCTCAGAAATGTAGTTCTCGTCTTTTTTCTTTCAGAAATCATCAATTATTTTGTTCTCCCTCACCCTCTCTCATGTAACTTACCCTCTGCAGACTAGCTCTAAAAAAACCTTACAAGTAGTTGTGTGTAGAAGAGCAAGAGACTATTCTGCGGTCCTCATCCCCTGCCTAGTAGAACATCAACCCCACAGAAATTGCCACAACCCTACAGGTACTGCCACCCCCATCACCCCTGTACCAGCACATCACTAGATCCTGTAGAATCTAGACAATAGTTAGACAATAACATATGGTGTTGATTGGTTTGGATGTCCAGGAAGCTGATATTGAGGAGGCCAAGAGCATCAGAAGAGAGCCTGATGATATGGATAGTGAGGAACGCTAGTGACCACGATGTGATGCTACTCAGGATACAGTTCTTTAAAATTTATATAGCGTAGATTGTTCACTCTAATTTTCCTGTCAAAACTCTGTATATACAAACTTTACATTCATTCTCCCCAGCTTCCCTATGCTTATGCTGTCTTTTCAAGTAATTTTGGCTTGTTCCAGCAGAAGAAGTCGCTATTGGCAACATTTCTTTTTTTAATTCCCCTCTGCAGATCTGTCTAAAGGATTCACCCTGTGGTTCAGAATGTAGAACACAATTTCTCCAAGGACTCAATGAAATGCTGTAGTCAGACTGCCTTTATTTAAGCTCTTCAGGTGAGGAAGAAACCATTACACATTCCATCTAAGTCTGTAGGTGCTCCTGTAACACAAATTAATAATAGAATGTTTGAAATGTCACATATGTTCTACAGAAAACGAATGTAATTTTATTTAGATGATCACATTTACAGGTTTGGATACAAATACAACCAACCTTTGCAGCTTCTACTTAGCATCCAAGAAAGATCCAGTACATTCTCATCAATTTGTTTGTTTTAGTAGTCTTTTAGCAACAAAACCTAAAGCTTGCATCAATTTCACCGACCATCAGCAGCTGCTGAAGGGCAAGAACCTGCAAGTTAAATGCTGTAACACTAAATACTTTAACAGAGCTAAAGTCTGTGTCACCAATAAGATTCAGGAAGGACATACTCAGCTGATCCCCAATACATACCTATCACCATACATCCTTTCACTTCAGTCTTCCACTATGAAGGTGCAGGAAATGTGTTTGGTTTGCACTTCTTGCATACTGGTTGAAGAATGTGTGAGGAGATCTTTTTTTGTGATCATGATATTCAGCAACAAAAATAGACCAAGACACGGATGGGACCTGCCCTCTCATGCTTGCTGTTCACATAAGAATAACAGAAAAGCAGAGATGGCAGGTCTCCTCAGAGTCACTAATTTCATTGAAGGTTGAGTGGTAGATGTAATTTTAACTGAACCACAGAGGTGTTGGAATTATTAAGGTATATCTTAACAAGAGAAGGAAAGACATTTACAACTGAAGTAATTAATCTTGCGACTGAGAGAAGAAGTGGACCTCACAGATCCAATTTCATTCACCCTGCAATCTGCCAAACTCTCATTTCAATCAATTTAGTTTAGTGCTTGTTTCAAGCTTCATCAGAAAGCTGCATTTTGAACATAAAAAGGCTCAGCATAGGAGAGCCTTCCTTACACTGCTAGGAAGGACAGCCAATGTGACTGAATTCTTAAAGTGAATTTCTTTCTTCAAACAATGTCAAATTCACTGACTGAAAATGAGGAAACAGATGTTAGCACTTCCTTTTCACATAGAGATTCAGAGAACCGATGACCTCTTTAGAGGTCAGGGCAGGAGAAAGCATTTTTCCCCTTACACTGCAGGACTCTCACAAGAGTTATTTTAAAGAGTTGTTTATTTCTTGCCTTGCCTTTCGTCAGCTTCTGTCTTTAATCTGAACTCTGTCCTTTGATCATATTTTTTTCTACAGCTGCATAGCCTTTTATTGCTCTCTCAATTGCTTTTTTTATCAGGAGGTTGAGTGTACTTCAATTTGTCCTTCACATGGTGATCACACAAAGTTCAGGAGTCTGATTTACTTGTGTATCATTCCAATTTCACACCAGTGCAGTTTCTTCGTAAAGAGACCAGAGTGTAAGAAAGGCTGCTGTGGTTCAGGCCAATACTACGGATTTGTATGCAATACTGAAAGTCAATGAAATATTTAAGTGTCAATTGGGGGACAGTTCATTTGAGCCACAAGGAGATTTTTCAAGGAAAGACAATGCTTGAAATAAGCAGACAAATGGGGGGAAAAAAACCCTCCCTGTTTTTTACTGACAGCAGAAATTATGATACAGCAAGTGGAACTCTGCCTGGTAGCATTTTTTTCTACATGCACACAGTGCATAACTTGATCTTTGTCAAAACAATTTGCCTTTGGAGTAAGAGCAGTCGCACAGACCAAGAACTAGTTAGCTCATCATCTGAAAGTCAAGTGCAGACTTAAGGAATACTTAAGGCTTTGGATTCAGGGAAGTTATTGTAGTCTTGTGGTCAGGACACAGGGCTGAGAAATCAGAGACCTTCCTGTCTACTACGGTGACCTCAAATAAGTCAGGAAGACTCTGTACTCCAGACTCAGTGAGGATTAAAGTAAGTACTTTGCAAAAAGTGCTTCAAACTACCCAGGAGAAATGGTTCTGTCTAAGGCCAAGATTTCTAATTTCTCTGTATAATGAAAGAAATAAAAAGAAATAAAAGAGAATGAAATCTCCATCCACAGAATTATCCTGAGTAGGACAAAAATTGAAACAGACATTGTAAACTTTTGAAGCAAACATTTATTTCTTACATCTGACCACAAAAAACCAAAACCTAAAATCCCACTGAGAATTATCAGCGTCTCATTTCTGAGAAAATGAAATTCACAACAGGAAGCTATTAAAAAAATAAGTTTCATACTTTGCATTACGATAGAATCACACAACAAACACAAGTGTCTGTAACAGAGGTGCCTATTTTTAACTTGTTTTTAAAATTTAAAGCCAGTGTGTCATGTTCACCAACAGAATGGAAATGGTGACCTGCTTCTGACTACGAATACTAAATCTCTTCCAGCTGCAATAAAAGATCTTAAAGAATAAACAGCTAGGAGCAGACAAAATTGCCAAAAAGCATAGAACAGCGATAACCACAGCAACACCACTATTCTGTAAAATTCAAAGAATACATATTTGCTAACTGTGACTCACCATCAGTAAAGAGGGGTATTTGACAGACAATACAATTTAAGTCTGTGAAGGTAAGCACAGAAAAAGTCCTTCTCATCCTTTGCTCCTATAGCATGCAAAAACTAGGATACTAGTAGGCTTCAGAGTACTCCAGTGCAGCTATGAGGAAAGCACAAATGGTCAGGATGCTCATCTTACGACAGCTGCAATATGACTAAATTGCAATTTATTGAGACAGAAAGGCATGTATTTTGACATAAGCTATGCCCTAACACCACAGAAGATTTCCATGTGTACATCATTAATTCTGCTTCATTCTCCTTGATTTCCACATTGTCATCCCAGTCTTTGCTAGAACCACCACCAGAAGAATCTGTGCCTGCTATATGTGACAGATCAATGCCCTGGGTAGGCAAAAGCTGAAAAGAGCCACAGAAGAAATTGCTTTTCAGTAAAAACTTGTGCTTCATCCATAGGAAGATTCAAGGCAGTTCAGCCATGGTGGGGTTATTTTTGCAGTAATACAGGACTTTAATGTTCTCATGGTGACACTAACACAGGGCAGCTTGAGTTGATCTAACATTCTGCTGCCACAGAAGAGGCAAATACTCCCTGGATCATCTTTTGCCATGTTTGTAGCTTGTCTGACTCCTCCACGGACCAATTCAAATCCAGCAGCAAACTGTAGTTGAGAGAAGTAAATACTCTTCTGTGCCATACTGATGAAGCCTAACGAATCAGTTCATGAGTAGTCAGTCCAGTGAACACCACATTTGGGAGAACTGACTTGTGAAGCCAAGACCATGAGTAACAGCAAAGCTCCCTCATTCAGTACGACAAGCTGTTAAACCAGTGCAGGCATTTCTACTTTGCTATATCTTTCTGCATCTTGCAACACTGGGGCTGAGCATTGCAATTGTTACAACTCAGAATTACCTCTGGTCTTTCCATGCGTAGCATAGATCCTCAGAGGCCTTCACACTAACTCACAGTACCTTCCTCTTCCTTTTTTTACAATGTAAAAGTTCTGGAGAGGGACTTTTTACAAGTAGGGATAGTACAAGGGGGAATGACTTTAAGCTGAAAGAGGATAGATTTAGATTAGACATAAGTAAGAAGTTCTTCCCTGTGAGGGTGCTGAGGCACTGGCACAGGGTGCCCAGAGAAGCTGTGGCTGCCCCATCCCTGGCAGTGTTCAAGGACAGGTTGGACACGTCTTGAAGCAACCTGCTTTAGTGGAAGGTGTCCCTGCCCATGGCAAGGGGAGTTGGAACTGGATGATCTTTAAGGTCCCTTCCAACCCAAACGACTCTATGATTCTATAATTCTATGAACGTACTACCCCAAAATGCTGCACTATTTGAATAACCAGTCTCCTTTCTATAAATAGAAGGATATTTACTTCTATGACTTCTGTAGAAACGAAAGTGTTCCAGGCTTTGATTAGCAAACCACAGAAGATGGAAGCATAATTATTTCTGATAGAGTAACTAATGTCACCGCTTAAGATAAAAGGAAGTCAACAGAAGAACACACCTGGGCAAGCAGTTACTATGGCCAATTCATTACCATTTTCACTAGGGTGCAAGAATTGGTTCCCTTGCAGAGTTTTAAAAGCTGGGAAAAGAGAAAAGAAACAAAAGGAACTTAGAAGAGAGAAGGAGGACGAAATGAGTGAGCCATTATAGAATATTATCTGAGTAATGAATACAACTAGGTTCCTCAATGCCTTGCAGGTACAGATCCTACCTAAAATAGCCCCAAGAAACTGGTTTCAGTTGGACCTAAGGAAAACTGTATCATGATAAATGATATGAAAAAGGATAATCCTAACGAAAACATTGTCTAAGATTTGCATCTCAAAAGAACAGTGAGTTTGCTTCTTCAGGTGGATGAATTGGGAAATAAAATAATCATACTTTCCTCACAGCTCAGAAATAAGAAAAATAACTTACAAGACTTTGATAAGTAGATTTTCCACTAAAGCACAGAGAGAGGAGAAACATTCACTTTTCCTACTTTTGGTTTACTGAACATTTTTGGTTTAGTGAAATAGCTTTGCCTGCAAAGTGACCTATACAATTCTGTATATGAAAAAGCATAACATTTTATGCATTTATCATAACTGTAATTTGCTCTTGAATAAAGCTTTTCTACGCCCTTTGGCTACTGCTGTTGTGTATTTAAGGGTCATAATGGCCTGTCCAAGCTGCAGGCACACTGGAAGACTATATATAAAATGTCTCAAGGCAGTAATTCAGAACTTCTAAGTGGTGTGGGCAGGTCAATTAGTTTCAGAGTACTGAACAGCTCCAAACTTTCTACAATATTCCCATCTGTTTCCTCACTGTTCCTATTTTATTTTAATTGAAGAAGTGGGCCATAAACCTCTGGGATTCATCAAATCCCTCTGGAATATTAATTGAGATATATGCTTTTGCCCAGCACTAAGTCCCGTGGTGCTTCATTAACTTAATTTCCAAGTGTTTCAAACAGAAATTAGCTGATCCAGGAGCTCCTCCAAGTTCCTATGCCCAAAGGTGCCCTGGCTACATTAATCTTTTTAGGAATACCAGAAGACATATCCATTCCTCAGCCCACTTAAACACCACATTGATTTCAGCTTCCATGTGTATGGACAGAATGCGGAAGGAAAGTAGACTGCTGGATAGGGGTACAACGTTCCACTGTGCTCATTTCCATATTTAGGTTCCGTGTATATTACAGGAAAGAGTTGGGCATTCCAGAATGATATTGACAACAGCCAGCATGCTGAGGGCAACTCGGCAGGCACCAGGTTTAGCTTGACAATGTGGCAGAGTACCTCACTCAGAGTATCATTAAATAGGATACAGGACTAATATCACAAATACCGGCCTTTTCTATGATATCTGTCTGGTCATTTGGAAATTTTTTGTCTTATAAGATTTTGAAGAATCCTACTGTCATTGGTGTATTGCTCTCTGCGCCCAGCATTTCTGCTGTCCATCGAGTGGTCTTGTACTAAGATTTCCCAGTGCAATGGGCTCTGCAAAGTCCAGTGCCTGGAATTATCTTAGACTTAGGTTTTGTCTGGATCAGCAAGTAGTGTGGTGCAATAGAAGCAGTCCTGCAGAGTGCTTGCACCTGCTGTTGAGAATGGGCTGTCCATGCTAAATGTGGACATGAGCACCACACAGCTACAGACTTTATGTCTTAAACATCAGCTAGTCTCCCTAGCCGGCACCTGAGCAAGGGTTCTGAGGATGATAATCTGTGCAGACCTCAGCAGATCACTTCTGCGTGCAAAGTTCCTCTCTGTTCATGGCCCTAAAGCCTCCGTCTAAATGAGATGACTGAACTGAATGGAGACGTTCTTCCCAAAACCACACTGTGGACATCTTAAGACTTAAAAAAAAGACTCCAGCAAAGTCAAGTGTGTACAAGGGCACAGGATTGTCTTCATAGTGTCAGCTGGGGTGCGCCTGCACTCTTTGGGGTTGTACCTCCGTAAAATGGAAAGAAACACAGAGCAGAGATGCGTGGCAGTCAACCCACCTCCACGGGGGCATGTATTTCTCTGATAAGTCTTTAGAGCCTTTCAGAGAGTGTTGGGTATTAGTTTGCAATATTTCTTTAAATAAATCGCTTAAATTAATGGCTTTTACCTTTGTTTCCTCCCTCACGTTTGCCTGGCTGCTGCTGCCCATCATGGCATGTGCCTGGTGGAAGAGGGAATGGCACAGCGACTGCGAGCCAGTATTGAAACCATCGCTTTGCCTTCTCAGCGCACTTAGCGGCAAGTTAACAGCAACTTAAGGGGTGTCAGGGTACCCAAGACATGCAGGGAGCAAGGGGCAAGGCACAGCGGGTGCGTGTGAACCCTCCGGGCTGAGCCAGGAGCGCTGACGGGCCAAGACCAATAGCGGCCGCCCCCGGGGCGGGCCGGACCGCGCTGTGCCGGGACTTCGGCCGGCGAGGCGGGTACTACCGGGAGCAGCGCGGCCGGAGCGGGCTGGCAGCGATGTGGACGTCGCTCCGCACCGACACGGAGCCGGCCGGGCCAAGGGCAGCCGGCGGCCGCTGCCGGGTTGTCGTGTTGGGCGCAGCGGCGGGGCTCCTCTTCCTCGGGTTCCTCATCGGTACAGTGCAGGCGAACTCTCTTCCGGGCCAGGGACTCTCCCGGCTGCGGGCGGAGATGGCGCGGAGCCGGGCCGAGGAAGGGCCGGGTTGGGGAAGGAGCGGGCGGGTTTCCAGCCCCGCGGCTTTGTGCTTGCGGTACCGGAGATGAGGTTGTGCTCGGCCGGCCGACGCCTCCCTCGCCTAACTTCACACCAGCAGTCGCCGACCTCTCCTGAGGCTTCCAGCTCCTCCGCAGGAAGAGGGATCTGTGCCTGTTTGACAGGCAAGAGACGAGGCGTTAGGTTTGTGAGGAGGGTCCCTCGACCTTTCTGCCTGAAACCTTACCAGCCCAAGGCAGAAAGGCCCCATTTGAGGCTGGAGGAGCGGGTTAAATAGCCTTAATTTAATGTCCCACCTCCCTCTCTGCCCAAACAGGCATATCTGCAGGCTGCTGCTACAAGAGATTTCCCCTCCCTGCCTCTCCTTTGGTTCACAGATGGTTCAGGTTCAGTTTGGGGGAGAAAGGAAAACAAAAGAGCCACTTGTATTTTGAAATGCCTTTGGTATGTAACTTGGGGTTCGTGCCATCGGGAAGCAGTGACTGAATTTCTCTCTTGTGTGGAAAGAGCCTTTTGCTGTGCCAGGGACCAGTGCATCACGGATGCCAGCTCGTTACGCTTTCTGCTCCCCACCGGTTCTATCATTCACATTGCTGCTGCATTTGCACTGAATGTGTCCAGTCTCCGACTTAAAGATAAAAACAGATGTCAGAAACACTTTCTTTCTAGCCAGGAGTTCTCCTCGTCACTTACTCTGGTAATGCCTGCACTGTAAGGGAAGGATTCCACAATAAGAGCCAGACAGACCAGAGAGTGAAAAAGGAGTTACAAGACATCTGCTCCTTACAAAGGGTGTCTGTGTTTCTGTGCATTTTTGTAAAGATACTGCCTTATTACTGCGGTGGCTGATATGACTGACATGACAGACAGCATGATGTTCTGGTGCTAAAGGAAGATAGATAAATCTCCTTAGCATCTACAATAAAATAACTGATGCATAAATATAATCTAATATTTTATTTCCCTCAATATCTACCGAGGTAAATAAGTTCTCTTACTGTGTGGTAGACTACCACTGCTGTTGGTTGTGCAGTGGGTATCGGGTTGTGGCTGCTTGTCTGAGCTAAGATAAAACCGGTTGTAAAATGCACAATGAAAATCTTTTGGTGGTACCAAAGAGAAATGGTGTGTGTCATGGGAATATTGCTCTGGTGGTTTTACTGTTGTATTTTGGTGTGTTGTACAGGCTGGTTTGCAAAACCTGCAGAAAAGAAGACACCTGTGAGTCCTCATCAGCACATGAAGGCGGCATTTATGGCTGAAATGAAAGCTGAAAACATCAAGCAGTTTCTTTAGTAAGCAATGTGTAGACTAATCAGTCTGAAAAAAAAACCCGAAGTAATTCAACCAGGAACCCGTCCAGGGATGCCACCAGGCAGAGGATGCTGTGCAGGTTCTCAGCTGTAGGTTTTATCTTATGTGTCCCAGTGAGCTGTGATTGATAAACAGTCCATCTTAGCTCCTCTCAAACACAATGTTTGTGTTGGAAACACTTGAGGAGTTGTCAGTAATCTCAGTACTTAAAGTAGTTAAAAATTGGCCAAGCTCTTGCTCAGCATTTGGTGAATGCTTCTACAGTTATGTAGAGGTTCAGCCTACAAAAATGTTTATTGCACATTTGTTTTTATGTAAAAATCATTCACTTCAAATTAGGCTATAGAGTGAACTTAAATGGAAAATAGTGGAGTACATCAATGTAAAAGAGAAGAAAATCATGCCAGTGTTTGAGCCTTTAGCTCTTCCTACAGCTTAGGCCTCAATACCTTATTGCTACTCTCCCTTCACAATTTGTCATTCTGTGACCAAATTTATGTCTTATCTGTCACCATTCCGACCTTGTACTCACTTTGTACTCATTGTATTTGGAAACATATCATAAAGCAAGATACATTTCCAAGCTCTCTCCTGCTGCACAGTGAATAGCTAGAACAGACATAGTAGATAACAGGTAGTCATCTGATGGTACGATAGACTGTTCATAATAAATCTAATAGTCTTAAAGCTTTAAAGTCTTTTTGAAGACCATGGGTTTTTTCCCATTATGTTTCGAATTTCATCTACCCTTTAAATTATGTGATTTTAAATATACTCTGTTTCTTTTATTGAATCCTAGAAGCAAAGCTGTTAGCATTTGTTCCTGAAAATGCAAACAATGGAAGATGGCAATATAGATAATTACTCAATTTCTGTAACTTAGAAGCTTTAATTACAAGGAAGCTGATGTCCTGTTTGCTTATTTTAGGGATCTTGTAAACAGGTTTGGTTTTTTTTCTCTTAAGAGAGTGTGATATTTGTTAAAAACGTGTATTTATTCTAGTCAGTAATAGACCAGGAGTCATAGATTATTGATAGATATTTACTTTCTGTGTAAAGAAAGTGTTATAGTATCAGTTATTTTAGGAGTAATCAACAGCTTTGGGTTTGCCTTAAATTCCCAGCCTGATTACTTAGCATAAAGTTGTATCTTGCTACAAAAATTACTAAAACCATTTTGGTTTACAAGATTGTGGCGATCCCACTGATTTCATTTTAAGTGCACTTGCCACAAACTATTGCAGATAAATTAGCTGGAAAGTACGTTCTCTTCACTACTTAACAGTCATGTACTGGACTATATAAACGTTGAAAACTGAAGACATGGGATTTTTTTACAGTCTTAACCTGTGTTTTGACTCCTAGAAAGTTAAACAGCTCTGTCAAAGGACTGGTTTCTGCCTTCTGAACTCCCTATGCCTCTATGCCAGCAGGAAACGTTGCACCTCATTTACTGTCATGCAGCCATGTCTGTGGCAGATACTTAGTCACTGCTCAGAAATTCCAGTACAGGCCGTCAACAGATTAGAAGAGCAAATGAAGAAAAACAATATTCAGTTAAATGGGAATATAATGCGGGGGTATGTTATTGCATAAGTCAAATTTTAATGAGACCATGAGACTTGAACATTCCCAACTCGTACAGAAAACAGCCATTGGCTCTAACAATAACACATAACTGCTCTTAGTTCAGTATGTCATCCAGAAAATGGACCTGTCACTGTAAGAGGGGCTTTTAGTACAGTGTTGGTACTAGATGTTGACATTATCAGAAGAACATGATTTTACCTAGCAGCACTTGGCTGCTAAGGACTTTGGGTTTGTCTGGTTTGGAGAGAAAGAGGCTGAGGGATGACCTCGTTGCTCTTTACAGCCTTCTGAGGAGGGGAGATGGAGAGGAAGGTGCTAATCTCTTCTCCTTTTTATCCAGTGAGGGGCAGTGTAGGAATGGTTCAAATCTTCATCAGGGGAGGTTCAGACTGGACATTAGGAAGCATTTCTTTACTGAGAGGGTGGTCAAATCCTGGAACAGGCTTCTAAAAAAGGTGGTTGATTCCCCAGGCCTGTCAGTGTTTAAAAGAATTTGAACAATGCCTCTAAGAGCATACTTTAACTTTTGGTCAGCCCTGAACTTGTCAGGCAGTTGGACTAGATGATCCTTTTAGGCCCCTTTCAACTGATATTACTCCACTCCACTCCAGCCCACTCCACTCCTGTTCTGTCCCGTCCCACCCTATTCCTATTCCTATTCCTATTCCTATTCCTATTCCTATTCCTATTCCTATTCCTATTCCTATTCCTATTCCTATTCCTATCCTATCCTATCCTGAGTGTATAGAACCCAGTGCTTTGTTCTCACTCAAACTCAAGAATTAATTTTTTTCCCAACCTTAGACCCCTTCCTTAACAAAGATCCAATTTCCTTCATTAACGCCAGCTGGTGCGACACGTGTTTCTGTGGCATGTTGATGGCAGAGTCATATGACAGGATGAGAACATCATGATAACAGCCTCATTCAGCTGGAGTTCCTACAGCTCACTTCAATACTGTGCTTTCTCAATGGTCTGGGCAATCTTTTTTTTAACAATGGGTTGCTCACTGTTTATGTTGTCTTTCACGGTTTGTTACTCATGCTGCATGACTTTTAAGTCACAAGCTGTTGAGTTTTTCTGTTCCTTCTTTGTAAGCCACTGTGAATTCTCTTTTATTTGCCAACAAGACACACCCAGAGCAAGCTTTTAGATAAATCAGTATTTGTGCCAAAATTAATTGAAATAGTGGAATCCAGGGAGAATATCCACTTAATTAAAAATAATAGAATCATAGAATACCAAGTTGGAAGGAACCTCGAGGATCATCTGGTCCAACCTTCGAGGCAACGCATGACCTAGACTGGATGTCCCAGCACCCTGTCCAGCTGAATCTTAAGAGTGTCTAACATTGGGGAATCCACTACTTCCCTGGGAGATTATTCCAATGGCTGATTCTTCTCACTGGGAAAATTTTTTCTTTTGTGTCCCGTCAGAATCTCCCCAGGAGTAGCTTATGCCCATCACCCCTCGTCTTTTCCATGTGATTCCTTGTAAAAAGAGAGTCTCTGTCTCCAACTTCTTTGTAGCCACTCTTTAACTACTGGAATGTGGTGATAAGGTCTCCCCTGAGCCTTTTTTTCTCCAAGCTGAACAAACCCAGTTCTGTCAGCCTTTCCTCATATGGCTTCCCAGTCCATGGATCATCTCTGTGGCCCTTCTCTGGATCCTCTCCAGCCTGTCCACATCTTTTTTGGATAGTGGGGACCAAAACTAAACACAAAAGTAGGGATCAGAGTAATTATGCACCTTTCTAAATTGAATACAAGATTGTAGTTATACTCAATTCTTTTATCACTTCAGAATGAAGGTCAGTCTCATTATGCATGGCAGTGATTGGCCTAAAATCACCCAGAAGATAAGGAGTAAAGCAAGGACAAGACCCCACCGCTGATGTCCTCACTCCATTCTTGCTAAGCCACACTGCGAGGAAGATACAAACACCTGTGATAGCTCAGGACAGACTGAAACCCTTTACCTGAACGTATGTATGGGACAGGCAGAAGCATTTATGCAGTCCTGATTTAGGCTGGGCACATCTGGTCATCTCTACAGGGTTTCTTTCCAGCTAGGCTAAGAGGAATACTGATTATGAGCTGCAGTGCCTGATCCTGACTCGTTGCTTCTTTTTCTCTAGCAATTTTACACAGGTTCCTCACCTAGCAGGAACAAAGGAGAACCTGCATCTGGCACAGCAAATCCAAGCTGAGTGGAAGGAGTTTGGTTTGGATTCTGTTGAGCTCATTCATTATGATGTCTTGCTCTCTTATCCTGATGACTCTAAGCCCAACTACATCTCAATAATTGATGAGCATGGAAATGAGGTATGGAAAACACCAGTATTTGAAACTAGGGGACCAAATCACCTTCATACACCTGGGAAGACTGGGAGAGAAAGCTATCCACTGCTGTGCCAGTGGTGGTGGGCCGGATCTGAAGTGCACAGAAGTCAGGGGTTTGCTTTTATATTTTTATCTTTGTTTCATAATGTATGTGCTAGAAATAGTAATAATTGCACTGATTCATATAGCATACTGACATATAGGGATTAAAGGAGAATTATATAAGAGAATTGCTTTATGTAACTCAGTTGTTTTAAAATCATTCTGTTATTTAATAAAAGGAAAGCAACCATGGTCACCATCATTATTTTCATTGATTCATTATACAGTGTTGGTGATTGTGCTGATTTCAGTTTCTTGAAGATTAGAGTTTAGGCCTTGAGATGTACTATCACAAGTAACATCAGCTCATTACAGAGCAGCTCTAGTGCTTGTAAAAGCTCCAGGGATGAGCAGAATGCAAGAGTGTTTTACTGTTATGATCTAACCTGCTCTTATCTGCTGTGCTAAGACCACCTTAAGGGACCCTGTGTTCATTTAAGCAGGATTCTGTGTGAAGAGTGAAGTGGGATTTGCAAGATCAAATGTTGAACCTGTATACTGAAAAGGATGACCAGTAAAGTTTTGGCCGCTCCTTAGAGTTCTAATGAGTTCTAGAGTCCTTTAAACTGCAAATGCATGTAAAATGTGCCTGAATAGACAGTACTTCTTTTCCATGTTGCTTGGTTTACTTTTTTTTGTTTTCCTTTTTCCCACTAGATTTTCAACACATCATTATCTGAGCCTCCCCCTCCAGGATATGAGGCTGTTAGAGATGTGGTGCCACCCTACAGTGCATTTTCAGCCCAAGGAATGCCTGAGGTAACATAGTAGAATAGTAATAGAAACAGAGATAGAAACGGAAAGAGAAATAGAACTAAGAACTGAAGTAGAAATAGAAATAATAGAAAAGATGGAATACCATACTGTAGTGTAGCACAGCATAGCACAGAATAGCATAGAGCAATACAGAATGATGTGAAATTCTGCCTGTCTTAGGGTTTAGTTCAAAACCTGGCATACCACCAGTAGGAAAGATGTCCTAGCTCTGATGTTCTTGGGAGTTTTGCAATGGAGCAATGTTCAAATTGAGCAGTCATACATATATGTGTGGGGTTTTTTTCTCTAGTTTGAGTCAGAACTGGATTTTATTTTAACCTTTTCCTTAAAAAATATGGCAGTAAATCTTTAATGTTGTCAGCTGCTATAAGCTTATCTGGGTATTTCTGTGACCATGCACCATTGTTTCCCATCTTGGTGAACAAATAAGACTGTTACATTTACATAGCCAAATGAATAATCTAATTTTCAAAATGCTGCCTGCCCAAGGCTCACGCTGACAGGTATAAACTGCACAGTGTACAGTATGCTTGAAAATGGCTTTTGCTGGCGTTTCTAGCTGGTGGTAAAAGTGTTGCTGTGATCTGAGCTTAACACTAATCCTTTCTATCTTGTACAGATGGTACCACCTGATGGGCTTTCTTTTATAAAGCTGGGCTGCTTAACAGGGGTTTGCTATCCTATCATCACTAGTGGTTTCCACTAATATTTTGTGAGATTAGAAAAGATAGGAAAGTTACTATTGTTCTCAGTATCTTTCCTGTCTATACATAGAATAATTCGGGTTCACAGGGCCCTCTGGAGGTCGTCTGGTCCAAGCTCTGCTTTAAAGTTGGATCTGACTTCAAAACCTGCTAACAATGCTTTTACTCACAGAGTCCAGTATTAGAGTCCTGTATTTTAGGGTTTGTTAATAAGCTGTGCAAGTCCAGTAAAGGTATTCTATATTCATAGGTATCCTGTATTTATTTGCCTCAGATACTCAAAGGCAGCTGGAGAATCAGGCAGATAGTCTGTATACCCTGTGATATGAGAGCTTTGAGTGTTTCAAGAATTGCAGTGGGAATTTTGGAACGTAATGTAAGTTCTGACTTTGTATCATAAACATAATATTCCCGAAGAAAGACAAAATAACCTCACTGCTTTATTTGGACTGGGGAGAGGTACAGTAAGTGATGGGATATGAGAAATAATAAAAACAAGTTTAAAAAAGCTGCAGTCTCCTTCTTTAGAAAATGATTTAATTAAATATAGGAACTTTCTTTTGGGAAAAAAAAAAACCCAAAAAACCCAAAACCAAGAAAACCTAACACCTAAAAGACAGATTGTCTTTTCAAAATATGATGCTTTTGTTCACCTAACTACATTATACTTTGACAAAAGCTCCAGGTACCTAGCTAGCGCTTTTAGCAGTAACACTTTCCAGTGAGCATTGTCTGCACCTGTACTGCAAACATCGCAGGAGGGAGCATGTATGCAGCTCAACAATGGGAATACTCAGTGGGTTCAGGGCTCTTCTGAGTTCTCCAAGGCCTTTACATATTTTGTGTTAAAACCATTCTACTAAAAACTAGAACCAAACTGTGGAGAGAGATATTTGGAACTTGCCAAGTGCAATCATCAGTCATAGATTTTCTTTCTGCTCATTATTTTTTTTGAACGATTTTTGTGTAAAGCCCCAAGTTCAATGAAGAGAAAAAGCCTTAAAGTAGGGAAAGACTATAGTCTCACAAGTAGGCCACCTTCCTGGAAAGTGGGAGAAATGGTCGAAGTTCTTCATACTGAGAAAGGCCAAGAAGGTGGCTCACACATTTTCAGGGTGAGTGCTATAATCAGGGAGTTGTGGAAATACAGTTCAGTGCTGCTAGTACTGTTACATTTTCATGAAGCTGGTTTTTAAAAATAAGTGACTGTGCTTTGAAGGTTAAATGCTGTCAGAGTGGGATAGTAGCTGCTTGTCTGCTAGAGACCCTTCAGAGATTTAGATGGAGTTCCCACTCATTTCAGGTTCTCAGTAGATGGAAGATGGAATATATCCTTGCCTGTTACACAGATAGTCAGAAAAGGTATGTTTCTTCTGTGTGGTGTATTTTAGCTAAATCCCAATAGAAGTTGGATGAAAAAAGTGAAGTTTTGAGGAAAAACTTCTTTTAGCAGAAATATTCAGCAGAAAGCAAGCAAAATAGCAAAGTCACATCCTGTCAGACAGCAAGTACTAGTTTGGAACATGAGCATCATAAATAATGGTAAAATTCTGCTCTTCACTTCCTTTTTAATTTACTGCAAAAGTACTCCCATCTAGTTAATGATGGTCATAAGTCAGAGGTGTGCTTGAGATGTCTAACTACGCTAAAAGAGCCCAGACAAGACATTTGATGAATCCATGCTACATTCTCAAAACTTGTATTATGATAGAAAGCTGTCACAATGTTCTCATGAGAAATTTATTACATCAATGTAGTTCTTAGTCCTTTTAATCAAAGATGAAGAATTTTCAGAGATGCTAAAATAATTTAATGAAGGAAACCTGATTTACTATGTAATATATCAAGTATTGACAGAATCTTCAAATAAGTACCTTTTAATATAATTTCAGAAATCTAGAGATTGAATAATTATGAATTATTCTGCAATACCAGGAAAAAGGCTATGAATACAGATTATATACTTTATATCAGATATAGTTATGAGAACTTCTGCTAAAGATCACAACTGTTCTTTTCTTTATATGATAGCATCTACTTAATCAAAGACATTATTTAAAAAGCCCTGTAAAGTGTGAAGTTTTCACCATAAAATGTTACTTTCATGTTAACTTGTTTTGCACTTCATTGTAGAACAAGGGCCCTGAACGTGAAAACCCTACTGGTTGCTATTACTAGTTATAATTATAGTTATGCGATTATATAAACCAAATTACTGAAATTGTCATTTTTTGTATTTGTCATAAAAATACAACAGCCTACAAATGTAGGTATTCTGTACAAGATAGATATTCTAAAGAAATTGTGTTAAAATGGAGGACCACATTCCCCTTCTGCTTAATCTAAATAGACTGGAAGAACTGTCTTTGACTTCAGATTTTACTGAGAGGCAAAGCTACACCATAAATTCAGAAAAGCCTCCCCAAGAATAGTCTTTGCTTATGAATTAACCTCTGAACAGAGAGAACCAGAGTCTTACTAGGTGTGAAACTCTTTGCCTTACTTAAATACAGCCCCCTTTATTACAGGAATTTATCCTGAGTTCATTTTGCTTAATTTAAAAATAAATTGCAACTTGGGCAAATTACTGATGAAACCAGTACAGTCAAAATGACTGTCTTATCAGGACATACTGTATGCTGTTATATGAGACCAGCTGAATGTCTAGTAAGTAATTTTTATCAGTATAAGAGATTAAACATTATAGCTTTTTGAAATTAAATTTAGGGTCTCTCTGGAGGTATGCGGTAATATGGAGAAAGGCACTAAGGAAGAGTTTCCTGTGTCCTAATTTTGGTTGTTTAGATGTCTAGTTGTAGGCATCTTCCCTAAATCAATCTTTGATTTGAGGCTTTTTATAGGCATTTACTGTAAAACAGTCTTTGACATATAGATAATCAATGAGAGTTATATCCAGAGGACCTAAAATAGGTGTTTAAAACAAGTTTTGGATGAATTCTCCTGGAAAGGGTGAGTTCTTGGAGAACCTTCCGGCTCTTCACTGGCTATGGAGTACACTACAGGACCTTCTTAGACAATGCACACAACTTTAGGTAGCTGACGTTAAGGAAGATAAATCATGCACCAGATATTGAATAACATGGTTGAAATACAATCATGAAGAATATTTTATTCATATGCAAGATGTACTTACTTTGACAGTCAACCACCTTTAGCTTCTGCTTTATTAAGTACATTGTGAGAATTTCATAGGATATTGGCACCATTCACTCTACTCATAAAACACAGTGGATACTTACTGTGGTGCTGGGGTCCAAAGTACCTCCAGGTGGCCAAGACTGACTACAGCTTAAGCAGACTAAGAAGAGAAGTAACTGCTGCATTCTGAGCACTTACTCTAAGTTTCTGATTCAGAAGTCACACTTGACATTCTCCATTGTGGACAAAGTCTGGCAGCTTTGGGTGGTAGGATTCTAAATTCATTAGAAGTCACTTGCCTACCATTGTCTCATGATCAAAAAAGTGTTCATACTGGAACCAGTCCCAGAGCTCGTTGTTCCCAGCTTGTTCTCTTACTAGATCACATGCTCTTTGCGACAGCTCATTGACATTCTTGTTTCAAATTCTACCTCTTTTTATCAGGGTGAGTTAGTGTATGTGAATTATGGCCGCACCGAGGACTTCTTTAAGCTAGAGCGTGAAATGGGAATTAACTGTACAGGAAAGATTGTCATTGCCAGATATGGGAAGATCTTCAGAGGAAATAAGGTAATGCCTCTGTACAAAAATGTTATGTGTGCAGTCCTTCAGCCAATTTCAGGAGCCTGAAATACTTACCTAAAGTGTTCTGGAGATTTTTGTGGGAGTTTTCATAGAGCTGTGTTCAAAGATGATTCTTTAGTAGAAGATATAAAATATATATTTGCTCTGTATATAATACATCTATAGGACAAAAGTAAATAAGTTGGAAAACGTATTTTTATATTCATGTTCATATTATCAATGTCCCTGTCCTATAAATATTTTTAAACTACAGATTTCTGTAGGTATCCATGGTCTGACAGGAAAGGACATAATCATGTGCATACTTCAGGCATACACTCAAGTTATTTCTGCAGTAGGGATATAAGAAGACAGTCTATTTTAAGAGTGTTTGACTCTTATACAAAAATTATTTTGACCCTAATTTGGGCAGGACTGTAATTTCTATTTGTCAGTTACCACAGTGTATCAAACACTGAATATCCTCGCTGGAATGGTTAGGGTTGAAAAGGACCTTAAGATCATCTAGTTCCAACGCCTCTGCCATGAGCTGGGACACCTCGCGCTAAACCATGTCGCGCAAGGCTCTGTCCTGGCCTTGAACACTGCCAAGGATGGAGCATTTACCACTTCTTTGGGCAGCCTGTGCCAGTGCCTCACCACCCTCACTGTAAAGATCTTCTTCCTTATGTATGTCTAACCTGAACTTTCCCTGTTTAAACCCATTATTACCCCTTGTCCTATCACTACAGTCCCTGATGAAGAGTCCCTCTCCAGCATCCTTACATGCTGTTGACTAATCTTCTCTGAACTTTTAAGTGAGTAACTTACCGGTTTACATACATACAATTTCCACGAGTGAAAAGTGACATGCAACTCATATTCTGAGTCAGGTAATATTTTCACTACATTGTTTACTTCTCCTAAAGATACCATCTGAATGGAAAATACTTAAAAATTGAAGAAGATATTGCTGTCTATGAATCTTTTCTTAAAGTGAAAGACAAGCACCTCAGAGTTGCTGAGGGGCAGTTGTCCTGTGGTTTGGAAATTACATGCCCTCTTTGGCACAAAGGAATGATACATTTATTCTTATGATAGTATTTCTAACGTCTGTTTATATACTGAAGAATTTGGTAGCCTGTATAAAACTTGTAGAACTGTCCTGTCATTTGCTGACTTCCTAATGGTGTGCAAGAATAGGATAGCAGATGAAGGCAAGTACTGTATTTCCTAAAAAAGCTGTGATATTTCTGGATTAAAATACCCAAATTTAAAACTGTTGAGGATTAGTTGTTAGTCACTATACGTCACTGTCATATCTAGTAGCAAAACAGATTGGGATGTCAGAATGTCATATATTTTCTCTCACTCTCTAGCAACTAGTATTATACAATAAAAAAGTTGCACGAGAACACTTTTTAAGATGAAAACGGCATGCAGGTCAGTCCTTATGCCAAAGTAAGCAGAAGAAGCATACTCTTTGGAGTTAGTCTTGTTCACAACCAAAGACAGTTTCAACAGTAATAATTTTCCGGAGTACTCTGTACACTGACATACATACAGGAGATTATTAAGGTAACTAATGTAAGTAACAACTATGACTAACTTAAAGATAAGATTGCATCGATGTGATACAGTTTTTTTCCATCCACGATGTGTATATCTCAATAGCCAGTTGATTGTATTGATCTGGACAACACAATACAAACACAGGTTATGTAGTAATACTCTGAAGGATGTTTTCCTTGCCACTCCAGATATCTCCTAACTAAAATTCAAAGCAGCAGAAAACCTCTTACATTCATATGGAACCTAATATCGGCATATATATATTCAGGAAATTTTACGGTATGAGACAGTTGTGGGCCCTTTACTTAGCCCAAGCACTGTAAAAGGCCCTGAGGAATGATTGTAATTTATAATAATTTCTTTTGCCCTCCCTGAACATTGGTGTCAAGCTATAAAGGACTGGATAGGGACCAGAGATGTACTTTTCAGGTGAAGAATGCTGAATTGGCAGGTGCCAAGGGAGTTATTCTGTACTCTGACCCTGCTGACTACTGCGCCCCAGGAACAGATCCCTATCCAAATGGCTGGAACCTTCCAGGTGGAGGAGCCCAGCGTGGAAATATATTAAACCTGAATGGGGCAGGGGATCCTCTGACACCAGGTTATCCTGCAAAAGGTGAGTGACGCTAGAGAAGTAATTTTCTGAGGGTCTGGTTTCAGGACAGGGAGGAGGAAGGTAATGGGGATGTTCTTTCCCTTGCAACAAAACACATATTTTCTTGGTCCTTCTGTTGCTCAAAAGAGGCAGATTTGAGTTTCACATCAGTAGGCCACTTCTGTGAATGGTGCAGGAGAGAAAGTGAGGGGGATGTTAAAGCAGCCACATAGTGCAGTGCTTGGCTTAACTTCAAATATCCAAGTTAGCTCAGAGGTCATGACACCAGTATTCAACAGCTGAAGCCATAGTCTTTTCTTTCTGCTTTCATCAGTAGGTCAGCAAGGAGCCAGCCTGCACAGCCCACCAGTTTCTTTACTTTTGCAGTTCTCCTTTCTGCAGGATTTGAGCTGTTTTCCCTCCGCAAGAGGGAAACAAAAGCCCCTGCTGGCAACGCTGAGATCTTTCATGCCAGGGCTCATCCTATGGTTGCTGCCGAGGCCAGCTCTAAATGCATGACTGCAGACAGAATGGGAGAACTTCATTAGTGTCTCTCTGAAAACATGTTGCTAAAGCATAAAGAATGAAATCACTGAAGAAATGTCAGCCTGAATTTGAGGAAAGCAAAATGATTATCTCTGACTCCAGTGTTAGGACTGTGCTATGAACTGTGCAGATTCCTTCTGAGAGTTGTAAATATGAAAGTATCTGTCTCTTGCTTTCAGAATACACCTACCGATTAGACAAAGCCAGTGGTGTAGGTCTCCCAAAAATTCCAGTTCATCCCATTGGCTATGATGATGCTGAGTCACTACTGCGGTAAGTGTATGGGAATGGGAGACATGAGGAATTTTAAGCAGCTTTTTGAAAGTTGTGAGAGTATTTGAAAAGAAAGGGAAAAGACTTTTGTGCTCTGCTTCTACTGTAGCTGTTGAAATAGTATATGTTTATCATTTGGTTCTTTGGAGCAGGTAAACATGTTGTCTGCTACTACATATCAGGAACATGCAGAGTGATCTGGAAAGGATCATTTGTTATATATCATGATCAGTCAAGTATACTGATATAAAGTGCCTCTTAGTTTGAATAAAGGCAGAAATTTTTGAGGATGGCATGATACCTGTCTTGTGAAAAAGACCACAAATGAAGTCAGTCATTTGTCCAGGGAAATGCTTGCCATGCATGTTTAATGGGACTGTATCCGTACTGTCCTCTATTAAATGGAAGCGTGTGCTTTCTCTCATCAGATGTATTATGTTGCATAAATATGAAATTATGCTAGTGAACTAATACAAGGAAACTGAGGAAACTCTTTCCTCTAATGTGAGGCGTCCCTGCCCATGGCAGGGGGGTTGGAACTAGATGATCTTAAGGTCCTTTCCAATCCTAACCATTCTATAATTTGTAGCAGCTGATGTCATCTACCTAGACTTGTACAAAGTATCCAACACTGTCCTGCACAACATCCTTGTCTCTAAACTGGAGAGACATCAATTTGGTGGATGGACCACCCAAAGGATAAAGAACTGGCTGGATGGCTGCACGCAGAGAGCTGTGGTCAATGGTTCAATGTCCAACTGGAGACCAGTAACGAGTGGTGTCCTTCTGGGGTCGGTGTTAGGACTGATCCTGTTCAACATCTTTGTCGGCGACATGGACAGTGGGATTGAATGCGCCCTCAGCAAGCCGACGACACCAAGCTGTGTGGTTCGGTTGATACGCTGGAGGGAAGGGATGCCATCCAGAGGGACCTTGACACGCTTGTGAAGCGGCCAATGCCAACCTCATGAAGTTCAACCAAGCCAAGTGCAAGGTCCTACACCTGAGTCTGGACAATCCCAGGCACAGCTACAGGCTGGTGATTTAGAGCAGCCCTGCAGAGAAGGACTTGGGGGTGTTGGTTGATGAGAAACTTAACATGAGCCGGCAGTGTGCGCTTGCAGCCCAGAAAGCCAACCGTATCCTGGGCTGCATCAAAAGAATTGTGACCAGCGGATTGAAGGAGGTGGTCCTGCCCCTCTACTCTGCTCTTGTGAGACCTCACTTGGAGTATTGTGTACAGTTCTGGTGTCCTCAACATAAAAAGGACATGGAGCTGTTGGAGCGAGTCCAGAGGAGGCCACGAGGATGATCGGGGGCTGGAGCACCTCCCGTTTGAAGACAGGCTGAGAGAGTTGGGGCTGTTCAGCCTGGAGAAGAGAAGACTGTGTGAAGACCTCATAGCAGCCTTCCGGTATCTGAAGGAGGCCTACAAGAATGCTGGGGAGGGACTCTTCATCAGGGACTGTAGTGATAGGACAAGGGGTGATGGACTTAAACTAAACTGGAACAGGTTGCCCAAAGAAGTGGTAAGTGCTCCATCCCCGGCGGTGTTCAAGGCCAGGTTGGACAGAGCCTTGGGTGACATGATCTAGTGTGAGGCGTCCCTGCCCATGACAGGGGAGTTGGAACTAGATGATCTTAAGGTCCTTTCCAACCCAAACCATTCTGTGATCCTATGTAGCTAGATATTTCTCTTCAAGAAGTTTTAAATAATTCTAGAACTTGGCTTTAATAATTATGAATGAATTCTAAATCCTCTAAAATACTGGGTCCTTGCTTTCACTTTTGTCTTGAGAAGTCATAACTTCTAGTTATTCCTACTATCATATTTTTATATAAAAAATTTACTGAGAACTTGAAGACATGCTGAAGTGTTCTGCAGAATAAAGCTTGATTGAAATATTCATTTACAGTAAAGGACATGCTTTCATTTATAATAAATATATTTTGCCTAATAAGAATCAGAACATCCAGCATACTCTAAAATATTTTCTAAATGTTTCTCCCAAGTTCATGTCAAAAATATAAATCCTTTAGAATAGGTGAATAATTACAGGCGATTGCAAGCCACTGAATTACTGCTTTTCCAGTTGTGTTAAATGAGAAAAAACATCTCAATTTTGACAATGGAACAGGAAAACGTGGCTTGGACTGGCCGTATTTCTCCAATTTCAGACCTCTCTGAAACACATCAACTCTGTCTATGCTACCAGATTAAATAGTGTTCAAGGACAGGCACTGGATAACTTGCCTGTGCTGTTAAACTGTTAGAATGGTCCAAGTTACTCCCTGTTAATTCAAATGCAAATGAAGTTCACGGCACTAGAAAGTTCCAGGGACCATTTACAAGAGACAGTTTGTATGCAAAAGCTTTGGAGGCCAGCACTGTTTTCCAGGATAGCTGTAGGTTATTCCAAGCTAATCTCAGTGCCCAGGACTATTCCTCTATGTTAATTTACTAGTATTAATGTAGCTGGAAGGACAGATTATTCTCCTGTGGAAGCTTGTAGTATAAGACAAACACTATCACTGTGGACTCTGGGTGCGTGGGACCTAACAAAGTGCAGCTCATGATTTCTCATTTGTTTTTGGTGCTATTGTAAGATGTCTGTAATAATGATTTTTATTTTTTTTTCCCATAATAGTAATATGGGAGGATATGCACCACCACATAGTAGCTGGAAAGGAAATTTGAATGTATCTTACAACGTTGGTCCTGGTTTCACAAAAGATTATTCTACAAGGTCAGTTTTGTTTCATAAGGAAAGCGTGCTTGGGATCAGGAAAGACAAGTGAAGCAATAGAATTTGACCAAAGGTAGAGCAGTTGGGGTTGTTTGTATCATTCCTCTGATTATGACCATTTCCTAGGCTGAAATGCGCTCAGTGCAAAGCCTCAATAGATTGACATCTCGATTGGATGGATATGACAGAATTGCTTTATTTTCCAGCCGGTCGTGAACCAGTTTCCTTTGAAAAGCCTTTGGCAAACTATTTGATGAGACTGATTATTTTTTTGAGAACTGCATTTGTTTGTTGTCTGTTTTAAATTTGTGCGGGTCCAGCTTCTGGTCTTACCTATTACCTTATGTAAAGAGTATTAACCTAAAATTCAAGTTTTCCAGAAAAAAAGCTTTACCTACAATGTCATTTTTTATTGCTTCAGATTGTTTTAAAACTGATTTAGTAATTACAGTTGAGGACAAAAGTCCAGGTGTTTCAATATTGGCTGAGCTATTGTACTGACTTCATATGAACCAATGGATCTTTTCTCTATGTCTTAGTTATACCACATGAAAAAATCTTTCTGAAAAATGCATAAAGACCCTTGAGGATGAATTGTTGCACCTCCAGCTGTGCTACAGATAAACAAATAAAGTCTCTTGATGCAACTTGGTCTGATTTTCTGCTGCCTGAGGTGCCACGTCAGTATTGACTGTGCTGGAGTCAGTTCTGATTTAAACCAACCTCTAAAACTATTTACCTTTATAACATTAGATGGTTTTCATTTCTCTTTCACTCTTCCATGTTTAAAAATTAGCTGCTAGCAAAATATCTTTGCTTCAGAGTTCTGAGCCTGTTACCAATATAAATCTTGGCATAAGTAACAGTACTTTCAAGGGCTAAATGCTGTTCTCAATTGCACGAAGATAAATCCAGGAAAAAAATATATATACTGAAATATTTTCAGACTTACTTTGGCTTAATGAAGGGTAAAATAGCCCCGTTACAATTTATATTGTACACTTTTGAAAGGTTTTGAGATGTTTTGTTGTCTAATCTGGTAGATTTTCTCTTTGGATTTTCTTCCCAATACACTAGAAAGGTGAAAATGCACATTCATAGCAACAATGAAGTAAGAAGGATTTACAACGTGATCGGTATCATCAGAGGCGCAGTGGAACCAGGTAAAGTCGTTTGTCATCAGTGTAATGCGAGCGTGCAGTGACCTTTACATGCACTTTATAGTTACAAGGGAGAAATGAGGAATATAGTTTTCTCTGAAATATTGCACTACATGATCACTGGTATTGAAATATTTATTGCACCAGCTTTCATACAGTTCAGGGTATGTCAGCAGTTTCACTGTAAGTGCTGATTTTAAGTGGGAGTCATAACCAAGACAAGTATTTGTCTTCAGGCAAATAATTTTGCAATTGAAAGAATATTCTTAAGTGATATTCTTCCCTACTAACATAGGATTTTGTATTCCATCTGAAGACATCATATCCACCACTATTGACTTTTTGTCTGTCTTGATTGCTTGTAACCAGTGGAATTTTACACTCTAAATCCAGATATGTAGACATCCTAGCATGATGGTAACATCATTTAACCTGCAACTGCAGGACTTCCCTGTTGCCTGAAGCACAACTGTTAACTATATTATAGTAGCACAGAGATCTAGTCTGATATTAATAATCACATCACTGTCATGATTTGGACAACCCTTTTTGTGATTGACTATAGGTATATTCAGAGAAATACTGCATTCAGCACACCTAAATGTTGCAAGTTGGCGTGCTGTACAAATATAATTAGTGGATCAGCTTTACCATGAAACACACTATTGTAAAATATGGAAAGATGCTTCTATCTTTAGAGGAAAGCTGCAGTATTTCTAATAATATAGATAACATTCTGGAATTTAAGAGGGTTTAAGTCTTATGGGATCAAGTTACTGTGACAAATTCTTTAGCACTGATGGAAAATGCAGAAAAATGTCTTTGGAGATTTAAAAGATTTAATGTTTTTTGCCTTTCTATCATGTATATTATAAACTATTAAGCTTTGCTGCCTGATACCTGCATGGAAAATTAGAAATTATTTCAAATTAATATCTCTATGGCAGGAAAAAAGTTTTTCTAAGTAAACCTCCATAATGAATTTCTCTAGACAGATATGTCATCCTGGGAGGCCACCGCGACTCATGGGTATTTGGTGGCATTGATCCTCAGAGTGGGGCAGCTGTGGTTCACGAGATTGTGAGGAGCTTTGGAAAACTGAAAAGGAAAGGTAATGTAATGAAAGAGTAAAGCACACCAAAGCCACTGCTCTTAGCAGTGCCCATTGGTTTCTCTGGTATTAAGCATATGCTTAAAATTAAACGTGTATCTTACTGATCTCTCAAATAAGCACACTGCTTTCCAGCTGTTAACAAGTTCCAGTTACAGCCTTGGTGTGTGTGAGGTACTTCTGCTCAAGAGAAAGTACACCTACACCTAAAGGAAAACAAAACACAAAATGAGGGTACTGAAGTAAATAAGACATTTAGGTACAAATGGTTACTTTGTCTTTGAGACTGGTCAGATCGGATGTTTCAGTGGTCCTATAAAATTGATACCATGGTGGACTAATCAGAGCTTCATCAGGGCAACATCAAGAGCCTTCTCAGCACTTGACCATAGTCTGGAGACAGACCCAAGAATAAATAAAGCATCTGTGTAATCATAGAATCCCAGACTGGTTTGGGATGAAGGGACCTTAAAGCTCATCCAGTTCCAACCACCTGCCACGGGCAGGGACATCTTCCACTAGATCAGGTTACTCCAGGCCCCATCTCTGAACACCGCCAGGGATGTGGCAGCCACAGCTTCTCTGGGCACCCTGTGCCAGTGTCTCACCACCCTCACAGGGAAGAATTTCTTCCAAATATCTAATCTAGATCTACTCCCTTTCAGGTTAAAGCCATTTCCCCTTGTCCTGTCCCTACATTCCCTTGTCAAAAGTCCCTCTCCAGATTTCTTGTTGGCCCGTTCAGGCACTGGAAGCTGCTCTAAGGCAGCCTTTTCTTCTCCAGGCTGAACAACCAAAGCTCCCTCAGCCTGCCTCCATAGCAGAGGTGCTCCAGACCTCTGAGCATCTTCGTGGCCTCTGGATTCGCTCAAGCAGGTCCACATACTTCTTATGTTGAATGCAGGACTGCAGGTGGGGTCTCATGAGAGCGGAGTAAAGGGGGAAAATAACCTCCCACGACCTGCTTCTCACACTCCTTTTGATGCAGTCAGGATATGGTTGGCTTACTGGTTTGCAGAGAATGAGCTATGCAAACACAGTAGGAGGTAATGGTTAAAAATACCTCATGCCTAGTTGCATTAGAATAGGAACAAATGTCAACTGTACCGAGTTTCTGCTGCTGTCAGAGCAAATGCTGTCTCCCTATATGACATCCCATGGAAAGAAGCTCTGACATAACTCAAATGCAGTGCTAGAGGAGCTTCTTTGCTTACCCATTACACTTAAAACCTATTGACATTTAGTTTCCTTTCCATTCCCCCTGATTATTGGGTATCAGGGGTATCAAGGGAAACTGATAAAGAGGGAGCAAAAGATGAAAGGGTTCCAATAGCCTCAGAGAAAACTTTGGGCAGAAATATAGAGGTAGGCATTTCCATTTGGCCTGGCTTGAAATCAGATGCAGAACTTCAAGTGAAAGATCTTTGTTTTGAAGTCAAAGTTACATGGAATTCCTTAGGTTTTGAAATCTGGCATTTGGGAGACAGAAATTCAGTAATAGATATGAAGACATGCCAAACACTTTCCTTTCAAGATAGTCACTGGTATACAACGTGTACTAAATTGAACAGAACAAAAAGAGAAGAAAAGCTTTCTTTCAAGAATTTGTGCACAAGCACAGTATTTTTCCCTGTTCAGAGGTTTAAATTCTAGAAAATTTTCTTGCAGTTACAACTGAGGGAAGAGAAAGAATACATTTGGCACAATATTGAAGTAGAACTAAGATTGCTATGAAATTAGAAAACAATTATTAGATTAGGTTAGTGAAGAAGTTGGTGTTAAAATTCTTTAAACATACATCTTTCCCCACAGATCAGGATAAAATATGAGACCCCCAAAAATGACCTTTGTTTTCAGGTTAGTTGCCACATATCAAGCAGTCTTTATTTCTTTAATACGGTTTTCACGGTCTTTTATTGCAGGTTGGAGGCCAAGAAGAACAGTGATATTTGCAAGCTGGGATGCAGAGGAATTTGGTTTGTTTGGATCGACAGAATGGGCTGAGGTAAACCAATAGTGTTCAAAGAGGAATATGCACAGTGTCAGATTTTGGAGAAATCTCTACTAGAAAGCAGCACTTCTCCCCTCCTTCCCTCTCTTCTCTCCCTCTCCTTTTCTGTCTCTCCCTCTCCCTTGAGTCTTAAGTTTCCTTTTGAACTACTAAGAATATATGACTCCTTGCAGTATATTATGTCTTTCCCTGAAATAGCTGTTACTTCTGTGGATGGGAATATTGTTCTGAGAAAAAGAAGTTCATCAGCTTTTTCTTCCTCTTTTCCTTCTCATAGGAGAATGCCAAAGTATTGCAAGCACGGGGAGTGGCTTATATCAATGCAGATTCGTCCATCGAAGGTACATAGCTTTTAGTTGTCTTCTGCAGGAATAGTGATGGTATGTATGGATGACTAGGAGGCATTTTAGCTTGGAGACAGATCCAGAAGAGCTTCAATGTGGTAATATTTTTGCATTAGTTTGGTAGTAGATACAGCGGGAAACTGTGACCCAGAGTCATAAAGTATCCTTCAGATATTCCTGTCACTTCAGGGAAGAAGTCTATTGCAGTAGCTACACTATTTGGGAAGCCATGGGAAGGGACAAGAAGTGTTGTGCCCCATCAGCAGTTCTGTGGCAACTCTTTAGAGTCAGCTTCTCCTATTATAATGTGTGTAATAAACATAGGGATGAAGAAAAGCTCTTAAGGGTTGTTTCAAAAGCTGGGCTGTAATTCATGCTAACCAATAGAAATGCATTGAGAAGATCACAGGAGAACTCTTCAACAGGTAGAATCAGTTTGTTTGTTCTAGAGAATGTAGCTCTCTAGTCCCTTTCTTATTAACAAATAATGGCACAAGGTTTCAGCTGAGTAGAACTTGTTTCCAACCCCCAAGGGGCAGGGGCACCTTTCACTAGACCAGGTTGCTCAAAGCCCCATCCAGCCTGGCCTTGAACAGTTCCAGGGAATAAGCAAATATATTTGAATATATATATCCCTTTGAATAGAAATATCTTTGAATAAATAGTTTTTCCTGTTTTTCAGGAAACTACACACTGCGAGTGGATTGCACACCACTGATGTACAGACTGGTGTACAGTTTGACTAAAGAGGTAATAGCACTTGAAATTTTTAGCCAGCATGTTCTGTGCTCTCTTACTGGATGTGGCTCTGTGTATAACATATGGTGTCAGGTGTTTCTTTCTTTTCTGACTGCAGTACCCCTTTTAAGTCAATAACCAACTAACAGGAGCTTTTTCCTAGGAGTGGCAAAGGGATTTCAAGCTTATACCTTTACATTATTCAGGATTAGGTGATTTTTTCCACTCCCCTTGTGAAAGTATTCTGTATGAGAAAAAAAGAATAAAACCAAGTCATGAGCTAGAGTACAGAAACAAACCTAAACCTGGCTGCCCAGTTCAACCACTTGGGTGCCCATGGTAGGGAGAGAGACTGACTCCGTTTAGGCAGGGGACAGTTTAGGCTTGCTCCAGTGTTGTTTTTAGCATGATGTGACAGGTTTGGTCAGTGCTCTCAGCTTCAGTGTACACTGTTCAATATTCGGTGGCTCTGACCATGATGCTCACATACATATTTCTGTGGCAAACAAAATTAAAAGGTAGGGACCTTTCTCAGGAAATAGCCTCACCATCTTATGTGTCAGATGTTCCTTGCTTTGAGAGTAGGTCTTAGAGCACTAAGGCTTTTTATTAATTTATTTTTTCTTCTGTTCATTCTGTATTAAAGAATGAACATTTAATTAGTCTTCTTTGTGTATATTTTATATACATCTATAATGTACCTTCATCTACTGTATATATTCCATGATTGTACTATATCTGTCTTCATCTGCTGTGTATATATTCAGTCACGTGTCTTTTCCAGGGTTGATAATTTGTTATCTTCTGGAAGGTGGCATTAGACTGGTACAAAAGTCAAGGAAATGTAGTAATTCAGTATAATCATTTTCTGGCAACTGAAAGACAACAAATAAATTTTAACTCTTAAAATAATTAAATAAAAAAAATAAAAGATAAAGCTATTTCTGTCCTGAACTGCAGAAGAGCTGATCACCTGCAGCTCCCATGCTGAGAGCAGGTGTTCAGAACAGTCACAAAATCAGGTCAGGAGAGTCTCAGTTTGGACACCAAAAGCCATCCTTAAAATGTTGACCTAAATACCAGTAAACACAGTTGTGTAACCCTTTCTGGAGCTGGGAAGCGGCAACAAAGGCTGATGAATGCATGTTGGTAGCTGATGTCTGAAAAGAATGCTGATCAGGAAGCAAGTCCTGTGAGATAACATCCAAAATTAATCTGTGGCAAAAAGACTTAACACTATTAACTCTGTCCTATGAACAGTTAACTTCATGACCAAAACTCGAAATGTATTAGTTTTACTTTGATTCCTATTGTGGAATTCTTAGATAGTAGATATAAATATTAATAGTAGAATAGATATTAATAAGCTTTAGTAGAGTGAAGATAGTAGTACCTCAGCAGCCCCCCAGTGTAATGGAAAGATGAAAAAATAATGTTTAAGCTGCTCAGTAATCTGCAAAGTAGTCAGAGTGATAGGAATGAACTTCAGGATGATCATGATTTGTATACCTCTGTAGCAGCTATGATGACTTAAACACCCAGTACACTTTGCCCTTCTAAGATTACTTCTGCATCCATAAAAATAATTTTTGTGAACTAAAACAACATAGGAACAATTTTGAATTAAGCCAATACAAAACTGAAATTTCCTGCCAAAGTGAAAGTAAGTTTTGGTTTTGTGCGGGATTTCTATGTTGAATATTGAATTAACTTGGTTAAAATCTCATAAAGAAATAATCAGATCGCAAATATTGACTCTAAATGTTTTGCTTTCACTGTATTTTCTTCCATCTAAAATGTCCTATTTTCAGCAAATAAACAAATGCTAAGCATTTGAAATATTAAAGTGGAAGTGCAGGAAGGTTGAAGGACTTAACACCGTGACTTATTCATTGCCCTAAGCCATAGGCTTTACGTGATGGCAGCTTGTGTATTTGTTGCTTGGTAACATTTAAAATTCTATCCTTTGTCTTTTTTTACCATATGTTTTTCTAGATACCAAGTCCTGATGAGGGGTTTGAAGGAAAATCTCTTTATGAGAGCTGGTATAAAAAAAATCCATCAAGAGAATATAAAGAGGTCCCCAGGTTAGTGGCAAAAGAAAATAAATATATCAAAAGTTATTATAGCTTGTAGAGTTGGGTTTTATAGAAATATCCACTTCAAAGACTGAGCACCTGAAAGAAATGGTGTGATTCTCAGCTGATATAAATTTCAAAGTTTAATTGATTGCAGCTGATACAATTGTACAACAGGTTTGTGAACCTTTGTAGCATTACTGCTTTATATAAGAAAAGTGTTCCTGTAGTTTCTAGACATTTAGATAAATAAGGGTAGTACACACAAGCCAGCGGCAGGCACACAAGATGCTGACAGCAGCTTTCCCTTGCACTTAATTCCAGTCTCCTGGAAGGCTGCTGAGTTTGGGTGGCTGGGGACCACGCCAGACAGGAATTTACAACACTGTCCTTCGAATTTACCAGAGTTTCTCTATAGAATCTCAAAAACTGATTGTATTCCATGAAGCCACACTAGTACTGTTGTGAACTCTCTGAGCTGGGAATTTGGGATAGTGGAAGTTCAGCAGGAGGAAGGTCATTGAGTCATCTCAATGATTCAAGGCAGTGAGTTAAATTCTCCTCTTGAGAGTTTGATTTCTCTGACCCTGAGAGTGATGACTCTGCTCCTCTGAGGATGCAATTGATGAGGTGTATATAATGTAGGAGGTCACAGGCAATTAATGGTATATTGACAGGAAGAGTGTACTAGCAAAGACTGCATGGTGACTGCCACTGCAGGATAAATAATTGCCACAGTACTTGGAAGCAAACTAAAATTATACTTTAAATATTGTCACTCAAGGCATTTTCCTCTTTCTTCTTAACAGAATAAATAAACTGGGTTCTGGCAATGACTTTGAAGTCTTCTTTCAACGTCTGGGCATCGCTTCAGGCAGAGCACGTTACAGTAAAAATTGGGTAAGTCTGGTCTGTAATGTCTCCCTGTAACTGCCTGAATAATATCACCTGTAATTAAGCCACTTAGACTGCCAGCATTTTGGAGTAGTTCAGTTTAGTGTGTCAGAGTGGAGTCCCAGTTCATTATGAGAATGCTATGTGCTTCTATAACACAAATATTTGATAAATAGGAATGGTCAGTTTGGTGTCAGTCAAACAGAAAAACCTTTCCTAAGGGTAAATGGATGTGCTCAAAATTACCTGTGATTGATGAAGGCTCATGAGTGGCTTGTGATGACTTTTGAATGATTTGTAATTAATTATGAAGTTTTGAATTCAAAATTATTTATATTTTATGGAAAAATATGGGTTTGACTCAGGAACATACTGTGAGATTAGGCTAACTGAGAAATGTTCAAGGAGGACTCTATGTAATGTGGTCTTTTCCTTTGAAAACCAGGACTATGCCTTTTCAATGCCTTCCACAGCTGCGTAATGGTTTTGTTTGGGTTTGTTTGTTTCAGAATGTTGAAAAATACAGCAGCTATCCAGTTTACCACAGTGTCTATGAAACCTATGAAATCGTTGAAAGGTTTTATGATCCCACTTTCAAGAATCACCTGACAGTTGCACAGGTACGGGGAGGGCTGGTGTTTGAATTGGCCAACTCCGCTGTGCTTCCTTTCGACTGTAGAGATTATGCATCAGCTGTGAGCAACTATGCTCACATCATCTATAATTTATCAAGGAATCATGAAGAGGAACTGGCAACATACAATGTGTCCTTTGGTATGTATAGTCTTTCTTCACACTCCTCCTCTGTTAATGGTAGCAGTGTCTTATGTTAATCTCTTAGTCATGACCTGGTATTTACCTTGTGCTGTATGGGCAGTAAATAAAACAAGAGCCTCACACTCCAATAATTTGAAATTTCAGTATTTTATCACTAGTATGCCTGCATAAGGATCATGCGACTGTCAAGTAGAGATATCACTTACAGTCTCATGTTCTTTGACCTGTGCATGGTTGACTGATGTTGGCAACAAGATATCTTTGTCTGTGTCCTTGAAAAAAAAATCACACTGCTTTGCAGTTTATGGTGTTGGATAATTCTCTGTCCAATACTGATCATAGGATCACAGGATATTTCAGGTTAGAAGGAACCTCAGGAGGTCTCTAGGTCAACCTGCCCAAAGCAGGGTCAGCTCTGAGGTGACACGAGGTTGCTCAGGGCTTTATCCCATCTGGTTTTGAAAACCACCAAGGACAGACAGAACCCCGCTGAACCACAATGCTTGACTGTCCTTAGGGTAAAAAGATTCTCCTTATATCCAGTCAGAACTTGTCTTGTTTCAGTTTATAAACATATGATGGCAAGTGTAAGCACCATGAGAAGTTTGCCTTGAGGCTTAATCAGGCAGAAATGTTCATCTCTATGCCACAGTAGGGATTTTGTGCTGGCATGTGAAATTTTATTTCATATTGCAGGGATTCACAAGATGCCTCCTGCCTGAGAAGCCCTTATTTTATTGGCAACATTATATAGTATTCAGTTTAGGACTTGGCTGCTAATGACCAATATCAAGAACATGTGCACACATACATACATACGCATATACTCTCAGTCTGTCTCAAAACTCAGTATGTGTGGAGGGACATACCAGTAAAACACAGGTTGCTGGAATTTATAAAATTCTGGGCCTACCTGAACAGTCTGGTTCTGGAAATCGTGTTACAGTTTTTGATATTTCTGTACGGTCTTCAAGTAGCAAATAATAAACAATAGTCACAAAAATACTGATTTCTATTGTCTCCGAGGCAATTTTTCACACAGAATTACATCATTTTTGACAAACAAATTTGATTTGTTTCATGATGCCTTCAGTATTTAAAGTTAAATACTTCCTTCCTGCTCCCTCCAGATGCTCTCTTTTCAGCTGTGAAGAATTTTACAGAAGTTGCTGCTAGCTTTCATGAGAGACTGCAACAAATAGATAGCAATAAGTAAGTTTAATTCTTTTTTTCTTTCTTCCAGTCAGATACTCCACATAGTCCTCTGGGCTCAAGGGCATAGTCTTCACTTGCATTTAGTCCCTTAAATAACCTTGGTGACAAATAACTGTCAGTCATTTGTTTCTTTATAAGTAAGTCCTTATGGACTCTTGTATTTAAGAATGTGGTTACTCTAGGAAGCAAAGTATAGAAATGTTGAATTAGTGGACATCAGAGAGACTGCAGAGCCTGGGAGTCCACCCATGTTAGTTTTAAAAAGCATCCAAGCTAATTAGTGTCAATTCTTGATAGGTTTGAGTTGAGGAGCAGTACAGGATGATACATAGATGTGACTAGAATGCTGGTTAGCATAAGCAGAGCCAGCTCAGGTGTGTCAATCTGTCTAACTAGAGACATGTCCTAAGATTTTGTCACAATGTATGTGACATTTTCAAAAAGATTTCATTGGTGGATGGCCTACATCTAAGCTTTAATTCAACCAACGAATTTCAGTTTCTGTTTACACCAATGTAAACTTGAAACAATTTCATTGACAGTAGTAGAGTTACTCTAACTTACTGTGATGTAAATTTTACCTTTTTTTTTAATCAGTATATGCCTTTGAAGCTCTAGAATAAGTTACTTTGGATGTAAATTACCAAACCCACATAAATTGAGTAAAATCTTCACAGTTCTTTTATTTGTTAAGCATCATATTATGCTCAGGGCTATTCAGAGCACACACACACAGATGGTCTCTGCTCTAGGGAATTAAAAATCTATCATCAGAAAAACACAATTCTTGGATGGCTCAAAAGATGATTCTAACATGACAAGGTTCCTGTTTCTCAGATGTTGTGGTTTTACATAAAAAGAAATGTGATTTTATTGAATAAATCACAATAAATGTGATTTATTGCAGCTGGCTGGCTTTCTGGAAAATAGGGTCTTCAGAAAACTGTTGTACAGAAGAAAATGGTCTGCCTAAGCATCCTAATGAAAAGAAGATAAAAGAATAGATGCAACATGAAAAAAAACCACCTGAAAATCTCTGTCTTCTTTGACACTATTCCTTGGGCTTTAAAAACACCTTTAAGAGACTGCCAGGTTAAGAGGCAGACTGTCTCATAGTACATATCAGCATAATTCTGTTGTGCAGGTTAGCTGACATGGGTTGTTTTTTGTGGGCTACGCTTGAAATTCAATATTTTGGATCTAATGTCCTTCATAAATCCAGAGCTGTGTACACTGGGGCATGGGCCAAGCACCCTGTAGCTAACAGACACCTGTTTTCTTTTTAGCCCACTTGCTGTCAGATCACTAAATGATCAGCTCATGTTTCTAGAAAGGGCTTTCATCGATCCTTTTGGATTACCTGGCAGGCCCTTCTATAGGTAAGAAAGGCTTGTTTTTCACTTTCTGCCTGGAGTACCCTATGAGAGTTCCTTTAAGATTCACAGGTCTCTAAATGGAATTGTAATGATTCTATTCAACATGGTAAAAGTAAACAGGATAAATAAGATTGAAAAGGGAGAACAACATTAGGGAAAACTTCAGGAAGATACACTATACAGACAAGTCTTGTTGGAAGCCTATTCAGATCAGTAAATCCACTTCCATTGATTTCATTGGGCTTCTAAACAGACCTAAAAGTTTGGCCCTTGTCTCTGTTCAGGTAATTTCAGTGGTAAATGATCTTAGCAAGTTAGTATTATTTGAAAGTGAAATAAGGTATAATTGAAGTATCTACAATTTGATTATAACACAACAGTCATGCTAGCAAATACAGTGAAGAGGGCTGTACTTCAACAGCAATGAGTTCAGTAGTCCTCTCATCCAGCTCAAGAAGTAAATCTTGTTTAAGAGGCAGAATAGTCAAGTCTGGCTTTTCGATCCTTCTGCATAATTCAGAAAAGTAATCTTTCCACTGAAAACTGTTGAAGGATAGCTTAAGATCTACAGTTCTCTCAATACCTACAGTATCTACCTCTCACAGGTTGTGATTAAAAATTGGTTAAGAACAGTCTCTTGCTAAAGCATCAACTTAACTGCTTCAAAGCATGCTTGTTTATGTTGGAGTTTGTATGTATCTGTGAGAAAAAGAAGCTGGCTTTTTTTTATCTTTCATCTAAAATAAGGAACAAGGAAATACTTTGGTCAACTTTATCTTCAGTCATCTTAGCTATAAAGTTCAAGAATTCACATGGAATAACATAGCTTATGTTATTTTCTTGCTTTGTGGATTATAGGTACTATTGCTGTAATAATTTTATTTATTTACATCTTCAGTGACAAGAATTTAACAGATGATATAGAAACAGATGAGTTTTATCCAGGAAATAAAACTGGATAAAAAAAAAAAAATTTCCTAATGCAGAATATTGTTCTTTTTTTCCCCCAACTTCTCTACAGACATATTATCTTTGCTCCAAGCAGCCATAATAAGTATGCAGGAGAATCGTTCCCAGGAATCTATGATGCCATGTTTGATATTGAAAGCAAAGTGGATCAGCATGAGGCCTGGGAAGAAGTAAAGAAGCAGATTTCCATTGCAGCCTTCACTGTGCAGGCAGCAGCAGAAACACTGAAAGAAGTAGGATAAATATCAACAATATAATCATCAATGAGGACTACATCTGACTCTGCAGAAGCCTTAAAAACAGAGTATTTAAAAACACTAGGAGGATTATTACAAAGAACACAAAATCCAAAAGGTCTTGTTCTTTGCAAATAATATACCCGAGTGGAATGCATTTAGCAATGATAACAAGGTAATGATGTACTCCATTCAGAGAGCTCAGGCTTTAGATATTTCCTGAAGTGAGAGTGAAAAATTGTCATGTTTTCTCTCAGCTTCATATTTTAAGAATTGCTAACCACTGGATTTATTTTCAGAGCTTTGAATTTTGCTAGCTTGATTACTCTAGCAGCCTTCATAATGCATCAGGAAGCCAGAAGTCATTTCATGTTTCTATCATTGTCTGGTTTTGTTTCTTTTTATTATTTACCTTGGGGTTACATAATTGTACTCCATCATAGCCCTTTGAGCACCTCCTTTACACAAAGATTCATGTATGAAGATGGGAAAACTGTCACATACCGTGTGCGGGATGTATAATGATTATAACAAGTTTTGGGCAGCCAGCCCAGAATACTCATCCATGACATTCTTTTCTTCACATGCTGAGTCTCGCAGCTGTTTGCAAATAAAATTAAGCAAGAAGCCTTCTAGTCATTGGAGTAAAAACAAGGTAATCCATCTTGTCAGATGTATAGTCATCTCACAAAACATGTCTCTTGAGCATAGCATTGTTTCAGTTAAGTTTCATTAGGGCCCTTTTTAACAATAGCTAGCAGATAATATACAATGTCAGGTCCCAAGACTTCACAAAATAAAGATAGTTACACTCTTAAACTACAGCGATATCCATTAAAGAGGAAAAAAATTCAAATATATTGTGGATTCAAAAAAACCTCAACAACTAACCACTGCAGGAAATAGGATATAGGAACAGAAATTCTGTCTCTCCTATTGACTATTCCCCTTCATACAAAAAATACAAGGCTAAGTGGTCCAGAGAGAGGAAACACCCATAAGGCTGGTTGTAACACCATGGTTTATGGGATGTTTTGGTAAGGTGGTATGCAAACTGTCTACTGCCTTCTCCCAGATTTGGGTCTGCTTTGTGAATCATCTTTGTTCAGTGCAAACCGCAACCCGTAGCAATGGAATTTTTAAAGCAAATGGAGCTTTGCTTATTTTTTTTAAGAGAGGAGTGTCTGTAGATGAACTTTAGCTTCTGGCAAACTTCCTAGCTGCACTGAGAAACATTTCCAGTCCTTTGGTTCTTAGAGCTCAAAAAGCTGTCTGAAGCAGCCACATGAGCAAGGAGGTGTATGCTATGAAGCTATTTACTAAGGAAAGGCAGACAATGAGAAGCCAGATACAGGAATAACTACTTTTTAAGCATCTGTATATTCTGTTAGATTGGTCAGGGTATCTCATGAGCATAGCTATTACCTAACTCAAGCTCTGAGTGTGAAATCCTTTTCTATACAAGAAGTCAAGATAATGTCTGTGTGCCAATTCTTCTTCAGTGAAGTAGAATATAAAAAGTTGTTTGCTTTTTTTCCTAGACCTCTACAGTAAGCTGAAATCCACTCTAAACACATCTAAGTGCTGTTGACCAGATTAGCTGTTTTGGCTTTCAAGCTTTGATATTCTTCCATAGTAATTGGTCAACAAAGACTATTGAATTAAGCGGAAAAAAAAAAGTCAGTTGTTAACAGGAACAAAACCTAAAATCAGCTATGTTGTACTTACAGTTTATTGATCATCTAACATGAGCCAGTAGTTCATGTAACTACAGATGTTTTCAGCTAGAGATTGCCACTAGCAGAGTTGTTTACTATAATGAACTTTCAGTTCTTTTATTTTCTAAATATGCTGTAATTAATGTTTGGAAATGTAGGATCCTAATTCCAGACAGATCTTTGCAAACACTCATTTGGCTTTTACAGTTACTGCAGACAAACTCGCCAAGTCATTGATTTATATACAGCAGTAGATGACTTAATTATAAGACAAGAGCATTTGAAGTATTTAGTAAGCAGAGGGAGGAAACTAGCTGGCATTGTGGCATTGTCGAGAGCATCCTTTGCAATTTGATCAATTACATTAAAGAATCTAGAGGGGGAATGAAAAAGGAACAGTATTGTTTGAAGAAAGTACTTCCTAGTGTATGATCTCAAATTGGATCCTGTCAGAATTTGCCAAACGACTCCATACAATGACCATCCTATGCATTAAGAGTCTAAATCAAATGAAATGAAAGCATACCCATATGTGGAAAAGGTGGAAACTATGCTTGAATTAGAATGAATCCTTGCTTTCATGAAACCAGCAATGTAGATGTTACTTTGACAGGATAATCTGTTGATGAGTCCAGAGGAGGCCCTGAAGATGTTCCAAGGGCTGGAGCACCTCTCCTATGAAGAGAGGCTGAGAGAGCTGGGCTTGCTCAGCCTGGAGAAGAGAAGGCTCTGGGGAGACCTTAGAACAGCTTCCAGTACCTAAAGGGGCTACAAGAAAGCTGGCTTTTTACAAGGGCATATATGGATACGACAAGGGGAATGGCTTTAAGCTTAAAGATTAGATACCAGGAAGAGATTCTTCACTATGAGGTAGTGAGGCCCTGGCACAGGTTGCCCAGAGAAACTGTGGCTGCCCTGTCCCTGGCAGTGTTTGAGGCCAGGTTGGATGCGGCTTTGAGCAACCTGGTCTACTGGAAGATGTCCCTGTCTGTGGCAGGGGGTTGGAACTGGGTGAGCTGTAAGGTCCCTTCCAACACAAACCATCCTGTGATTCTATGACCTGCTGGTATAATTTCTAAATGAAGATGCTAGCAGCACAGATCTTACTTCAAGTGTTGGTTTAGCTGCCACAAAGCAACCACTGGTAGTCTAAGACCTTTGAGATGTGCTTATCTCTGCTTATATGAGCAGTTTCAAATGTGCTGCTGGACTACAGACAATACCATGGCAGAGCAGAGCAGCCAGCCCTCACAGCTGGAGTCAGAGTAAATTGTATTCTTTCACTTGATGGACAGCAGCTCCCTGTGGCAGAGATTGTAATGAATGGAGGCATATCACACAATTATAGGATCACAGGGTTGGAAGAGAATTCAGGAGGTCTCTAGTCTAAACTTCTCAAAGCAGGGTGAGCTCCAAGGTCAGAACAGGCTGTGGAGAGTTTCATCATGTCTTGAAAATCTCCGAGGATGGAGACCACATAACCTCTCTGCAACATATTCTAGTGCTTCACTGCCCTTGTGGTGGAAAAACTTTTCCTTATACCCAGATAGAACCGTTTGTTACTTCAGTTTATGGTGGTTGTTTCTCATCCTTCTGTCATGCGCCACTGAAGAGGCTGGGTCTGTCTTCTTGAGAAACTTCTTGTACATGCTGGAAGGTATCATTTGGTTTATGTTCAATGCACAGCCGTTTACTCTCTGCCTCAGTGGGTACGTTCCTCCTGTAGAAGAAAGGGTCAAAGTCAGCGAGCTGAACTTGTCGGCTGCCAGCAGTGTAAACTTTCTTTTAGCTGGAATCTGATAATGGACTTCTGAAGTTCAAGATAACAGAGGCTCCGGCTCAAAGCATCAAAATCTGCTACCCTTTTAATCTGCTAGTCAGCTGCAGAGGCCATGAATTCTGAGGGACTGTGCAACTGGCAGAGTCAGAAGGAAACCACTGATTTGAAATTGTGGTTGAGCATTCCTCAGTTACCATTTTTCTTGCAAGAGCTGCTTTTTCCACAAACCAGACCCCTCTGATGTCTCAAAGCACAAGTTCAACCTTTAGTCAAACAGTAGGTCAAGCAGCACAACAGTGGCATATTTTTCTTGCAGCAGATATTAACCTTTGGGACTCAGTTGCTGAGCAGCTACAACCTACAGTGTACAAACCCTGGCATTTGTTGTACGTATTATGTATTTTTATGTACTGTTGTTGGTTTTGCTAGTTGGCTGCATAGCATAATTATGCATTCAACACAGAAATACATGCTAGTTTTGCATTGAGCATATGCACCCTGGCCATTTTTGGAGCTTTTCTAGTCTATGAGGGATATATATAAAAATATATATGTGGTTTTTTTAAACTAAGTAGAATATATGTAGCTATCTGCAAGTTCTGCTAGCTTCAGCTGAATTTCACTCGTTTTCACTCTCAAAACGAGCATTTCTCACCTGAGCTCAATGAGGCCTATGCAGTAACTGTTTTCTTGCTAGTTTTAAAATGATATTAATTTGAAGAAGGACTGTGTGTTCAGGGAGTTGTGTTTTGGATCTTTTTTTTGCAGTTTTGTCACCTGGTCTAAGAAAAGAAGTCCCTTTTCCTAGTAAACTTATCACAGGGCTTTTTTTGCATAGTTTTTGTGACTAAGGATTGATTTTATCATCAGTCTCAAGTCTTAACTTTGATTAAACTTAGACTAAAGTGGGCATTTTCAATATCGAATGAAATACCTGACTATTATCAGAGAAGCAGTCTTGACAGTATCTCATAGTGGTAATATCTTAGATCTAGCAGGAAAAGCCGCATGTAAAAGAGTAAGGTGACCAATGGATGTGTTTTTGATTTGGTCAGAAAGCAACTCAAAGAGAGATGAGTCTTATGGGAGACATTGTCTTAACAGCTCTGAGCTCTCCCTATGGCTGCTAAGTGAGATGCTCAGTAACAGCTAAGAGTGAGATGAGGTTTGTCTTGGAGCAGCTTCTTCCACCTCCTCACAGATGTGATCTGCATTCCAGGCACACTGTACTTCAGATCTCACCGTGTCAGGCTCATTTTTCTCTGGCTCCAGTTATTCCGAGGAGCATTTGTCAGACATGATACTACAACTTTGGCTTTGAGATTTAGTAATGTGGCCATGTCCCAGGACTCAGGAAACCATAACATGCAGGATAGAAACAGCATTCCTTATGCTGCATATCTTGGAACTGTTAGAACCAGCAAAGGGCAGAAATAAAGGGGGTACAGAAACAAAAAGAGGGGGAAAAGAAAAAAATGTTAAAGAGGACCCCATTTTCCAGCCCAGGCACTGAGGAATGTGGAAGCTGGTATAGAGGAGGTAGATTTATTCTCCTTCCCTTCTTTCGGAAAACTTAGTTCTAGCTGCTATTTGCTCTATTCCACATTCTTTAAGAAGCATCTGGATTGTCGCACCCTGTTTCCCCTTCCAAGAGGGAAACTAGCAGCATTTATAAACACTGTTACCAAGTCAAAACTTATATTTTTTCTGGATGAATGGTATTTATATAGGCTTTATATGCTGTTTTTCTCCTTTCTCCCCAAGAACCATGTTGATGAGATAGCTCAGGGATAATTTAGAACATATCAGCAAGCAGTTTCAAAAATCTGTGTGTAAAATACGTATGATCCAAGAGGGACAACAAAAATTCTTGTGTAGTAACGTCACTCCTTACACTGGCCTCCAGAGCGTACCAAACTGATTCATAGAATAGAACACAATAGTTTGGGTCAAAAGACATCACCAAAGGTCATCTCGTGCAGCCCTCCTGCGGTGAGCATGGACATCTTCAACTAGATCAGGTTGCCCAGAACCACATCCAGATCTTAAATGTCTCCAGGGACTGGGCATCTATCATGTCTCTGGGTAACCTGTGCCAGTGTTTCATTGTGAAAAATTTCTACCTTGTATCTAATCTGAATCTATCCTCTTTTAGTTTAAAACCATTACCTCTTGTCCTGTTGAAAAAGGGCCTACTAAAAGTCTACCCCTTTAGGCACTGGAAGCTGCTCTAAGGTCTCCCCAGAGCCTTCTCTTCTCCAGCTGAACAAGCCCAGGTCTCTCAGCCTGTCTTCGTAGGAGAGGTGCTCCAGCCCTCTCTGATCGTCTTTGTGGCCTCTTCTGGACTCGCTCCAACAGGTCCGTGGAAGAAGCACTAAATAATCCCTTATTAAACTAAGAGAGAAGAATAAATGTTTCAAGAACTTAGGGCTGGAAAGAAGACAAAAATTCCAGTTTATGAAAACACAAGGCTTCATAATGTGGCTTTATTCAACACTGGAGTAGGACTACAGCAATTTGTGAGAAAGAGACCAACTTGCTTTAAGACAGTTGATGGCACAGTTGCTAGGTAATCTGTTCAAGCAATACATACGCAAAGTTCATTAATTTTATATGCTGGATGAAGAGCATGGACTTGAATATGACAGGATGAATCTGCAGAATTGGTTTATGAAGACTGTCACTTTCTTTCCCAGTGAATATAACCCTGAAGGTGTTTAGGAGACAAAAGATCAGCCCAGATCAGCCAATAAATTGAGCACCTCAGCCTAGCCAGAATGAGGATTTTTTTATAAGGACTTCATTTTCTGATTGAAATGTTGTAACTCTGGGGCTCTTCCGAGTAACAAACTTCTCTGCCATTGATATCAAACTCCTGCTCTTGGTCTGGTGTGTCTGAGCCACCAGACAGCCCAGGAAACACAAAGAAACTGCTCTAACGTTTCCATCAATGCATGGATCAGTCCAGGGCACCCGAGATCTCTGTTCTTTTTCACACAATCAATACTGCCAGTTCCAAACTTTAAAAAAATGGTAGTTATTGTCATCAGCCTAAAACAGGATCCAAAAGCACAAAATTGATAGGTCTGGCACCAGAGCAGGGCAGGCCTGGTATAAATACTTCCCTGTGCTGGTTTACTTTGTCTAGAGGTCTTGGACACTCCACGAGCTCACAAATGGCACTGCATATTCATTTGTTAGGAACTGAACACTCTGTACAGAATAGTTCAAGTGTTTAAAGGTAGGTGCTCAGTGCACTTTAGATATCCTATGGTGTCTGTCCTGATCCCAGGAGCCCTGTTGTGTGTATATGGCAGCTCTGCGGCAGAGGAGTTGGGAGTGAAGTAAAGTTAAGCTGGAAAAAGGGTGGAGTGTGGGAGAAGATGCTTTAATTTTTGTCTTTGTTTCTCACTATCCAAGTCTATTTTAATTTGTAACAAATTAAATTGTTTTCCCCTAATTTGAGCCTATTTTGCCTATGATGGTGTTGGCAAGTGATGTCCCTGCCTTTACCTCAACCCATGAGCTTTTTCATCTTATTTCCTGCTTCTGTCCCGTTGTGGAGTGTGTGTTATTCAAGGCATGCTGTGTGTTAAACTTGCATTTAAATGGAATATAACATACTCCAGCAATGGTCCATCCATGGAATGTAAGAACATGCCAGAACTAATAACCCGTAGTACCAGAACTGTATTTTAAGTGGTAGAAGCCTCTTGGTTGCTGCTGTTGTTCAACCTCAGCACTGCTGATGCCCTTATCACTTTAAAAAACCATAGGCATAGAAATAAATATATTTCATACTTTTTCACTGTTGCTATTCTTACCTTCTTCCTCCACTGATGTTATTATCATGTGAGGTCTAATTTAAATAGTAATCTCCAAAAGCCCTGTCACTTTACTGTCTATTATGTGCCAGTCCTACACCTGTAGTGCTATATAAATGTTAATAATACATCAATATGCTCACTCTTTGTAAGTTTTGTAGGTGGAATTCCATCTGGTTTGTAGATGTCAAGTGAGATAATGGTGTGAAAAGTCCTTGCTGTTCAGAATTTGTGATGGCTTATGAACAGTTGGGAAATGACAGAAACTGGATGTGCTTATCATTTGAACATGGACATCCAGCCGTAAGCTTAAGACCGTGGCTGTGACTGGTGCCGAATACCTGAGTGGTATAATTCATCTCTAACCTCTGAAAAGCCTTACTGAAGTAATTAGGACATTAACCAGTCTTTTCAGCTGTTTCTGAATATTTTCAGCTCAACTGAATGTATCTAAGAAAATTTTGAGATACCTGGAGTGCTGCCATTTCGTTCACAAAATGCATCTACTTTGGACTCCTTTGGGAGTGAGTGGCAAGAGCTCAGAGAATGTCCAGGCTCCCAGAAAAGTGCTCCTGTCATCAGCCAGATAACTGGTTGCAGATGGGCAGGTCCTCAGTTCCAGAAAGGTCAGTCTTGGCTTCTGCATAGCCATGCAGGAGCTCACCACGAGGGAGTGTTGTGCAGGGCTGGGCTAAATTTGAACAAAGCACAACGATTCTATGATTCTATGAAAATATCTTGACTCTTCCCTGGGCTGAAGTTGTGCCTTTCCCTATGAGATGCTGATGGATTTAGCTGAATTAGACTAGGAAAATGTGATCCTAACAACCTTGTAATCCAAAATATAAAAGCTAGAGAATACAGGATATAATTTTGCAGTTTTTCCCAGCTGCAAATTGGATGGTGTCTGAAAGTGTCCCCATTGGCTAATCTAAATTGTATTCTGAGCTGCTGTAAGTATTCATCACTTGCCAAGGATTAATGTAACCATGGATTACAAAGGGGAGCAATTCAGTACTTCCTTGGTAAAGAGAAAAGAAGTTTTCCCTTCCTCCATTTCATTTCTTGGCTGCTTTCACTGGAACAAATACTGATTGTCATTAAGCCTAAAATAGGAACTTTCAAAACCGGAAAATCTTGATAACTAATAGGAATTAGCCTTTAAAATAGTTCTTTTGCATTGCTTGCTGCACAGTCTAAATGCATATTTGATGCAGAGATACACAAAGAGCTACACACAAGCTGTCTTGTGAGGCGAGACTAAGAAACTCAAGTGGTTTATTGCACTCAGAAACATAACATTATCATTCCGTGATTAAGGCAGGTTAGGCAGAATGAGAGCTGAGAAACACAGAAGCCAGGGGCAGCCCTGGGGCTGAGGGCGGGAAGAGGAGGAGGAAAAGGAGGAGGAAGAAGGCTGCTGTTTGCCTGCCCTCCTCTCAGCCTGCAAAGCAGCCGGCCACCGGAGCCCACATGCCCAGAAGCAAGCCTACCCTATGCACATGGCTCGGCTGCCTTGGGCTGCTGGGCTGTTTCTTGCTGGGCTTTCTTGCAGGTGAGTACAGGGACACAGGGGCTCAGCCCACAGCTGTTGCCCTCTAACAGATACTTACGTGCAACGTGATTAACTCCCCATCAGGGAACTTTTACTGCTTGTTAGGGATGTTGTAAAATACTCATCACACTGTTTTCTAAGAGGTTATTCTCTCGCGCAGTTTGGTTGTTAGGAGTGAGGAATATACTGGCTGCACGCTCCAGCCCAAGATGAAGCCTCGTGAACTGACAGCTTCCCGTAACGGGCAGCCAGACGTTCAAAGAGGAGAGATTGATACAAGAGTTTGAGACTTGTGTGATTGCAAAACTTCCAGGGTTTTCTTTTTAAATTTGTATTTCCTGTTTTTTACTGAAGATCTATTTAAATGCTCTTATTCAGATGCTATTTTAGCAATAGAGGAGGAGGAGTTTTGACTGACAGCCAAGAGCAGAGTTGCTGAATCTTTCATCATGTACAATGAACTTTACTAGAACATTAGACTCTTTTCTGCAGTCACTTGCAGTATCTGATTTTATGTCTGCATCTGTCCTTTTTAAACTTGTGTTGTAGCACACACCAAAGGCTAAAGCATGAAATAAAAATCCATGAGGTCTATTAAGTACAAAAAAACATTAGTTTGACTTAGGAGGTCCCTGAGCTGCAAATTTCTGGTGCTTGTGCTGTTCTTATATATTTCATAGAATCATAGAACATTATCTTCTAGCCATGCTCCAAAACAGGATACTGGGCAAGATGGACCTTCAGTCTGATCCAGTATCACTGGTATGGTCAGAGTGTTACTACAATTGCATTTAAGCCTAACAGGTCATATATATTGTGCATGTGATGGCATACATACTTGGCTTTATTAGGATGACTTTTCCAGTTGGGGATTTTCTAGCTATAATAATAAAAGGATTTGTTGTTGTTTTTTTTTAAAAAGGACAAATTAATAAGTTAATCTACTCTCTTCTTTAAGATATATGGCTTCTGAAAAATCTTTAACAACTGACTTGGGTCACAGTTAACTTTATTCCTCTAATTATTAAATAGATTAACCCCACCCTCCCCCAAATCTGTAACTGTTATAATGCTGTCAGGGTGGCTGTTGAGTCCTAGACCTTCACTTTAAATATGCTTACACACATGTTTTTAAATATATGTATAAATTTAAAGATGGGAATTTCATTATGAGTGTCAGGAGTTCAATCCTCACACTGCGAACAGTTAATTGAGAATTTAAACTATAGCTTTAAAGTAGTGAGAGATGAATCTGCCTTAAAAAGGGGACTGCATTTACCAGAGATGTATGGTGTGCTCTTTTAATTATGTCACTGTTTTTGCAATTCCATCAGTGGTGTATATTTTACTTTTCTGCTTCACTTCTCTGTTTGAGCCAGCAAACACTGGCCGAGGGTGCTCTAAGCCCTGTGCATCCTCGTGGCTTTACTGAGGCTGTTCAGTACTTCGGGTGGCACATGGACTCAAATATATGAGGACTGGGGGATCTTGCTAAGCAGGAAGCTTTCCAAATGTGTTTCAGGATGGTTCACAAAACCGACCGAAAAAAGCCCCAACTCCTCAGATGTCTATCAAAATGTGAGAAAGAAGCTTGTGGCTGAAATGAAAGTAGAAAACATCCAGCAATTCCTTCGGTAAGCCCTGTGCGTCTTGTTTTTTGAATAGTTTTAGCAGTCACAAAAGCCAGAAAGTGATAGCATCAGCTCCAAGGAAGAGTATCTGAAAGCAGAGCTGTCCACGTGCTTTGGAAATATTTGGTTTGTACAGAATGTCTGGGGTGAGGAGAAGAGAGAGACTCACAACCCTTTTGCTCCGCCCCATTTTTGAAGTTACCTTTTCGGAGTGGTTGTACTGCTCACTGTGCTCCCCTCAAGTTGCATGACTGCCAGTGCTTATCCTTTGTTTTTACTGGCTTTCCATAGTCTTTATTTAATGCAGTACACGTCTCTGTTTTCCTCACAAGTGACTGAAACTCTAGATAACTGCTTTCTCTCAGACTGAGATGATTTTACTGTATTTGGGGTACACTGATTTCTATTAATACATTTAATTGATAATCGGTCCAGTGTCACCTTAAACCTTCAGTTTGAGCGGCTAGTCTAAGTAGAAAATGACTACATTAAAATTGTAACATAAAAATTGCTGCAAAGTTTGCATGGTGCTGAGTTGCATGTATACTTACAACTGATAATTCCTTTAGTGTGTCTGTATTGGATGATGTGCTGTTAATTGGGTGCTCAAGATCCCAGTATACCCTGTCTTCTACAAAGGAAAAAATATATTAACATAAAAAGTAAATGAATATAAACTCTGGATAGTAACATTTTGGTATTCAGCATGTAAGTCAGCAGCTGCATCATAAACATCAAAGAATTACTGACAAATTTGATTGCTGTACATTTATTCTAAACCCAGAAGGTTTCATTTCTAATAATTAACTTTTTAACAATTAACTTTTCAAGTCTACAGGCGTTATCTTATTTTGTATTTGTTGCTCTCAGTAGATTGGAGAATTCCTGAAAATTATGTTTGAGTGACAGTTTAGGCAACATAGAGATTGATGACAGCATGAAATAGCTCTGCAATTATGCTAGTTTCTTGGCCATAGGGTATTAATGCTATCTGTTTTTTCTGCTTGCTTTGACGCTAGGCCAAATGCTTCATACTCTGGGGGTTTTATCCTAAATTCAAATAAAAAAGCAGGAACTGCAGAAAAATTATATTAACACACTATCCAAAAAGTTTGTTAAAAGCATAAAAAATTGTGAACTTGAGATTTTTGATCCATATTCTTAGCTTTTCAGGCTACTAAATCTGCTTTTATCAAGTGAGGAAAACAAATTATGAGTCTCAGAAAATGTAGACACTTTGACCTTAGTATTGAATCATAGCTCAGGAAAGGATGAAACTGTTTGGAAGTGAAAAATGGAAAAAAAGCATCATGTGTTGTTTAGTGTGTTTTTCCTGATGGCATATATAACATTTAAACTAGAGTACTTCAGGAATTAAAAGGTACTTAAATACTCTAGTGAGTTGAAGTGCAAGAAGAAGACAAGCAACGAGCTCTGGCAAGGTTGTTTCCAGACCTAGATATATACCTGCAAAGGTTAAACAGAGGGAAAGACAACAGCAGAGCAGAAGGTTGTGGTCTGCTTAGATAATCTAGATGCACTCAAATCCAGGGGACTGGGTGAAAGGACCTGGGTGTCTGGTCCAAGGCTGCTGTCTGTGAGAGGTTCTAGTGATTAAAGAGGTCCCTGGTACTGAAAAAGGTTCATATTTTGCCCCTCTTTAAACAAGGCAAGAAAGACAACCTGGGGGGACTGTGGGCTGGTCAGCTTCTTAGTCCCTGAAAGGGTGACCAAACACCCTCTGGAATCTGTTTCCAACACATGAAGGATAGTTAGGAACAGTCAGCACTTATTTACTATTTGTTTATGTGATCGGCATGAACACCTTTAAGGAAATGTCTGGCCACATGGATGAGCAGAGATATTACAGTGGCTGTAACGTCCTTAACTGTAACAGGGCTTTGGACATTGTGTCCTGCAACAATCTCATTTGGAAGCTGAGGAAGTGCATGTTGAAGAACAAGCTATTACATAGGTTGAAAATAGACAGGTTGAGGTGGTACTAATCACAGTATTCAGTACCACTAATTGATGGTAATTAGTGGTAACTGGCATCCCTGGGGCAGCCATTAACAAGTAGGCTTCTGGAAATTCAAAGCTGATGCTTAGTATCTGGCTGACTGATCAGCGTTCATCACAACTCATGTTCAGTGGGCGAAACAAAATGCAGACAGATTTCTGCAGGGTTGCCCAGAGGGGTTGAGTATTGTTTCTGTCTATTTATCACCATTATGTGTTATATCTGATCTGGATGTAAATGTTGCTAAGAAGGCTTTTATTATTTAGGCTTTTGGTTGGGAAGAAAAAAGAACAAATCTGTGAAGATAATTTGACATAATGATTTTCAAGTTAAACTTATTAGTGCATGTTATGCCAGCGATGTACAAACCCATCGTCAGATACCAGAATTATTTGGAGGGCTCCTTTCTAAATGTGTAGCTTTCCTGTATCTATTTGTGCTCATTGCATACTGGTCATATTCTTTTGCTGATTGTCCTTGATGCTGATTTTCAATGCTTGTGTGGATGTGGCTATTTCTGTTATGCACAGAAGAGTTCATCTGGCTTACCTGAAGGCCTCAGGAAAGAAACCTATGCTCTGACTTCATTTTGTGCTGATCCTGATGCAGACTCTGATAAGCAATCATGTTATACAGCTCAGAGCTCAACTAGGAGACCTTACTGTCCATTCATGTTGCTTGAAGATAGGCTTTATACACGCTGATCCCAGTTCACTGTTGTGCCTCTCTGCATTTGCTGCTTACTAGCAATTTTCTGTTTTATTCTAGCTCCTTTACCAAGTTGCCTCACCTCGCAGGAACTGAACAGAATCTTCTTCTTGCCAAACAAATTCAAGGCCAGTGGAAGGAATTTGGCCTGGATTCAGCAGAACTCGTTCATTATGATGTGCTTCTTTCGTACCCAAATGAAAAGCAGCCAAACTACATCTCAGTAATTGATGATCAAGGGAATGAGGTGATCTTTTTAATGATTAAACTATATTTATGTAAGACTTCTTTAAAGAAGCAGTGTCCTCTGTTTTCCCATGCACTCATCTCAGCATGTGCTTCATAATATGATAAAAAATCTGATGCAAAGGGAACTCCTATTTAGAAATGGTTTTCCAGATTGCGCAGCAGGACAGCAGAGTGGCTGAAGTCTCGGTGCTTCATACATTAAAGAGTGGATGTGTGGCGAGGCTGCGATTGACACCGATAAACCATAAGGTGTAAGAATGGCCACACTGGTTCAGCTTAAGGATATATCTAGGCCAATATCCTGTTTCTATACACAGCCTTAAGTGGATGCACTGGGAAGTTTAAGAACACGGAAATGTATTGAAGGCATGCAATTCTTCCAGTGTCTGACTGTTTTCAGCTCAAGGGTTCTATAAGCCTGGTGCAATTAGTCTCTTTACAAATCCTCATTAGACCTCTTTTCCAAGTATTTAACCAGTTAGTGTCCCTTGCAGACCTCTCTTCAAGTACCTATCCAAACCCTACTTGAACAATTTTTGCTCCCACTGTATGCTGAGGTAAGGAATATTACATTTTATAGACAAAGTAAGGTTTTTTAGTATTTTTTTCATTTATATTTTTATATTACTTTTTATTTATTACAAAAAATATATTTTATTATAATATTATGAAGATACTATCCATTGTATAAAGTACCGCCTTCTTCCATTGGCTCTAAACCTGACCCTTCTGTCTTCCTATGGTGTCTCCTAAGTACATGCTGGAAGCAATAACAAACAGTCAGTCTATAGTCACCTTCTCCATTTTGTACACCCAAGGGAATAAAGTAGATGTAAAATCTGACAAGGATCCTGAGCAACGAGAGGAGATGAGGCTGCTAGAGAAACATCATAGTACGTAGGTGGGGATGAAGAGCCCTGGCTGCAACTAAGGAATATGTGCTTGGGTTTGACATGAACTTAGAGGTGAAAGAATAGAGAAGTTCTTCCAGAATATCAGTGTCTCAGCTATAATCTCTCAAAATGACAAAGAATGGACATGAACTTTGAGGCAGCAAGGAGTGTTACAATAAATAGTGATAAAAGGCAGCACGTTTAACTGGAGCATAACTAGCAAAGAGGTGAAGAGTAACAACACAAATGAGAGTAATCACGAAAAATACCTGTGAGGCGTGGATGAACTAAATGTTATTGTATTGTCACCACCTCTTGGCAATTTTCAGCTGCCTCCTTACCTAGGTTCAGGCAGTGACTGATGAACATTTCCTGACAAGTGATCTAACCCCCTGTATTCATATCTGCATTCTATTGCAAAAATTCAGCTATATATCCTTAGCTGGTTTTTTTGTTTGAACTTAGGTGTGCTAGTTGGAATTGTATTTTTTGTGAACAATTTATGGAAACTAGCATGTCATTTGCAATAACCAAGCTTAGTGTACAAACTTGTGCCTGGAAGTAGAGTGTTTGGCCAAAGACTTCTGTTCTTTATTGATAGATTTTCAATACATCGTTGTTTGAACCACCTCCACAAGGGTATGAAAACGTTACTGATATACTACCACCATATAATGCCTTTTCAGCACAAGGAGTGCCAGAGGTAAGAAAAAAAGCTATGTAGGAATATTGTCAGCTGAAGTCGTATTTTGTGAAACACTTGCTGGGATAGATTGATCCAACTTCTCAAAGTGTTTGTTGTAGTAGCTTTAATTAACCATTAGTATAAAAAAACACTTAAGGACAGCTAGGCCACATATTGTGCTAAGGTTAGAAGTATCCTATTACAAAAAAAGCTTTCTCAAATTACTAGAACTCTGAATCACAGAAGTGAAAAGCTTTTATCTTTATAGAAAATGTTGGGTACATCTCAGATTACTCCACATTACTCAATGATACGGAGAGGACTTGCGCAAGTCTTACATAGAAATAGCAGTATATAAATCCACCTGGAAGGTATTTTGTATTAAATGAATGTCTTCAAAGGCTACAAAAGTCCCTCTGTCAGATAATTCATTATGGAGGAACATGTCAGGGACAACATAGCATAAATGAATAACATTATATAATAGTGTTTGTGTATGCAAAGAATACCACTATTTTTTCATGGCCACAGAAGTTTGTCAGTTTAGCAAAGTACGTTGGTTTAGTTTCCAGCCTCAGTATATAGGGCTGCTGTGAAGTGCAGGATAAGAGGGCTGGAGCACCTCCCATATGAAGACAGGCTGAGAAAGTTGGGGCTGTTCAGCCTGGAGAAGAGAAGGCTGCGTGGTGACCTCATAGCAGCCTTCCAGTATCTGAAGGTGGTCTACAAGGATGCTGGGGAGGGACTCTTCCTTAGGGACTGTAGTGGTAGGACAAGGGGTAATGGGTTCAAACTTAAACAGAGGAAGTTTAGATTAGATATAAGGAAGAAGTTCTTTACAGTGAGGGTGGTGAAGCACTGGAATGGGTTGCCCAGGGAGGTTGTGGATGCTCCATCCCTGGCGGTGTTCAAGGCCAGGTTGGACAGAGCCTTGAGCCACATGGTTTAGGGCAAGGTGTCCCTGCCCATGGCAGGGGGGTTGGAACTAGATGATCTTAAGGTCCATTCCAACCCTTACGATTCTATGATTCTATGATTCTATGATAATACAGAAAAGTGGGGAGTCTGAGTCGTGGCTTCCTATAGATCACAGATATCTTTTGCTATTGTTTTTATGGGCATTGAATCTGATTTGTAGAAATGCAAAAAACCCCAAAACACTATGTCATACATAGTGAATCAAAGTGTGTATTCCTGAAAACAGATACTTTGGGTTTTTTTTTTTTTTTGAATGACCAGTTGCCGTGAAACTGCTTCTCTTTTCTGTGCAGGCAGATCTGGTGTATGTGAATTATGGTCGTACTGAAGATTTTTTTAAGCTGGAGCGTGAAATGGGAATTAACTGTACAGGAAAGATTGTCATTGCCAGATATGGGAAGATCTTCAGAGGGAACAAAGTAAGGGTTGTGCTTTATTTTTCCCTCTCTGAGTCAGACACTGCTCATGGTAGAGCCGGCGGGAGTTAATGAGGGCTTTAAGTTGGAACATAGGAGCAGGAGAAGGCCTGCAATGTGTCCATCGTGACTGCATTCTAAGAATAACTTCCCAAACAATAAAAGCAGCTGAATGTATTAATCTCCTGAGGCTGAGATGACTGGAAACTCCTTAGGCAGTTCTTGCAAGAGATTAGTTTAGGGAACTAAGTAGTGTACAGAGCCAAGGCTTTGAATACTCTTCATCCATAGAACTGCAGTATTTTGAAGAAGTAAGTGTTTGACAAGGAGTCAGATGCACAGATATTAAATAACTAATTCTTCCACCTTTAGACAACAACTTTGACACAATTGCTGACAGTGGGACAGTGGGAATAGTGGTCAAGTTTTTGCCTCAGTTTATGTCCTGTGCTTAATTTCATAGCCTGGAGCTATGACTAAAGATGTGACACAAGTAATTAAATACTGTGTTTCACTGTGGTTTGTTCTTCTGCTGAGTCTGTGCTCATTTTCACTCTTCCACGTATACAACTCATAAAGCTACATCCCCATGGAAATAAATTGGCACGTTCAGATTTATTACTGCATTAAAAGCAAATAATTTCACAGGTTAAAAATGCCATGTTAGCAGGAGCCCAAGGGATCATACTTTATTCAGACCCTGCTGACTACTGTGCCCCAGAAGTCGATGCTTATCCAGATGGCTGGAATCTTCCAGCTGGAGGAGCCCAGCGTGGGAATGTGTTAAACCTGAACGGAGCTGGGGACCCTTTAACACCAGGTTATCCTGCAAAAGGTGAGTGAAAGATCTGTTCCCTGGGCCACCACTTTATAAAGTGGTGCTGACAGTTATTGTGGCACAAGAAATTCATCGATTTTCATAACCATATGTCATTTCAACTGGTCGCTTTTTCAGGGGAAGTAAGTTTTAAAGAAATCTCTTTGTATGATCCAAGCCTTCTAACTTGTGGAAAATCAGGACATGTGGGTTTACACACTGATGTAGCAGAAAATGGGTGAGAATTTATAGCCATTTTTAAATATTTGTGTTTCTCAAGAGGACTAGTTTAAACTGTATTATAGTCTACCATCAAAGAAGAGTAATAGCTTTGCTTGGAGGTACGTTTCCTTGCTGATCCTAAATTCCAAGCAGGAAAACAGTTTGAAATCTTCTTTACAGGGAGTAAAATTTCTGTGGTAAAAATAACAGTAGCCTAGAATCTTTCAAAACTTGGCACTGTGTGCTTGTTTTGTCCTTGTGGGCATCCTGACTTCAGTCTGAACTAGGATGACCACCAGTCCTGCCTGCTGGTGGGATAGGAATATAGGAGCGCTTCTGGAAAGCTCACTGGCTTCTGTGACCATTGCTTAAACCCATCACCCCTTGTCCTATCACTACAGTCCCTGATGAATAGGCCCTCTCCAGCATCCTTGTAGACCCCCTTCAGATACTGGAAGGCTGCTATGAGTTTTCCATGCAGCTTCTCTTCTCCAGGCTGAACAGCCCCAATTTTCTCAGCCTGTCTTTGTATGGGAGATGCTCCAGCCCCCTTTTCATCCTCGTGGCCCTCCTCTAATATGTTACAATATGGATGGGCAGCAAATCTAACCTTGCATCAAATGTGGGAGTTCTGTTACACAGTTGTGCAGATGCTCTATTGGTTTTGTGGTTTTGTCATTACATTTTGGTTCCTAGAAGCAATATCTAAGAAATGATGTAGGAATTTAAAAAACAAAATTGATGTACGCTTGTGGCTACTGTGTGGTTACACTGTTCAAAAGTATTTATTTCCAGTATGGTGAAAGTTGCTAATAACGCTGTAAACTTAACATTTTCTTCTGGTTTCTCAGAGTACACTTTCAGGTATGAAGTTAATGAAGGTGTAGGGATCCCCAAAATCCCAGTTCATCCCATTGGATATCATGATGCAGAAGTATTATTACGGTGAGTATACGTCAGTCCTCCTCACCAGAAGTCAGTGTTCACAAATGCACAGCAATTCTTATTTCTTTTTATACTAAGACAGTAAAATCTATGCCGTTATTGTATTTCTTGCTCTTTTGTAGTAGTGTGTGCTTCAGAAAATGTGGGAAATTCAAAGCAATCTGTTTCTGGCATAATGTTTTTAAGAATTTTGTAAATGTACCTTAAGAGCAGTAATCATTAAGGAAATTTAAGGGTTTAGCCTCCTCGTCAACTATATTTCTCTTGTTTTCCACTTGCATTCACAGTGCAATGGGAGGACCTGCAGCTCCCGACAGCAGCTGGAAGGGAAGTCTCCATGTGTCTTATAACATAGGGCCAGGATTTGCAGGCAACTCTTCTACAAGGTCTGGTTTAACATTTGCCTATTTATACAGTATTGCAAAAGAAATCTCAATGAGAAAAAGACTGTGAAACAATACGTCCAGAGAAATTTACTTCCTTCTGAGTGGGCAAGACTTGCTGGTAATTATTAGAATTTGAAAATAAATTATCAAAACTATCATTTTGCTCAGTGTCCCCAATGTCAATGGATAAACAGACTCAGAGGGTATAGGTCCAGTCCAGCCATCCAACTTTAATCCTCACTTTAAAGGTGCAAATATTGTTTCACTGGTCCTTTTCAAAATGGCTATATAACAGTAAGTTAACTTTTTTCTATACTGCTGCATTAACCCGAAACACCCTCCTCACTTCAAGTTTGGTTTTTCTTTTCCGATTCTGATGACCAAGGGGACAGTAGGACAGACAGCTTGTACCAGTCTAATGCAGAAGGACTGACAATTCAGCAATCTATGTATGTTCCCTTGTCCACTGGAAGTCTCCCAGGGTTTCTGTGAACTTAGACCTGTGAAGTGTGGCAATGATTTGGGAGTCCAGCAACTGTTCCCCAAAGCTGGTAGGCCCCATGATTGAGAGACCTGAACAATAACAGGACAGAAGAGCCCAAAGTACATATATCTGGCTATTTTGTCTGGGAGGAAGTGGCCTTTGGATTAGCAATAGAATATTTACAGTTTAAATTTTTTCAGCTCTGACAGAGAAATGCAATTGTCTAGGTCTCCAGCACTAATGGAGTCACTCTCCGGTGGACCAACCCACATAACAATTACATTTGGTGAAGGAGGATTTGACTAGGCGCCAGGGACTGTCATAGCATTCTTCCTCGTTTATAACTGATAAGATGTAATAGATAAAGCAAAAGATCACTTTTCAGAGAATCACAGAATGGCTTGGGTTGGAAGGGACCTTAAAGATTATCCAGTTCCAACCCCTCTGCTGTGGAAAGGGACATCTTCCACTAGACCAGGTTGCTGAAAGCCCCGTCGAACCTGGCTTTGACATTTCTATCAATTTTTCACATAAAAATACTTTTAATTTACATGAGATAATATTCTATGAGGACTTGTAGTGGACCACAGTGAATGGTGTGTAAATATGGTATGTCATTGTCACTGCTACACCTCCTGTAAAATGAGAGTATGCCTGAATATATGATTTTATAAAGACTTCATTATTCTTTTCTGCTCTGCTTTAACACTAGATGAAAATGGATAAAGTAGGAATAAATAAATAAGAAAGCATAAGAAAGCATATTTGACATAATTAAAGTGCTGTTTGGAATGGCTTGAAGAGCAACAGTGAGAAAAGAAACAATATGACTCATCCACAAAACATACACATCAGAAATATTTTTGAATGTTCTTTTAACGTCTTCCTACTTGATAGGGTGACAGTTTTTGTAAACATGGGCTAATCCTACATACGCTTCTTTCTCAGAGCATCTCCATAACAAAATGAACCTTTTGAGTCTAGGTAGAAAGTCACTTGCACATGGAAAGGGTGCAAGTATATGCATGCTCAAGGCACTGGTGTCAGTTATTTTCTGGGCAAAGATCCAGTAGCTGTCCTAAAGTAGGTTTTGATTTTGACAGCTATGCAGATTTGCTGCTGAAAAGATAACTTCAAATTTAAAACTCTTGGGGTTTCGCCAGACACAAAACGAGCATTGTTTGGTGCTTTGTTTCTTCTAAGGTTAAGAGGGGCTGAATTATACATTATTTTTAGCTCTCCTAATACTTGAATTTCCTTCCTTTTTATAAAATTTCACAAGTGGATTTTACTGGGAGGAAAGGATGGAAGATTGACAAATTTCACTTAAATCTGCTGTCCTAAATAGACATTTCAATTTATTTCTGGATGAATATTTCCAATGACTTTCTCTCAGTGTTCTATCTTATTACACAGAATTGTGCTAGAAAACCAAAGTGATGCTTTATAAAGACATATACATCCACAATTATAATTTTAGTAAAAATGTATATGTATTTTTAATCACTCTATATGCTTTTCAGCTTACTCCTCTAATACACAATTGTCCAGTTGACTCTCCTAAATAACAGTTCAGTGAATGCTGTAAATGTTTGAAAGTTTATAGATTGGCCCATTTCATAGGGTAGTTTCTAAGGCATCTTTCTGTCAGCAGATTAACCTGAAGTAAAAAATGGGGCATGGTCCAGCATGGATCCAGCATGACAGGTTAGATTAGTGCTAAACACACAAAGCAAAACAAAAGCAGAAGCGTTCTGGCTTATAAGTTATTAATGTTGACTTTTTATTGCCTTGTCAGTCAGAAATGGTTACTCCATACTGCTTTTCATTTCAGAAAAGTCAGGATGCATGTTCATACAGACAATAAAATAACACGAATTTACAACGTCATTGGCGTCCTCAGAGGAGCTGTGGAGCCAGGTGAGTATTGGGTGCTTGGTGATTTTAATTGCTTTATTTTGTGTTGGGTGAAGTCATTCTCATGTTGCAAGAAACTTCAAGTGTTATAGATAGCCAGATAATATGGAACCTGAGAACTCCTTAATAGTTGTCCTGTCCCTCCCATCACAGTGCTTTCATTGTCATTCCTGAGGATATATTTGAATGGGAATGCTAGAATGATAGATATCAGAGAATTTTTTTATACTGCCTGTCATTTTACAGTGGGTTTCCCCTTACAAAAGTGATACATTTTGCCTTTGCAAAAATTAACACAATGCAAAGTACAGAAAACTAATGATGATTTGGGACCTCAATATATTGTTGATTCTTAGTAGCAGGTCATATACATGAAAAACTTTTAAATGGAAATGTAGGTATAAAATATTTCTTGTCTTCATTTCTATACTTCAGTAGAGTAAGTGAATGTTTGCGGATTACCTTAAAAACAAATTTGTAGCACTGGTACCAGTCTTCTTATTTTGTTCGACAAGTAGAGATGCAATTAAAGAAAATACAGGTAACCTAAATGCATTTTTAATTCAGGATCACAGAATCACAGAACTGTTAAGGTTGGAAGGGACCTCTGGAGATCATCTAGTCCAACCCCCTGCCAAGTCAGGGCCACCCAGAGCAGGTCACACAGGAACGTGTCCAGGCAGGTTTTGAATGTCTCCAGAGAGGGAGACTTCATGACCCCCCTGGGCAGCCTGTTCCAGGGCTCTGCCACCTTCAATGTAAAGAAGTTCTTCCTCATGTTGAGGTGAAACTTGTGTTTTAGTTTATGGCCACTGCTCCACGTCCTGTCGCCTGGCACCATCCTCCTGAAACCCACCTTTGAGATATTTATATGCATTAATGTGATCCCCTCTCAATCTTTTCTTCTCCCGACTAAACAGGATTGATATTGTGTTTTTGTTTCCAGACAGATATATTATTTTAGGAGGTCATAGAGATGCTTGGGTGTTCGGTGGTATTGATCCAACTACGGGTGCAGCTGTTCTGCAAGAGGTTGTACGGAGTTTTGGTAAAATGAAGATGGAAGGTAACTTAATTATTATAGACTTAGTATGATGAATATGGAAAGCATCAGCTTTGAGGAACTGCGTTGGATGTTCCCATAAGCAGTTGTGTTGATTTAACTTTTCACCTCCACAGGAAGTTGTATTTCTCATTATGAAAGATACAAATCAACTGAAGATGTGCATATGTAGCATTGCATTTTAGTTGGCTGAATTTATTCCCTCTTGTCTCTCATCAGTGTAATAGTATGCTCTTAGTTGCGTGGAATGAAAATACCGCATTAAGAAGAAATGCCTCTGCAATAATACGTTCCTCTAAGGAGTCCAGAGAGGATTTTTGCTAAATCATTAAGTGCTATTTTGTAAAGTGATTTCAATTAATTACCTGTGGTGATCTTTCACTAGCCTTTCTAACTTTAAATTGAACTTTTGAGTTTAATTATGTGATTGCAGGTTGGAGACCTAAGAGAACCATTATTTTTGCTAGCTGGGATGCAGAAGAATTTGGATTATTGGGATCCACAGAATGGGCTGAGGTAAATGAAAAAAATAGTGTAAAGAAAGTAAAACTTTAAAGTCTGTTGCAGGCAGCTGCAGTACCCAGTGGCATCTATTCCTAGACTGCAATCAATAGCTTCACAGTAAAGTTGGAGCACAACAGACTCCTTCAGGGGCTGTAATTGTAATTGTAATTTATACAAATTACCCACTTAATGTTTTACAACATAAGTGCACTAACTCTTCTAAGATTTAAAAATCTACTTTGATTCAAAGCTAATGTCCTTCAGGGGTCCCTGTGTGGAAATCTGGCCCTTTATTTAACAGAACAGTAGCATTTTATATAACCTAAATTGATTTATTTTCTAACTTTCTATTTGAGAAATACCTGTGTTTCTATAAACTAAGGTCCATGCACCTGTGATCCGTAAGCACACCAAGACCATTGTGTGGAAATTAATCCTCCAAGGCAAATAAAAGGGTGGGTAATCTAGGAGTGAATAGTTCCATATTCCTGTGAAAATTCCAGTATCACAGAGTCTCAGGGGAAGGACAATCGATTAATCCTGTAGTAAGATCCCTAACTAAATTCCTGCCTGATAGAAGGGTGTTGGGAAATTCAGAAGTGAGGTTCTGAATGTTTTTCTCTTCCTTTCCCTGTTGGGCATGTTCAGTTCTTAAGCCTGCGAGTGGATTTGTTCAGCTCGAGTAAGAAATATAGGTCTTTTACAAGTGTTTTCATTGCTTTATCTGTAAAATCCAAATTAGAAATGCAGCAGGCAGAAAATTACCTGATGAAACACATTTGTGCTGAACTATGTATTAGTACTGGATGGTTGAACAGAAATATATCGTCTTGATCTGTTAGAATTTTGTTTACAAGGTTACATTTAGGTAAGTGGATAGAGATTTCAGGATCTATAAAACAACATATTTTAATTTTTTTGCTTTAGTTTATTGGCATGCATTTCAATAAAACACAAAATTGCACAGCAAAATTACATGTGTCAGAGGAGGGAGCAAACCCAGAAATATGCTCCCAAACACCAAAGGGATTCCATCATTCTTCTGTAAACAAAGCTGAGACTTCCATTTCTTTAGATTTGCACTAATTCTTTCTCTCATGAACTGCTTGGCTTTCAGCTGCAATAGACTCTCCGCATCTTACTGGTGGCTTATGGGACATCAGATGAAGAAAGCATAATCTCAGTTATCTTTAAAGTGATTTACTGAGAGATTTTAAAGAGCTGACATTAAAGTTTCATCCCATCTGAACTCCACTGGTAACAAAAGTATACTGTATATAAAACTTTATTTGTGCTTTCTTTGACGATGTATCTATACACATATTTAGATGCTGTCAAGAAAAAAACACGTATTTGTTTTAACTATAAGGAATATGAAACAATCATACTTAAATCAATTTTTCTTGAGCAAGTCATGAATAAATTAGGAGTTCTTTTTATGTTTGATTTCTCCACATATTGCTGCTGCTGTTCTGTAAAGTTTTTTGTTTAATAATTTAATACCTGGTAATCTATCATTCATTATTTCAAGAAATAGCAGCTGTACTAGGTTAGAAAGCCATAACCACAAATCATATTTGAACCTCAATGGTTTTGTATTATTGTTTTATTGCTTTATCTTCCTACTCTTTTACACCTAGATTAGATTCGGTTTCTCTAGAGACATTCCTCATGGTTTACATTCATGCTTTTCTGTAAAGCTGCCTGTAAATCTTGAGGAAAATTAACCCATGATATTCACCATCTTCTGTGTAATAAAAAGACTCTGCAACTGTGGCAACATCCTTTTGTTACATAGGCAATCATCTCCACTGCTCATAAATGAAGGCATTTCCTTGTGTTGCAAATAAGCTTTTGCACATTGCAAGGCCTTATGTATGCATATACAGGCTTGTTCCCTCTCTTCATAATCTTTTTGCAGAATCTCCTCTACCATTTGTTTTAAATACATTAATTTCACCATGAAGTTATCAACAGTTCAATTTTTAGTTCACATGACTTACTTACAAATGATTAGTTGGGTTATAAATTGAATGAATCAAGTAACAATTACTAACTTAATTAGAATATCAATCACAAAGCCAAGACTTAGAAAAATACCACTTACTGATTAGACTATCAATTTCAAACACAATTACCAGTTTGCAAAAAATTCAACAAGTGTGTGCATATATTTAGCATGAAATCAACGCTTGGTTGACTCGAAACAATCAGTCAAATTCACTTTAATAGAAAATGTCAGTGCTTTGACTTATCCCTTTTTGAAATGGAAGGGTGTAGAAATGACAGCAGCACTTGGTTTATCAGTGTTAAAATTGAGTTCACTGCTGGGAGCTCACATGAGTAATTATGGATTAAAAGCATGGAGGAATTCTGGCTGACCTCATGGGCGCATGTTGTATGTTCAGAAAAGCACTGCAAGTGCAGAGATAAAACACATATATAACCTTAATTTACCTTGTTACAATTCTGTTCAGTAGTTTTCCTGTTCCATCTTGCTCCTGTGTGATGCATCCTACATTTTGTGGGTGTTTTCCACAGCAAATTAAGCAGGAATGAATTTCGTATGGCCAGATCACTGACCCATCCTCAAACATTAATATAATTAGAAAGAGATATAGTGCCACTTATCCTGATGGGGCTCTTAAAGGTAGTGCTGTAAAATCCAGTGTGCTTAACACTAAATTTCACTAGTTGCAAGTAATATTTACACTTCTACAACCCCAGGAAAATGCCAGAGTCCTCCAGGAACGGGCAGTTGCTTACATCAACTCGGATTCATCTATAGAAGGTGGGTCTTTTTTTTTTTACTTTATTTCACAGATGTCAATTTTAATAGTTTCCTGTGTATTATTTATTGCACCCAGAGCTGTCAAATATGACAGATAATGTAATGTTCAGAGTAAGTGTAGCAAATCCAGAGTTAAGTGGAGGAAGAGAACAATTTGAATTCTCACGTTGCTTTCTTTTGCAGATAGTCCAGAATGTCTCCCCTGGAAAAGTTTAGTATTCTGTGCTAATGAACTGAATGTTTGAATGTTAAACTCTCTCGTAACCACATTAGCTTTACTTTTCAATTACAGTTTTAATGTATGACAGACTGCTCCTTGTTGTGCTTGGAGTTCCGTGTCTTTTCCCTGTGGAATTATATTTGGGACACTATTATGATCTCAGAACAATTTGTTTTGAGTCCTTAGAGTTATATTTTGTGGCGGTAGGACCCATTTTGGTGCTTTGGGCCAGTGTGGTCACCTTTGTTCATTGCTATGAGCAGGGAGAATATGCAGGGAGTTACATATGTTTTATGGCAGGACTCTTCTAGAAAAATAAGTGCTAAAGAGTGTTTTACAGAAAAATGATCCACCATCATCCAATTTACTATGCCCTTCAGATTATGAGATGAATCTGTCATATAGGAATACTGCTTAGAAACTGGACTTTGAATTTTGGGCCCAAAACTATGACCTAAATCAAAAAATCCTTCTTAAGTTATATTGAGCTTTATTACAGAAAGACTTCATTTACTGTTGTCTGTGCTGAAATAACAGTAGAGTCCTGTGAAGGTGTCCTGCATCATAACATCAGTTATTTAGGCCATTGCCCTTCCCATGTTAGACCCAACTGCTTTGGGCTTACTGTGTGTGAATAAAATGGGTATCAACAGGCATATTTAAGAACTCTTTTTATTCCTGTCAGCTGAAAATTTTGTCTGTCACAAAAGGATCAAAAAGAAAGAAAAGCCAAACCCAGTTTCTCAGTTGGAATTGGGATATAGGGAGGGTTACAGCAGTTCCTTCAATTATGCAGCCTACATGCTGTGTAAAAAGTAGAGCAGAATTTCACGCCTAGAAGATCTCACGAATGAAATAATAGCTTTACAACTGCTTCATATTCTCTGCATGGATTGTAACACATATTTTTTAGTTGGTTTGCAGCCAACATGCTGCTGTCTTTACAATTTTCTTCTAAATCTTGATTATTCAAACATGTCTCTTGCTTTATGCATTAAACAAAATGTGAAAGTAAAACCACTGGAAAAGAAATATGTAATAAGGAAAAGAAGACCATATTCGGTGTACTGTTTCAAGTATCTTGGAGATCTTTGACCTGGCTGAGCATTAAAATCCGCCATAGAGCCATAGCATCCATGCATTCTGCTGATTATTTTGTTTATCATCATACATTCTCCACAGTGCTTTTTACACCACGTTTTGGACAGCAGATTATTTCTATACATTGTCCTTTAGCAATGAAAAAAAGAATAGTGTGTCATGCTTTCGAGCACTTTTATGACTTTAATTTCCAGTTCTCAAATACAGACTCTCCTTGGAAACATCATGAACATTATCTAGTATTTTTGCCATCATCATGAGGTTTTCTGTAATTGTCAGTGTAGTTCTCTTGTGAGTACACACTCTGATGACCCAAATGTCTAAAGCTGTATCAAAAATCTGTGTCATCTGAGAGCTTATGTTTTATCATGTCCCAGCCTTCTCATCCCTCTGCTCCTCTTTGTTGTTGTCTGTATTTGAGGGCAGAGGTGTTTGTCCAGCTGCTGTCTGGTGGCTGTAGTACATAGAGAAAATTCTTTACACTCCTGCCTGCCTCAAAAGTGGCCATAGTTTCTTTTTGGTGGGGCTGTTGTTGCTCTAACTGACAGCTTCCATATGAGACACTTCTCTAGCTCAACATAGCCTGCAGGCAGTGTGGAAACCTTATGGGTGTAAAGTGTAGAAGCCACATCATGGTGGTAAGAGGGGAGGTTTAGGAGACAGTAGATGAAAACATTACTCTTCATCTATGTTGCCTTCTGTTTGGGTGAGACTAAGTTTTGAAATATAAAATGCCAAATGTCTTGCAAGTCTTTTACTCAAAAGACGAGCCGTCTCTCAGATACAGGCTGCAAAAACATTGAATGAGTACTCTTTATGGTAAAAGAAGCAGCAGCTGCATTGAAAGACTTCTTCAAATGTCTTGCAGGGAATATGCCTTTCCTCCTGCACAGCTCCTGAATGCACTAAGTTTGTTTTTAACATCCTGCAAAAAGTTACCATCGCCTTCTGTATAACACAAGCTTAAGGGACTGTGTGAGTGACAAAGCTGATGAGGGATAGTTAGGCATAATTTAGAACTATGGAAGTGCTTAGTTACATTACTGTGTATGTACTGTAACCAGTGCATCATTGTCATGGAGTAGCAGTAGCTTATACAATGTGACCATGTAGTGTCTTTCTGTATATCTTCTGAGGCAAAAATCTAAATTCTTGCTTTGGAGTCAAGAAGTTTGCCTAAGAAGGGACTGCAAGGTTTAATCCATTAAGAAGATAATGCCACTGGTATATGAAGGAAAATTTCCACGTCTTTGTTTCATTTTCAGGTAACTACACACTAAGAGTTGACTGCACCCCTCTTCTCTACAAACTGGTGTATAATGTGACAAAAGAGGTACAGAATCAGTGTGACTAGTGTTTGTGACTTTCTAAGAATGTAAAAGTGTAAGTTTACTGGATGAAATTGGATAATTCAATAATATTGGATTTGTCTTACCACTTTGCTGGAAGAATCTTGATCCCACCAAAATCTATGGCAAAAAAACCCATCACTGGTACACAGTCCAGGCTCACAGTTCCTCAGTATTCTTAGAAAGGTTGAAATGTGTCACCGACTTCAGTGGAACATTATTTGCAATATATAGTAAAAATAATAATAATGAAAACAAGATAATAAAAAAATTGACCAAGATCAGTTCTCTAAAGTTATAAGCATTGAAGGAAATAAATTGCATTTTAAATTTCCCTTTGATGTGCAAAAGAGCATTTGTTCATTTTCACATTGGCTAGCTACCATTTTTCATCTTGTCTGTTCCCTCTGAGTCTCCTTCATATCTTACTGAGCTCCTGAAATCCTGTAATAAATACTGAGGGATTGAGTGGGTTTTGCAACTGGCCAGATGTATGGATTTGCATGGTTACAAGTGGTCTGATCATGTCTCCTTTGCTTTCACCTCTCGGTGAATTATCATGAGGTTGAAAGACTGTGATCCATTAAAGCATGAGTCTTCAGTGACCATGTGAGGAGTTAACCAGATTAGTCACCTAGCATGAGCCTCTGTCACTATCCTCAGATCTGGAATCAGCTCAATTAACAGAAGACACCTCTGTCTGACTTAAGCAATGTAGGCTCCTTTTAAAGGCAACCGTAGAAATAGATACCTTTAGGATTAGATTCATTTGACCAAATGTGGTTCTCTGCTCTTGTACATACAGAGCTCTCAAACTATTTCCCCCCCAGATATTAAGGGAGCCCAGGTGACTTGGTCCCGTGTAGAAACATACACTGTAATGGCAGTGACGACTCTAGCTACTAGTGTCATCCCAATAGAAGCATTGATCCTAAGTTATTTTCAAATACATTGCACTTTCTTTCAACACTGGAAATGCCGTGGTTTGAATCTGGGGAATTTTATCTATGCTATTGCCATGTTTTTCTTTTCTTTCCTACTTTTCTTTTCTTATTGACTCTATCTTACTCTTTCTTCCCTGTGTGGGAAGAAGCTATGCTTCTTCAGACATTAGCTGTGACATTTCGCACACTGAAGGGCATTCTCTTTCACCTATAAACATTTCCATGTCTCTAGTGCTGTAGAGCCCTGGACATAACAATTTACTTCTTGTCTGCAGCAAGCCAGTTACCCAGGGATATGTCTTTGTGCAAAAGACAAAGTGAAAAAGTGCTCTGGGCTAAAAATAGTACCTCATCTTAGTCTGGAGGAAACTATTTAACTGTTGCTGGATTTGAGTAGAAAACTTTCATCAAGGTACCATTCGAAGTACTTGAAACTGGCTTTTTTGAAACTTTTCCTATTCAGTGTTATTTAAGCTTTTAACAGTAGAAGAATAATGTAAACAATAGAAAACCTGACAGCTATTCTGTAATTCCATGCTGTCTCCCTGACAAAAAGCTCCCAGAAGTACATTATATTCATCCATATTCTTCATAGCTGCATTTATAAAGGGGATTATTTTATGGCGGTGAGCTGTCAGTGACCATTTCTTAAAGCCGCTGTTGGAACATCTTATTTTTGTTAGCTGGTTATAGACAAAATCCACAACAACATTTTCTTTTCTTTTATTCCACAAAGCAGGATTCTGCAGCAGCATTCTGATTCTCTGCTGTTCTCTACTTTATGTACACAGTCAAATCTTTACAGTGATTGTAGTTTTCATTTCTGAACCATCTTTCATTAAGCAGTGTTGGTGTGCCACCAGGGACCTCCAGTGATCCATAAATCACAGGCTGTGAACCTTTCTCTAGAACATTTACACTCTTTGAGCTTTTCTGTAAGATCATTCATAGAGATCATTGGAATTTTTCCAAGGAAAAAGATGTTTTGATGGACTCTTGGACAGAAGTCAGGGATACCAAAGGGCGTTTGCTGAAGGACCACTTCTAGCCAGGACACCATTCGTTGGCATAGAAACATATATACAAATGATTGATAGACCCTGGAGAAATGTGGCACATCTTCGACTTGGCTCCCTGCTTCTAGCATCATAGAATAAAATTCTTGTAAGCGTTCAAACATCTTTATTCTTCAGGTCTCTAAAAATTCCAGTGAATAGGATTAGGAAAAGGTGGAGAGAAAATAAAGCTTGAACAGGGGAGTTCTGTTTTACAGAGGAATCTGCTTAATTTTCTTTTCCCTTTTTTCACTTTCATGTAAGTAGCCTCTTACAAAGATAACCAAAGACTACAATCTGTACCTTTGCTAATCAGCTGTGTCTTTTCCACTAATCTGAAAAAAAGCCCCTAATTTCTGTAAGGGCTAGAAGGACCAAAGCAGAGTGATTATATTCTTAGTTTTGCTATTTCGACTGCACTGCATTTGGTTTTGGATGACACTGGGAAGCTAGATATATGCATTATCACAGCCTCAGCCCATTAAGTCTTTGCATATCCTGGTTGTTAGTTCCTTCCATAGGAATAATGAGAGGTTCTCTGCACCTCAGGAGTCCTTGTTAATTCTTGGAAACTGCATAAATGGGACTAAAATGGTCACTGTGCTTTGCATGAGGCTTTTGCATAGGACTTAATTTCATTCAGGAAGCCCACTCTGTGAGATGCTTTTCATGGTTGGGATCCCTAAATGTACATAACAAATGTAAATAGTGTATGTGTACTTCCCTGCATGCAGCAATGCTGTTGATTAAGAATGATGCAGATAGATAGCTGTAAAGGTCTCCTTTGATAATGAGTTGAGTTAGAGGTACTTCCATTGAGATTATAATATTCTCCTCTCCAGATTTTAAGCCCTGACGAGGGTTATGAAAATAAGTCTCTTTATGAGACCTGGCTTGAGAAAGATCCTGCAAGTGAGAATAATAGCTATCCCAGGTAAGCTGTTAATCTTTCTTCTCTTTCCCAATATTTTCATAATATCATAGCATGGCTACTCGCCAGAATTTTTCAGGATGTGCTATTGATGACAGCAATACAAAACCTTTCTGTACAAGGTGACTTTCTAGCAATATCTTTTAAAGAAGTAAAATAAAATCAAATTTTATGACTTTTTTAAAATGAAAGTGACATCTATGCTTGCTGTAAAATGAAACCTCACACTTTTTAAAAGCTTTTTATTAGCAGAACAGCAATTTGGAAAGCAATCAAAAAAGAGCAGGGTGAAGGAAGAATTGAAAATACAGTTTAGTCACACTACTAGGTGAGATAATATCAAAATTGTTAGGATAAGCAAATGCTCAGTTGAAAGAAACTGCCTAGAGTGGTAATTACTTGTTCTTTGTTTATACAATGTAAATATAATACATTACAAATCTGTATCTCAGGGTATTAAAACTTCATATTTGAAGGTATTAAAACTCCAAAACACTCTGAGCCTGTGACTCAGGGCTAAATCTTTTCACAACGTGGCATTACTCACAGAAGGTAAATAGAATTGCCCCTTTGTGGGATTTGACAAAATATTCTGCATGTATTACCCTACCTTTCAGGCCCTGGTAAGATGAGTTTCTAGATTCATCAGACTCACTGAGGTTTCTTCCTTTTGAAAAGCTACCAGATCTGATCTTTCTCAGTTGATACAAATAGCTCCTTGCAGAAATTTATACTGACAGAAGAATTCCAGCTGGAATAGAAAAACTTGTTTCATTTCTAGCTGAGAAACACCAATTACTCACCAGGCTAGACATATAAACCTAAAGCTTAGTATAAAACTTAAATAAATATTTGAAAATACTTAGAATATTACATCTGTCCTTTTTCTTTCCCCCTGTCTTGCCACCCTTACCCAGCAGATGGCAATATCTACTTGTAAGTAAGAAATGCTAATTGTCTGCAGTGGAAATTCTTTCTCGGTCTTTGATTCTACTGTGGAATATGCTAAGTATATAAACACATCTGTCTTTACATATATTGCTGCCCAATTCATATTAGTTTGGAAATAGATTATTAATGTTTTCAGATTGCAGAGACATGCCTGATTGATAGAATTTTATGTGTCTTGTACATAATGTGTACGGGGGGGTTTTAAGTGTGGTCAATGTCATAATGAGGATTGCTACCTTTAAAAGATCTTCTTAGCAATATTGGATACTGAATTAGTGTGGTGGAGTAAAATCAGTTAGAGTCATTAAGCTTGCCACTCATCTAGTCTCTGATCTTACGAATGTCCCTGATGCACCCTCCAGAAGAACTGACCTCAATTTCTTTGAAAAATCTGCGTTTTGCATAAATTACTACCGTAGCATAGAGGAAATGCTCTCACTCAGATGTTGTCTTTTCTATATGTAGAATAAACAAACTGGGATCAGGCAGTGATTTCGAAGCTTACTTTCAGCGACTGGGAATTGCATCAGGCAGAGTCCGTTATACCAAGAACAGGGTAAGTCTTCCAGATTGCTTGAAGAAGTCTCTAGTGCTGAGCAGTCATCTTTTAAAAGCATTTGTTCATGATTAATACAAAAGCTTCAAAGAATCTTTGATTAGTTTGTATATCAGTGCAGTTTCTTAATTTAGCAAGAAACCTAAATGTTTGGAGAATAAAACATGTTAGAGTGATGTGTATATTCTATTGGCAGTCAAGGTCACTGAAGGGTATTTAATAGAATCTGAGGGGAAGTGTATATTTACTTCCACCATGCTATTAGTAGGGCCCTTAATATACAAATATGCCTGGACTGTGGTCAGAAATACACAAGATAAAAAGGGGCCATGAGGGAGGACTTCTGCTACCCCAAACTGTTCTTGCTTTTACTGAAGGCAATCTCCGTACAATGGGAACTGAAGGCAGGTCTGTGTAGATAGGGAGCAGGTAGCCTGCTCTCTTCATCTTGTACGACAGTCCATGGATTCATGTTGATTTAGATTCTTAAAATGAATGCATCAAAATGGAAGGATAACAAATTGTGTTTTGTAGCAAATAGCTTTTTTTCATTTGGAATCTGTGCAAAACATTATAGTTAAGTGATCAATACATCCCTTAACTGCAGCTAGAATACAGGGCACTGACAAATTTGCTTGCTCTTTTTCAGAAAGCAGACAAATTCAGCAATTATCCTGTTTATCATACAGTGTATGAGACCTTTGAGTTAGTGGAAAAGTTTTATGACCCCACCTTCAAGAAACAGCTAACAATTGCCCAGCTACGAGGCAAACTGGTTTATGAACTGGCAGATTCCCAGGTCATTCCATTTGACTGCAGAGATTATGGAGAAGCCCTAAAAGAATATAGCAACAGAATTTATAAATTGGCCAAGAAACATGAAGAACAGCTGAAACTTTACAAAGTATCATTTGGTGAGTAATAGCCATAAAGCTATTTCTTAAGTGTGTTAATTAAAATCATGTAGGGACACGTTATATCTGTTATAGCTGTGAAACTGAGTTCCTTACTTTCCTGTTTTAATTCTGCCATCATAACAAAGAGCCTCTTTTTTCCTTTTTTTTTTTTCCTAAACATAACACAGGTTTAACACATTACTGTATAGGTGAGAAAATTATAACAGTTTTCATATTATTTATTATGGGCATTATTACAATCCTTATGAGAAATCATAGACCTCAAATGCAGAACAAAGATATATCAGCCTGCTTCTCACTTTCTTACTTAAAAAGACAAAGGTTTATGGCAACTGCCTGGAACTTGAGAAACACAGGTGCCCATTCCTCCTCAGCCAAAGACTCCATCTAACCCTGGGAAACTTGCTTTCCATCTGTCTCAGTGCCTGGCTACCACTTTTAGGCCACAAACCCACTTCTCTAACTCTTCTGCAGAAATACCTCCATTTGCTGAGCACTTGAACACATTGCAGTGAAGCATATAAACCAGATCTGAAGCAGCAGAGTGCTCTGGATCCCAGGCTAGGATAGCCTCCACCACCACCTTTTTCATCTCCCTCTGTCCCTTTTTCCTTCTTGCCTCATTCACCCTTTGTGTTTCTGTACCAAGGAGGATTTTTCAGGCAGTCCCAATTGACTTGCTATCTGATGGACCCATGGTGTAGAGACATAAACTACCTTTGAGAGATGCAGTGCTTTTTAGGGGTTGTGTGAAACACTAAAAGTAACTCAACTTGGATCCTCATTTGGGGAAAATTAAGAATTACATTTAAAACTTCATATAGTGGCTTAGGTGATAAATTCTTGACTAATTTGAAAAGACACCCTTTTTTGTAAAAAGGCCACTCGAGACAGAAGCAGCCTTTTATGATGGATCATCTGCTCTGAGACTTCTCGTAACACAAGGATTTATTTCAATACATTCATGTCTTTACTGCAGCATATCTTGTAAGGAAACATCAAATCTGGAATTAATTTTTCCAGCAGTAGAACATCTACCATAATTTTTGTTATATCATTATTTTCATTGTTTGAGTTTCTCATTTTGGATTAGAAGTTGCCCAAACTACCTTCTGACCAATGCATCAATATTTGTTCCTAGATTCTAGAAGCAATCTTCTTCTTTTCAATCACTTAACCCTCTCCTTAATAACTTTACACTTGTGCCATTTTGACCAGGTCTTTTACAAGGCATGTTTTTCAATCTTTTCATTATTTTCATTATTTTCTCTAATGCCTGATCAGTTTTAAAATATTTCTTGAATAAAACTATAATTTTTAATTCTTGTTTCTTCTATTGCACCAGAATATATTAAAATACATTGGCAGTTTTTGTAATACTGTGTAAATTAAAATTAACTCAGCAGTTTCATAGAATTGCCTTTTGACAACACTGAATGTCAGAAAATTGTTAATTAAGCCTGAATAAATCACATAATTGCCCTTCAAAATAATAGATTGAGGTTCTGTTTGCCTTTGGATTCCCATTTTAGCCGTTCCTCTGCAAAAATGAAGGCTGGAAACCTTCTTTTCATGAAATATGCACTTGCAGTCATATGTTATCGCATATTTTCTAAAATAACCAACACTGACAACACTGAATAGTGATCATGAGCACAAATTCTCTTATATATTTTCAGATTATCTTTCTTTTTTCCTCTTAAATCCCCTCCTACTGCTTCTGAAATATCATCTATTGCCATGATATAGCCATGATGTCAGCAGGGCAGAACTCTGTCCTCCAGCACACTGGAAGCTATTGCCTTGGCTGTGGGCAAGTGTAAATTCTCAGCCTCACAAGGTGACATAGGTCTGCCTATACTTCGGTCCGTAAAGAGCTTGCATACATAAAATCTGTGCCTGTAATTGTGTAAACTAAACAAAAATGTGAATACAAGAACAAGCAAGTGTAGGCTGGTGATAATTAAATAAGTTTCCTAGAAATAGAAGAGCAAATGAGACGGCAGAACAGCTTTCAAAAGGAGTCCTGGGAACAGAAAGCCTATCACACCAACTAGTGTGATAAATCTGGCTACAGAAGGCCTGTCACACTAAAATAGTGTGATAAATTTATAAACAGCGAAGGGCTAGACTTGTCAACAGGGGACTGGATTTAGGAGATGACCTAATCTTATGCCCCATATTCCAGTATGATCAAAGAGAGGATACTCTCATTTATCTAAAGTTTTCTGACACTTGGGGGCAAAATGTACAAGTTGTAAGCCTTCCTTCTTTGTAATTGAGTTGATTTTTGGCAAGGCCAGAAGTTCTCCTCATAACACCCACCTGGTACTTATTCTACCAAAATTAGTTGTATAAATTGGTAGTTTTCCCAGGTTTGTAGCAAACAGACATTTCACAGGAAAATCACCAGAGCTGATATTGTCATTAAAAGAAAGGCCTGCTGCTTCTTTGGTGAAGTTATTCCACATGGCTTGGATGTGCTGCCAGGGACAGAGCTGGAAAAAGCACTGACTTATCTGCACATAGACAGGCATAGCAGGCAAAATCCCAGGGTCTGAGCAGCACCACTGTGGGGTGGTATGGGGGAATATGGCAGAGACTCCAGTGCTGAAACTCTAGTTCATGCATGGAGCAAGCACGTGCCTTGGCTACTTTAATCTACCCTGTCTATCACTGCGTTCCATGAGTTGTATCTTTTACACTTCACCCAATATTGTTCAATATCCATATCACACTCTTCTGTTATGATATGAATCGGATATAATGTTCCAAGAGGGAAATCTTGCTGTTCTTCAACAGCCTGCTAGTAGAGACGGTATATTTGATGCAAGTCAGGCTATTTATACCTAAATGCTGCAGTGCATCCCTTTGTTAAAAAGGAAACTTCAGAGTTCTCGATTTGCAATGCCAGCCCATCGTCTCCTTGCCAGGCAGAGGGAAGATGTATACTTTTGAAAGCTTTATCAAGCATTCTGCTTTGTTGTTGGCCTTGTTGCACGAGGTCTTTATCTATTACTGCTAGTAGTGCAGCTCTTCAAAGTCTGCAATAGTGAAACGAATGAATGATGGAAAGATAACAAAATTAATGCAATTGTATCAGCAAAACAAATGTATTTTTTCTCCCACTGGGTAACTGAAAGGTATATTGGGCTCAGTAGATACTCTGAAGTTGTTCACAAAGTCCTTCCTTTTCTAGATCCTCTTTTTTCTGCTGTGGTGAACTTCTCAAAGGCTGCTGATGAATTTCACAGGAGACTTGAACAAGTTGACAAGAAAGAGTAAGTTTGAAAAAAAATGTTTTATATATAAATATATAAAATATAAAAAATGTTTTATATATAAATATATCAATATATATAAATATATCAATATATAGATATATGCCTTAGGTACCCAGAGTGGCAGTTTTTTCTTTCCAATAACTGTAGAAGGAGTCTCTCTGATTAGTGTAAGATGGAGCCCTCCAACTCTGAGAAAGGCAATATCTGCTAAGATGAATTCTGCTTCCTGGGATGAACAGTACCAGCTGTAGAGCTTATTACTAGTATCAGGTTGTCATTAAGATGATTTTAATACACAGAAAGGCAGGCAGCACTAAAAGTTAAAGTTGGACTGAGCTCTTCACCTTCTGTTCAGTAAAAATGAAGTCATGTTTCCTCATGAAATGAAATGTTTCCTCACTCCGTGAAATCTCTCTGTCTCCATTTCCTGCAGTCCATTGACAGTGCGAATCATGAACGATCAGCTGATGTTTATAGAAAGAGCTTTCATTGATCCTCTTGGCTTACCAGGAAGGAAGTTTTACAGGTGAGGAATGAGGTTTCCTGCTCAGCTGCCTAAGGCACTGTGTTTGAAGGTGAACCCCACACTAGCTGGTCAGCTGAACTGCTCTATAGGCTTCATATAGGAATTACAGCTCCACAGAGCTGTTTTAGGTAATATCCAGTGAGTAGCAGATTTTGTTAATAGCCCCCGAGAAGAACTCCATGGCTGCACCAGTCTTGTGGTGCCTAATTCCTCTCTTTGGGTCTGGCACTCTGTTTTTTCTCCATCATACTCTGTGACTTTTCCTTGCAGGTGTGTAGCACTACTTCTCTTACCACTTGCTCTTTCAAAGCTGTACAAAGTGAAGATTGAGTGGAGAATCAACTGTACTGAAAAGAAAGGAGAAAAGAGGGTAAAAGGGAGAAGACGATGAAAACAGATGTGTAGCAAGGATCAAGAGAAGTCCAGAATACAGAATTTGGAGAGAGACCTTTGAGCTCAGGATAGGTGAAGTCCCATGAGCTGTAGAGTTCCAGCTGTCCCAGCTTTGGCTGCTTCTATAGATGCACCTATTAGCTTAAATAATTTACTAGTTATTCTTGAAGTTTTCTCTCTACATAGGCCTGGAGAAAGACAATGTTTAGTGCACCACAACACCCTTTATAGAAACCCAGTGCATTCATTAGTAACACTTGACAAGAAGCTAACTGCCACTGTCAAGTGTGTGACTGCCTCACTTTACTATTAGCACCCGCCTTTTCCTAATGACTGGATATATCTGACTCACTGATGGAAGGCTTTCACACCAAGCCAGAAGTCCTTCAGATAGGTAGAATTTGAGAATCACTCATCCATCCTCCTAGGATAAACTGTCATTCACACTTCTGGAAGAATGAAATGGTTGTTTCCTACAGTTCTTGTTGGGTATTAGGAATCACTTAGAGCTGTCTGGATTTTTTAACTTGTTTTTTACTTGCTTGCATTTATTAATCTAGTTTGTTTTGATTTGGGAAGACTCCCATGTACTACAGATATGCTTTCATATTTCATATGAACAAAATCGATTTAAAAGCAGATACGCAACTATTCATTATTTAAGAAAAAAAATCCCACCAACAAATAAAAATTGATACTTTTGCTCAGTTCTGCTCCAATATGATCATTTCTTCTCTGGAGAATTCATGCTTTTATCAAGAATTCTCCCACACATATTTTTCCCCTCTTTTTTGCATTCCTTTCCCAGACCTTGCTGACCATCATACAGCTGCTTCATTGGTTTTGAGGTTTCTGTTCCACTTCTCACTGTACACCCAGAACTAGTTTTATTCCCTAGTTCAACAGGTTTGTTAAGCTCCCATTTTCAAAAAAATTAATATTAGTTCCTAATTAGACAAATGTACCATCTCTTCCGAGGAGAAGGCTCCCTGTCCTAAATCTGTGCCATAGATTTTGCCCTTAGGGCTGCTTCCTCCTGTCATTTTAAAGATAGGTCCAGCTAGATGTCCTGTGTATTTGGTAAGTTCTGATTTTCAGGAGGTTCATAGCTGCTTTATGTAACATATAGAGTTCCCTACAATGAACACACACACCGTTAACGATTAATTATTTAGTATAGTTCTATTTTTCTTCTTTCCCCCCAGGCATGTCATCTTTGCTCCAAGCAGTCACAACAAGTATGCTGCAGAGTCCTTCCCAGGGATCTATGATGCCCTGTTTGATATTGAAAGCAAAGCGGATCAGCGTGAGGCCTGGGAAGAAGTAAAGAGGCAGATTTCCATTGCAGCCTTCACTGTGCAGGCAGCAGCAGGGACACTGAAAGAAGTAGCATAGGATGATGGCTTCGATAAGCTCAGTCAAACAGCTAAGTTACAAGTGCAGCACAGTCAGGCTGCTGCAGTGACCCAGTCACAACTGACTGCCTGCTGTACTGGAGTTCCCAGCCTTCTGAATGCGTGCGAGTGTACTGGTGGGGTGAACAGGAGCTTTGCATATCAAAGAACTCTGGAGTTAGAAGATATTGCTTCTCTGATACTGACAATACTCTTGCTTTAAGAACAATCCTAGATGGAGTCAAATTTGGGGGTAGGGAGAAGGAAGAATTAGTTCCCAATTAGAGTTTTCTGAAAGATCTGCCAATTTTGAGGACCCTTTAGTTTAGACGTACAACAAGAAATGCTGGTATTTGCCAAGCTGCCTGTAAATATTGCCCGTAGCAGTGATCAACAGCACACATATAGAATTCTATGATTCTATATGAAGAGAAAACATATAACACTCCTCAGCACCTGCATTTTTCTTGTTGGGGTAATTACTTTTATAACATAGGACACCAAAGGCATCTCTGTATTTGAGAATCTATTCTGCAGGGCTGGTGAGTGCTCATTTAGAATCACAGAATCATAGAATCATAAGGGTTGGAAAGGACCTTAAGATCATCTTGTTCCAACCCCCCTGCCATGGGCAGGGACACCTTGCCCTAAACCACGTGGTCCAAGGCTCTGTCCAACCTGGCCTTGAACACCGCCAGGGATGGAGCATCCACAACCTCCCTGGGCAACCCATTCCAGTGCTTCACCACCCTCACTGTAAAGAACTTCTTCCTTATATCTAATCTAAACTTCCCCTGTTTAAGTTTGAAGCCATTACCCCTTGTCCTACCACTACAGTCCCTAAGAGTCCCTCCCCAGCATCCTTGTAGACCCCCTTCAGATACTGGAAGGCTGCTATGAGGTCTCCACGCAGCCTTCTCTTCTCCAGGCTGAACAGCCCCAACTCTCTCAGCCTGTCTTCAAACGGGAGGTGCTCCAGCCCTCTTATCATCCTCGTGGCCCTCCTCTGGACTCGCTCCAACAGCTCCATGTCCTTTTTATGTTGAGGACACCAGAACTGTATGCAGTACTCCAAGTGAGGTCTCACAAGAGCAGAGTAGAGGGGCAGGATCACCTCCTTCGACCTGCTGGTCACGCTTCTTTTGATGCAGCCCAGGATACGGTTGGCTTTCTGGGCTGCAAGCGCACACTGCCGGCTCATGTTAAGCTTCTTGTCAACCAACACCCCCAAGTCCTTTTCTGCAGGGCTGCTCTGAATCTCTTCTCTGCCCAGCCTGTAGCAGTGCCTGGGGTTGCCCCGACCCAGGTGTAGGACCTTACTGATTTGCTTGCTTCTCCTGCAAAAGCAGTACCAGCCATTCTTGATAATGAGAGAAATAGCAGCTTAGATGCAGAAATCCAGAAGCATTTCTTCAGGGAGCCAGTGTCCATCCATCTCAAAGTCACTGTGTGCCTCCCTCCTCTACTGGCACTTTGGAAAATAAAGACTTTGTGGCATAACCAGACACTGACGTCCCTGCTCCTATTGACACTTTCATTAGTCCCAAACCCATTATGGCAGCTTTTGTTCCTATTTTTTGCTGGGAGATCTCTTTCATGCAGATGTGCTCTTCAAGTTGAGGAAGCTGGAGGCATTGACACTATTGGCATGGGGCTTGAGGTTATTCTGTTCTCATATAAGACCTGAAGGAAGTTTCCTGTCAGGAGCTGCTTTTGCTTTCAAAGAGAAACTGAAATGCATGAGAAAGGTAATTGTACAAAACTGTTTAATTTGTAAAAAAATATAATTCTTGCTTCATTTGCCCTTTAGCTGTACTTCTCATCTACATGCTTTACAAGTAATAAAAGTGGTAGAATTTTATCAAATCACATTTCAGTTTGTGGGAGCTAATAAAACCGCATTTCTTCTCTTATGTAAAATATTCTACAGTTTTTCTCACAACCATAAATTGCACCAGGTCGTGGGAATAAAATCCTTTTTGTTTTATGGGGAACAGAACAGAAGTTGTACTAAAAAAAGACGGAATTAGAGAAACAGGACAATTAGTAAGCTACAGAAGGAGTTGTTCTCATCTCAGACACTTGGAATTCAGGCAAGGCAACCAAACGTTACTGTAGTTCAGTCCTTTGGGAAGTCGTTTGGGGTGTATGCCACCAAGAGAGGCTTTCATTAGCATCACTTCCATTAAGCCTCCTGAAAGACAAAGGACTTGTGTACCTGTGGATGTTCTGCTCATAACTTACTGTTAAATTGCTTTCACAAATTAAGCCTTAGGCACATGAGGAGGAAATTACACTTCCATAGTCCATGCTTTACCTCTCCTGTTGGAGAAAGGAGTGCCTGACTGACCTCATCAGCATGCACGAGACACAAATAGTGCTGAGGACACCACAACAGTGACTACATAGAATCACAGAATAGTTTGGGTTGGAAGGGACATTTAAAGTTCATCTAGTTCCAACCCCCCTGCAATGAGCAGGGACATTTTCAACTAGATCAAGTTGCCCAGAACCGCACCCAGCCTGGCCTTGAATGTCTCCAGGGATGGTGCATCCACCACCTCTCTGGGCAACCTGTACCAGTGTTCTACCACTCTCATTGTGAAGAATTTCTTCTTTATGGTTGATGTTCTCTTGACTTCTACTTGACTGAGGCCGCTCACAGTTATTAAGCTGCTCATCCCCACATTTGTAGCGTAAGGTGTTGCCGAAGGATGTGTGATATCTTGCGAGCAGCAACTGGTACATAACTGCAACGTTTTTCTTTCCCTTCTGAATCACCCACTTTTCCTGCTCCATTGTAGCTTTATGTTAACTGCAATGGGCAGTAACTGAATGTGCTCCCGAGGAAGGGTTGGGATATCTGCATGGTGGAAAAAAGCCACTAGTGCCTCTTCCTCATGAACAGCAGCTAGCTTTGGAGCTGTCAGTGGTTGCTGCCACTGGATCATCAGAGGGCAAGGCAAACAAGGGATTTCCGCATGAAAAGGAAATATCTGTTGAAGAGTGCTTCCTGCCTAATTTACAGAAATCTGTTTAATAACATAAACCAGTGAATAAATGTTTCACCAGTAAACATACGTTTTCAGTGGTAGCTAACCTTTGAAGTTTTGTGCCATGCAAAAGAACATATTATATCTATCTTCTTGTTTCTATGTGCAGTTCAAAGATGTAAGAATAAATTACAGCTCACATCAGGCTGAATGCACAGCTGGCATTGATTGCTTTGATCCTTTTCTCAACTTAATCGATAGCTCTGCATGAATGTAGGATCCATCATGACACGATACACCCTGGGAAGTATACAAAATGGCTTAAATCTATTTCCATTCCTGCCTATAAAGTTCTACTGAGGGAGAGTGATATCCAAATCCTTATAAATAGGAAAACCAAATCACTTATAAATGTTTTATACTAGTTGTTTTCCATAAAGTCCCATATTCCCGGTATGAAAAGGATCAGTTACTCAGAGCTGAGATTGCCTCCCCTGCTTCAGCCAACCGTATCTTCTTTTCTGTAGGTGGGCAACCAGGCAACTGCTGCCGTCCCACAGCCCAAAGGCTGCTGTATTTGTGTAGCTCCTAATTTCAAAGCGTGTAGGGATTTTTCAGGCTCTCCTCATGGATGGATAACACTGTACTGCCTGCTCTGTCCTTCCCCAATTCCATCTGCACAGTTGACTCAGCCTGGCTGAAGCAATCTGTGAATCATAGAGCAGGAAGAAAGAGACCCATCATAGAATCATAGCACAGTTTGGGTTGGAAGGGACCTTAAAGCTCATCCAGTTCCAACTCCCTGCCATGGGCAGGGACACCTTCCACTAGACCAGGTTGCTCTAAGCCCCATCCAGCCTGGCCTTGGACACTGCCAGGCATGGGACACATTCAAGGCCAGGCTGGAGCTGGAAAACTATTTGGCAAAATTAAACTGAGTAAAGTTAAACAACATCACTTGGATATTTGGTTTGCTGATTGTCTCTTTAGAAAATCAGTTCCAAAGGGAAAATGTCAGGACGTTATTTTGGATTCTCTTCTGGTTGAAATACCTTTGGTTTGCCTTTGGAAAGGAAGCCGAAACACTTGGTCAATTTGGTGATGGCTGGAAAGTGGGGATAACCTACACATTCTGTTCTACACCAAGTAAGTGATAAACACAATCCAGTTACAATACTCATTCATTTGCACTGAAAATGGTAGCAACTTAGAATAGTTATTCTGCTGTGGTTTTCAATCAATCAATCAATCAATCAAAATAGAACCATCTCAAAAATGCTCTGTGGATCTTAAGCTTAATAAACTCAAACTAATTCAAAACCTTGGAAGATTAATTGTTTGGGATTAAGTGATGCCAGCGCTTCTCTCATCACCCTGTAATTTAGCAACCCTTCTCAAAGTTGACTCATGCATCAAGGGACTGTCTTTGCGGAGTGATGAAATTAAAACTTCCCTATCCCAGTATCCTGATGACTGAAGTACAAGTAACCAGCTGAAGAAGCTTCATAAGTCTTCTCAGTAACTACACAGTTCAGGTGTTAGAACAAGGCAGTGTTATCATTCAGCCAAAGCAAATTGTTAAATCTAGGTTCTGCTGATCTAAACCTGCATTCTTTTACAACAGTGATAAAACACAGTGTGTAACTCGGTGTATCTATTAAGCAAAAGACATTGCAAGAGAAAGGTCCTAAAGTCAATCAGCCCATTAAGCAGATGATCACAGTCAGCACTGGTGCTGTATAATGACTTTTTCACAGACCCAATTTCCATTGTTCTATCCTTCCTCTATAGATAACCTACAAAATCATCTTTACATGCTCATAAGGGCCAAGGCAATGTGAACTCTATAGGCTGCATGTTATTTTACAACAGAACAGGACCTGACCACCCAGCCATCTTCCCCCAGTGACCCCAAACCCTCTCCTTGTCTGGAGAAGCTATTGCTGGTCCTGTCCATGCTGCTTAAAAGAATATCAGGCAGCAGGTTTAAAACAAAGGGATTACTCACTCTACATGTCATTACATGGTGAAGCTTATTGCTACAGGAGCTTGTGAAAGGTGCAGTAGGTTAAAAAAGGATCAGACACATGCAAGGAATGCTCATGCCTAATGATGCAACTTTCATTCAGAAATGAAAGCACTTGGAAATTAAAGCATATGGGTGCATGAAGGGATTAAAACATACCTGCTTCATTCCTTGCTGTAAGCACTTCTCATGGAGAGATTATTGGGAAAGACGGTACCTTCACTCTCTCATTGTGGTGCATCCACTGAATAAACAGCCCCTTAAGTGCTGGTCCTCTATTCGCATGCAATTCCTGGAAGCCCAGGAAAATTGATAAATGTACCTTCAAAAGGTTCTCCTCTTCAGACCAAGATAATGATTAAACACATCAATCATGGCTCTTATTTAAAAAATGAAACAAACAACAAAATTGCTTGAAAGCAGAGGTAGTTTATCCTCCAGTGGTGTCATTCAAAAGGTAAGAGGTGTTGTGCAGCGTGTGCAGAGAAGAGCTACTGCAATGACCCCAAATAATACCTAAGGAAAACAGCAGCAGGATGAGATTCTGGAAGATACTAAAAGTCACTGAGGACTTTCTGCACCTCCCAGACAATGCTGTAGAGACACTCATGGAGGCAGAGCTGGAATCTAAGGAGACACAGCATGAAAAGCAGCTGGGGACCTCCTTTCTGCAGCTGGTAGGAATAGGATATATTCAGCATGGCCTGCTCTTTCTCTTTCTCTCCCTTACTCTAAATTCCTCTATTTTCATTCATTTTAGCATACAGTTACGACTGCCATTAAGAAAGCTGAATGACGGTGAACATCATGGACTTCCCTATGGCAGAGCAGAGAAGACAACACTAATTAGATGAAACACAGAAATCTTGCTTCTGCTTTGCTGTTCTCTTGTGAGCTGAAGCAAAGCGCTCCTCTGTTCCTCACTGAGCAACACCTGCTACACAGAAACTGTCCCTAGAGAAACCAGCAGGAGCTGAATTTAGTGAGCAGCCTTTTCTAAGGCAAAAGACTCTTTCCATTACACCACTGAGACTAAAAGTAGCTCCGGTAAAGCATGAGCGGCTACTGCTTCACCCTGTAGTTCAGCTGCAAGTCTATGATGCATCTGAGTTGAGCTCTCAGTCAAATTCTGCAGTTACTTCTCTTAATTGTTAATTCTCCTATTCAGTGTCAGCAGGAGAAAATTAGAAAGCCCCAATGGTTTGGGAGCTGTCTGTCCCATGGATTGCTTCTGTACTTGCTTGTGCCAATCATCTATGAAGTCAAGGCAGCTCCGGTTGGTGTCAACAGTTTTTGTCCTGATGGATCCTACACCTTTAAACTTCTTCATCATCCAAGAAAATCTATGAGCTATTCTGCAACCCAACCCCTGGGGCACATCCATCTTCTGGATGAGCTTGGGGAGCTCAAAGAATGGAGGAGGAAGAGCAGGACTGGTTTGTTAGGCACCTCATGCATGAGGGGCTGGACCTGGTTCAAGTAAACTGCAAACACGTTACAACTTTCCATAAAGGGAAAGAACAGGAGAGGCAATAATGGGAAAAGCAGGTCACAGGAGGGTATCAATCAGGTAAGAATAGACTTGCTGTGTTTACATGGCACCTTCCACAGATGTGCTTTGCTAGCTTGCTGACAGTAACTGCTAACGTGTTCCTGATGCTGCCATCCACACTATAGCCAACCTTGGCTGTATTTTCAGAAGGAAACCCAAGCCACAGTTGCTGGACACAGCGACTGTTGTGACAACACACCCTTACTTAACCCACAGGCAGCAGGATACCACAGCTGGGGAAGCACAGATTGCTGTAGACACTGAGCACCGAAACATTCGGTTCCGTCTGAGATCACTCATCCATGTTTCCTTACTCTTTCCACCTGAGCCTGCTCTGGCACCTCCTGCCTGCACCAAACCCCATCTTCATTCTGCAGCACAAGATATATCATCCTGGAACCTTGCCCTGCAGAATTGTGGGCACTTGCTTAGTGTTGCCCATCACCACAGCAGAGAGTGAAGCACAAACATCCTGCCTATTACAGGCAGAAATAAACACACTTGGTAAGCGAAGTTCATTGTTGGTATACTTGAAGTCTCACCTGTGTGATCAAAGAATGTTCAGTCTCTACTTATTACCAAAAAAAACTTGTTATTATATTATTATATAAAACTATATAGAAACAAAGGTAGAGCAAGTGAGGCAACAACCACCTGGTCATGAGAGAACTTGCAAAAGCCAAACAAGCTAAAACAAAGCTCCAGGCAGACAAAGAGAAGTTCAGACAATGCCAACCTGGCATGTCCTGAGACCCTGCTGGGCTAAACCAAAGCTGGTGCCCTGCTACCCACTGTGGCAATGCTGCATTTATTGAGCTGTCAGCAGAGATTGACACTTGGGGTATCCCGTTTTTGAAGCAACAGTGGTTAAGGGCAGCTACTTACATATAGTTGTATGCATACTTAGTATGCATTGTGTACAACTTAGTATGCAGTCCTGGCAAACCAGAGATGGATGAAACAGACCTGGCTTTTCTTTCATTCTCAAACCATCCCAGATCACATAATTCAGCCTGATTGGACTTTGGTTTTGCAAATATCAAATATCATTCTTCTCATCTGCAGTCTAATAGATGATAACCTGCCTAAGGACTAGATACCGACACAAGGTTCAGCGTGTAACTGCAGAACTCAGCAGTTGCCTTGCGGGCAGTATTACACTGCGGTTTGTACTCAAATGTAATTGCCAGAATATGGAGAGGCTCTGGCAAAATCTGTCAGCTCTTTCAGGGCTACTGCTCGTTCTGCAGACAAATATACTTACAATTCAGTGAAGAAGACCTACAGTGTATGGGGGAAATGGCAATGTTCAACACTGCAGATTACAATTATACCTTTGACAAGTTACGTTTACTTAAGTACCCCTATGGGACAGTTTAAGATTAAACATATGTGCATTATGCAATAAAACTGTGAAATGCAAAAACTCATTAGTTTTTAGAATGCCAGAGCGTCTCTCCTATGAAGACAGGCTGAGAGAGCAGGGCTTGTTCAGCCTGGAGAAGAGAAGGCTCTGGGGAGACTTAAAGCAGCTTCCAATGCCAGAAAAGGACGACAAGAAAGCTGGAGAGGGGCTTTTTACAAGGGCAGGTAGGGACAGGACAATGGGAATGGCTTTAAACTGACAGAGGGGAGATTGAGATTAGGTATTAGTAAAAAATTCTTCCCTGTGAGGGTGCTGAGGCGCTGGCACAGGTTGCCCAGAGAAGCTGTGGATGCCCCATCCCTGGCAGTGTTCAAGGCCAGGTTGGATGGGGCTTGGAGCAACCTGCTCTAGTGGAAGGTGTCCCTGCCGGTGGCAGGGGTTTAGAACTGGATGTACTTTAAGGTCCCTTCCAACCCAAAACGTTCTGTGATTCTATGATTAAAATGACACATGCTTTAGCTTAAGAACTGAGTGCTCAACATTCTGGTACGGACACTCAACCACATTGAAGTTTTTGGCCACTTTTAAGTGTACCAGTCCCAACCATGCTGCAGTCTTCAGGCAACAAGCATCAATATAGTTGTCAAAACAAATGTAGTAAACTTAATTGTCTGCATTCTAAAGTAAAATATTATTGAGGAGAAGTACAAAAGAAATGCTCAACAGTGCCACTGTGTTCACACAGGAACAAGGTGAACATTTATACAGATACAGGAGAATATTAATTACTGTGACTTGAAGTTTTAGTACTTTGGCTCATGCACAGTTGGAGCTGTTGCTTTGTGTTAACCTTCACTCTTAGCAGGTTTTCTGTGAACTATTCATTTTTCTATACACACATGAAAACCCTTCTCTTAAAAATTTATCTGCAACTACATTTTAATATCCTCCACTCATTTTACCAGCTTTATCTTCTTCGCTGCTGTTCTTTGCGCACTTGGAAAGCGTAAGGATCCCAGTTGAGTTATAAATCCATGTAAGTAAAAACTTTTTGTAACAGAAGTGCTGCCAGGCTTCCAATTTGCAGAGCTACAATGGAAGAGTAATTGTGCTCTGAACGCTTTAGCTGTAGGTTTTTCTTCATGAGCAGACACTCCAGCTGTTAACTGCTTTCACAGATGAAGGCAGAACATTTAAAGTTTGGGTTAATGTTTATGTACACAATATAGCTTGATTACAAGGCGTTCCCTTAAAAACAATGAAGTCCCTTAGGGTTTAGAAGCACACAGCATCAACTCTGCCTCGTATACATGAGTTTGATTTTCAATTAAGGAAGAACAAATTAGGTTAAGTGTATTAAGCCAGAGGCACATGAGGTTAGTTTTCTCCCAAGCACTGAATTCAGCAGCAATATCATAGCATCAGTATCTATCATGAATTTAAAACACATTTCAGAGAACAAGGTTTCTGGACTGGTTCGTAGCTGGTTGTAAGGTATTAGCTCTGCCTCCAGCTAGCTCTGAATGACTTCTGTTGCAGTGCAGCTTTTATTAATGTTTAACAAGGGACTCCTTTTTCCAAATACTTGTTTCCTGAAGGTAAAAACCATGTTTTATTCAAGAGGATGCTTCCTTCTCACACAAAGGTGCACTGGCTGCAGAAAGACAGTGCGTTTGCTGGACAGCCAGCATCAGTCACCATACTGACTGATGCTGGCTGACTGATGCAGTCACATACAGGCTGCTCAATTTAAATGCATTGGTGTATTTCATGTACCTCCAGGTTAGTGGTACCTGCTCCTGGACAGTTTTCCTTCTGGGCTCACACAACTACAGATGTGTTACCAGATACTGGTCATGTACAGTTCTTCTTTCCTGTTCATGCCAACACTGAGTCAGGAAAACAAAAGTTCAGAAGTTGGGCAGGAAATCATTGACTTTATGAACATGGGTTTAGATCTGTGCTGCCTACAGAGAACTCTTAAGGACCATACTCTGCCCCCTTACCGACGACATCCTGCCTACCCAACACCAAGCCTTCCTTCTGCAGACAAACTTGGAGAAACTGAATTTGCTTGACTAACACACGTGGCATAGTAACTCTGGATTAGTTTGTAATATTAATGACAGTACCTTGGTTATGTTTGGTTAAAACACGTACCCAAACTTTGAGAAAACACAAAGTTTTTATTACCATAGAGAATTCTTCCCTGTGAGGGTGCTGAGGCGCTGGCACAGGGTGCCCAGAGAAGCTGTGGCTGCCCCATCCCCGGCAGTGTTCAAGGCCAGGTTGGACACAGGAGCTTGGAGCAACCTGCTCTAGGGGAAGGTGTCCCTGCCCATGGCAGGGGGCTGGGACTGGACGAGCTTTAAGGTCCCTTCCAACCCAAACGATTCTGTTATTCATATGATTCTACAAATTTCAGGCCCCAAACTGCAAATCCTTTTTCTCTCCACTGTTCGAAGGCCAGAGGTTTGACAGGTAGCTTTTCCCTTTTCCCAAGAAAATAGAAAAAAAAGCAGCAAAACCATACTACCTTCAGCAATTTTAGAAGCAGCCCAAACACTGTATTTGAAATTATTCCAGTTCCACTAAGTTTGTGACAGCTCAAAATTCTTGGGCAGACCAACTCCTAGGAAAGAGACAGGCCCCCTCTGAGCAGTCACACTTACTCCAATCACTGCAGAACATAAGTGTCTCGACTAGGCTGTGGTGTGAGAGAGCAACAGGCAAAAAAATCAACTAAGGGGTGGAGGAGAAGCCCTCGGCCACAGAGTTTCCTCACATACAGGCTGACCTGTTGAAAACACTCACACTTCATTTCAACAACCATATGGCAAATCCAAAGGGAAGCTCTCTCCCATAACAAAAGAAGTCAAACCCCCCCAAATGCAATCAGCATGTAATAAGAATTTTATTGAATACATTTAGAAAAAAAAACTAGAGCATGAAGACATGAGATTAATTTCTGCATATAAGTTTTAAGAATGTGCAGAATCAACAATCATGCAAAAAGACATCTCCCCCCCTCCAACTGTAATTCAAGACTCTTGTAATGGCAATATCATTACCACCTTAAAACAGTGTTCCAGACACATAACTCATTGCTTTAAAAAGGATCTTGTTCCTGAACGGAGATAAAAAAAATTTAGTAGCAATTGGGCAAGACCAATGATGAACAGGTACAGTATTTAGCCAATACTCATGCCATGTGTAAAGAGTGCAAGCAAAAAATGCATCATTACGTAGAATAAGTAATTTTTTTTGTTCAAGGCAAAATTCCTAGTAAAACTAATCCCTAAACTACTGAAATGGTGACTTGATAATGTACATGTTCTGGAAGATCATCCAAGGGAAGATATTTTTTGTCAAGTTACATCAGTGCCATTTAAAATGTAAGGGTCAGAGTAGCTGGACAGGCAAGTGCTTAACAGTATATTAACATTAAATTCCAACTCCTCCAAGAAATACAGATATCAGATGTAATGCTAGGTAGGAAAATGGTCTTATACATGAAGGAGCAGATTAAGATTTCTGTCTGCATACTCATGCAATTTTTCGTATTATAAAGGGATTGTGGAGGAAACGTTTTATCTGCATCTGGACAGTCAGTTCTGAGACTCGCAATATGCTGTCTACATGTGTAACACATAAACCCACAATGAAACTCATCACAGCCTTTAAAGACTCATTCATTATAAAAATATAGCTATACCGTATCAATTTAACCAACTTCTTAAATACAGCACAACTTCTGAAAACATGAATAAAAGGGTACATTTAATAGCAAGCATTCTAGTACATACTTGTTTGCAATTTCATTTCACTATTATTAGACAGGTGAAAGCCTGTATGATCAAAAATCAGTTTTCAAGCCTTGCTTTTGAGACAGTCTTATGATTATTTTGGTGTGCAACAGTTTTCACCTTCTCTCCATGTTTACTATTAAAAGCTACAGCCAAAGCAATATTCCACTGAAGTGTCAGCAACCCCTATTCGTGTCGAGATGTCATTTCATGAAATACTGGGATCGAACATTGGTGTGTTGAAAGCTATTCTGAGCAACTGCTCAAGTCACTCAACTTAGGTAAATGATGCAGCTTTTGCAGCTTGATGATGGTTGCAGACACACAGTTATAAGCTGCTAAGAATGAATGCAGCTAAACAAGAGACTTGTGGCAGTCCATACCATCTGAAAGTTTATCCTTTCAGTCCGAAAAGCATCACAGGCCATTGAAAACTAGACTGTTTCTTGTAAAACCTGTACCTTCCTGCCTCATCAAAGCTGGGGATCTTTTGTATGTTTGCTTACTTTTTTAAACAGGTCAAATTTAAAAGCGGATGTAGTGGTACTGATACAAGAAGTCATTATGGGGCTCTGGAAGCATCTTTAAGCTTGAGCTGAGAGCATGAACAACAGGAAATGAGTAGGAGAACTGAATAAAAAGCAAAAGCGAGGACCATGATTACAGGAGCTTTCTTCTACTTACGGCCAAGCTGACTCAGCTACCAGCAGAATGCAGTTTGAAAGTATCAAACAGTTAGGGGATCCCAAAGTCTCAGCAGAAGGGGCCATTCATCCACATTGCTCTCTGTTTAGCGTTTGCTATACCAAGGGAGAATACAACTTGCCAGAAATACCATTTTCCCCCAAAATTCCATTTTCCTTGTAGCTCTTTAAAATGTATTTTACATAATGTAAACCTACTGCATGTGTGGATGCAAATAAATTGAAAATATGTTAAGAAATGTAGAAAACATTTATATAGGGTATTTATATATCCATATGGATAGACATATATTTGAACTTGCTTGTTAAATAAGATCTTTATCCTGGCATTTGAACGCTGCTCATTTTGCTGTCCAAGTTCAGAGTTCTGCATACAAAACCACAGATGGCACGCTAGTAGCTGCAGCTATCTAGAATATTTCATGCACTGAAATGACTATTCTCAGTATCACACCAATATAAGCTCTACTTGGTAGTTCAGAACACACCAGGGAACAACTGTTCAATTTTTAGAAGACCTTCTGCAGGCATACAGTTTTGTGAGCTTGCACCCCATCACTTCACAGCATTGATTTGACATTGTCAAATTTATATACAGGGGAAAAAAAAAAAAGAAGAAAAAAAGGCATTATTAGAAGTTAATAGAATCTTTTAAGCAGAACTTAGAGCTGGAACTTTTAATAGGGGCCCAAGGAAGTAAGCAACCACAGTCTGTCCAAGCCTGTGAGGAAACAGGATCTTGAAATGAAGGTAAAGAAGCACCAAAACAAATTCCATATATACAGCATTAGCCTGATTCTCTTGGTGTTTGGAGATGGTTTCTTTGGTAATGTATTTCCTACTACTTTAAGCATGAAGTAGGACTTCAAGTACTGCTAAAGACAGAACTCTGAGCTCATGTCAAATTATACCTGTTAGAGAACAGTAAGTTTCTTAGAAATTCATATTTAACTTCAGAAAGACTTTACTATGTTCTGCATTCCTCTTATAATTATTCCAGGCCCACCAAGGTAGGTAAATGAGCATCTGCACATTTCAAAGTCCACAGGACAGCTCGTTTACAAACAAAAGTTTTGGCACAATAAATAACGGTGTACAAGCTTCCATTTGCATTAATCTGCCCCATTCTTGGAAGTGCTCAAGGCCAGCCCGCACGGTGCAGAGGTGCCTCTGCATGTGGCAGAGGGGTTGAAACTAGATGAGCTTTCAGGTCCATTCTAACCCAAACCATTCTATGATGATATGATTCTATGATTTTGCATGACTTCATATACGAAACACTGTTTTCCATTCAGCTGCAACCCAAAATTAAGAAACTATTTGAAGCAAAATGAGAAATCAAGATTACTGCATGTGTTGCTGCTTGGATAAAAGTCTCATTTTTATCCTGTTTTCAGCCACAAATCGTTACTGATGGACAACTGAAAACAAAGATAAGGTCTTAATTTCATATTACAGTGTTTTGCTTATGCTGCTCAAAAGAAATAATATTTTTAATGTATTTTAACTCAAAGGTACAATTATGATTTGAGACAGACATTTTAAAGCTTGTTTTTTGTTTCTCCTAAGATTTATCCTGCAGATAAATTTAGTTTTTTAGATTACCATCCTCAGAAAAAAGAGCTATGCATATCTACATGGAAAAAAATTTCCTGGAACACCTACAGCATGTACTGGCTTCTCCTACTATACATATCCACCTACTTTGAAAAAAGACTCAATTTCAAGTATTGTAGAATTGGACAGAATATACCCTGTCAAATATATACAGCACCTTGGTAATTTTGCAATAGTCTGCTGTTTGTATAGTCTCCACAGATGAGATGCAAAGTTATTCAGTCATTTCACTGTCCATTTACTTTTTTATTTTAATCTGACCTCCTGCTTTTATACATGAAAGACAGCAAGAGTCAGCAAGTACTGAAATCCTTAGCAAAATATTGTTTATTCCAGCCCTCCACAGCGAACTGGTATTGAAACAGACCTTAGTTTCAGAAGACGGAATTGCAAGTCTACAGTTGTTTTTTGATATTTATGTGCCTTTTTATTCTAGATGTAGAACTGCGTGCTAATCACTTCATAAACTCAGATTTTTGTATCTGTATTACTGGATGCTTCACACTGAACAGTACTGAATCTAACATGTGCCACCCAGCAGATCCAGTCTAAACTGAATACTTGAAAAATCAGCACACACAGTGGACTGAGATCACATCTATTTGGATAGTCAGTACATGGTAGGTAAGGCTGTAAGCAAAGGGCAGTAGCTCTTTTTACTCTAGATCCCCATGGAGACACTTTAACTAGCATAAATATACTCATGGGAGCAAGAGCAGAAATAGCTATTACCCTTCAAGTTTACACCCCCATTTACTGTACATCAAATTTCTTTGTATAATGGAACATATGCTCTAGCATAAAAAAATGACTCTATATAAAAGTTAAAATATTTGATTACAGTAGCAAGTCACCACTTCATAATGGGAAATAACTTCTCTCTTGGAATCATTATTGATCTGAACTCTCTTTTTGTTGTTGTGTGTTGGATACTGGTAATTCAAGACTTGCCCATAATAGGGGCTCTGCTTTTCTCATAGTGAGCTCGATCTTTGTAGCCGTCATGTTCACATAACTCCTCTTTACATCGATTACCTAGAACAGAAAACGTATTTCACTCTTCAATTTAAGAAAACAGGCTGCTAGATACTTGGGAATTAAGTTTTTGGGAATTTATTGCTAAATTTCAGTTGATGTTTAGGTAGATGGAGTTCCCTCTTGTTATCTAGAAAAGTCATCCCTCTCCCATTCCCAAGCTATGAATATATATATGCCCATGCCTATGAAACATATACATTGGTCTAACACACACATAAGCATACAACTACATAGCGCCACGGGTTTTCTGCACCACCACTATCATGGAGTTGGGATCAGAAAGGACCTCAGGGGGTCACCTTCTGCTCAAAGCACTGTCAACTATGTTGTCACACCTGATCACCTGGGGCATTACATTCAGATTTAAATATAATTAATGAATGCAAGTAACTGAATTTCTTTCAATAAGCAGAGTAATGAGGGAAATCAAACTGTTTTGAAAGAGAGGAAGCTGAGGGTTGAGTTTCGTTGTGGGGTTGGTTTTTTTTTTTAATAGAAGAATTATTCTTATACTTACTCCCCATAATTTCACACTGCGATGAAATTCCTTATCTCCTTCAAATACGATATGGATATTTAACTTAACAGGAAAACAAGAGAAAATTTTGTCAGGCTAATAAAATGTTTGACACCTCAAGTATGTTTAAGTAAAATATATTGCATTAGGACACAGCTTCTACAATAAGCAAAGTGACCAAACTGTCCCTCAGAAGTGAAAATCTATTCTAACGGTTTCTGATACAGTACTGTAGCCAATAGTGGCCATATATACATCCTAGAAGCTGTGTCATTTTCTCCAAGTGCATGATGAAGAAATCAGTGAAGCATTTTAACACTTGCTTAATATTAGCAGCTGAGAAACTGCATACCGTGAAGAACACTATTAAATTACAATAAGCCAAATACAATTAAATTATGAATCTATAATTATTTACCCATCTGGTGATGCAAATCCATCATACTTGGGTTTTAACTGCAGAAGTCAAATTAAAGAGTTTGGGTACTTTTACATACTACATTGCATCTTAAACAAAAAACATTAAAGCACAGATGTCCAAACAGAAGGGAAAACTCCAAGCTATACATACTTGAACAAACACAAATGCCAAGAAAAAGCCATTACTCAAATAAGATTCTTATGCTCCCTCTGCCTTGTACATAAAGTAGAAGCCAGATTTTCCTAAGTTCAAGCTGCTGTAATAATTAAAAAAGAATTATATCTTAAGGCAGATGCTCACCATTGTGCTATTTGCTTCTACGTAGCTCAGATCAGGAACAGAGTTTTTAGCATATACAGAAATAGTCACTTCTCCTCCAGTCTGGTGCCAATCATGCCTGCATGGAACTACTTTCTTACCCTATGTAACGAAACAGGTATAGAAAGAAAAGACTTGAAATTGCATTCAGGAGTATTTTTACAAGATCAATCAGGATAAAAGCCCAGGACTATTTTAACAGCCAATAAGCATAGCTAATAACCTGTGTTTCATGTTCACAGAAGACTGCAAGACTCCACTTACATCTCTTTCCACTAAACATCTCAGCTGCTGGCTCCTGACAAACATTAGAAGTGAGGAAACCAATGCTCATGACAGAGACTGCAGTAAGAAACAGGGACATTCTGATAGCGAAAACAAACAAACAAAAAAGACAACAAACAAAAAAAACCCCCAAACAAATAACAGCAACAAAATGTTATTTGTTGGATTAACTTCCTTTCCAAGACTACAGTTATCCAGCAGGTTGTAGAAAGGAACTGAACAAAGGAAAAAGAGCCAGCCATGACTCCAAAAAACTTCCAAATTACTGCAAAAAATTATTGAATACTACCTTCTGATGCAGGAAAAATACAGGGTGACAAAAACCCCAAAATGACAAGAAAAACGTAAAGTAAAAAAACCCCCACCCTGTTAGCCAGAAGACCACTATCTCAATATGCACATATTTAATATACAGTTTCTTAAAATCTGGGTAAATTCTTTACAAGAACACTCTTCTGCTTCAGGCTCACAACTTCAGCTTTTTTTGTAATCCCTCCTTTCTGTATCAGAAAATAATTCTTAACCATAAACACATATCTTCAAAGGAAGCAGCAGTTCCATGACTCAGAGGAAGTAAAAGATTTGTGAAGTAATTGTTGTAGAATGAGGTAACAGAATTACACTTTCTACAATATATCTTTATTCTGTTAAATCACAGAACCATAGAATGGTAGCAATATCAAACCCATCTTATCTCAGCAATAGAAAATATATTCGTATCAAGAATTTTGTGTTCACCTGCACGCAACATGCGACCAGCTAATGTTTTTGAAGCGTTCAGTTCCATTATTACATTCTATAACATTCTGTGAAAATCTTTTAAGCCTTGAATGGAAATATTTTTCACCCTGTTATTCTGCAGTTTGTTCCCATCATTGCAGTGAAATACCTACTAACCAAACAGATGCTCTCTGTATTTGTTATACTGGTAGCCAAATCACTTAACTAGACTAGAAAAATATTCGGATGTGTAAACAGAACTGAAACTAGACAGAAAGAGACCCTTCCATTTCTCCGTTTTCATGCTGTGCGTATCATTCTCCATGTTATTTTAGAGGTAGTGACCTGTAACAGCTCAACTACAGTAACAATTCAAGCTACTAACTACATTTCAGTATTCAAACTTCAGAATGGCCAGCTACAGACAACGTTAAGGCTACTTACCTCATCCTTTTTAGTCCATACGTGTGTTCCTGTTGTGCAGCCTTCTTGAGCTAAAAATGTATTGAAGTCAGATGTTTTTCTTTTACAACAGCTCCAATACTTCATCCTTGAAAATTTGCAAAGTAATTAACAAAAAATAATTAGGACACTATTTACTGTGAATATTTAAGATATTTCCTTTATGCAGTATTACTGTTAATTTAGTATACCTTCTTCAAGCACTGCCATTTTTGACTGAAGAAGAAATACAGAATGAAAACAAGGCAACATCTACAAAGAAAGAAGTACAAAATAAGAGACTAATTAAAAAAACCAGAGTTAACTGAATACTAACCCTTCATGGAATATAGGTACACCAGAATGGTATATACATACTTCTTCTGTGCTCTGTGGTCCTTCGTACGTCTAGCAAAACAAAGCATTTAAAGTATATTACTGTTACAGCATGTGGACCAAAGGAAACAACAAAACATAACTCACAACAGAAACACTGAGCAAAGTACTACAAAGCTTTTGAGTAAATAATCTAGACCTAACGGCTTGCCCTAGCTTTTCAAAGTAACCATTCAACCTTCATTCACAGAAGGTTCCTTGGCACTCCTAAAAAGCTATACTTTGTGTTGACTCAACAGTGACATCATTGATGCTCCTAAAGGTCACTTTAGATCCTCAGAGATACCTATCTTTAAAAATACTCTGAATGTTCAGAGAAAAAAAGTACTTAAATGGAAAAGAACTTTAATTTATCATTCTTAAAACACATGGAATCTCAAAGGGAATTAAACAATATACAACTCTGCCACTGAATATCAGATCAGTTCTTCCTAACACAAAAAAGGGCTGCTGAGAGTTTTCCTCGCACCAGAGTTCCAGCAGAAAAATCAAAATCTGTCACAAATCTAGTGAAGTACCTATTCAAATTCTACCATCCCCTTCTGTACAACACAAGGGTGGTAGCGCAAAAAATTTTCAGTTTAAATGACTATTTAATATAAAGACTAATTTTGGTGCTAGTAGTGCTAAAACATTTTCTTTGTGGATTCTTCTTGCAGGAAGCATTAATGAATAAGATCTGCAGATGGTTCCGACAATACACAGGTTACCAAGAGCAATTCAAGTGTTATCAGTAAGCCACCTCTCATCAATATTATATTCAACATTTTAAGCTGAAACATGTCATGTCAATATCATGGGTTTGGCAAGCTTACTAATTAGAAATTCAGGTCAGGCTTAAGAGTCATTGTAAGTAATCTCTCAGAGCAATCTCAGTCCAAAGCAGCTCACATCTATCCATACTAAAGCATGTTATCAAATGTGCATTTGTTAAGCCTGATGGACTTTGTGCCTTTTCCAAATCAATTTATAGCACACAGAGAAAAAATACGCAAGAAAGAAAAGCGAAAGTGCACACTCAATAGTTTAGCAATTGGGTTTAAGACTGGAACACTTACTTTTGAACAGCCTGCATTTTTACATGGCGTCCCAATCTTGATTTCATCACTGTCTTCCTCTGTAAACAGAATCATATTATAGAAAATAGCAACTGAATTGTATAAAGTACTAAATATTTTGCTTTTGTTAAGAATTAAAACCAGCTAAGGAGTAGACTAGGAAAAAAAATCCCTTCTCAACCTATTTTCTGCCTGGCACTGAAGTCTGACAGAAAGGTACAAAGAAACAGAAATTACACAAACATTCTAAAACCTGCATTACCTATGCAGAAAGAAAGAGGAAAAACAGATGAGGGAGAACCAAACAGTCTTCACAGGAATTTCACCAGTTTATGAAAGGCTTTGTATGACATTGTGCTTGCAGTAACATATGATTAAAGTTCATTTCTTGGGAACATTTTCAGTCATATATTCAGAAATGGATGTTGCCATCATGTCCATTTAACCCAGAAATCTTACAAAACAGACAGTTCAAATAATTTTAATGGCAACATACTGCTCCTAAGACTCAAGTCTCCACATTGCTCACATTTAAACTTCGATCATCATTCCCTGGACTGGAAGGTATTTCCCAGATTATTAAGAATATAATTACATGAAATTATCACTTCAGAAACAGCAAAAAAATCAGCATTTATTTGCATGACAATTAACATCATATACCAACTTAACTACACTATATCCTTACCTTTTTTCTCTTCGTTTTCTGATGACAGCTTCAGTTTATCTAGTGCTTGCTTCAAGGAAGCTGACACTTTCAGCTGTAAATTTGTCATTGGCTCATCTGGGCTAAAAAAGTCCACGTACTTACGTCAGCTTCATACAAAATCATTTACAAAACACAGCGGAGTAGTAACTCTTCATCTTGCTATAAGGCTCTTCCTTTCTAACCCCCCTTACAACAACAAAGAAACAAACTAGCTTTGCAAATGCCAATTCTTACTGCTTATGGAAAAACAGCATAGAAATTTAGAAGGCAGTCTTGTCTTTCAATAGGAAATCCTAAAAAATCTACAGCAATAAAAATAAATCAGGGAGATTAAGGAACCTAAACACAAACACCCTAAAGTTATTTTTATGAGTGTTTATAAGACTAAACACAACCACTAGTGGCATTCTAAGCTACTGGCTGCAACTTTTATTTCCTGTGAAGCTAAATACTGAGAGATCCAGTACTACCTTGTTCTAACCTGAATTCTTTTATCTTATTTTGAAGCTTAAGATAACATCGTCACTGCTACCAGACTCTTTTAAAGTTAATTTGGGTATTTTTATACTACATGAAATGTGAGACATTGAATAACCAAACGAGCTTTAACTTCGCTAACTGGCCACAAACTTGGCAAAACTTAGTTTCATATACTCTACCTTGGCCTTTTAATTGTTTCCAACGGTTTTGGTGCCTGAATTATGTGTTCTTGAAATTTGGGTTTCAGTTCAGCTAGCTCCTTTCGTTCAGAGGTAGTTTTGACTTCTGGTTTAACAGGCTCAGGAGGCTTCTCACTGTTATGAAGACCCTTTGTACAGCCCTATTGAGGAAAGCAGGTGTTTATATATATGCAGTGTAGTTTGTGTGCACAATTCAAAATTATCAAGAACTGCAGGTTTTCTTGATTTATTTCTTCAGCCCCATCTTTAACTCACCATCCTTTAACCTACTGGAAACACTGGCTACAAAAGAAATCCTACAACTAAAATGGAAATTATCTTCATTTGGACATACATTAAAGAAAAATGCATGCTTTCCATAATCAAGCAACGGAACGAAAAAATATTGACCTTCTTTCATTATTAACAAGTATCTAGATAGGTTTTGATAGAACCAATTAACACCATTAAAGCTTGTAAATGAGACTCAGCTTCAACACTGTATCAAGAAAAACAGTGCATGCAAGATTTCAGAGTTTTAACAAAATTATGTCACCTCTCATGAATATTATGTTATTTGACAAGTATAAAAATGGTAAATAATCATGAGTACATACCACAATGCTTAAGAAGTCAGAAAAGTCTGTTGTTCTTCTCTTACAACATGACCAACCCTATAAACATTTTGGAATGAAAACAAAACAAGCATGACTACCTTACTTGGCAACAGCTTATAAAAAGCAAAAGACTAACTGTATTCCCTTAGAAGATGTGGCACGTCATGATTAGAGATTTTCTTTTTCCCTTCTTTGGACAATATCATCATCATCTGCATTTTTAAAACCCAAAGCAATGTGTTACAGTTGCCATTTCCAGTGTCGTCCGTCCCTCCCCCCCCCCCCCAAAAAAAAAGAAATTTGGTAAATGTGAGCCAGTATTTCCATTGACAACTTTGGTGCCAACTCTGTATGACAGAAGAAGAAATTTTACTTTATCTTATAAAGTCACATCTAAGTAAAACAAAGACTACAGCTGGGACTAGGCTCACCTGTGGCAGAACATACAGGCCCCCATCCTAAAACAATAAGAATTTTTTTCCTTCCTTGAGCTCTACTCAAGTTTTTCAACTGCTTATTTCCCCATCACAAAGCTGGATATCTGAATTGCACAGCCATCTATCCAACTACATCAACCAAGAATTTTTTATTATATAAACCAGAAATCCAGTTTTAGAGAAAATAATCTTGCCACTCTGAATAATGTACCTTAAAACTCAAGGAACCTTATTAAAGACAACAGTTTGACTAATAAATGCATCACTGCTTGGAGAGCTTAAGCAGTGCGACACAATGGAGTTTGGTAGGTGGCTCTACAACATCCTCAAAAAAAAAAAATCAACTATTTCCACAGGTGAGATGACAAAAGGTTCACCCTGCCCACTTACATTATCTACAATTCACAGCAGGAAGAAAAGCACTCATAATATGATAATTTTCTACTCATGCCAAGATACAGGACAAGGAAAGGGGGAAAAGTAGTATCTGTTTTAAAAATGGTGTGTATTAAGAGGGAGTAAGGACTAGGTCTTGAGGCAACTGTGTAATTTCTGTCTTTATAATTAGGTTGAAGTTTTATGTACTGTGTTATGAGTACAACTATAATGTACAAAACTGCCATAGTTAAGTAACTGCATCATATCATCACTGGAAACTAGATGATCTTAAGGTCCTTTCCAACCCTATTCTGTGATTCTATTTGACCTAACAGCATCCTTCCCAAGGGCACACAATGGCACATTCCAGAGTCATGTACTGCAATAAGAGCAGTAGCTTACAGGAAACATGCTTCCCAGCAGAGATGCACAAGCTTTCATGAGTCCCAAAGACACCACATTATGGGACAGACATGAGCTGCAGTGCCAGTAGAAGCAGTTCCTAAACACCAAGAAAAATTGCTGGCCCCAGAGCTCAGATTAAGGGCAGTTTGGTTTCCTAACAAAGGCTGCTTAGGCTGCAGCTGTATTAATACCCTAAACAGCACCAGGCTCCATTTCTGGGCACAAGATTTCTGGCCTTACACAATTAAACTGTTAAAATGATTTCCAGTACTGTTTTGGCAGTTGTGTCTAAATAATTCCATGTAGGCACTTGGGTGCATTCAGTAGATCTTGATGTAGGAAAACAGTTTAATATAACGAACATGGGCTGTGCAGTTGGCCTAAACACTAGAGACCAGTCACAGGTATATTTCATTCACTACTGAAGATGTAGACCAACAGTCCTGGACATCTGCGTAAGAGCCATGGGCGATCAGTTCCAATTTAATCAACATTCTCACTTGACCAATAAAGGGAACACAATTGTTTTTTACAGTAGGCAAATGTCACACACAACTTAACTGAAAGAGGGTAGATTTAGATTAGACACAAGGAAGTTTTTTACCGTGAGGATGGTGAGACATTGGCACAGGGTGCCCAGAGAAGCTGTGGATGCCCCATCCCTGGCACTGTTCAAGGCCAGGTTGGACACAGGGGCTTGGAGCAACCCGGTCTGGTGGAAGGTGTCCCTGCTCGTGGCAGAGGGTTGGAACTGGATGAGCTTTAGGGTCCCTTCCAACACAAACCAGTCTGTGATTCTGTGATTAGTGCTCCAGCCACGTAAGACCACAAGCAGCTGGTCTGAACTCCAAGCAGGCTAATTAACTGAAAGAATGACACCTCTCAATGCCTCCAAAGACCTATTCAGAGGATCTACATAAACTGTTGAGACACCTTATGTCAATCAACAGGAAACGTGTCATACAGACTTGCATGGCATTTAGATCATACGAGTACAGTTTTTAATGTCTTCTTCAGGGCTGAGTAAGTGTGCTTTTCTAATTTCATGGGATTGCTCAAACATGATAGCATGAACATCAGTTTCTACAACACTGGAAAATTTGGAATTAAAAAGGAAACAAGCATACTGTTTTACATATATGACAAAAAAAGACTTAAACAGATAGTTGCATACTTACTTTGAGAGCATCATGAAAGACTGGCACACCTGGATGGTATGTGCACGAACCTAGAAGGAAATGACTATTATTAATACTCAGGCATACCAAAAATCTTTATTCAGCCCATCACAAACCCAGCAAAAATTTCACATGGCAATTCACATATGCCATGAGCTGTCCCACTTCCCCAGGTGCACATTAATTATTAAGGAAAATGGAGACTTCACAGAACAAGCTTTCTGAGTGCATTAAAACTAAATAATCAGTATTTTTTTCTTCTGTATTATACAACACAAACCAGAAAGCAGGCATCTGAGACAAACTTCTACTTCCATATGAGCAAATAAACTTTCTATGGATCATCCCTTGCCTCCATCAATAATCAGTCGTTACTGGTAATTCAGCAGAAGTAAAAAGGTGGCCCTGTGGCCACCCGACAGACATAAAATACATCTATTTGCACCTGACCAAGGTGCAAATCCAGAAGCACTGTTAAAAACATCTCTTCACACAAATCCATTATTTTATCTGTGATAATTAGCTTGTTCTTTTTTCAGTGTCTGTAGTATCCCAGGTCACTTCAGGACATGAAGCCAAAGGCTAATCTTCCACATACACAATTTAGACATGTCAATACTATTAATTAATAGGTTCTGTAGAAAAACCACACTGAAACATAACTCCCATTAATGGAACTGTTTATGTTCAGAGATGTTTATCAACATTACAGCTTTTAATGTTTTTATTTAAGGTATGTATTTTTTCAAAGGTAATATAATTGCTTTGATATAACTTCTCTTTGACATATACTGCATAGATAATATTTTAATGGCCTGACTCTAAAAGCGATGGGAAATACTTGTTGTCTTTTAGCCAATAAAGCAAAATTTTTCTTGTTAGAAACAGCTAAAAGCAACATAAATAGTAACAACTTTATAACAAGCCTCCATAAACCAGAAGAGTGAAAAATACCACAATGCACATAACAGGAAGCAAAAGATAAAAGTGTTAAGTCCCTTTAGTAGTATTCTGCCTACAGATATTAAATAGGAAAGAAAAAACAACCAAACTTTGTAGTTTTCATTTTTTTATAAATATGTACATTTTTAAGAAACCTTTCTTATTATGATTTTAATTTTATATTCAGTGCTTAAGTCTAAGGCACTACCATGTCTGACAGGCATCAATTCCCACCTTAACTCAAAAGGCATGTATTTTGGGACATCCATGAACTTTTACCAATTCCTTCAGCTTCAGGATACAAAGCTAATGTTGGTAAACCTCACAGGAAAATAAAACAAAATGTGGCTATTTTGTAAGAAGAGCCCAGAACTTCACTGCTAAACCAAATAAAAACAAAAATTGAGGTTATTTTCCAACGTATGAAACTGTGTCATCACAAGCATCATGGTAGTAAAACATCCCATCAACCTTGGTGAAGTTTAGGGATGCCAAAAGTTATAACCGCTCTACTTCTGCAGGAAATTTAAACTTGATTTTTGGAAGTGGTCTGTGAATAACTACATTTACCTTTAGAACTGCTTAGTCTAGGAAACAGTAATTCCAGTAAGTGCTCCAGTCACTCACCAAAACAAACTTCATCTCAAGAAGTTGTTTCTCCCAAGCCAAGCACCACAGTTAGCACAGGGCCATGCCAACCACATCAGCCTACTAAAACTTGGTCACAGGAACACATGGTAAAGAACTGCTGTTTTAGTAACAATACAGGTCATGAAGCACCAGTGAGATTTTTAGTACAAAACCCCCTATCTGCTTTGTCTTTTGGGGCAAAGGCACACAGGGGATGGTGGGAGAAGTGATCACTCAATGGAATCATTCCACAACTGTGCCTGCTTTTGAAGTTACTAACATTAGTGAGTCTTACTCAAACCGCTGCCCCTCTCTTTGGCAACACTTAGCTCAGAAAAATAAATACACTTTATGCCATGTTTCTTAACCACAGAATTCACACACATGGTCGAACATGCTAGCCTACTTCTAACCTTGTGGGTCACTACAAATAAAGCTAATGCAAAGAGGCCATTCTAGTAATTCAGCCAAAAGAGTTACTTTACAAACTACTTGAGGGCAAGCCTACTGAAAACTCAGATCACCGTTTTGCAGCCTTTGTGGAATTATGAAAACTAAAATGTGAAAACTCTGCAGAAGGTTTTGTGAGACAGGCTGATAATGCTGTCTCTGCATTAAGGTTATTGCATGCAAATGGGAGGAACAAATAGGAGAAAAAAAAAATGTCTGATTTTTTTTGCCTTCCTCCTCTCTCCTCTCCCTCCCTTATTAAATATAAGGAAGAAGTTCTTTCCTGTGAGGGTGCTGAGATGCTGGCACAGACTTTTCCCAGAGAAGCTGTGGCTGCCCCATCCCTGGCAGTGTTCAAGGACAGGTTGGACACAGGGGCTTGGAGCAACCTGCTCTAGTGGAAGGTGTCCCTGCCCGTGGCAGGGGGTTGGAACTGGATGAGCTTTTAAGATCCATTTCAATCCAAACCAATCTATGTTTCACCAGGTACTGGATTCACAGTATACATAGGGGAAGCACTGCAAGAGCTCACAGCACTTGGCAAAGCAGACATACATATATCATAAGACACATTTAATTACCAGCTGCAAGTCCACACACTACAATTAAAAGAAAAGGCGCTGATAACTGCTATGTATGCAACACCCACAGAGGCCCTCAGAAGAAACACGTCTGTTGCTCAAGGCGTCCAGTTTCTACCTTTAACACAGATGACAGTAACGTACAGAGCAGGTCCTTAGTGCCTCTTTCCCCTCATTCTGCTGTGAAGAGTTTTGTTACTACAAAAGAACCCCGGAGCCAGGCTCACTGCCAGCCCCACGCTTCCGCACGGACAGGACACCTTCGTGCCCGGGCAGGATCTGCTGTGCAGCGGCCGCGGAGCCTGTAACAGAGCAGCCCACAGCATCGCTTCACCCTACCGAACCGCCTTTCCACCCCTAAAGCCACCGAAAGGACCACACGAAAACACAGACGAGAAGTGAGCCAGCCCGGTGCAGTGACAGAAGGGGATGGCGGCAAGGACACGGACACACCACACAGCCCGCAAGCCAGGGCTCTCCCTGACCCTTAGTGCTGCCGCCCACCCCCAGAGCCCACAGTGACAGCTCCCACCGCCGCACCGCGACGTGGCTCCAGCGGCCGGGGAGGACCCTGAAGGCGACCACCTCAGGGCGCCCCTCAGAGAGCTCGTAACCCCTCCGAGAGGCTGCCTCTCGCACTCTTAAGCCATGAGTGGAGCAATGAGAGAGGCACCCGGCGCCCGCCCTTCCCCTCCGCCGCCTCTCTCACCCTCTGTGTTGGTTTCGGGGTCGAAGCGCTGTCCGCAGCCCCGGTTGTAGCACAGCAACGACATGGCGGCGGAGCGCCCGGCGAGCCGCCCGGGACAGCGGGGACCGGCGGCGCGGCAGGCGGGCAGCGCCGGGGGGTGGGGTGAGCCGGCCCCACAGCGGAAAGAGCCGGCCGGAGCCTTCCGGAAGCTTCACGAAGCTTCGGGGGAAGGGGAGAGCGGGCAGCCGCGGCTGCGCAGACGGCAGGAGCGAGAGGAGAAGAGTGATGAGAAGCCGGGGCACGGAGCGCATGCGCAGGTGGGAAGCGAGCGGGGCGCATGCGCGGTGGGCCGGGGCTATGAGGGACGGAGGGGTGAGGATGGAGCTGGAGGTGGGGTTTTGTCGGTCCGGGGCGACCGTGTGGCTTCGCTGCCCGCGGCGAGGCGGGCGCCGGGCTCAGAAATCCCCGGGGAGCCCTTCAGCTGCAGCAGGAGGCGGACTGCCGCCGGCACCAGCGGTGATCCTCGGCCACAGGGGCCTGTTGTGCCGGGCCGGCCTCCTCAGGGTCACATCCGGCGGCTGAGTCTGGGGGGAGCTGAGAGAGGCTGGGCACTACTGGCCATAGCTTGCTTGCATGTGGAAGTGCGGCTCAGTGGCTGTGCTCTTCGGTCTGGGGTGGTCAGGAGCCGGCGAGCCAGCATGTGGCCGGGGCTGGGCTGGTGCGGGGATGCTCAGCCTCTGGCCGGTTTCTAACTCTTGGTGGGGAATGTGGGTTGTCTAAGTCAGTTAAAGAAATATTTGGCTATGTAAAAAGACTAATTAGGAAGTTTGATGCTTACATCTTAAATGTCTGTGGTACATGTGAGCTTACTTAAAAAAACCCCCACCTTTGGTATATGTATTAAAGAATTGTCTCATTTTCACAGAAGCAAAGTTACTCACATCACAAGTGACTCTGGAAAAGATTAATTTTTAATGTTCACACAGTTCCCTGAAAGTTGCCCTGAGTGATCCTGTCAGCTGACCAGCTTACGTGTCCTCTATTGCGTGCCAGCTCCTTTGATGTCTCATAATAGGTTGTATGTAATAATTACAGTGATCTACATTTCTGCAGGCAAATACAAATTGATTTCAGCTAATTAAATGTCTACTGCACAATTTTTAAACAAGGAGTGCTGAAGCGTTCATATGACATATGACAAATCCTGGAGCACATGTGCATAGAATGAGCAGGTTAACTGATGTCTACAAGTGCTTCTTTAAAGGGGATTTAAGGATGCAAAAAGGGTATTTGGGAGACTGTTTCTAACATAGCCCTAAACTTCTGCAGACTTGTAAGTTTATGTGAGATGTGCCCCACTTGCTTCATTACCCATATATCTTCTGTAAAGACACAGGTTTGCTTGAGCTATCAAATACTAAGTTCGTGCTTCTGATCTGAAGCTCCTGCTGAGGCCTATGGTAAGACTGGGAGAATAAGCTGCTCAGTTTCAAGTAGAAAAAAACACATTCTTTTGCTGTTTGCCAGGAGTGTTTTAATGTGTAAATCCGTGTGGTGATAGCAGTCTGGAAAGAAAGGGAAGAAGTAAGAATATGATTAAGTTTTATCCTTCTCTTTTGTATGGAAAACATTTATTTCTGTTTGTGGATGTCTTATAAGACTATTGATGGAAATAGAGTCAGCTAGGTTGGAAAAGATTTGTAAGATCATCAGGTCCAACCGTTACCCCAGGGTTGCCAAGGCCACCACTAATCCATATCACTGAGTTTTTAACTACTTCATATTTATTCTTGAATCAGAAGTTTTCAATCTTGCTCATTTCCCATTAAATTTACCAAAAAGCAAATAAAAAATAATCTGGACAACTGCAGAGTCTTTAAAACAGAGAAATGTTTCGTAATTAAAGTAGGTGTATTCACATTGTTATCATAGTGCCAAGAATTGTTCCTAAAACACATGAAATTCACTTATCTGCTGTCAAGTGAAAATGCCAGATAAGAATAGAAGTCTGGTTTCTGTCTATAAAATAAGTTTGTGCTATTCCTGGGACTGTGGTTGCATTTCATCTGTACTGAGCAAGCATACTTCCATTTTAGCAGGATCCAACATTTTTTGGCTTTGTGGAGTGCAAAGAAGTTATGTTTCTGTAGAGGTAGCATCAATTTCTGTTCTGATAGTATTGTGTATAAAATTAAAACCTGTTTTTTTACCTTCATGGTACTTACTGGCTTAAACAGTAGCATTCCTGTGACCTTTGTGATGAACATTGGTTCAAACACTCACTGAGAAAACTTCTGGTGAGAAAATGTTAAAACCCATATAGTTCCCCAGAAGTATCACATGGTGCCATTCCATACCTAATCGCTATCTCACTGATACAGAGACATGCCTTTAGATCCTCCTGAAACCAATCCATCGTGAAGGTATTTGTTTCATAGTTCAAAATTCTGTAGTTTATCACATTAGAGAAAATGAAAAACTAATCTGAAAACTCAATTTGTTGTTAATTTTAACATACACATAATTGGTTCTCTGAAGGTTACCGAGCTGTATCTGTTGTCTTTGTAGGTGATGTTAAATGGAATGAGGTTTTTGTTTTGCAGAACAGTGTACAAGCAAATAGTGGTTTGTAATTGAGTCTTTTGAAATCACATCTATTCTGCATGCACAAAACACTACAGTACACAAGAGTCATCTCACAGCAGTCTGCAGAGGTTCAAAAAGGCAGTTCCTGTGCTTGATAGGAAGGTGTAAGAGATTTCCAACTGAGTTTTGAAAATGTGGGGAGTACCTTGTTCACATAAGAATTAGGTAATCATCATCTTGTGTGTATAATAAACATTTAAGCCTCATGTTCCTGCATATTTTGTGTAGAGACCTCTCTTTTTAACTGGGATTCATAATGATAAGGAACAACTATCTAATGGTTGGTCACTGGATTTTGGGTCCCAGGAACTTAAAATGTGAAAACTACTTACTTAATTTTGGATGAGTTTTGTTGTTCATTTTCAATTGTAAAGTCTTCCAGAATGTTAGACAAACTTTTATGATGTCTTTAAGAACTGGGTCTTGTATTTGGTGTTCTGAGATACCTTATCTGAGAAATAATGAAAAATTTGTATGACTTTTTTATTCTTTTTATGGAAGCATAGAATGATTTGTGTTGGAAGGGACCTTAAGATTATCCAGTTCCAACCCTCTGCCACGGGCAGGGACACTTTCCACTAGACCAGGTTGCTTTAAAACCTGTCCAACCTGGCCTTGAACACTGCCAGGGATGGGGCAGCCACAGCTTCCCTGGGCAACCTGTGCTAGTGCCTCAGCACCCTCATAATAAAGAATTTTATTTACATATGTTCTGGTTTTCTCACATTAGAAATTCTACACTTAAAAAAGTGTGGAAGCAGTGTTCTACAACAGACAGACATATGCAGGAGAAGGTACTGCTGCTCTGAACTTGTATGTCTGCATTTGGATAGACTTAAATAGTTGGTGGGAAATAATCTGACAGTGCCAGTCATACTGATGGTAAAGATACAGGATTTTTCCTGATCGTAGGTGGTAGCAAAATGTCAGAAATGTTCTCATCAAGGGGAATTTTAAAGTAATTCTAGAGAAGGTTAAGACTTCATCATGATTTGTATAATTCCATGGGAAACTGCTATTTTTGATAAAAGGTCACTGAGCCCAGCAGAAAGGGATAGGGAAAATCAGTGGCTGGAAAGGGAGGCCGCAGATTTGCAATCCAGAAATCAGATCTATGTTCTTAAGAGTAGTGACGATTGATGGGATTATTATTATTATTCAATCACTGGAAGCTTTAAAAGGATGATTGGTTTTGTATGGTATCGGTCTTATGTGTTCATTTGTGTATACATGTATACATATGTGTGTGTGTATATATATACATAAGTATATATAAAATGGTGTCTTTGAAGCACAGATAATATATCCGAAGCAGGAATCGCACCAGGAAACTCCTGTGTCTTGTTATTCAGGGGGTCAAATTAGATGATCAGACAGTGAAAATGAGTTTCTCTTGTGGCGAAGGAGTTCAATTTCTTTTTCTCAGGGAAAATCCTTTTTAATTTGAGATTCATTACCCACAATCTGGACCAGAAGATTGAGGTGTCACAGCAACACATTCATTGTGACAGTATTTTTCTTCTCTTTCTAAATCCTCTCTGCTTCCCCCAGAGTAGTTGGACAGATTGAACTAGTACAACCAGGAAAGTGTGTTGCCTTCTAATGTATAGAGCTACTGCACATCCTGTGGTCTTGAGAACCCATGAAAAATGTTTGCTTATTACCCCGGAGATGATCACTATCATGCGAAGCTTTCTCATCTTCTACACCTGCATACCATGAAATATTATGTATTGTATTATAATTAACATTTATGTACCTAAAAACAATTCAATACTTCAGAGACTTGCTATGGAAGTTTTCAGTTCAAGGCACTCTGTACCCAGTAGGAAGCCTTTACCCAGAACTGTATTTGGTGGTTTGGACCAAACGGGAGGTAAAATAAGCAGATTGTGATGTCGAAGTGTGACAAAGGATAGATTGCATGGCAGTTACTTGTCATAAACAGCTATAGGCAGGTAGAAGTGGTGTCTTTGTTGTGCTCTAAGCTTGAAACTGTATTATCAGACCTGGAATGTCTTAGTAATATTATTTTCTGTCGGCTCTCACAGCTAAAGTAGCATGTCAGCACATCCTTTTCTCGGACACTGGATGTGTCCTGATGTGCTGTGTGCTGTGTCCTGTGTTTTTTTGGCTGATAGCAGAAGGGTTTATGTCCCGTCCCCCCCCCCCCCCCTTTTTTTTTTTGCACAGCACTAGGTTCAGTGCAAAGATTTCCTCTGCCAAAAACCATCCTGAGTTTTTACCAGTCAAAAGTCATCCCATCTTGTGCATGGTTAATGGAACTTACACATGAGATAGTCACAAATTTCCAAGCATTTGAAATGGCAAGGTTTCACTATAAAATCTGAATGTGTAAAGAAACAGCATGTTTCAGTTCACTTCTCAAACTGCACAATCTGCTGGTTTGCTTGGCAGTTTGTTTGGTGAGGAGGCTTTCATCTCGCTGCCTGCAAACCAGGACTTTGTTCATGCAGAACTGCTAGTCCTGGGATTGCAAAAAGAACCCCAAACTAAACCAGTTCCGAATAAAACTGACAGAGGGTGGAGAAAAGATTGTCAAGACTGTAGCTCCAGACTAGGGCTGTGGCGCCTGTTGTGGTGTGGTTTCTGATGTGATGGTTTCTCATCAGTGGCAAAGGAGATTTTGGGCTCCCTCAACTTCCTTGGAACAGACAGGGAGTCTTGAAATTTAAAGGAATTCTGGGGACTCGTTGAGAGTCAGGGCAGGTAGCTCTGTTTCAGATGTGGAAATACCAAAATGTGAATTAAATCCTTCCTTTAGGAAGCTTAGTGGAGGTTTAAAATACAAATGTAAATCCCTGTAAAGCTAAGAGAGTCAAAAGCCTGCAGAGTTTGCAAGAACCTGTGCAGTTACTTAATATGCTGAGGTCTGATGGGCAGAACATCTTAAAACTTCACATCTCATGGTGAAGCAGAACAAGTGGCTTTTTAGGAGAGAATTTTCTTTCCCCCTTCTGCAATTATTGTTGCTAACATTTTTCAAACGCCGCTTTTTCCCAGGAGGTAAGAGATTAAACAGCACCTGCTTCTAATAATCCACCTGAGCGCTTGCTGCTAAAACATGGCCTGAATTTGAATAGATGCTTCATTAGGGCTCGCCACCTGCCTTTGATATCTGGCTTGCTGTGTGATGGTAAGAATTCATTTAAGGCAGAATTTCCAAAGGTGTCATCTAAGTCACGTAGGTGCTTGCATTTCATTTTGAGAGAGGCTTAGTCACTTATGGCTGGATTCTCAAGGGGCCTTTGAAACCTAGAAAACATTTTAAGTTTTTAAGCAGTCTCCAGAAGTCTCTTTTCAGGTCCTACTTAAGGAGACTGGAAATGTCATTACCGAGTTCGATAGGGTATGAATTAAGACCAAATAATACATCGATGCCTCCCCATTTAACTTTTTCTATGCCTTTCACCGAGCTGCCGAGAGTAAAACCTCTTTGATGCAATCTGCTGTGGTATTTTGTAATAACTTGCAGTGATGCATGTATTATAATCATCTTTTTCATCCTTCTTGCAGCTCAACAGAATCTGTGAATAACTAAATAAATAATACATAAAACTAAATTAATAATAAATACTATGACAAAACTTAAAAAAATTCAGGTCTTTAGATGAGAGAAAATAGATAATTCATATAGGTACATACAGTGCACTAATGCTGTGACCCAAAGCAATTTGAAGATAAATTTGGTGGATTACGTGTATACTAATGGGAGCAGAACAAAAACGAGATATAGATCAGATACTTGAAAGTTACAGTGTAGTAACACGTTTCCTTTAATTTGGTGAATATTTTCATGGAGCTTCCATTTGCCCCATCTTCAGCTTTTTTCTCTTTTTGTTTTATCCTGGAGGTGACTAACACAACAAAATCTGGTTTTGTGCATGGCAAGAGGGAGTTCTCACCACCTGTTTCAGCAGCAGGAGGGACTTACATTAGAAGAAATGAGCTGATCTTAGTTGTGGAAAATAATGATGACCTTTATTTTACTCCTGTTCTCTTTGCTCGTGTGATTACTCCCACTTGCACCATATTGGCAAACTCATTCAAGGTGTTCTTTTGGACAGTTCCCCACATCAGACCTTGTTTTAAAAATATGAGTATTTAAAAAGTTTAAATACAGAGTTCTTTTTGTTTACCATCATGTTTCTGAACCTTTAATCCTACACCTTGAGGCTTTTCTTGAGCTGAAGTCTGGATAGTTACTTAAGGGCTAGATAAAGAAATGCTGATTCCGTTTTAAGAAGTTTCAAGAAAAATTTGTGGCAACAGTAGAAGAGGGCAAACCAGAGCTAACAAACAAGGGTGTGATCTGGTTATGATCTTTTTTCAGTCAATTTTCTGTAAGCAATTGTATTAAAATAAAAGCAGCAATCCAGCATGCCGATCATCTTTGCTTCTGGTGCTGTGAAGTTAGTGGGACTAAATCACACGTGCAATGGGAGTAGTGTGCAAAAGACTTTACAAGGCCACATATTTTATGAGTTATAGTGGTGTAAACAATGGATTTCTCTGTTCATTGATGACTAAATGGATAAGTTGGATTAACCTCAACACTTTTTTTTTGGGATGGATAAGAAGTGGAAAAATAAAACTTGGTTTTATGTCGAGAAGTTTAATTTTGATTATGATAAATTTATATCTTAATTACGAAAGAATGATTTTCAAATCCGTAAAAAAAATCAAATATTCAGGTTTACAATTTGTTTCTTCTTATCAGAAAGGTTTTCAAAATGAAGGTGTAACCTTTTTGTCTGTTTTACTTATTTCTGTATGAAAGAAAATGGGGCAGTACCTCGTGAAGAGCGCAGACTGAAAGAACAGCAAACACGTTACGAACTTAGTGTACACTGGTGAAATAAGTGCTGCATGTTTCTGTCAGCCAGAAGGTGGTAGCAGAATTCTCCTGTAACAGCTCTGAATTGTGTTCCAGCAGGCATTCTCAATACAAAGTGATTTCGAAATGCAGTTCAGAAAACATATTTTTTTGAGTAGCAAGAACAAATAGCATTGACATTCTTTTTTTATTTGGCAGCATCTTTGAGTAGAAAAGTGTCTGCACTTATGCCTGAGATGTCATGCGTTGGGAATGCATGTGGGATCTGTTACTTGGGTTTTGTCTCTGTTTTTTTGCAATTGTAATTATGGTTTTTGCAGACTTTTTAATGCCAAAGGGAGCCATTTATGGGCTGAGATGACAAGAGATTTGTTTTTCTCATAGCGTTGCAAGACTGGAAGATGTCAGTACCATGAGAAGACCAGATAACACGTTATTTCCATCCAGAGGAATTCTGTCATTTTTCACAGATATGAACACAAATGCAGAAAACATTATCCATCATCTGGGACTGATACAGCACCCCAGTCATACTCTTAACAAGTGTAACAACTTGAAGATGCGAGGGGATAAGGTTTATTACTCTGTTTTATTATTTTGTGATGGACTTGTGATACTCGTGTGACCCACTGATAAGTCAGTTCACTCTGCAAATGGCTGTTGCTATTTCAGCAGAGTCGCTCTTCATCGCTGCAAGAAACGTGTGATAAATTCAGGCTCTGGAGCACAGCCCATCCCTCATTTTCTTCGAACCATTGTATCACAGCTCTGATGATACCAGGTACTCCTCTGCAGACTGCTTTAAGAAATTGTTCTGTATCTTAGAGATAGTTTCTATGGTAACTATGATTGTGTGGGGTTTTTTTAAACTTTGTGGATAGTTTGGAAATAAAGGGAGCAGAGTTTTAATGTGACATTAGGAAGAGTCACCAGAACAAAATAAGCTAGAAAAATGAAGCATTCGGTGCTTGATCTATTTACCAGTAAACTGAAACAGCAGTTCAAGAGAGCATCAGTCTCAGTTCCTGGCTTATAAGGCGAGCAGGCTGGAGCTGCTGGAACTACACAGGAAAGCAGTAATAAAAAGAAGGAAGAGCCCAAACACAGCAAAAGATGGCAGGAAATAGAGATAACGGGTAGATGTAAGTATCAATACAAATGTAGAATATAGATGTTAGAATGCAGATATTGAAAGCATGGTTAAGACCCAATATGTATGTACTATGTCTAAAACATGCCAAGATATTGAGATAATTGCAAAGTGCAGATGTGGAGAGGGTTCAGGCTGGAGACGGTCCAGAGAAGAGCCACAAAGATGATCCAAGGACTGGGAAGCTGTGTGAGGAAAGGCTGAGAGGGCTGGGCTAGTTCAGCCTAGAGAAAAGAAGGCTCAGGGGAGACCTTATCACCAGGTTCCAGTATTTAAAGGGTGGCTACAAAGAAGATGAAGACTATTTTTGCAAGGAGTCACATGGAAAAGACGAGGGGTGATGGGCACAGGTTACTCCGGGGGATTCTGACTGGACTCAAGAGGAAAAATTTTCCCAATGAGAACAATCAGCCATTGGAATAACCTCCCAGGGAAGTGGTGGATTCCCCAGTGTTGGACACTTTTTAAGATTCAGCTGGGCAGGGTGTTGGGACATCTAGTCTAGGTCATGCTTTGCCTAGAAAGGGTGGACCAGGTGATCCTTGAGGTCCCTTCCAACCTGTTACTCTGTTTTGCACATATGCAGAGAAATCATATTCACAGTTAAGGTGTCTTTTAGACAAAAATATAGGTGTTGCAAACATGTCAGAGGTAAAATTGATCGTGGATTACATTGTAAAACCTGGGCATTTGAAAAGCCCCAGAGTAGTTTTGCCGACAGCCCTGTCTGCTGCTGAGGCAGAAGCTAAGAGAAGTTTAACCAAAAATGAACTCACTTAATGAAATACAAATGTTTGTGTAAAAAGTAATAAATATCCTAGGATTGTATTTAGGGGTAATAATGCTTACCGGTTCTCTGTTTTTAACTGTTTCATCTGAAAAGAAGCAGTCAAAATGTTTATTTTGAGGAACCAAAACAATGATATGAAGTCAAAGAGAGCTGATGAAGTAAAAGTTAGTGGAGTGCTCTGGTATTTTATCAGTGCTGTTACAAGATATACATTAACCTTCTGTTTCGTTGCAATATAGGGAGGAAGAAGGCCACATTGTTCAAAAATTCCTTGTAAACGTAGAGTTCAGTTCAGCAGAGTACTGAAGTGCACAGTGACTGCACTTTCAAATGCAGAGGGTACAAAAGAATAATTTCTAGATACGCACAAGTGAATATTTTAGAAAAAATATATAATTCCTTTATCTCCAAGTCTATGAGAAGATGTAATGAAATTCAAAGATGTTCGTGTCTGCTTTAAATTGATATTGGCATCTCCTTTGAGATTATCGAATGTTATGTTATCTTCATATAATGCTAAATTACTATTTGCTGAAAAATGGAGGTTCTTTTAAGACGCCTTATGTTGGGCACCAAATTAATTGGGGTATCTGAACTCTATTAGTCATCTGAAACAACTTGGTCTCTATTTCCTGCTCTTACTGACTTATTAGTGTGGTTGCGGCAGGAGAGTAAGAGGGCAGAGAAGAAAATGTCAGTGCAGTTATTTGTGGGTAATGCTTCCATCTGGACAGAAATGAGCACCACTCTCTTTGTGAAGAGGCTGGAGCGTACAAACCTTCTGAAGAGCCGCTTTCCTCAAATTGAAGAGAAAACCCTGTTGCAGTAGGGAGCACATTCTGGAGAGTGTCCTATGCTGACCCCTTTGAAATTTTCCATTGCTGGCAGCGAGAGACCAAGTAAGGAGTAAGGAGGCTTAACTGCTGCTTGTCCTCCACATAGCTCTTGTTCCCCTTAATCCTGTTGCACTGGTGGAAGTGAAATCTCTAGCCTGTGTCTGTTTAACTGTAAATAAATGGATGTGTCAGTCAATGAGAAGTTTTAAAAAGGAGGAAAGCTGTGCAATTGATCATATTCAACCAGTGTGAGAAACTAAGCACTGAAACGGCTGACACTGATCTTCTTGTCAGGCATGAGTAATTAGAAGTAGGACCAGCAAAACCAGGGCACTTGTAATTTAAGCTGCCTGCCTGGGCTCAGAATTCTCCAAAGCAGGATGCAAATAGTCCTGTGACCAGATGTTTAAGCCTAAAGCCATAATAAAAACAGTGAGTTATTGCATAAAGTATATGAGCAGGCAATCGGTTATTAAAGGTCTAAAACAAAAGTATTAATATATTTTTGTGTAAGAGAAGCTGGAGATACTTCTCTTTCAGGCACTTGTGGTTGGAGAATAGGCTCTGGTGGGTGCAAGTGCATTACACACTGAACTTTTGCTGGCAGTAGAAGACCACAGAGGCTTTGGAACAGCTCTTCTGAGTGGATGCTCAGCTGGAGAACAAGTGATGTGATGCCCAACTCTGCTTTAGGATGGACTGCACACCACAGATCAAGCCTTAAACAAGAACAGTGCCCTGCAGGAATATGTAGTGGCAGATACACTTCTGAGCAATGGGCACGTGTAAGCTACACAGTGCAGTCTGAGCATACAGCACCTGCCTGAGGATGGGTTCTTGGTCTAGAAAGGCTGACACTCAATGTGAAAGGTGAAGACATTACACAAGATTAGATTGACAATAGATTTTCTTAAGTTTGAGTTTATTTAGTGAAATTGCCTGGGGTTTTTTTCCCCCATATTGTTGCTCAGATGTCTACAGTTGATGGCAGTTTCCTTTCCATGTCATTTGCTTTTGTTGCAGTGTGCCATAATATGTTTAACATCCCCATAGAAAACTACAGCAGTGAGCAAAATATTTATCTGAACACTACAGCCTGTTTCTGAGCTTAAGGTGATGAGATGTGTATTTTCCTTACAACCTTCTAGTAATTTGAGTTACTATTCCACGTTGGAAAAACAATCTCATCAGTAAGAGCTGTGAGATTCCCCTGTTTTCACAGTTATGTGAATGCCACTCTTCCTGAAGTAATAATCACTTGTTAACCTTACATTTGCTGCTCTTTCAGATTTCACAGCCAGAACTGACACTGCTGACAGCTTGATAAACTGTTTGCCACTTACGATGGCTTTGCCTCTTCCAGGAACACTCTTTTCTGTGTATACTCACTTTGAAGAACCACTCTGATTTTAAGCTGAAGGTTCTGTGCAAATTAGGCAGCCTTTGCTGCTGCAAAATTACTAAGGGTGAAAAAATGTGAGATTTTGGCTCAAGAAAATGTTCCCTGCAGTAAACAACTGGTCTATGTGGAAGGACAGTTCTGCAGCACTAACACTATAGGTACCCCATGATGTGGGTCCTAAATTCACATACAGGTTTTGGCAGTAAGACGATACAGTTGAAGATACAGTTTGCAGGATATATCCTAGCATTTAATTTCATGGTCTGCTTCAATAATTTTCTGTTTGCTTTTTAGACAACAAATTTGCCAAGAGGTGGTGCTGCTGCTGCACTAAATCCCATGTATTAGTCTTGATTTGAGAAAGGAATGCTAGCACTTGTATTTCAACATCCCAGTAATTCCTCAGGCTCTAAAGAAAAATACTGTGAAATGTTACTCGGGTATAATTTTTTCCATGTATTCCTGGGAAGATATTTACAATAATTAATCAGGATCTTTTATTTTAACAATGTTATTGTGCTTGTATATAACACTTCTCAAAACGATTGGGCTTGGGAAGGATCTTGGACTATCTGACTTTTCTTGCCATAGCCTCTTGTGATATGTAATGAACATTTTCTTAATACTCATTGAAGTAACTATTTCCATACATAATGCTTGGAACAGAGAGACAGAAAAATGGCTTATCTGAGTCATGTGGGGAATCTTCATCAAGGCAAGGAATTAAATCTGGGTAACCTGTGTCATACCTAATTTACTCACTGTTGGTCAGGCGCTCCTTCCTTAGAGAATAATTTGGGAAAGGATGCCTGTCCTGCCTGGCAGCAACAAATACATCAGTGTAACATCACAGTGAACAGGAATGTGGTTATACTTCCTCTGTCCTCTTTTCCAAGAGCAATGAGGCATAGCTATTTTATTGCGTGTGTTGTCATTAGTCAGGGCTACTGCTTGTTTGTCTGAGGCTACCAACAAACACAATGTGATTCATGCAGAACTGCTCAAGGGATGGCTTGACTCCAAAAGCACAGTTTAGCCTTTATTTGGCAGTTGTTTGCTTAATGCAGAAAAATGTGTATGAAAGCTATGAAAAATGAATCTGTGCTGTAACACACAGCTTGTAAAATCCACTTGATTTATCCCGCAGAAGCTATTGCAGTACAAAGGAATAATGAAGACAATGCCTGCCTTCATTTTCCTTTATTTTTTAGTTATGCTGTCATCTTCCGTATTATTGCAATGGATTCTGGCCTACATGGAGTCATCATAACTAATAAAATGTCTTTATAATGAAAGATGATCTGTGATGCTGAGCTTTGAAAAGGACTTTTTTTTTTTTAATCTAATGGTAGCATATGTGGAATTTTCATTCCCTTGCATGATTACTCTGATTTAATCCTGAACCGTATGGGAGAGATGCAGTGGCTTGGAGTAGTAGAGCATTTGAAGAGGCACCGTTACCACTCCATAAGTAGGACATCGACTGTAAGTACTGTTGTAGGCTGAAATTGTCTCCGTCCTTTGTTCTATGGGTAATCTAAAGTAATGGTTTCCTTCTCAGTGCCTCTGAATCTCTGGAGATCTTTGGGCCATTTCCTTGAGGTTCTTGGCTTTGAAGAAGGTTATCAGAGAAAGGCAAGCTGATTGTTTAAATGTGGTATACACGGACTGCCATTTCCAAAGAAAAAATAAATATATTAGGGTTTTAAAATGTAGGAAAGTTTAAAAATCGTTGATCTGAATGATGCTCCCTGCAGAAACTGGAAGTGCAAGGGTGAGTAACACAAATGTGAAAGTACAGAAACAAAAGAGCTTCATGCTGGGAAGGAAGCCCAGATTCTCTGACCCAGCTGAATAGGGCTAAGAAGACAATTGCCTGGAAACAATTGGATTCATCTCCATTAGCATTTTAATTTGTATTGAGTGCACTTTTGAAGAGAATCTCCCAACTATAGCCAATTTCTCTGCTTTGGTTCAGAGTGGTCTCAGAGCACCTGAACTAAAACCATCTCAGAAGAAACCAGGCTGGAAGAGGTACTCCATGAGCATACGTCACCCATTTTAGTTCATAGCGAGCATGCAGGAGACAGGACTGGATTAGATGTAATCTGAAGGAAACCCCCTGAAATGCCCATGGTCTGAGCATCAGGTTCTCAGTGACAGGGCTTTTGGTCTGCGGGTATACTCCGGGTGGTCACCACTACTTGCTCACAGGTACAGCTTAGTGTGCAATGGGGTTCCACTGCTGACCATGGTCCAGCTATGGACAGTCTTCATGTGGAAATGTGTGACAGCCTGCATGCTTTCAAGGTAGCCTTCTCAGAAACAGGTTGGCTCTTGGAGGTGTTTCTGTTGTAGGTAAGACCTGGATAGGCACTAAGTAATCCCATCATTGCTGGGGAGAGAAGAGCACTGCGCTGAGCTGAGCTCCAGCCAACCACAGTGGCCAGCATGTAACGGGTGGGCCCTGCCATTGAGAAAAAGGATAGTTGAAGGGCCAGGGCCCAACTGGATGACCAGCAAGAGAGGAAAGGTCTCAAGAAACTTGAGGAATACAGCCTTCTCCCTGCTGCAGTCCCAGTTGTGCATTATTGTTCTCCTAAAACAAGCATACTGTCTTACCCAAATGTTTTATTTTTTAAATGTGCAGGTCCTGGTAAACACAAGTTGGTTTAGCTTTCCTACATAGTGTGAATAATTCTCTTCATTCCTTGATACTGCTTCCTTCAGGGTATTTAAACTGTTTTATCATCTCCCTTCAGGCTCCTTTTATCTGACAGTATATATTAGACTCCTGATTTCTCTATTTTTATGTCACAGTCTCCAATCTTGCTTTCATTTATTTGCCTCTGTCTTTAAATATGTGGGATAAGCTAGCATACGGAATAGAAAACTTCATATAATTCTAGCTAGATCATTACTGCATCATACGAAGTTTCTCAGGATTTATCTTGGATTGTTTTAAAGACACCTGCTGTTCCAGTTTCTTTCGCATACTCAGCTTTGTTAAATTATATATCTAACAGGGGTTTTTCATGGGCTTTTGTTTGTTTGTTTTTATTTCAAGCGAGATGTACAGAAAATGTTTTCATTTAAATGACAAGTTAAAATTGTCTGAAATATTTTGTTTCGTTTTAGCTTGGTATTTTTTCTCCATTGCTTACGAAGAAAGTCTGCAAAGTCTTCAGTCCTGCAACAGGACTGGTATGGATGCCTTTGCACTTGGGCATAATCTCATTAGTATCACCAGGACATTTTACAAGCATTAAGGTGCACCAATATAAATCCAATTAAGGGATTAAAACATGACTATGACAACACACGAACCAAGAAAATCCTTAGCTAAGGAAGGGATGCATGGTTGGAGGATGAAAGGCAGCAGGCTACGTGGAAATGAGACATTCACAGGATTTGGAGAGGTCGTGAAGCCTCTCTGTCCAGAGGTTTCCAAGATCAGACTGGATAAAGCTCTGCACGACCTGGTGTGACCTTATAGCTGACCCTGCTTTGGGCAGAAAGTTGGACTAGAGACCTCCTGAGGTCCCTTCTAAGCTGAATTTCCCTATGATCCTATGAAAAAGAATGGCTACAGATGTACATGGTTATGTATGGGAAAATATTAATAGCCCACAGGAGTAAATCAGTGTTTGCTGAGCTTCCTTCATAGTCAACATTACATTACAAGATCAACATTCATAAGGTTTGTACAACCTCATGAAAGAACAGATTTTCATTTCTGTTAACAGTTAGGATCAAGCAATTGCTCCCATAATACATTCTGCTTCACATCTTCAAATGACAGAACCAAATTTACAAATGTCTATAGATGTTTATGGTTGAAAATAGAGCCTGATTTTGGAACCACAGCACATTTTATAGGTAGCTTGCTGAAGCAAATATCCTTTTATGTGACAATTTGAATCAGTCAGGATGCATCACTGTGAAGGGGCTGGGGCCATAAAACGTAACAGGGCATAGACTCCCTACTAAAGAATCTTCTAGTCTGCTTTAAAATTGTATAGCATTTTATACTCCTGTAGCAAATTCTATAGAACCTTTCCATAACGGTGTGTTTTGCTTACTCAGAGAGAATAACCTCATGTCCTGAACCATCAAAACTACTGGGTTTTTTTTGTATAGATGTATTTTTCAGACCATTTTCCATCGAAGTATAAATTTAGTCGAAGGCTGCTTGGCATATAAAGTCGGAAGAGATCGTGACACTAGACAGCACAGAACAGACTGATGAGGTAATTCTTGCTTTAAATCAAGAAGGAGGGGATCAAGTATATTACACCATGGTAGAATGAGATGAAGGATGTCGATGTACTCAGGTTGAAGCCACTGGAAAAATAAACTTAGTTAAACAGGAATAAGGCACTGATTTATCAGAGAGAAAAGTTTTATATGTAAACGTGCATGTTATCCGCAAGGGTTTCCATAGAGGAAAACTGACTGAAGAAACCACCTCTTGACTTGTGCTTTGACCTGCAATTCACTCAGCTCCATTTTGCAGTGCAGTCAATCAGATGTGTTGATTCCTCTAGCCACAGGGTTGCTGCCCGTTTTCCTTCTTTCCTCCCTCCCTTCTCCCATTCAATTTTATTTTCCTTCCTTCCTGTCTTTCTGCCTTTTTCCCCTCCTTTCCCCTTCCCCTTCCCCTCTGTCTCACGTATCTGTAGAATAACAACCTAAGGATATGACTTTGCTGAACATCCGGTATGTTACTGCTATATTAATACAGAAGGAAAGGGAACGAACCATAATAGCATTGACAGATCAAGAAAAAAAATTGGTTATGTATCACATATAGGAGCACAGTACTCAGAATAACATGGGGGGTTTTTTTATTTCTAAGGAAGAATTGTAATAGTGTGTAAATTAAAGACAGAAGTACCAGAAGAATGGGGGCCTAGACTGCTGCATGAATAATACTTCTGTAGCTCTGAACAATGAATGTAAGAGTTTGTCAGATGGCTCGTACAGCCACCCCTATACCGGTCATATAGGAAACCATATCCAGTTCCAGACATTTAAAATGTCCATTTGGGGCTTTCTGTTCAGGAAGTGTTCCTGACAACCTAACACACTGGTGAAAGGAACGTCAGAAAATTGAACACAGACAACATTGTTGAGTCCACCTGGACGAGTGTGGGAGATGTAGTTCCTCACCTTTCACAGATGAGTCAACTGAGAACATAAAGTCTGATGTTCTTTAAATTATGAAAAAAATTATTAATTGTCTTATGGCTAGAGACCGTGGCAGGGCTTTCTGTTTTCTTTTCGTGTATGGTGCTGAAAATAATTGAGCAATGAAAAATCCTGCTTAGGACTATAATAACAATTAATCAAAATTGAGCATGTTATAAAATATGGCTTGGATGTTCATCCGATGCAAATCAGCTTTTGTTTGAAATCAATAGAGCTGTGGCAATTTATGCCAGCAAAGGGCTTGGCTCTTTTTCTTTTGAATGAATAATATACCCACGTATTCATTTTTCTTTCTTACACGAAGTGCCAGATTTCAACCTGTTCATTCATATAAAACTGTGGAACATGACCAGTTGTAATCCACCCAGTCTGCCATAATTCAGTGCTTTCTAGAATAGGGTTTGTCATTGTCCATTTTTCTTTTCAGTGTCACCCAGATGAAATAATGTAATTGTGCATTTAGTCATACTGCTAGTCTGAAATTAAAAGTTAATTTAAAGGACTGGAATTTTTCTTATCTGTGCCTCCAAAAATCTGGTGTAATGCTCATGAAGTCTTGTGTGTCACAGTAGTGTGAAATAACTCCTGCCCTTGGATACTTACTGACATGAAAGAAAACAGTGGATGAGGAGCTGGTTTTTGACAGAAGTGGAGAAGTACTTTGTGAGAAATAGTACTGCAGCACTTTAGCAGCAGCATAGCAGATCTCAGTGGGACACCTTAGAGGGGGGAAGATTATATTTTAAAACAAAGCTGATTTCATTCGTTCATCCACACATTCCCACAAGCCCATGCAACACCAAAACATGTATGTCCAAAGAGTCTTTGGAGCACCAAGATGCTGGTGTGCAGGCAGGCAGACTGAGATTCCTTGTGGTAACATAGAGGGCAAAAGAAGTAGGCCAGTTTCTCTTCACATCCTCTGGGTTCATCTTAGGTTGATGATTTTGGATATACCTTTTTGGTTCACCTTATAAACCGACAGAGATTACCAACCTGTGAGTCATCAGGATTTACTCACTGTATTTGTTTCCCAGTCTGGGTATCCTGAGAAGAAACACAGAATTGTGCTGGGATCTTAATGACCTCCTGATCTAAGTGACATCAACACATGTCATTCTTCCAGCCCTCCTCCTGCTGTGTGATCCTTGTGGTGCTCCCACACTCATACGGTTTTATCATACCAATCTAAACCTCTCTACTGCAATTCTGTACAACATGAGATAGATGCTGTTCTCCTAATGTTTAATGTAGACTTTTATGATGAACTGTGATGCTCAGAAATAATGTGAATTAGGGGCATTATAGAACTGATATCCAACTCTTGTCATAAATTGTCATATTATATATCAGTATATCATCACTGGTGTATTACTTCCCACTTGAAGGAATGTTGCAATAGCAGGACTGTTACAGACTTGAAGACAAAGGTACATTAAGCTTGTTTCTCACTTAATCCATGGTTGAGTAACATGGGTAATTGCTGTTAAGAAGCATTAACATAATCTTCATCTCTTCTTATGTTTGGGGCTGAATTAATCTCATCTAACTATAGACATCTGCAGTGCTGACATTACTTTTGAGCTAACCGAAGTTCTGTGTTAGTGGTGAAGAGAAGCGGGCACTTCTAAGGTGCAGTACTTTTGACTTTAGCATGAGAAAAATAACACCTAAAAATGTTTATTTTCCCCCACTGACTAAAGGCTTCTAAAAGAAGCCTGTAGAGAGTAGTTGAAATACAGAAATCTACATTTAGTTAGTAAATATCACCCCAAATATCTGCTTTGTGTCCTAATGGCCCCACAACTATTATTGTGACCAGGTGCGGACCAAATAAAATTTGCCTGTTGCCCCCAGAAGAGTCACATTAGCAATGGAAATATTTCTGGAATATAAAGAATTTGAATTAAAGTGTCTTTTCCATATGTATAGGATGCAGGGATTGACTTCCTTTGGGGTATAATTAAATGTATTTCCATTTAGTGTGGGGAGACAAAATACATTTCTGCAAGGGGAGGATTTGATCCAGAATCTCAGTTTTTCATCTGGCACATGATAAAAGTCAATGAAATGTCTCCTGCACATGAGAGTATTTTGTATTCAATTTGCTTCTTAATGTTAACTAAACTGATAACCCGTTTAGGTGCGAACTCCTTTTGCAGGTGGAGATCAGCACCCATCACAGTGATCAATGGCAACTGCATTGTAGCTGCTGTATCTTTAGTACTTTGGTTTTCAGTGGTGACTACTATAGTTTTGAACTACTGTTGCTCTGCTAGTTTTAAGGGTGAGATTTTAGTTTTTTCCAGATGATGGATGCTGATCTTTGTCATCACTGCTGCTAAATTGCAACGGCTGTGCAACTCCTGTTCAAGCATCCTGGCCAAGAATTGCAAATGTGGCTACTAATTTCCAGTGCTCACTGTGAAATACTTGTGTCCAGCCAGAATGGTGTGGGTCTTCCTGATGACATGGCTGACAGTTCCATACTGATGTTTGAATATCCTAGTGGGACCAAAATAGTGCTGCATGCCAAAGTGTAAGCAATTGAATCCTGCTCCAGCTGCTTTTGAAATTCTTGGACAAAAATACCAGACAGAGGTTTTTTTGAGCCCTGTTTCAGTAAGGTAAAGGAGAAAGTAAGTAATTTGTCATGAATGGGATTCCCTTTGAATGACTCAAGGCTCATTCCTCTACTGAAAGCCACCTTTCCCACCCCCTCAAAAGCCCAAACCGCAAGCTTTTTTCAACATGTGTAATTACTACTAAATCTGATCCAGATGTTAAGAAATAGCAAACTGGTATTAAAAGCTCAGTGGAAACATTTCAGTGAAATGCAGTGAAGATGATCACAAATGTCTATTGTCCAATGCTACACTGCAAATGCTGATTCAATTTTTGACTGTAGCACACATGTTAACAAACCAAGCCTGATTCTTTCTTTTTTTCTCTATCTTTTCTTCTGTTTTGCTTAATGTTAATTTTTTTTGTACAAAAGACCTTAGCAAGTCATCCGCTTGTGATGTTCAAAGAGCTTGCCTACAGGAAAGACTGAGTTCTTTGAAAAAGCATGTAGGATCAGGAACACTGGTTAATATTTACTGGCTTACAAGAACAGATGCTAAAGAATAATTGGTTGCACAGCAACATGAAAGTTATAATATTGCACAAAACTACAATTAGTCCTTAAGACATTCCACTGTTCCTAACATGTACTGCCAAAGTAGATAAAGAAGAGAGAGGATCAGAGACAAGTGCTCCTTCAAAATAAGAGTTGAGAGCAAAAGGAGCAATTGTACCATGTGCCATTTGAAATTGAGAGAAATTGTGTGAGAACAGTGAAACTTACAAAGCTCCTGGAAGCATGCTCAGTGCCAGAACTCTGCTGCAGAATGGACTCCTAGGAAGTGAAAATGGTCAGCAGCACAGGCATTCAAGGGCAGTGCCCTGTGTTGGTAGCAGTGTGAACAGTGTATTTCAGAGGCAAATCTAGAAAGACTACTCAGTTTCTGGGGCAAGCTCTTTTTTGTATAGAAGAGCTACTGATATCACTGCATGAAATAGGTTTGCTGACTGCTTACACAGCCTTTCTATAAAAGAATGAGCATATGCTATGGCTTTGCTCCTTGTATATCCCATCATCCCAAGTCAGTATCATGTAAAGATGCTGTATGTAAATGAAGAAACATGGTTTAACTTCCTTGTCAGGAAAGTCTACTGGATTTTTTCATTCTTCTCTTCATTCTTCTCTCTTTAGAGAAGAACTTACTATGTCTGCAGAGCGGTAGCCTTGACAAAAACTAAGAACCAATTTTTGGGTTCTCAATTTTTGGGAACCCAAAGGAAGTCCTTGAAGTAACATTCTCAGTAATGCTTCCCGTCATGTTGAATCTATTCTTCTAGTGCGCACCAAAATTGACAACACACTTTTTCTGTGCTGTCTTAGGCCCCTGTTCAGCACTATTGCTAAGTCGAATACTATGTTTTTAGCTGTATTGGAGAATGCTGATTGCAGGTTCTGTTACATTATGTCAGTACTCTTGTGTCATTAGTGCTACACTTTTATATTGCTTATCATAATTTCTCTCACCTACTGTAGTCCATGCTGAAACTTTGCACATCACTGAAGAGGTCTCGTTCTCCTTAAGTATGCACTGCATTAGAGCCAATGGCTCAATAGCAACTGGTTGCAATATCAAGCCCTGAAATTTGAAATAACCTTTGCCAAATTCATAGCCAATGAAATCACGATTATTATTCCTATAGTTTCTCCCATCTATAACCAGAAGTCTGAAGAGCACATTTGGAATACTACATTACTTAATGAAATCTGAATGTTATATGTGCTGTATACTGCTGCAAAATGAATAAGGCAGAACATATTCAGTATTCCTGGGCAGAACATGTGATTGATGCTAAGGACAAATCTTGCTTGACTTCAAGACATCTCTTTTAGAAGCTGTGTCACAGCCTCTCTTCCAAACCCCTATCATTCTTAATTAGATTACAGCAAATATTGATAGAGAACAGAATAGATAGCCACACGGTGGTGCTTTGTCAGGACCTCTCTGGATTTGTGCTTTCATTGCATTCTTATGTTTTCATGGGCCAGTGTGTAGAAAGAAAATGCCTAGATGCTGTTGTGCTGCATATTTCACGTCAGAAACGCTGGAAGAATATTCAGGGGTGGAGGGGGAATTCTTTCTGCAAAAGGCCAACATAAGCTGCGTATGTCATGTAAACTCTATCCCATGATACCAGCATGACTTAAATAACTGAAGGTCCTCTGATAGCTGTCTTCATAGAATAGCAATTTTTACCTGCCCTAACTGAAGCAGCTATAAATTTGAAGACCAAATCTCAGTGAATCATCACAGGCTCCTTCTATATTCGGGCTGTGATTCTGTGATTCATGTCATGCTAGCACAGAAACTTTTAAACCAGCTCCCAGGTCTCAGAAGTTTCAGAAGTCACCTGTTCACAGGCTTCTGCACTATGTTTCCAGGACCTTGTTATTACAGCCTTTTTAACAATTTCTTTCAAGTGCTCAAATATAGTTATTCCATAATACTAATGAGCAGACTTTCACTGCTGACAGATGTGGTAGTGATTTGAAGTTATTGCCAAGACTTCTGAATGCTCAAGAAGGTGGAAACCCGAAAGATAAGGTTTTTCAATATGTGAATTGGCACTAAAGTGATTTAGACAAAGGCATTAGGTGATGGAAGAAGGAGGGAGTCTAAGTTCAGTGCATGAATGTGATTCGCATTCATTGAACCCAGCTGTTTCGTACCTGATATAACTTGGTATCAATAGGAAGAACCAGCACCCGTGTTTACCACCCACCTCACCTTCCACAGGGATTTTCACATTAACAATTGTAATGATTTATTATTGACAAACATCACAAAGTCTCTTGGGGCTGTATTTTGACTGTTCCTAAGCTGCCTAAACAGTCCTATGTGCAAAGTCCATTGCAAGATAACTCTTGCATTGGGTGCTTTGCCTCAAAGGCACTGGGACTATTTTTCTCTTTCACTGTATATGAAGCCAAGACCTGGAAGTTGTGGACAATAACATAGGCTAGCCACCTGCCAGAGTGCCACCCACCGTAGTAGTTATGCCAAAGTTCAGCACCTATATTAAGTGGTTTGAATGTGGCCTGGAGTGCCTTTTCACTTGAAAATCAATTGCTAATAACAAAATCCCTAGGTGGGCTTTTCTTGCTCTGAGTAGTAAACTCTCTTACTTTAGAAAACTGGTTTCATGGTTTAGTTAGTAATTATTACTTAATTATTACTCTCTTTCCTGATAATGTGGTTTAGATCAACATTTCATTTCACAGTACCAAAGTGAGCAAATGCTGTTGTGCAACTCAGCCTTCCCATACAATAACAGTACCACCAACAGCCTTCTTTGGGATAAGTAGCTGAGACCAGTTTATGCTACAAATGAACATCAGAGCTATATATTTTTTCCTAGTAAACAGAGACATAGCAACCTCACAACTATAATTTGATTTCTTAATAGTAAATAAACCAATCTCTCACTTTGTCAGTCAGCAGTGGAACCTGATATTCCCTGGACTCCAACTCTGATAATAGTGTTTATTATATACCCCCAGAGGCTGTTCCCAGCCTGATCTAACAGGCATTAACATCAACCAATCTAGTTGGTAAATAGCTCTGAGATGCTCTATTGCCCAGCTCCCTGGTACTCTACTTTACTGATGTACTAACACCAACCACTTTTAACCTTCTACTGACAGAGGGAATAAGTCATGGAACATCTCTTTCCTAAAACAGGGAAGTACTGTTTTCATTTAATTTCTTTTGGAGGGTAGTTTGATCTCAGAAGTGCTAGTGGTGTTGGAAGCTAAGGGCTGGTGCTTGAATATGTCTAAACTGTGACAACTCTAGTAGATGCAGAGGAGCTATACTGACTTACACCAGCCAACGTGATAGCCCAGAGCTTAGGGAAGAGGTATTTGCTGGGCTGTAGCACTCCAGCCTTCCTCTGTGTGATCAGTGCAGTGCTGGTGGCAGCAACTCTCAGGAAGAGAAAACAGCTTACTCTGGTCTTCTCATTTCATGCTCTCCTTGCTGAGATCACACACAAAAAAGAGGTTTGGCAGGCTTTAGTTTGAATAATAGGGTTTGCAGAGTGAATCCTTGTTCCAGAGGTTTCCCAAGGCATTAGGGGAATGCAGCCTTCCTGCTCCCACACAGCAGTGCTGGGTAAAAAAATGCTCTACATCATGGGAAGAAGGGGATGTTATGCCAGGGTGTCATGGCTGTTTAATAGGAGGTCAGAATCCTAATCTAAAGGCAGATGGAGGCTTATGGATAGAAGATTTCAGTATAAGACTCGATGGCTATGCCAATACAGACACATCCCTTTTATGAGTGAGGCAAGGAGACAAAGTAAGACATCTTTGAGCTGTTATAAAAAGAATGTTTGGAGCAAGAAAAAAGTGGCCTTGCTAAAACCTGAACTAAAACTCCAATCTGTGCTAAGAAACATTTCTGTGGGGGCATAGATGGAAAGAGCCTTTGCCATTAATGCTGGAGTACATGTCCTGTTCAGGACCCAGCTATGATGGAAGAAGAGATTTACACCACCGTCGTTCCTCCTGCTAGTGACTGTTGTTCCTGTAGTTCTGCTTTTGTGACATAATTGCCTTTAACCAAAAGAAGCGGGGTTAGAATAAGCAGTGTTATACCCATAATCAGTGCTACTGTGAAGCAAATTGAAAAATGCCATGTAAACTACTCAAGTGGTGGATGGCAAGAGTAACATCCAGCAGCGGTGGCATCATCTGTGGGGCAGCTTGTCTGCTCTTGTCTTTGAGAGTCATAGAATCATAGAATCATAGAATCATAGAATCGTAAGGGTTGGAAAGGACCTTAAGATCATCTAGTTCCAACCCCCCTGCCATGGGCAGGGACACCTTGCCCTAAACCACGTGGTTCAAGGCTCTGTCCAACCTGGCCTTGAACACCGCCAGGGATGGAGCACCCACAACCTCCCTGGGCAACCCATTCCAGTGCTTCACCACCCTCACTGTAAAGAACTTCTTCCTTATATCTAGTCTAAACTTCCCCTGTTTAAGTTTGAACCCGTTACCCCTTGTCCTACCACTACAGTCCCTAAGGAAGAGTCCCTCCCCAGCATCCTTGTCAGTGAAGTTGCAAGATTAGCTGCAAAATGTTTCATGGGAGAAAGTCTGGTAGAGTGGACAGCTGGTTAAAAACATGGAATATCCCTGTTGTTTGGTCTTCTCACCTCTTCTCCCATGTTCTCTTTGTGTTTCCTTCCCTGCTCCTCTTTCTGATACACCCTCTCCTCTTCCTGCTTATCAATAAATGTCTCTATGCCTTGAAATCCCTAAGTTAATTTTCTTTTTCCACTTCTCCCTTTCTCCAAGTTTTTCTGCAAAGAAGGTAATCCCTTGTGTCCACAGAAGATACCTAAATTTCCTCTGCTGAAAGGAGCTATTACAGGCAAGACCTTTGTTTTTTTAATTATTTCTAATTTGTTTTTCAAAGCCAGTATGTAGCTTGAAAGGTCTTTATAAATCACAGCAGAGTACAAAGACAATCTTTGGTATCTGTTAACTGCATTCAAAACTAACCTGACTGGAGAATCCAGGTATATTGCTTGAGGAAAAAGAGGAGAAAAAGAGGGAAACTTGTTTTTGTCTAAATATGCCCTTTAATTAAATTAGGTTGTAGGTATATTGTAGACAGCATGTAATGTGCTTAAGCAAGTGCTACATATGTGGGCTTAGTACCTCTATATTTTTGGAAATCAGGTACTTGAGTTGCATTTGACCAGGAAATTTTCACTCATGGAATTGCTTGGTCACACCAATAGATGGCAATCCGTCTTCACGTCCCTTTGCTTCTTCAAAAGTGAGCTAAAAGGTGAGGAGGAAAGGAAGAAAACAATTTTTCTCAAAAGCTTTCTCTCTTTTATGTGTTAGAGTTTCCAAGCTAAATGTTCAAATGCCCTGGAAATGAGAAATTATCTGAAAACTAGTACACTGTATGCTACCACAGCACAAATTACCCCATGCTGTCCTGTCAGATTTAATCTGCCTGAATCGGTTTTGGAAGGGATGATATGGGATTTAGTTACCATGTGCGCTAGTAAACTGAGATTAGCAATGTTCTTGATATTATTGCGTATTTTAATCTATGATTCAGTTTATTGCCTGAGTTCTACATTGTGAAATCTTCAATAGATGTCAAAAAGATTAGGAAAAAAAAAAAAAAGAAAAGAGAAAGAAATCTCAAGTCATATAAAGGATCCTGATCTTCCCATCTGATTCTGTGCTACAGTACAGTAATTCAGCAGTAACAGCAAAGAAAATATCTCACTGTCAGATTAGCAGATGTGACGGTAAAATTAAACCCTGGCTGTTTCACTTGGTCACTCTTCTGTGACTGTGAGAGCAGTTGTGGAGCTTGGAGCTAGTTCGTCTGTTTCTGATGGCCTCAGTTTTGCTCAGAGAATCTGATTGTTGCATTAATGTAACCTTTTTACTCCCTTTATTTGCTCACACACTACCACTACATCCACAGAGCCATGGGCGTATGAGATTTGTTTTAGGAGATATTTCCTACAAGAACTAATTTCGTTGCTGCTGATTTGGTTAAAAAGTGAAAAATAAAACAAGTTGGATGTGTTTGCTCTGACTGTGCAGTTCCCTCCACCCGGGAGTGAGCTGGGGCCAGGAAGTTCATAGAATCATAGGATCACAGAGTGGTTTAGGTTGGAAGGGATTCTAAAGCTCATCTAGATCCAAACACCCTGCCACTGGCAGGGACACCTTCCACTAGACCAGATTGCTCAAAGCCTGGTCTGAACAGTGTTGTCTTGTTGATCCAGAGGGTTCCTCTTGCTGCCCTACACAAAGGATAAGGCTTTATGTGTAAAACCACTAAATGGGGATAGCAGTTTCTCCTTCTGGCTTGATAGAGCTGGGACAGAGCTGCATGGATGCCAGGAGGCAGGATCCTCACTGGAAAAACAGAGGCACGTCACAGGGAGCCAGCCAGCCATGCCGCAGCTGGCCACAAAGACTTGAGGCTTCAGCAACACTCAGCATCCACTGCACACTGCTGCCTGAAAGGCTGCCATGATGGCATCTGCCATGGGCTCTTCACCCACCGTCCTCCAGTTCATCCACAGCCCTTCCTCTGGATCTTCCCTCGCAGATCTGCTTCCTCCTGCAGCTTTTGCACTGGATTCTATCTTTCTGAAGAGCGGGTGTGTCTCATTTGGTTTGGCATTATCCTGAAGCCCCAGGCTATTTGGAAAGAAATTGTACACTTTGACACTATATAGAATCATTGAATGGTTTGGGTTGGAAGCAACCGTACGATCATCCAGTTCCAACCCACCTGCCATGGGCAGGGACACCTCACACTAGACCATACCGCCCAAGACTCTGTCCAGCCTGGCCTTGAACACAGCATACATACTTTTTGTTGTTAAATTCTCATCATCCTGTAATTTATTCTGTCCTTCCTTTCACCAGCAACAACAATATTGCAAATCAGTAAACAGACTTTAACCTAGAGCCATTGTTAACTGGGGAATGCAGGTAGTGCTGAAAATAAATTACATCTACTAGCAGTGCACAGCATGAAGCCAGAGGTTTCTTCTGTGACCCTCCTCTTTATGAAAAATAGTGCCTTGTATATAAAGAAGAGCTATCTTCTTTAAGTTGCAAGTATTTGTTTCTGTGGGGTGTTCATAGCTGGTGAATAGAGCTGAGGCTGGAGAGGATATTGCAGATGATGGCAGCAATAGGGCAGGTAGAAGAGCAAGCTAAAAGAAAACTAAGTTTCATTCACAGTTTACCCATTCTTCAGGTTTCCAGGAAACACGTTGTGTTTCCTGAAAATAAAATGGTATAGAAACTGGCATAAAGCACTTTGAACTGTTCTTTTCCTTTCACAGCATTTCTGCTCTGGACGTATGGTGTCATTTTATGTAGACATTTTGTGTACTGCATGCATGTCAGAGGGTAGGCGGTTTTTCGTAGTAGGCCATCCATTTACTTCCAGAAGAAACATTATTCCACCTCTTCGCATTTTGTGAAGCTTTTTCCTTTAAGAAAAAACCCAAAGCTCCCCCAAAAGCCCCCACCACAGTCAAGCATTATGTGAAGTGGGGAGAGAACACAGAAAGCCTGGCCTTCAGCTTCAGAGATGAATTGCCATAATGTGAAGCCAATACCAGATGAACTGCTGAAGGGTTGCTGCTTAAGCCTTGATACCATTACCTCTCATCTTTGACCTGAAGGGATTGATGACTTCCCTCTGGAGTGTTAATGAACTTGCTGAGATTTTCTGCAGCAAAACTGTGGGCATGAACTTCCTCTTGTCTGAAAGAATGGAGGAGAAATCTTGGGGCTTGTTTTCATGGCTCCAGTTAAATTGCTGATACAGGGGATTTTGCCATCTCTGTAATGAACGGCAGCAAAATGTACCAGTACAATAAAATGCAGGGCAAGGGGAAATGTAAGGAGGGAATGAGGAGAAGGGGAAAACACATTAGTATTGTTTTCCTGCTTTCAGAAACATATTTGCTAACACAATTAATAAATATTAACAAGGCACAAGTCTCCATGTGACCCCCAGCCAGTTCCCCAGTAGATCCATGGCACTCTGATCCAAGTGAAAGGGTGTCAGCTTCGTTAATGGCAGCATTCTCCAGGTACACACAAATTAATCAAGCATGTTATAAAAAGTTAACAGGTATAAAATTAATAGGTTATTTTCACTATCTTTTGTAGATATTTCTAAATAAACCAGAATGCTTGTTCCTGGAGCTAGAGAGCAAAGTCCAAAAACCACGGAGTCAATAGTTGTCTTTTTATTCATTTTCAGTGAACTTTTGAGCAGGATCTGGTGGTATAAGCAAAGGAGAGAAGTGTGGCCCTGGGTACAGCACCAGGCTTACAAGACTCAGCTTTAAAGCCAGACTGCTCATGTGCTGCACCTTTACAGGTCACTTCACTCGCCATGCCTCAGTTTCCCTCAGCAGCTCTTTCCATGTTTCTTCAGGGTGGGATTGACTCTGCTTAGTGGGGATTTGCTGAACCCCAGTTGTGAGGGGCATGCGGATTTTCTGGGAGACCATCAGGGGTACTGTAATGCAGAATGCCAGGCTCTGATTTGTAATCACAGGTTGGGAAATTCCTGGGCAGCAATCAAAGCCTAGGGTGCATTGCCAGCATCATCACACTCTGTTCTGTTTCATTGCAGGCCTTTGGCATTTCCAGTTTTGGTTCTGCATCCCTTCTGTGAAGAGATTGTCAGTCCCACCAAACAAGGGTAAAAGGACTTAATACAAGCAGTTTTCAAAGCAAATGTACAAAACATCAGTTCATGCAGCATTGACTGTATGAATGCTCTTTCAGTGTTGCTAGCTCAGCCACGCTGCATGTTCTGTTTGTTTCATAGTGTGCTTGCACATTTAATGTATGAGTTTGAAAAGGAAAAACTGTCTTAAAGAATGTAACTTCACCTGTCATCTGGGGAAAGTTACCTTGTTAATTTTCTATTGTTCAGCTTTCTGAGCTCTTGAGGAAAAGCATCAGGAGATTTATCCCTGCCAAAGAATATGGCCTTTGCTGAACTGAGAAACACAGCATGCAGTTTCTGTCTTAAACTGACTGTTGTATCAGTTGACATCTTAATGCAAATGTCCTCTGGCATAGTGCAAGAAACCAGAGGATTATGTTGGTTCATTCCCTAAAGAAATACATACTTCCACACAAGCACAGCTTTTCCTATAATGGAGGAATAGGAAGGATCCTTGCATTGGAATGACTGCTGTCAAATGGAAGCTACGTCTTCCACTGGCAGGGGCAGTGGGGCCATGACTGGTCTTGCAAGTGGAAGCAGGAATTATTCTGAGTCGTTACTTCTATTGAAGAGTCTCTGTTTAGCCAAGGATTTGTATAAGGGCGCAGGAACAATAAATAGATAGGTCGATAGATAGATAGGTAGATAGATAGATAGTCATATTAATTCTATCCTTATTCTAAGCTGAGACCACCAACATTAAAATGTTGCAGCACTTTCTCTGTAGCATCTTCCTTGGCAGAGCTAAGTTTCTGTGCATCCCCTAAATGTAGATTTCCATAATAGAGTACATAGTGATCTCTTTAACATGTTGCCTTGACCCTGATTTTTCTGGGTTTGTAGTATTGCTGGACTTAGGGAAAAAGTCCCTTTAAGGAAGAAAGCTCTATAAAGAAGCAATAAAACAATGATCCCTTAAGAACCAGAAGGGAGATACAGGATCCGTTGCAACCTCTAAGAAGAGATTATGCAAATCAACCTTTTTTTTCTGGGAAGGAGGAAGGGAGAGTTGCAAGCAAGCTGGTAAAATAGCTTCTGAGAAAGGAAGAATCCTTCTGTCATGCCAAGGGCAAGCACCTTTTCTTTCATTCTACCTCCTCGATGCTTTTCCCAGCTTCCTTCCTGATATCTCATGTCATCAGTAGATTAAAATTTATTGAGGGTTAGGACACAGTGAGTCCCTTCCTTTCCCCCACCGTTTTCATGTCTCAGTATAGTACATTCAGCCTTTAAATCCACTTCTGTTCCCCTTCAGGAAAACCTCCGGTACTTCCAGGGAATCTCTGGTGGATTTTCCCAATCTGCTTTGGCTGTTTTTCTCGAAAAGACTGTCTCTTGCATTAATAGCTCTGTCCCTAAGCTCCAGTGAGTAAACTTCGGATGGCAGTTTATGTCCAGATAATTTTGCAAAAGGGGCTTGTTTATGTAAACCTCTTCTGCCAAAGCAGCAGGACACTAAAGCATCCAGCAAGGATAGAAATATTCCAGTAATGGAGATGGGATGCACAATTTATTGTTGTTTCATGTTTTTATTTTACTAAGAACATCTGATACTTCCTGTAATAAGACTTTGCCTGTTAAGTGTAGCCCTGGCTGCTTGGGGACAGGGTGCACAGTGTGCCAGACATGAAAATAATGAATGTGTTTTTCCTGTACTCTTCCTAATGCTCTTTGTGCCTTAGCAGCCCTCAGAACAGCAGCTTCCATTAGAACTGGACTGTGATATGGAGAGTGGACACAGAGGGGGCACAATTACTGGGTCTGGGCAAGGAAGTGATGGAGAATGAGTGAAAACACAATCTGAAGGGTATGGATTGGAATTAGAGGGCAAGGAGCAGGTCTCTGATGCACTGGATGCAGGATGAGGATATCATGGATAAGGATCCAAGTTGGGATCTGGGACTGACTGGGCAAGGAGTCTGGAACAGAAGGAGCAGGGAGTTGAGAACTGGATACGGCTGATGACTGATGGCTGAGAAGCCTAAATGGAAACTGGTGTGGCCTGGATGAGGAAAAGGGATGAGGATGAACTATGTGGAGTGGGATGGAGAGCAAGAGGAGAGCGGGGTACTGTGGGTCAGGGTAATGTGAGTCAGGCTGTGGCGGGTGAAGGGAAGGGCAGACATTTCTGCATTCGCTTGCTGCTTGCTTGCCTGCACCAGGCAGGAGCACAGGCTGGGTTTTCCAGCCCGTTTCCTTGCTCTCTGCACATGTGAAGGCTTCCAGCAAAGACTCTTCTCCCCTATCCACACTGATTCACATCAAAGATGATGATCAGCTGTTGCTATCACTTACTCCATTAGTTTGAATTGGTTGAAAGCTATTTTGATATACTTACAGGATCTAGCCTGGCTTGAGCTCTATAATTGACAGCACATGATAGTAAAGCTTCTGGCTTTTTTTGATTGTGCAGTTTTGCCTGCACGTTGCAGCAAGAAATACTTTCATCAGATTCCATTCCTTCATTTGCACATTTCAAATTAATCTCTTGGATATTCTTACAAGCTGAATCTAGTCTGTTTATTTAGCTGGATAAATGTCTGATACAAAATCTCATTAGCCCAACAATTACCTTTGACACCACAGATGAACAACATCTCTTTGCCATGTAAATTAGGAAATCACACCAAGTCCCTTCCAGTTTCTAGAGGGCAGAGTTTTGAAAGACATTCAAAATGCAAAACCTAGTTAAAGTCATTAATATTTCTGTGGTGGGTACAGCCTGGATACCAGCAGACATAGGATTTTATTATAATTCCTCAGGATAAAGCTGTCCCTATGAATCATATGCAGACCAAAAGCCCAGTCGTGATATTAATCATTCCAGTTGATGATTCTTTCAGCTCTCCCATATGGCATTTCTTTGGAAAATAGCAAAAAAATTAAAAAAAAAAAGAGAAGAACAAGGACTGATCTTCAGAGGAATGGAAAATAGGAAGGCAAGCCCATTCTTTGCAGTACTTCTATTATCAGTCCCCATTATTAGCCAGCATTAAGCACTATTGATGCAAAAAATAATTTACTGTTCCAGAGATTTAGATTCAGGTCTTGATTCTTTCCTCCACTTATCCTGTATTGTCTCTGATATGGTGAAAAGACTCTCTGTTTAGTAAGTATGCATGAAGCTCAAGATGAGGGAGCTGGTGGAAGTGCTCACCCAGCCACTTCCCATTCCTGACTAACTAGGGAAGTCCTAGTTGACTGGAGGTTGGCAACTGCGATGCCCACCTACAAGAAGGGCTGGAAGGAGGATCTGGGGAGCTACAGGCCTGTCAGCCTGGCATCAGTGCTGGGGAAGGTTATGGAGCAGATTGTCTTGAGTGTCAACCAGGTGATCAGGTCTAGTCAACATGGGTTTGTGAAAGGCAGGTCCTGCTTGACTGACCTGACCTTCTATGACAAAATGACCCGTTTAGTGGATGAGGGATAGGATGTGGCGAATGGAGTTAAGTCTAGCTAGTGGCTATTCACAAGTGGTGTCCCCCAGGGCACAGCACTTGGACCAGTTCTGTTTAATATCTTTATCAGCGGTCTGGATGAGGGGATTGAGTGCACCCTCAGTAAGTTTGCGGATAACACCAAGGTGGGTGGGAGTGTTGATCTGCTGGAGGATAGGAAGGTTCTGCAGGGGCATCTGGACAGTCTAGATTGATGGGCCAAGGCCAATGGTATGAGGTTCAACAAGGCAAAGTACTGGGTCCTGCGTTTGGGTCACAACAACCCCATGCAATGTTGCCAGCTTGGGGAAGAGTGGCTGGAAAATTGCGCATGAAAATGGACCTGGGGGTGCTGATTGATGGCTGAACATGAGCCAGATTGTGCCCAGGCAGCCAAGGCGGCCAACAGCATCCTGGCCTGTGTCAGCAACAGTGTGTCCTGCAGGGCCAGGGCAGTGATTGTCCCCCTGAACCAGGCCCTGGTGAGGCTGTGCCTTGAATCCTGTATTCGGTTCTGGTCCCCTCACTACAAGAGAGACATTGAGGTGCTGGAGCGGGGCCAGAGAAGGGCAACGGAGCTGGTGCTGGGCCTGGAGCACAAGTGTGAGGAACGGCTGAGGGACCTGGGGGGGTTTAGTCTGGAGAAGAGAAGGCTCAGGGGGGACCTTATTGCTCTCTACAACTTCCTGAAAGGAGGATGTAGTGAGGTGGGGGTCAGTCTGTTCTCCCAAATTACAAGTGATAACATAAAGGAAATGGCCTCAAGCTGCACCAGGGAAGGTTTAGATTGGAGATTAGGAAAAATTTCTTCACTGAAAGAGTTGTCCAGCATTGGAACAGGCTGCCCAGGGATGTGTGGAGTCACCATCCCTGGAGGTATTTAAAGGATGTGTAGACATGGTGCTTAGGGACCTGGTTTATTGGTGCACTTGGCAGTATTATGTTTATGGTCAGACTCAATGATCTTATGGTCTTTTCCAACTTAATGATTCCATGATTGTAAGTCCCATTCATAGCCAGCACTGTTCTGGCTGTGACACTTGGTGGCTCTGACACTTTGCTGTTTTGAAAATGTAGTTGGAATCTTTTTGCAGTGACAGGCACTGGCATCTTCAGTGTTTGGTTTCCCAGTCCCTCAGCTCCTTGTACAAATATTATCCAAACAGAGCGCTTCTTGGAAGTGGGAGCTTTTTTAATGGGTTGTGTTTGTCCAGAGAACCTGTATAAGCTAACATGAAAGTGTGTGCGCACAGAAGAAAAAGAGCTTCGTATGAAGTTTTCCATTCATGTAGCAGTTTTGCTTCATTCTTTCTTAATAAGTGGAGCTATATAGTTTTTCCCACACAGTAGAAAAATAATTGGGTTTCAGACTGACATGCCAGGGCTTTGTTTATCCGGATGTTGCTCCTTTATGGTACAGCATCTCCTCTAATTCTGTAGGGCTGTTCTGGGCATCTGGGTCACCAGCAGCCTCATTGAAGTGTACAGGTACAGTATGCCCAGAGTGAAAACTGTGACTGGTAAAAAGAACACACTGTAATTAACTCTACAACAGATCTCAATCTGAGCTGATGTTTTTTAATATTTAAATTACATTTAACCACTCTTGTAAAGATGAGTAGAAAGCAGGAGAAGTAGAAAGAAGCCAAATAATGATGTGATTAATATTCACGCTATGAAGAATTCACTCTTCCCATCTGTCAGAGATCGCTGTATGTTCCATACCTATCTATCCATAAATCAGAAGAAGACTGTCAATTTGTAAAAAACTTAATTCTTTATTCAGAGAACTGCACCCTCTTCATGTTTTAGCTTGTTGTCTGTTATCTATGTTTCACAAACGTGGTTAATTGTCTGGAACTCTTTCTTGACTTTTTTGTGCAAATTTACTTTAAGCCTTGGTCAGAAAGTGTGTGTGCAAGATTGTCCTATTAAGTGTAGTAGATCTTGACTGTTAAGTGCAACTCTAATTTCTGCTGAAAGCAGTGGGATTTACAGCAATGGGCTTTAAAGATGGGCTTTTTGCTAGGCCTGGATCACTTGCTTAATCTCTACAAACTATATGGCTCTTGCTAAAGTAATTTCTTTGATCACTACACAAATCTTTTTGATTAAACAAATGTGGTCTGAGCCCAGAAGCCCTTTATTGTGAACATTTATACTGTTGTCCCCATGACCTGAGCAGTTAGTGTTTGGGGCCTGGCCAGGTTGTTTGCATTAGTGGAGAAATTGATGACAGGAATCAGACAGGTTTTTTGGTGCTGTCCTCCTTATTTACAATGAATATCCACTAAGTTATGCTTCCCTGAACATGGCAGAAACCGCTAGAGGCAGGTTTTGAACACAGTTTAGAAAACCAATACCTCAAATGCCTTTAACTTTGTGTATCTCTCAGGGTGACTGGCACAAAAACATTTCATTTGTTCACCACTGGCTTTTGTGTAGCTCCTTTGTCACCAAGATGTGTGTTCTTCCAAACACTGTCCTGCTGCTTTTGAGGTCGGACTCAGCCTACACATATTGGTCATGCTAAGGTTCACTCTTGCTTCTCTTGACCATCAGCTACTGCTGCCACCAGGTACCTTCTTCCTCAAAAAAATGCAGTTTCCTCCCCTGTAGGTGGAAGAACAGTATTTAACTAATGCCATGGTAATGGCAGCTGCTGATATCTTTCAATGACATAATATAAATTCACTATCACTCACGCAAAGTTATTTCATGCATAAAAATTGGTGGCAAAAGAAAAAGCTGTGAATCAAGACTGATGTTCTTTGTTTCTGTTTGAATTTGCAGGTAAAGGTGATAGCAATTATTTTAGGTGAAAAATCCTGTTTATACAATGTCAAAATGCCATGCTTTTCAAAAAAACCCCACATCTGTTTTAGAAAACAAACTCCCTTTCCCTGGCTAGGGTCTAGCAGGATTATTTGAGTTTGGGTTGGTTCAGCTCAGGTAAAAGTGTTTTATTCCATTGAGCTGCCTCAGAAGATTTAGCTTGCTCTGTTTAGCAAATTGCTATACTGCATTCCCGCTTTGTGCATTGGTCCATGAGATGGCAATTTGAGGTTAGTATCACCCCTGATGATCTAGAGGTCTCCAAAGGATGGTTTCCTTCTTTCACAAGACAAAATGGATTTCTTGCTGAGTATGCTCTGTGTTTCAAGGTAGAAATCATCTGACTTCCGTGCATCAGAAAAGAAGATAACGCAATCCAACTTGTGAAAGGGAACGTGGGCATCACTCTCCTAAGAGATAATGCCTGTGCAGTGAGGTGTTATAATGAAAAAGTCCCACGGGTGTATTAAACTAGTTCCAAACAAAGCATATGAGATCATATCAGTAATCAACAGTGAAACTGTTCAACTGAACTTCAGTCAAAATATTTTATTCCAGATGACAAAGGAAAAATTTGATTTTTTTGTACAAAATGTTCTTAATTCAGATTTTTTTTTGTCAGCATGTGGCAAAAAATAATGCTGGCATGACTGTTCTTCCTTCGAAATGAATTCCAAATTGTGTTCACCTGAGTGTAATCCTTTATTTACAGATACAGGCCCCTTAACTGTTTATATTGTAGCTTATTGTTATTTTAAGTGTTGACATAAGTTGACAGTAAAATACAGGTTTCAGATGAATCTAGGAGTTGTTACCCCATTTTTTTCATAGCCTGTGAGTTCTCAGATTGGAAGCCATCTTTCAGGAAGTGTATAAGGAGTATGGATACTAGTTTCTCTTTAAGACTTCTGAATATTATCAGTTCTGTAACTTATATTATCATGCATTCTGTCTCTTTTTCTCTTTCATGGGTCTCTCCACTCTTGTGGCTTTCAACTGCTTTCAGTTTTGAACTCAGAAGATTTTTTCTGTGGAAGTGTAGGCCTCTGTATACCATAGTGTAGCCCACTGACAAAAGCCTTTTATTTCTTAGTTACCCTCTGCAGATCCCTTAGAAATGACTAAGACTGAAAAACCACTGATCTGCTCTCAGACCCACATCCATTGGACTGTTCTTTTCTTTTTCCCTACTGCATACGCACGCTTTTACTTATAGCATATAGTCTTGACAAATGCAAAGTTCATCTCTGGCCAAGGGATTCCACAAGAAAAGCCTTTTCAGCTTTTATTGACTTTGAGTCTTGAGATATTTCCTGCTAAAGACTATTGAGGTCTTGTGCTAGTTAGTTTAGGGGTTTTTTTTAATCAAAAGAAGAAGCAACGTTGAAACAAACATCAGTTTCCCAAGGCAGTCTAAGCACCAGGAGACTAGTCATTGCTCAGAACCAGGAGGCTCAGTTTCAATTCTCCTTTACGCTATTGTCTTCAGTCCAAACACTCTTCCAGTACCATGATTGTTTTCTACATTGCTATAAGGTTTTTTATACCTTCATTTATATTAACTGGGATTCTCAAGCTCTTAAATCCTGTGTCTTACTGTGAGGACTCTGCTGAGACACCCGTCTGAATCAAGACCAAACTGAAGAAATATTGACCTCTCTTTTTGTGTCCATGTCAGGTATCTCAGCAGTAGAACTTCAAAGTGCTTGTGAGACTGGTGCACATGGTGTTACATATTAGAGAAATAACCAGAAATCAGACAAGAGAGGCTTAAAACAAATGTAGTTAGGAATAGCACGTTTGTGTATTTGTTGTAAAAAGTTATATGAGCTGTGGCTGTGCCCTTGTGTCTCCTTTGCCTTGATTTTTTACTGCGGAAACAGCAAAAGACCCAAAAGACCACAAATAACCTGCCTTTTGTGCACCTGTTTTATGAAGAATCCTTTGAAATTATGCAGTATATGGTGTGCAGGCTGTTTTTGTGGGGTTGTAAGGACTTCTATGATTCTATTATCTCCTTTGGGTCTCTCCTCACAGAAGGGTACTACCATACTGACTGACAAGAAAAGCACTTGAAACAAACTCCATATACCTGTTCCACCTATTTTAATATAGCAGAGGGGATACTCCTAACTGCAATTCCAGGCTCTGCCTGAACTCTCTGTATCCCTCATTCAGTTGCTATTGATGTCCGCCATAGCATGAGCTTATTGGTGATCTCAATGCTCCTTCTTTCTGAATATAAGAAAGTTACTACCTGAACTGTCAAACAATAGCAAGAAGCTTCAAAGCAATGGGTGCAATTCATTGATGGTGTTTGGAGCATTTTAATGAGCAGGAGGAATCGTGGTTCAGATGTATATGATTATGGAACAGGTTGCCCAAAGAAGTAGTAAATGCTCCGTCCCTGGCAGTGTTGAACACCAGGCTGGACAGAGCCTTGAGTGACATGGTCTAGTGTGACGTGTCCCTGCCCATGGCAGGGGGGTTGGAACTCGATGATCTTAAAGTCCTTTCCAACTCAACCATTCTATGATTCTATGATTCTGTGGTGGCTGTGACTCCTTGACACAATTCTTTTAATCAATCAGGGATGTTGCATGGAGCAGCCATCAGACCCTCAGGGCAGTGGCTACAAGGCAAATTTTGAGGAGAATACAGACTCTGTTTTTGCACTGGACCAGGAATCTTCAATTTTGCAAAATGGAAATACGAAAAATTGAATGGGAAGAAATCCAGTTTTGAAGCTCTCAGGAGGGAATTGCAAAAGAACTGATCTGTTTTTAAAAAGCCTTAAATCCCCTGAAGCTTCTGATTAATTTATTGAAAAAAAAGGTTCATAAAAGATGTAACCATACCCGAATCTGTTGCTTCTGTGAGGAACGCACTTAGGATGAAAAGCCCAGGGCTCTGCCCTGCCAGCAGAGAGTGTTTCAGCTGTCATCTGAGTAGGCATCTGTCACTCCCATCAGAGCAAGAACAGTGTGATTTCTGGCCGAATTTCTAGAACATCAGTGATATTGAATGGAGAGCTGGGTGCTCAGATACTATGCAAACCAGTATCCCAAAACTACAAACACTGCTTCTTTCTCTCTGCCTCTATGAAAGCCTCAAGAAATGTGAAGTCATCCTTAAGACTATTTCTGTTCCCCAGGCTTTTTTTTTTTTTCCACAGTGATGGGCTGATTCTCATATATTTGCATGATGGGCTGACCCACTTTGAACAAAGTTATATGCTGATCAGTGAAGAAAAGAATACTCTTCCCTGGCTTTTATATTATTATTCAGCACAGCGTGCTATGTTCACTGCTGCATTACAGCTCTTCTGAATCGCCAAAGCTGAAGTAAAGCAGACACATGGAGAAACAGGAGTCTGCTGTAAGGTACGAAAACTTTCTCCAGGCATCCAATTTAGTGCCATCCAGAGCACTGTTGTGACAGGAGCTGTGGGATGTGAGTTCTATGTATGAAAATGAAGTTTGCTCTTTAGTCATAATTGTGGTTTAGCTGGGTGTCAGGGCCATGCAAACCCAACAGACTTAAGACTTTAATTACTTGAGTGCTCCAGCATCTCCTCCTGACTTGTTACCTTCAGAGGCAAAACCGTGGACTGATTTGAGATAACAAACAATTTGGTGTAACAGCTTCAAGCTTCATGATCAACATGGGCAGCTTTTCTGCCTAGTGACTTATTTCTGCACTTTGGTTGCATGTAGGGACTGATCCAAGTCTGAGAACCTAAAACTCTGCCAGGTAAATTGCTGAGACAAACCAATTTCCTTGCTGGGAAATCAGAGCCAGGAAATAAGTTTGCTTCAGCACCAAGTTTAGGGCTTGGGGCAGCAGTGATGTGCATGGAGGTGAAAGCAGGTTGGACAACCCTCTGCTCCCCTGTCATGCCACCATGATGCCGCGGTTGGCGTCAGGCTGTACTACTGGGTGAGACTTGGACTCCTTCTTCTCATGGTAGTCAGTAAATTCACCTGGGACTGTCATGATAGGACAAGGGGCAATGGGATCAAAATTAAACATGGAAGATTTAGGTTAGATATAAGGAAGATGTTCTTGACTGTGAGATTGGTGAGACACTAGAACAGGTTGTCCAGAGAAGCTGTGGCTGCCCCATCCCTGGCAGTGTTCAAGGCCAGGTTAGACAGGGCCTGGAGCAACCTGGTCTAGTGGAAGGTGTCCCTGCCCATGGGAGGGGCTGGAACCAGATGATCTTTTGGTCCTTTCCAACCCAAACCATTCTGTGATTCTATGATATCTAAATAACAGAGTTAGAGGAACATGTTTCTTTCTTTCCGTATAAAACAGAGATGAAATATTTGTGGAAAGCTTTAGGCATCTCATAATAAGTATAACTGGATACTAAGAACATGAATACATGGATGATTCGGGAGTTTTGATTTTTTTACTCCCACATAAAATGAAGATTTTCTTATTAGGGAAAGCATATGCATTTCACAAAATTGTTCCTTCAATAAAACCCCTACTTTCCTATTTAAAAAGAACCTGTTTTGATGGGGATATTTTTGCCATCACTTCTAAGTATTCATGTGGGGGTTTAATGCTAGGTGAGCAAATGAAATAACAACAGAAAAAGGTAAGGTTTTTATCCTCTGTATTCCCACTCTTTCAGATTCCAGTTCCATTTAATCAAAGGTCATTATACCTTATCACCCTGGTGATGAAAGGAACAGCTGTACCAAGAAATCACACAATATGATTAGCAGTATTGCTGTGAATCACTATACACTGTGTTCAGGTAATCCCTGCCACCAGTTACAGCATTGCTCTACACTGAAAATCTCTTTCTAGTGACCTAGTCCAAACCTGCTGCTTGTCCTGTTGAGTCTTGCTGTCATGTACTGTTCTTTGTCCATACTTAGAATTCTATTCGGGGATTTAATATCTATTTTCTCTATGAAGTCCCTAAAGATTAAAGTACAATTTAATTGATAAGGAGTATTTTATCTTACCCTAAATTTAATGTAACTGGAAAGCAAATAGGGCTCAGTAAATGTTGTTTGTTTCTTTTCCCTGAACAGTGCTTAATATAGATTTAAAAGCAATACTCGTAAATTACCACTCTCTTTTATGTTTCAGGCAGATGATTTTGTGTTATGTTTATGTCACTGCTTTTATGGCCGTATATAATTGCAAAATGAGAAATGGACTCACAGAAGCTGTGATACCGTCCTGAGTGAACACGAATGCTTCGAGCCAGATAGTGAAGCAGGGAAGACAGGCAGAAGTAACTTCCTTTCTCTTTCTAGTAAGTACAGTCTTAGCCTTTACCATCTCTAAATCTTACTGGGTGTTCATTTTGCACCTAAATTTGGCAGATCTTAAGATTCTTAGAGATAAATAGCTTGGAATAGCACTTCCTCTTCCAGCTGTGTTTTTGAGATGAAATGTGGTGGCTACCATGCTTCATGCTGAAGTCAGGTCTGCCAGCGTGAGTGTGTGATCTGAGCACACCCACCAGATCAGATCTCCCAGGTTACTTTATACAAAAAGCCACCAAGATTTTGAATCCCAAATGGCCCTAAGCAAGAGACATGCTTGAACCTGAGCTGGGATGCAGGAGTCTAAGACATACAGCATCGCAGCTTTAAGCACTTGACTATAGGAGGGTAAGGCAGGGCTGGGGGGTTGCTCAGCTGAAATAATATGTCAACAGCCTGGCTCTATCTTGGGCTCTTGCTCCACATGCCCAGAAATGAAGAGTCGTCAATGTTTTTGCAAGAGGGTGGCAATGTTTCGTGGCCAAGCTGTAGTTACTGGCACACATCAGCGACCACACCTTCTTGTCATCGCTATGCAGGTAATGTCTTGTAAGTTCACAATGTCACAGCTGTGCACATCCTGTATGTTCTATACTTAAACGTATCAGAATTAACCCATTCTTCATGACAGTTCACTTACTTAAAAGAATCACTAAGACTAAAAGTGAAGATGACTAAGCAATGTTTTTGATAGTAATTAACTCATATGAATGACATTAATAAATAACATGGCAAAAAATATGGTAACAATAAATTTATTTTTTTTGTAGTTTGTGCAAAGAATACTCAGATCTCAACACTGCTGCTGTGACATAGGCAAATATTTATAGCCTCATTTATAATGTGCAATATATAGTGCAGAGATGGTATGTTCTTTACCAAGGTCAAGGAATCAGTAGGTAAGGAGGAAGTTGCATATAGGGCCAGACATCCTGACACCCATATGTGAGCATTTGTAACTTCCCCATGGTTTGGTATGTGCCTCTGTTGAGTGATTTAAGAATGAGATTTGCAAGCCTCTTTAAAACATTAGATGGATGCTTAGGAAACCTAAGGCATTTTATTTTTATTGGCATCGCAGTATCTGCAGTTATAGACTGGGGGAAAATCTATAAAAAACAAAACAAAACACCAAAAAACAAACATTAAAAAAAAGACAATGCCTTTTTCCATCAGCAGCGCAGAGCTAACCCTTGCACTGTGCTTTTGTCCAGGCTAGCTTTTAATAGCCAAAACAGTGAGGGCTTCCACATCTTTTAAAACTATTTTGCAACCTTTGCTGATTTCCAATGAGATAGATAGAATTAGCACCTTCTTTGTTTTCTAGGGGCTTCAGCTTAGCACTGGGGTTGTTGGAGAGTAGGTGAGAATGAAATCACGTAGCTGTACATGGGGAGAGGAGCAGCCTTTGGAGCTGCGCATGCCTGGCTGGAGTTCCCTGACCATAAGCCAGTTTTTGCGCCCACAGAGCGGTTCATTTCTTGGCAGTTGAATCAGAATAAAGCTCCAAGGCTACAGCATCCCACAGCCTGCTGTGACTCGGCGACCACAGAACCTAATTTGTGCTGGCTAAAGCCCTAAAGAGATTAACTGACGTATAACATATGCTACTTTACCTTCTAAAATGAACCTCAGATACACTGCCATGTTTCTCATCCCTCTCTAAATTTTGCAAATACTTAGTCACAGATACGGGGGAACCTGAAGAAGGAAAAAACCCACTCCCTCTAGTTTATGATTCATAAATTTTTTTGCAAGCACTTCAGAAGACTATGTGCTTTTTCTGCCAGGAATGTGACATTTCACATTCAGGAATCTATAAAGAATGCATACATTCATTTTAGGAAACTCAGGAACAACAGCGCAGGTGTGTTCCCTGCAGCACAGCCACACAGAAGAGGTAGGGACATCCACTGTGGACTTTAGCAGGGGATGGGCTACGTGTGAGTCTATAAAAGTGACTGAATCTCTTCAGTCTCCCCAGGGCCATTGGAGATGGCCAGCAGCATAAAAGAGGGACCATCAGGAGCAGGAGCCAACAGATTTGAGGTGTTTCTAAACCAGCCTGATGAGTGCCTGAGCTGTGAAGCCCTAACTTCCGAAAGGATTTGGAGAAAAGCAACCAGGATGGTCACAGGTATGGGTCATCATCCCCAAAAGCAATGACCTGGCATCATTGGTCTTAACGTTTCATAAATGCTTTTGAAAGCCCAACCCTGTTCTACACTGTTGAAGTGAAAGGCATTTATTATCATGATTTCAAACACAACTAACTTGATTAAATTCAACGTGTTGCATCCTATCAAAATAAAAACAAATACCAGCACAAACAGCCATTATAAATGAGCTAATAAACACTGAATCAGATGAATGTTGCTGATTAACAGCATTACATTTTTAGCCTATTTTACTCTCATAATTTAAAGCCAAATATATCTGCAGACTTCAGGAGCAGCATCCAGATGAGGCTTAAATAGGAACGATTCTGTGTTAAATGACATATTGGAAAAGGATTTGGCTTTTCTAAGGTAACTGAGACCTCCACTAAACCCATTATGTGTCTACTCAGAACTGGAAACTTCATTGGTTTAGAGTTACTAAATTAGATTCTTCCTGGTGTCCTTTTTTCCTGAGATTTTCCAAAGGCTCTTAAAAATATGGGCCTCCAAATCCAAGTGAGAACTGAAAACTTAACTCCCGTAGTGTCTTCTGAAAAGCATAATCTTTCTTATACTGCTGTTCTCAGCAGATATATGTCAAGAAATAGAATTATTGCAGTTTACCTTCTAGGCATATGCGCCAAAGACCAAGCAAAGTGTGTCGATTGCATTCACTATGCTTTTGGGATCATGGTCAGCGGCTGTGGGTGAGCTGACGAGCAGGAACTCATGCTGCAGTAGATCAATTGCCAGCCATTGTGTGAACACAGTCTAAAGTACAGCTTAGTGAAGTTTCCAGTATCAATGGATTCAAGGGGGCAAATTTGACATGATACCCCACCAGTGTGCCTTCAGGCTGATCCACACTCACAATAAATGTTCTCTCAGAGGCCAGACTTGTTTTTCAGCTCAAAGTGACAACCAGCCTGCACAGGCTGCACATTTTTATGCTTACAAAAGTGTTTGATCTTTGTGTCTGGAGTCTTCTTGATGTATATATTCATTAGTCTCCTAAAATACATTGTGGGCTGGGCTGCAGCCGATCAACTGAAGATCTTCTTCCTCCCTTTTTTCTTTCCAGATTTCTCCTGACAGTGAATCTAGATTTAAGTGCCACCAGAAAAACAAAGCTCAGAAGGTGTCAAGCCAGTAAGATGTGAAAAACAGAGTTAATTCTGCAAGTGAAACAAGCTCAGAAGCTTCAACACCTGAGCACAGACCCTCTTCTCCCCAGCATGTTAAATGCATGTATTGAAGCTATTCCCAGGTGAACAGTCCATTCCTTGGCATAGGTTCATTGCACTCAATGGTACTATGCAGTCAAGGATGCTTATTTAGCTCAAGGGGACTGCAATGATTTTAATCTAGGAGGATTTGAGTGTTATAACCTCTCTGGTAAAAACCTGGGGGGAAGAAAAAAGAAAAAGAAAAGAAAGACAAAAAATGAGAGAAATGCAGAAAGGGAGAGAGATTGTAAATACCATTGGCAGCAAGCAGACTAGAAGCAGCTGTCTTTGCAGACATGTTTCATTCAGATCAAACAGAGAGCTGTGGATATTTGGAAATAACCCACATTTACTATATATTTAACTACAAGCTTTCCGTTTGTTTGGAGGCAATAAGGGATTTATGCTCAAACAAGAACTTTTCTCACCCAGGTTTTGTTTAGAAAGCACCGTTTTCCTGTGGCACCAGTGTGTGAGTGCCAGGATGCCACATGGAGCACAGGCAATCCATGGTGGGAGGAGGTATCCTGATTCCATAGCTTTCGGAGGTAAATGGAGCTGTTTTCAGAATGTGCCTTTCTCCAGAAACCTAAATATTTTCATTAGCTGGGGGCAAAAAGGTGAAGATGACCTTGTGCTTTGGATGTGATGGTTGCTAAGACATGGCATCTGACAGCTATTACCACTGCTAACTCCTCAGGATGCCTGTGAGCGGTGTTTCCTGTGAGGGACTCCACCATCTGCCATATACTCACAGGGATGGCAATCAGTCTGGGGGCTCAGAGCCCATCACATATCATCTGCAGACATCCCTTGTCCTCCTTAATAGCAACCTTGAAAGGCTGTAATTTTTGCCTTATCAGCTCTGTCACATTTCCTCCCTGTTCAATTTCTTTTCTTTTCAGTTCTGCCCTATGTAAGTATGGTTTGTTTTGTTTGTTTCAGTTTTTTCCCCACACTCGCACTGTAGCATTTTAATTCTAGTGTTTAAGGCTTTAAATAATATAGTAGTGCTTCTGCCTACTTCCAGGACTGTCTATGGACTCTTGTCGCATCACAGCTATTAAGATCACTTGCAAGGAGAATATAAGATGATAGAACGTAATTACATGTGTTGGAAGCTTGCCTGGACTGCCAGCACCTGCATTGCCTAAAACGAGAAAAGTCTAAGTGGCACTAGGCAAGCTATTGTGTGCTTTTTGCTAGTGCTTGAGGCAGGTGTTGAACCTGCCTTAGGGTTTCGCTTTGCAAGCCGTGAGGCAGCTTCAAGGATGTTCAAGGCAAGGTTGAAGTGGGCTCTGAGCAATCTATTCTAGTTGGATATGTCCCTGCTTATTGCAGGAGGGTTGGACTAGATGACCTTTGAAGTTCACTTCCAACTCAGACTGTTCTATGATTCTATGATTTCTGTGCCATCTAGTCCGAGTATTGCTGGAAAGGGGTTGTGTGCACTTTGCAGAACTACTCTGTACCATGGATACAGTTAAGACTAGGAGAAAACTGGGAATGGTAAGTGGGAAAAAAGGACCAGTTTATCTTCTCACATTAGGAAAACCAGGGTGCTACTAGAGATTGTTTGTACAAAAATGTACAAGGTGTTTGCTTTCCAAAACAGATCACTTCACTGATCTGTATCAGGGTCTGCCTCCACCAGAGAGTATAGGGAACAGGCAACCAGGTGCAGGAAAAGTCAAACATCTTTTTTGCTGGTTTTGCCTTATGGGGAGGATTCAGCATGAAATTATGCCCTGAGATACCATAATGTGGAACTGCATTGTCAGTCTCCTGAAGATCACCTCGAGATGATATGAGACGTATTTTCCAAAAAGGACTGAAAACTTTCCCTCAGCAAAAATGACTCTTGTTTTTAAATTGCACAACAGAAAGATTGCTTCCCCCAGTGATTACACACACAGAAAACTCTGTTCGTGTTAAAAAAATCACAACTTTGTTTCTTATTCTAAGAATTACATGCAGATGGGCCTCTTCTTTATGTGTGTAGGCACCATGATAAATCCCCATGATAAATCCCCAGATGAAAGTAACAGTTCAGAATTTCCTAAAACACTGTGGTATTACAGAACACTTTCAAAAGCGTGGATTTGTTTACCACCTTTTTCCCCAGTCATAAATGTCAGACTCAGCAGTAAGGGCTTACAACAGAGCCACAGTAGTACTGTAAAATGTAGGATTTATGAGCCAGATCTGTAGAACATAAATTTTCCAACAAGGGCTGTAATTATATGAAATGCTACATGAATCCAACAACATGAAGAAATCTATTTTTAGGGCAAAAGTTTTCCAGTTATCAGGATTTCAGTCCTTGGCTGGGAATTAAAAACCCTGCAGGACTGAGATGCTCAACAGCCTCTTGGTACCGTCCCATGTCTTTTGCTAACTAGACGTAAATCCATCTCAAATCCTGGGAAAGACCCCCCCCCCTGCATTATCTGAACTAGTCAGTTCTGGAGTGTCTCTGGTACCAACACTGGTGTTACAGACAGTCCAGATTAGGGTGAGTAAAAAGATTAGATCTTGTGGAGGGATTCATAGGAAGAGGCCTGGCTGAAGTATTTTCATATCCTAATGGTTCTAAAGTGATGTTGTCTACCACAAGTCTTCACAACACCTAAATAGTGACAGATTGTCTCTCTCAATCAGATAGCTATTTAGCCTAAAACCAGGTCATACTTTTAGGTCAGCTCTAAGGAAATGCCAAGCCTCAATTCCTATTGAGTGCATCTCAATGAATGAAACTCTTCATGAAGTGCTGTTCTTCCCTTTCCATGAACTGACTTTGTGCTGACTTCACAGGGCACAGACAAATTTCACTGTTCTCTCCCCAGATCATTAGTGCCAATTGTTGTGAATATGAATATTGTGCTAGTGAGATCAGCTGGAAATAACCTCAGAACTGTATTTTATATATCCTCATTTGGTCCATGATCTCTATAAAAACAACAGTGTACTTTCACAGATTGTCCTGTTCATTTTTTCCATATGTGAGCCAATTAACTCCTAAAATTAATTGCTCTCAATCAATCCTGTTCCTTTCTCCCTTCACTGCCTTTTGGTTTGGCTACATCTCATCACATAACATTTGAAATTAGACCTACATGCTGCAGGCAGGTCCACGGAAGTGGAGCACTCAGCTAGTCAATGGTTTCTCCAGGTAGGTGCTGAATCTACCTTGGAAGACCCACTTACAGCTTTACAAGTCCATTTCCTTTAGTTCTCCAGCTATGTTCAAAGAGTGCATGAACATATAGTGCAGTATCGCAACCTACCATTTACACTTTTGTGATATTAAAAATGACTACATGGTGCTTTCCCCTTAAAGGCTGTGTTTTTTCCTCTGTAGATACTGTTTCCAAAGCCCATATTTGTCACTCTAGCAAAGCAGAGCTGAATGAGCTATTTAGCCATATAATAAAGTAACAATGAATGAAGCGAGAAGACCAATTGGACCAATTGAATTGGTGCTATTATTTCAGCAAAATCCTTTCAGCAATTGCCTCTCTCTTCATAGAGACTTTCATGGCATTATTTCACTAAATGACACCATGAATGTAATTACTTTGATTCAGAGTGCTGGAATCACACAGGTAACAAATTACACTGCCCCCTCATGAGTAATAATTCAATTATTCAGTGGCCTTATAACAGTTTGGAATAGCCTGTTCTCATTTCACAAACATCATATTTACTGCTGGAAATAAACCATTTCTACAAAGTGAAATATTAGATCTATATATCTTAGCACATGTAAGCACCCAAATGGATCACCACATAACTGCATACCTTTGGTGTTTTTAATATTAAAGAGACTGCAGAGATGCTGAGCTTCTTGGGTTTTATAGAATCATAGAATCATAGAATCGTAAGGGTTGGAAAGGACCTTAAGATCATCTAGTTCCAACCCCCCTGCCATGGGCAGGGACACCTTGCCCTAAACCATGTGGCTCAAGGCTCTGTCCAACCTGGCCTTGAACACCGCCAGGGATGGAGCATCCACAACCTCCCTGGGCAACCCATTCCAGTGCTTCACCACCCTCACTGTAAAGAACTTCTTCCTTATATCTAATCTAAACTTCCTCTGTTTAAGTTTGAACCCATTACCCCTTGTCCTACCACTACAGTCCCTAAGGAAGAGTCCCTCCCCAGCATCCTTGTAGACCCCCTTCAGATACTGGAAGGCTGCTATGAGGTCACCACGCAGCCTTCTCTTCTCCAGGCTGAACAGCCCCAACTTTCTCAGCCTGTCTTCATATGGGAGGTGCTCCAGCCCTCTTATCATCCTCGTGGCCCTCCTCTGGACTCGCTCCAACAGCTCCATGTCCTTTTTATGTTGAGGACACCAGAACTGTATGCAGTACTCCAAGTGGGGTCTCACAAGAGCAGAGTAGAGGGGCAGGATCACCTCCTTCGACCTGCTGGTCACGCTTCTTTTGATGCAGCCCAGGATACGGTTGGCTTTCTGGGCTGCGAGCGCACACTGCCGGCTCATGTTAAGCTTCTCGTCAACCAACACCCCCAAGTCCTTTTCTGCAGGGCTGCTCTGAATCTCTTCTCTGCCCAGCCTGTAGCAGTGCCTGGGATTGCCCCGACCCAGGTGTAGGACCTTGCACTTGGCTTGGTTAAACTTCATAAGGTTGGCATCGGCCCACCTCACAAGCGTGTCAAGGTCCCTCTGGATGGCATCCCTTCCCTCCAGCGTATCAACCGAACCACACAGCTTGGTGTCGTCGGCAAACTTGCTGAGGGTGCACTCAATCCCACTGTCCATGTCGCCGACAAAGATGTTGAACAGGACCGGTCCCAACACCGATCCCTGAGGGACACCACTCGTTACAGGTTTCCAACTGGACATCGAGCCATTTACCACAACTCTTTGCGTGCGGCCATCGAGCCAGTTTTTTATCCACCGAGTGGTCCATCTATCAAATTGATGTCTCTCCAATTTAGAGACAAGGATGTCATGTGGGACAGTGTCGAATGCTTTGCACAAGTCCAGGTAGATGACATCAACTGCTCTGCCGCTGTCCATCAGTTCCGTGGCTCCATCATAGAAGGCCACCAAATTGGTCAGGCAGGATTTCCCCTTAGTGAAGCCCTGTTGGCTGTCACCAACCACCTCGTTGTTTTTCATGTGCCTTAGCATGTTTTCCAGGAGAAACTGTTCCAAGATTTTGCCAGGCACAGAGGTGAGACTGACTGGTCTGTAGTTCCCCGGGTCTTCCACCTTCCCCTTCTTGAAAATGGGGGTTATATTACCCTTCTTCCAGTCATCGGGAACTTCACCTGACTGCCAGGATTTTTCGAATATGATGGACAGTGGCTTAGCAACTTCATTCGCCAGCTCCTTCAGGACCCGTGGATGGATTTCATCAGGTCCCATGGACTTGTGCACGTTCAGGTTCTTAAGATGGTCTCGAACCTGATCCTCTCCTACAGTGGGCCTAAGGTCTTCGTTCTCACAGTCCCTGCATTTGCTTTCCAAGACTTGGGTTGTGTGGTCAGAGCATTTGCTGGTGAAGACTGAGGCAAAGAAGTCATTAAGAACCTCAGCCTTCTCCAAATCCATGGTAGCCAGTTCTCCTGAGAGCTTCTGGAGAGGGCCTACATTGTCCCTAGCCTGTCTTTTATTTGCTACGTATCTATAGAATCCTTTCCTGTTATCTTTTACATCCCTTGCCAAACTTAATTCTAGCTGGGCCTTAGCTTTCCTAACCTGGTCCCTAGCTTCTCGGGCAATGCTCCTGTATTCTTCCCAGGCCGCCTGTCCTTGCTTCCACCTTCTATAAGCTTCTTTTTTCCTTCTAAGTTTCCTCAGCAGCTCCTTGTCCATCCATGGAGGTCTCCTGGCCCTCCTGCTGCACTTTCTTCTAGTGGGGATGCAACACTCTTGAGCACGTAGGAGGTGATCCTTGAATACCGACCAGCAGTCTTGGGCCCCCCTGCCCTCTAGGACTGTATCCCATGAAACCTTACTAAGGAGGTTCCTGAAGAGGCCAAAGTCTGCTTTCTTGAAGTCCAGGGCAGTGAGCTAGCTGCACGCTCTTCTCACTGTCCTGAGGATCTCAAACTCAACCATCTCGTGATCACTAGAGCCAAGGCTGCCCTGGAGCATTACATTTCCAACCAGTCCCTCCCTGTTGGTGAGCACAAGGTCCAGCATGGCGCACAAGGTCCAGCATGGGTTACTCCATGTCAGTAGATGTGTACATATGTTTTGCCTGTTTACTACTTGGTGAATCGAGACTTCATTACAAATATGAAGCAGGAATTATGCACAGAGTGAGGTTTGATTTCAGTGGCACCAGTGCTATTGGAATTCATCCCAAACTGGAAGCAGAATCTAAATGTGTGTCCAAGGAGGCATTCCTTGGACATGACTCTTCTCTTCTGTGCTCCAGCATAAATGAAGCATACAACACTGCTAAAGTCAAAATCGTATAAAATGGGGGTAAAGAAGGGAAGAAACAACCCTGCTTGCTGAAAGGTCAATTCAAATTTAGACTTTGAGGGTAAAAAACGAGTAAAGCTCAGTGAGATTTTCAAATGCGTTAAGTGCCCAGCTCCTAATTATGTGATCTCCAAATTATATTCAGACATCTAGGAACTTGTGAAAATCCTACAGATGGATATCTATTGTCACCTTTAAGTGCCTAAATACTTTTAAAAACTTTAGGTGTCTTAATCTACGGAGGTGTGATTTACAAGAGAGTATTCATCTTGAAAGTGCAGCATTCCTCCACGCTGGCTGCAGGAGGCATCAGTGAGGAATTTCCAGATTATAACTGATGGGTTTGGTCCTAAACAAAAGCAGCAGCAGATGCTGCAACACCCTTTTCATGTGATACTTGACAGCTTGGGATTTTTCTCCAGGATATTGCACATATAGATTCCCTTTCTGAATTTTCCTGAAGATGTCCAAACTTCTACTTCCTTGGGGACTGCCTTTACAGCTGGCTTATCAGTGATTTGATTGAGTAGCTTTCAGTCTTTCTGACGGAAGCTGTGGCATTATACATGACGTATTTAAAGGTGCCTTAATATCATAAAAGCAACACGTGCTCCACAAGTTCTCAGTGTACAACCACTGAGTTGTGAGAGTGTACACCACTGATAGTGAAGGGGGCAGAGGGCTGTCTGCCAGTCACTTCTATTAAATTATCATTACAACAAGAGGTGATTTTCCTCCCAGGTGAGGACTTAGTCCATTAGCAATGGAATCATTCTGTCTCTGTCAAAGAATTTCCTCAACCAGAACTAAAGTCTGGTATTGTAATATATTTTTCCCAGCTTTGTTTAAAAACAACGATCATTTAGGTGGTTTTGTAAAAGTCAGTATCACAAGGTGGATGTAAAAATATCGCTTTACAATTTACAATAACTGAATTCCACTAAGGAAATGTACCAAAACTTTGCAATAAGTGACCACAAAGTTGTAGTAGGATGAGGGATGAATCTCTCAAGGGAAAATGAGAAAAATAAAAACGTACGGAGAAGAAAATTAAGCTGATTATCTACCAAGACTCAGTGCTGCTTGCCAGTATTCAGACACACATCTCTGTAAGTCTAAAAAAATCTGCAAGATCATGAGCATGCATAAGCACTATGGATTACTGTGCACATATAGAAATTCAAACCCACAGGCAAGGAAAGGTAATCAAAGACCAAAACTTTTTCATGTGTTTTTCGGAGGAAGAAAGTTTCTGGTGACCTCAAGTTTCCCGTGATAATGCCTATCATCTTTAAAAATCTGACCATGTACTTTAATACCTAAAAGCCTGACAATCTTTTATTATGTGATAATTTCAAGGCAAAGATCTCAGTACAAGTTTAGCCTTAAACAAAATTTAGTTACCCTGATAATACAGCTATGAAGATCACAAATTCTGTTCACACTTTAAAATGAGGAAACTGAAAAATGAAGACTTCAGGAGAACAACTCATTGCAGTTAGCAGCATGGAAAAGAGTGGAAAACTCACTCTGAACTGAGCAGCACTTCTGTATCACTTCATATGCATTCCGATTGATCAGAAGCCAGAAAAGTCAAGATTAGCTTCTCTGGTGTTATCTGTCCTGGCCTGATTGCAGCTTAAGGATCCAAGTGTCCAATACTGAAGCAGGTTTGAAGTAGAATTCAATCCCAAAACTTCCTGCTGTGTTGCCACCCAATTCTGAAGGTGACTAATCCCAGCAGCTGTTGCAAATTTTACCTTTGATGTACCTCAGACAGATTCAGAGCAGCCTGGCCTCTCTGTCATGCTTAAGCTTGACTGTGATCCCTAGAGCAGACACTCCTGTGCCTGCCTCCCTTAAGGGATTTTCTCAGGAACAGAACAAGTCTGGCACACTTCTGTAAGACTGGCCTCCATTCAAAGAGGAACGATTGCTGCTGTCCTCTAAAAATCAGTTGAAAAAGAGTTTTTACTTCCTCTTGAACAATAGCAGTTGGAAGCAGAAGACCCCGATCTTGTTGACAGACGTCAGCCCCACACTTGCCATCGCTCCGGGAAATTCTTTGCCTACCCAAGCGCATATAGGAATTGAGGGGAAATCAGAAGAAGTGATTCAATCCCTTTTCTCAGTGCTTTTCAGAGAACAATTCTAGAATCGTTGCCTTGGTGAAGTAAAGGACATTGAACATGGCTGCGTAGCTTACTGAGTAGGGCAGTTGTTCAGGGTAAAAGAGATTGGGGTTCTCTCCCATAATTATTATAATGCTTTCTAAAATAATTGTTGGATAGATTGTTCAGATTGAATATAAGGAAGAAGTTCTTTGCTGTGAGGGAAAGGAGGCACTAAAACAGGTTGCCCAAAGAAGTGATAAATGCTCCATTCCTGGCACTGTTCAAGGCCAGGTTGGGCAGAGCCTTGGCCAACATGGTCTAGTGTGAGGTGCCCCAGCCCATGGCAGGGGTTTGGAACTAGATGGTCTTAAGGTCCTTTCCAACCCTAACTACTATTATGATTCCATGATACTAAATTCCACTCCAGATCCAAACACATAAAATTTAGAGGTCAGAACAGTCATTGACTAAGTTTAGTTTTGGAGCTAGTGCTAAATGTTTGCAACCTTGTTTTGGCTAGATGGAGAAATTTATGTACAATAATACATTTGTAAACGCACAGTTCTGTGGGAAAGAATTGCCACGCTGAATAACTTGGTTTAATCTAGGTGAGACTGCCTGCTACAAATTCTGCAAGGCTTGCCAGGATGCGTTTGACATTTCTCCTTATCAGCTTTTCCTCTTGATCAAATAAAATCACCCTGTGACTGGTACAGTGCTGATGACCTAAATTCCAGTTCTAGTGAGAGTTGTTGAAACTGAGGGGAATGGATTGAGGACTGAGAACTAGGTGTTTACAAAGAGACATTGCCTGGCAGCACACAGTACATTTTAAATACTGCTTTTTGCTTTGAAAACAGGGAATTCAATAGGGGTGCTCAGGCAGCTTTGTGGTTTATGGGAAATCAGTTGAGGGTTGCTCATTCATAATCCAAACAAAAAATAAAATGACGATAAACAAGAATGCTATATAACAAAATAAAAATAAATTCTGACAGACCTTTTCAAAACAAGAATCTCAGCTTTTCTCACCCATTATGCAGCTTTACTGTGTTTCAGATCAATATTTTATACGTGGTGTAACAGCCCTCTTATTTTCTTTAAACAGAGTTGATTTGAGAAGGGAAGGCAGAAAGGTTTTATTGCTGCCTAACTGGTATTGATTTCATAACTGCTGAATTTAGAGCAAAAGAGACATCAGTAAAGGAATACATTTGTATTTCACATGATATATTCCCTAAGGAGAGAACACAGCAAAAAGAAGGCAAAGAAGGATTTGGGGAAGCTCATTAACACAGATCCTAAAAATCAAAGGAATCACAGGGAGGAAATTCTGGAATGCTGTTGTGGCCACTCCAGAGGAAGGATCAGTCATATCTATGTCTTTCCTGACAGATGATTCTCTGAACTCTGGAAAATCCCCAGTGACAGAAAAACTAAGATCTCCCTAGGTGATCTGTTTCAATAACCTTATAGTCAGAAAGATTTCACTGACACCTGACTTGACTTAAATTTCTATGTCTTTAATTATGCATCTGTCTTTTCCCTTTGACTTGTTTCCCACTGTTATAATTCCCTGAGTTTGCTGGTTTTTTTGAAGTCTATTTTTTATTCTCCTTTTTTCCTTTCCGTAGGTAAGAATGCCATTATTCAGTGGTCAGTACCACCTTATCCTCCCTCTACCTTCACATCATCAATTCTCTATTGTTGCAATAAACTGAAGAAGACGTATTCCCTCACCTTCCTGTCTGCACTTTATTTCAAGAACTAGATAGTCTATGTTCTGCTGTATTAGCTGACATCATTTCAGGGTGTGATACAAAGCTTGGTAAAATAGAGTCCTGTCAACCACAGGTCGCTTTGGATCAAACTAAAATCAAAGTTGCATGTCCTCAGATATGCCAGTCTTATCCTGTGAAATACCCTACCTGTATTTCTTTCATTCCAAGATGCTTTGTAGATCCCTGATCCAGAGCCCACTGACCTAGAGTCGAGAAAAAATGGATATGATAAATCTGGGGGAATTTTCCTACTTTATGGATTGACCTGTCAGGCTAGAAATTCACTGTTAACCAAGCCAAGATAAGGAACAAAGCTAATGAGAAATATCCTCTCATATCTAAAATGAAAAGTTTCGCATCTTTCACATTCCCTTTTTCAGGGAGTCTGTGTTTATTGTGGTTTTTAGTCAGTCTGTGAAAATTGCTGTAAATCTGTCAGTTTTTAATCAACATTCATTGTGAATAACTAAAACGTCTTTGGATGTTGCAGTTTACCAAATGGAGAAGTATCTGGGGAAAGTGATAGATTTTGTGACTAATATTCATACTATTATTGTAACTTTTGCTATTGTAACTCTCCTAAATACAAACATTATGTGACAAACTAATATAACATTTAATTCTGTCTTGAAAATCAAAATTCTGTCCCAGAATAATTTGTGTGATTTTTGCAATTTTATTTCACTGTAAATTGAGAGTTGGGTTTTTTTAAAGATCACATGCTAAAATATTTCATTTGTACTCATCTGCTTTGTTCTAACTTTCATAATATGTTCTATAATAAATCTTCAATGTCAGAATGATACAGCTCAAAACATTCTAATTATGTCAAAGTGAAAATTAAGAAAATTACTATGATTGCTAAATGTTTTTATTGCATGGAATCAGCATTTTCAGATGGAAAATTGTGTCTTTGCAAGATGCTTTGATCATATTTTATTATTTTGACGTTATTATGGGGAAACTTTTTCCCTTGTACTGTTATAAAAACATTTCTGTAATTGGAATGCTAACTAATTATGGAGCTGTGTATACACACCGATATTCTGAAACTTTCTATTGTCATTCTAAAGAAATATACCTTGTGTATTCTTTAAGCAAAATTCACAGCTTTTAAAGATAAATATTGGTCCTGAAATTTATGGTTTGTCCAGTTGGGAGCCAGTCACAAACAACAAAATCTATCCAGGATTGTATTAATAAATTTTATATTGCTTTTTATCAGTTGATCTCAGAGTGTGCTGCTGTCACTTCTCCAATTTTAGAAATTGGGATACTAAGGCACATCTGAAGACTGAGTGACTTGTCTGTGTCATCTCTTCTTGAACCTTTCATTCCACCTGCATTCTGAAAGGTACTGGTGTGTGTTTGATAGAATATTTTTCCTTTCTTCCACCAGTACATATATACACATAAAAAAGAAAAATGTTCTTTCTCTTCTGTGGTGAAGGTGGAATTAAGCCAAGAGACATAATGCCACTGAGCTTTGTAGGTCCTGATGCAGACAAGTACTATTGCTATCACGCACTTTGAGGTAACCACACAATTAAATTTTGCACTGTCACAGGAGGGTATTTTTATCTTCCTGTCATAACTATTGAAAAGCCATCCAATCTTAATGAAAAAACACCTGAAGATGGAGATTTTTACCTCTCATTATTCTGTTGAAAGAGTATCTGGATCAAGAGAGATTTAGGCTTAAGACCAGGCAGATGCAGTATGTTATTTCTCAAAGTGCATAATATCACTATAGCACAATCTGTATAAAGAATACAAGTGGGAATAGATTTTTCTTTAGTACTGTATTTCAAAGCTGTATATGAGTATGATATTTACAGGTATGAGAGCTGAAATGTCAGGTGCCTCCATTACTAGCACTTCGAGCAAGATAAAGAGGAACTTGCCCTCGCATGTGGTCCAAAGAGGACTTGCTACAGCTCTGAACCTGATGTGCTTTCACAATCATCCACTCCAAGGTGTACCTGTGTAGCTCTGTAATACACCATTGCTAGTTACAGCTACTCTACAGAGTTTGCAGGTCCTTGGGAGGGAGGCTTGTCAGGCTTTCTCTGCATGAACTTTGTTTGACCTGCCTGCAGCTTTGTTTTACTTCATTTAGTTCTGACATCAATTTCTCTTATTGACCAGGTGTCAATGGCTAAATTGCATAATTTATTTATCTTTCTGTGGCACCACTGTACTTTTATGTAGATAGTAGTAATGAAATGTAAATAAATATTTCAAGTAGAATGAAATATTTATGACTCTAGCACAATGATGTTTTTTAGAGAAATACAGGCCTGGTATGAGAGCAAAGGCCTTGAGAAGTGTAGACAATCTGTGTGGTGCAGAGAAGTATAGGCACGATGAAAGATAGGGCACAGACTGACACTATAAACAACTCAACTCAGTAATGGTTGCTTAAAGTAATGCAGAGCAACAGCTGGACAGAGCAGACTTTAGGGGTTATGAAAAGTACAAAGCAATAGTATCTAACATATGTAAAAGGTACCAAATACTGTAAATTCAGCTGTAACACGGAGCTGGAAACCAGTGAATAAAAAACAAGGTGTAAATGTATGTTAGAAAACAGCTAAAAATGACCCCAAGTGGATCCTAAAAGGAAGAAGAAGAAACCATCTACTTGAACACCATATCCCTTCTGGCAATGGACTTGAGAGGCTGATGGCTCTGTCTTCACTCTTTAGCAGTCTGAGTCTACTGATTTTAAGACCAGAGGATGAGCAGAAGGGTGAGCATAACCTCAGGACAAAGGGATAAATACTAAGTGTGTTTGTTACAATTTAAATAGTAATATTGCCATTATTGAGATTTCTAACAGTATTAGAACTGAATTAGACTTTTAAGATTTCCTTTATACTAAGAATAATATTTTGGCTTTCTAAATAAAGTGTGTTTCTCTTTGCCCATAAACAAGATTCTAAGCATAACGGAAGGAACATCTGTGTGGTCAGTATGTGTATTAGAGTAGTATTTGTGTCATAGATTTTCAGGCTGTTTGCTTGTGATAGTACATAAATCTCAGTTTACTGCATCCTGCTGCTCTGACTTGGTTTTTAGCTATGATTTATCCCACTAATATACTGGCAGAAACATTTCTTTATTTTAGTTTATTTTTATAGGCATTTTTACAACCAATCCCTTTAATAATTCAGATCAATTGCTTATTCTCTTTCTAGGGTGTTGCCAAAATAAGAAAAAACATTTTTCCTGTAAGCATGATTGAAGACTGGAACAGGTTGCCCACAGATGTTGTGGAGTCCTCGTCCTTGGAGATACTCAAAACCGAATTGGACTTGGCCCTGAACAACCTGCTCTACTTGGCTTTAGAGAGGGGATTTTGGACAAGGTGATTTCCAGAGGTGGTGTCGTACCTCAGCCCTTCTGTGACTCTGTGATTTTGACTGGTGCTACAAGAAATACCAAAGTAACCTGTCATGATTTTGCTTCCTTGCTGGTTGTTTCTAGTCAGTGTAAACACAATCCTGAGTTAAGACATTTCAAATAATTGTATTTTCTGTGGCAGGCAAGTTTTGCAAAGAAGAAGGCTCCTAACAGCCTCTGGCTTCAGTCAGAGTACAGATTATTGAGCACCTTGATGGTTACCTGCAGGATAAACTAACCAGCAGATGACTGCATTCTTATTACATCTGGTGTGTGACCCTAGTCATTCCTTCATTTGTATAGATCTGTTACGTCTGATAGCATGAATTTTGTAGATAAGAGCTTGTAAAAATAGCACAGGGAACATATTATTTAGGGAAGCTGGGATTTTTTTCTCACAGAAGTCATTAGGAACAAGTTGGACAGATGTGTTCTGGTGGAACTCGGTAACCTCTTCAGAACCTTTCCTGCCTTTTGTGTAATTTGTCCACACAAGGAAGCTGAGGTATAGCACCTGGGGTCAAAATATGTCACTCATGTTCAAGGGGAGTTTCATTTTCCTGTAGGACTAGCCTCAGCTAACATTCACTAGCATGAATAATGGGTGTTTGATTTCTTCTGCTCAGTTATGGCATCAGCTATTACAGACCTAGTCCTAGCCTCACTGGCGGTGATATAGGAAAGTAGCAAATCCGGTGTGCAAGCACTTAATATTTTATGTGACTTCTCTTATATAGGAGAACACTTCTCAAATTTCTTTTGACCAGTGTTGCACTTGTGCAGCTACTTGTAACTTCAGAAGGCATTGACCATAGATTTCTGATGACAGCTTTTTTTCCTGCATACTTACAAGAACAGATCTTGGGACCTCTGAAGGGGCAGGTCTAGGCTTATCAGTAGTGGAAAAGTGGCCTGATCTCAAAGGGGCTAAGTAGTGTCAGTCCGACATGTAGTTAGTAGAAGAAAGCCTGGATGGCCTCTTCCACCCTGAACTGCCAGCGATGGTTATCAGCACAAAAAGAAGTGATGACCATCTGTTGAAGTGCCTTGGATTTGGTTGGTGGAAATAAAACTTACATCCCTTCATTTCTGTTTTACTCTCTATAACAGGTACAAGGAATCATGGCAGAAATGATGACAGGGTAAGCACTGTGGGATATTGGTGATCGGGAACTTTGGTGTTCACTAAAGCTTCTTTCTTATAACCAATGGCCCTTTCTTTTTTCTAGATAGTATGAAGACATATGCTAACATGTGGCTTGTCAAAATGTTAGAGAACTGTTTGGTCTTCAGTAAATATGTGGGTTGCCAGCTGTTAGAAGGAAAGCAGTAAAAGCACATAGTCTGCTGTGGAATATATGCCAGGAGCTCAGTGAGCCAAAACCTAGAGCTGGCTGTTGGGAGGAGGGGAGTGAATTTATGACTGTTGCAATATTTGAGTCCATGCTAAATACCCAGGGGCAGACACATAAAAAGGTAGAGAATAAAAAACCAACTTGCCTGAGTCTTAAAAACTTACTAAGGGAGGCCACACAAGGATGAGTTATGGATGCTGTTCTTTCCCATCATCTTCAGGAGCTGTGCCAACTTCTCCAAGGCAAGTTCACACTATCTTGAATTGCCATCTAGCTTTCATGTGGTCTGCGAAGAGAAAGAAATCCATCTGAAGGGTTAGTTCATAGGGGGTTTTGTGTTAGTATTCTCTCTGGAGAGTGTAAGAATGCTCTTTAACAACAGGGGGATATAAAGCTCAGCAAGACTAAACTGTTAAGTTAGAAGCCCTACAGGTAGACAGTGTGAAAGCCTCCACATTCTAGCCTCTAGAAATACATCATTACCTTTTGTTTGACATTTCTATTGACTGCCATTGTGATATATAAACCTTCTATAATGTTAACAATAAAAAAGCAGTGGCAGAAATAAACTGTATACTTTACAAAGACATATCTCTGGCTCCTGGAATCTGTCATTCCCTGCTGTGTTGGGCTTGACCCAAACCATTTTGGAGCCAATGGACACACTCGCACTGCCTTCAACAGACTTCAGGTGGTCTTGTGAAATCCAGCACACCTTTATATCTGTAAAATAAGTATCTATTAAAAAGGGAGGTAAAAAAGAAGCACTTCTGGGAGAACCAGAGCTAATGAGGCTTGACTGCCCTTGAATTTGCTGTTTGTGAGTTCTGTCTAATGCAACCCATGATTGGAGTATTTGGTAATGTTCTCCACTGTGTGCATATTCTTGGGATATCCTAAGATGTGAAACTCATGTTTCAGCCTTTGCCTTCACCTGAGCACTTAAAAGGCAAAATGTACATGAATTTAGTTATTTTAGGAAGTTCTAACCCTTTGTCACATTCAAACACATTAAAATGTGACTAGAGAAGGTCACAGAGAAAGAAAGAAAATAATGTGATCACAAGAGCCTCCTTTTTTAAAGAAACTAAACTAAGAAGTTTTCTCTCCCTTCCCTTGCCATCACACATGCAACGGACTGACTGGATGAGGCCTGGGGTAGTAGAAGCTATCCATGCTGATGCATGGGTATTTTCAATAGAATGCAATTGTAAGGGAAGAAACACACTGTCTGAAATCCCACAAGGCAGGTTTGATTAATACTTTTTTCTTACCCAGCCATGCCAGTGTTCTGATAAACGATATTTAAAACTAGCGACTATTTTTAAAATATGTTCTGCTATTGCTGTCTTGATTGCCTTTATAGATAGACCAATCTTAGTACCTCCCAGTCTTTGTGTTCTCAGTGTCTTTCCTAGATGAAGATTCTTCGCTCTTAGTTGCTGCAAACTTCTAGTAGTTCAAAGGTTTGAATTGCACCAGGCTAGTATAGTTCAAAACCTTCCCAGGTGTCATCTAGCAATGACTGTTTAGATTTAAACAATAAAACCAATGCCATGTAAAGCTCCAAGGTTCAATTCAATTTACAGTAATAGACTAGTAACAATCCCACAGCAATAAATATTTATTTGCAGGTAATGTGTTAACTCAGCTCTCCAACAATGTGCAGTAATCACATAAAGGTTACACATTAAGTTAACCAGTCATTAATTTCAACCTGTTTTCAGTTCATAGCCTCCCTTCAGACCAGGTCAAATGAGTGGTTGTAGCAACTCAGCAGAGTAGTCATGAAATGCTATTTTATCCCAAGGAGAGAAATCAGTTTGAATAACTACAACTGGCTCTATCCCCATTCCCTTTCTTTCTAAGAAGCTTCAACTTAAGTCCATCCTAGAAAAGCTTCTTGGCCTAAAATTACATGAAAGGAAAGACATCCTCCTACAGAGGTAACTTATCTCAGTTGATGGGAATTTCCAAGGGGTAAAAGGCAAACATAAAACGGGAAACAGGCATTAATTTTCTGGAGTTGAATTTCTATAAGTCATATACTGCCATGTTCTTTGAATGAGCTTTTCCCCTTTACCTCTGAGGTACCTATAGAAGCTTTTCGTGTTGCCATTGATGTCCCTCACAAAGGACTGTTCAAGATTTTCTAGGGAAAAGAAACCTTACTTGGGTAAAATTTGATCAGGATCTTAAGGCTCATGCGTGGTGAGCATAACTCTTGTCTAAACAACAATGAATACAAAATTTACGTGGTCCAAGTCTTCTTCCTAGCAGCTCATCCCTGGAGCAAAAGGGAAAAGTCCCTTCACCTGCTCCAACATCATGAAAACAAACATCCAGCCAGCTTTATCCTCTCAAAGGATATTGTGTTAGTTGAGAGAGGTCTCATTGCCGAAAATCACTCTGAATTCAGAGATGTAGAAGCTGGTCCAATTTCTATTATAAGTAAATTTGGCTTTTTCTGTTTCCGAACCATTTAGCATATGTTATCTCACACGAACTTGCTTGAGAAACATTCAGTTTGGAACTGAGCCTCTGAAACATGCAGATTCCTGCTTTTTGTGACAGCAAAGCAGCTGTATTCTTCTAGTGGCTTCAAGTACTGTATAGGGAAAAGTTGAGGATGTTTTTGATATCCTGGAAAAACTCTTTAGTCAGAAATTGCTGTTAGCAAGTAACACTCGCAAGTCCTCTGCTTCTGCTTATCTAGTATCTACAGGTAAATTTGTATATCTTTCATAGACTCTTCTCTCTTACACACATGGAGATTATATCATAGTAGCAATTCTGCATGCATCTGTCCTAGCTGTCATGAGCTTGTGAAACTTTTACCACAGTAGTACTTGATACTCATTGATTGATCTGAGCATATAAATAAATGTATTTTTATTGAGGCAAAGGCAATTGCCTTGTGTGTTGCAAATATCCACGGAGCAGCTGGATCCAGCCATTGGCTAAAATTATACATAGGAAAATAATGCCTCGTTATTCTTTTCTGGTAATAAAAAATATGAATGTTTAAAATCAAAAAGGACTTCTGATGGTGTGTTTCTAGAAGGTGGTGATGCAGAACCATTACTCCTATGTCCTAGTGACAAGGATGCCCTAAAGATTTACACTGAGTTTTTCAAAAGGCAGCAGTTTACACCATGATTAAAATAGTCTGTTTGCCTGGAACATCCATTTAAGCAGTGCAATATCCATTTCTGTCTCTGAAAGTGATTTCTAGCATGAGTCTTTTGTAATTTCTATTAATATTGCAGAATGGAGAAGATTGATGCTGATTCACTCACCAGCTCAGTTAATTTTTCTTCAAGTATGGATTCCTATTAGGAATGTGCCCGTGTAATGTAATAAAACTTGCTCATACCATTTGCAATCAGGTCTCACTGCATATATTTTCCCCAGCGTCTCCCATTTAATAATAATTGTCAGAAGAATTGGAGGACATAAATGAATTCTGGATGATTCACTGGCCTCCTGATAATTCCGTCCATTGTGAAACATGAAAGCCTGAAAGCTCAGGAAGAGCAATAGTTACTGGTAAGAGAGGAGTGAATTCATTAATATTTTAGGCTCAGTTTTGCTTTCTAATATGTAAAAAAGGAGAAGTAAGAAAGAAGAAGCTAAAAATTTCGCTTTTACTGCCTTGTAGATTTTCTCCTGTCAGCCCTGGCCACATGTCTCTTGCTTGCGGCACTGATCTCCATCTGTCTCCCCCAGTTGTTTAGAAACTTTAATTTGACTTTTTCTATGACAAATAATACACAGAACAATTTACCATAACCCCTCAAAAATGTAATGCTTTACTATTATAATGTCTTCTCTACTCTGAAAATAATTTTTCCCATGCTATTCTCTCATATTTATGGTAAAGACCTCAGTGTTCGGTCAACTCTGTGGAGCAAAAAAGAAAAAGAGGATCATAGCTGCTACTGTGTGATTGACATTGGCAAACATTGAGCTTTTGCCACTGTATCATTTTGCCTCTTTGGATTTATTTTAATAGCCACCTTATCTCTCCTGAAAGATTCATTCTGTGTTTACGGCTGCAGAAGCCAAATTTTCTGGTCTATTACTCTCATCCTCTTCATTCTTTAACATTGGCACCACACTTAGATTTCCTCTGGTCTTCTGGTGACATCTCTGATTTTAATGAGTTTTTGATCTATGCCAGAGAATATGCTGACTCCCAGTTTTGCATCCCATAGTGAATCCCATCAGGTCCTGCAGATGCTGATTTGATGTTTGCTTATTCCACTAATAAGCCTTGTAGTTTGGATGTGATCCTGAGCTTGTATTCCCATAGCAGTAGTTGCCTTCTGCTCTGTCTGATCTGTTATGCTAATGTAGCTTGCGAGTAGCACAAACCAAAAGAGTGGTGATTTTCCCTTCAGGGGTCATAATAGATTCATCAAGCCACTGTTCTGTGCTCAGCAGTGTCTGGTACAGATACATCTGTTCAATAAATCATATATCCATAACTATCAGTAGGACAGCATTTTTCCTGGAAGCATGAGATTTAATTACTTTAACACGTGTAATTCCAGGTTTTATTACCAGCAATAAAAAATGTATCACCTTAAAAACTGAACCTTACTTCAGCTTGACTCTGTGACTACCAAGAAGAGCAGACTCTGCCTTGCAAAAGTGCTTTACTTTGATTTTATTGAATACAGGAAAAATACAAGAGCATCATCAGATTAACAAAAGAAGTAGTTCAAAAGGACATCACTTCTCAGCTGAGATGTGATAATAAGTCATGAGTGTGTAGCTGACTAACCACAATGTGCAGCAGAGAGACTAACTTAAACCGGTGAATGTGGGAAGGCTGATTTGCTGCTGTTATAGGCATGTGTGAGAGCCCCAGGAGGTTTTTTCTTTAGTGCTTTGCATCCCATGGCCTTTCCAGGTCAATAGAAAGCCCTGGTGGGTATTCTGTCCATAAATGAATTAGCTCATAATGATATCTGCAGAGCCATGACGACATGTGGAAACCTTGTCTAATGGATTAAACAAGTTTTATTTTCCTGCTGGAAAGAGCAGAGATTCTCTTCCTGTGTCCTTGCAAGTAACGCTGTTGTCTCCATTGTAACCTTTGGCTGCCGTGGCCCTCAAGGCAAGGGTGGAATGACTGATGGGAAAAGCACCTCACTTACTTAGGAAAACTTTCTAATCATAGGAAATGCATGGTGTATGATACCCACTGAGAATTAGCCATTCTTCTGTGCGGTGTAAATACTGTCCATGAAATTTGAGTAGGGAGATGTGGGAGCAGCTGCCACTGTGCAAGACAGTAGTTCCTCTCCCTTAGGAACTTGATAGGAATTAAAAGCCATGAGACCCTTCTTCCCAGAGACTGTGGCCCATGGAACCTATTGGCCAAACAGCTTACCAGTGTGTTGCTTCTGTGGGAGGCAGTGGTGTTCCTAAGTTCCTGCAGATGTCCAAATTCAAACTCTTCTGCCATATGGTATTTCAGTGATCAAAATACAAGTGATGGTTTGTCAGCCTTTTGTGCCTACCTCTCCTTGGGCTTCACATATTTGTTCCACTCTCACCAATACAGCCTTTTATTGTTGACTTCTCTCTAGCACTTCTCTGGGCTAAGTCATTCATTTGGTTTAATCTGTCAGTTTATGGCCTTCTAGAAGGCATAAACAGTCTCGTCTCCCCTTATGATGTATCAGCCTCAAATAAAAAATGAATAGTGAAATAAGATGATAGACATCTATTCTTTGCAGATCATTCCTCATTGTAGGCTGTATGCTAAACAGAATTGCAGGTCCATGCAAGAAATCAGAACTAATAATCTCCCTTCTGTTCCTGCATGATCTATCTAGTCCAGTCAAATCATGGGGAAATAGACTACACTATTTCCTTATTTCTCAACCTCTAGCACGAACAGTGAGTGTATGTCTCATTCTGCCTTTTGTATTTACTGGCCAGCACAGTTTAGATTGTGGTGCACTGCAATGTCAGCTATTCCTGCTCAAATGGGGCAAGAAAGCAGAAATTGTTTGTACTGGCAACATGGCTGCTTTCTATCAAAATCAATGTCTGTTCAAAACTACCATGGTGATACATAGGAGTCACAGTATAAGGTATCACCTTGTATACTTTTCCACATTTAAGAATATCTTTTTTCTCCTCCTATAAGCTTTTAAGCATATTTCTAAGAAAAGATCATGCTGAGTACCCAGTTTTCACAGATTTTCTGCAAGGACTTTGGACTCTTCATTAGGGACTGTGGACTCTTCATTAGGGACTGTGGTGGTAGAACAAGAGGTAATGGCTTCAAACTTAAACAGGGGAAGTTTAGATTAGATAAAAGGAAGAAGTTCTTTACAGTGAGGGTGGTGAGGCACTGGAATGGGTTGCCCCAGGAAGTTAGGAATGCTCCATCCTTAGTGTTCAAGGCCAGGTTGGACAGAGCTTTGGGCGACATGGTTTGATGCGAGGTGTCCCTGCCCATGGCAGGGGGGTTGGAACTAGATGATCTTAAGGTTCTTTCCAACCCTAACTATTCTATGATTTCTATGATTCTATGACTTGACCTGCTTTCAGAATGGCCTATTGAAGTGCTGCCTTACAATGACCAAGGAATTTGAGCATACACGTTCTTCAGATAAATACTTTAACTCCTCATAATTCCAGCAAGAAACTGATAGCAAGGCTCAGATAGTAATCTGGAGTTCTGAAGCTGTCAACACTATAATTTTTGTCACTGTTACCTTCAACTTAATTGGTTTTAGTATGTAAATATATCATAGAATCATAGAATACCAGGTTGGAAGGGATCTCAAGGATCATCTGGTCCAACCTTTAATATAATTGACATGTTGATATTATATTTTAATAACATATAAATATATTAGTGTTAATTTAAGAGAAACGGAGTTCTAAAATGGTAGTGAGAATGACAGCTGGTCAGAAAGAGTTATCAGTGTACTCTGTGTTTTTTTCTTCTTAACTGCAACATGCTCCCCATCATGATCTCAACCAACAGCTTTGACATGCTGCTGGAAAGGAATTGCAGCAGAGAGGTGGTGATCTGAGAGACGAAAGAGGTGGAATCTCTTGCAGTTACAAACAACTCAGCAGCAATATTTCTAAATACAAAATTCAAGGTGAGGACATGTTTTTTTCATTAAAAATCAATACTTGCCATTGAATGCAAATACAAATATTTTTTTTTCATAAATATTAAAGGTCCTGGATATATGATTTAGGAGGAAAATTTGTTACACAGGTGCAGGATGGTAATCTGAATTCTCCAACAGGTGTGAGTTGTTCCTAACAGATGTAGTATTAATTTCAATAGAGGATTTTTTGTTTGGGAATTGTTTGTGAGGGAGGGTTAGTTATACCCTGACTCTGAACTTGGACCGCCGTTGTAAATATGAATGGACTCAGCCTACTTTAGTTCTGTTGCTTCTAACACTTTATCAGTCTGCCCATTCATTTCAGACTTTGCTAATTAGGTTGCAAGACATGTTAGGTCAGGTTCTATAACTGAACTTCTATAACTGAACTAGAGATTAATTATATCTGATTGGTTTGGAAAGTGAATCAAGGGATGATGGAGTTCATTTATTGTTGCCTGGAATGAACCAGGCAGACATTGTGTTAATGTCTTGTGTAAAGTGGAAGAACAAAAAGAGGTTGTAAAAATATTAGAATAAGTATTGTCCCGTGTAAGTAAATTTAAGAGCCCTTCCTCTGACTGTCTCAAATATTTGAACAGGAGAACATCCAGTGAAATGAAAGTTAGGAACAGTCGAAGCTGATAAAATACAAAATTATCTACAATTATAATTAGCTACAAAATGTACAATTAGCCTGAAGAACTCATTGCCACAGGAAATTATACATCCCCACTACAGAAGGAGAGGTGTACAAGGATTGCAATAATATACAGAGTTATTCTAATTGAGGCTAACAGTACAGCTAACATAATTAATGTCCCAGGCTACAAGACTAAAGCCAGTCACTAATACAAGGGGAGTGTGTTATCTAATGTGAAGAGTACTTTATTTTATAACTGCCTTAAAATTTTAATTTTTTCCAACATATTGACTCCTGATGTACGAGACAAGATACTAGAACATTACACATGATTAATAGGGCAGAAACCACACTCATGTAAGATCTCTGAAAACTTAGAAAAAACCCACCGAGGCTAATTTAGTACTTGATGATTAGAAAGGTGCATCACTGGCTTACCTTCAGCTTAGTATCCTCTGAGACGTCTATGTGGATAAGCCCTTTGGAGCTCCACCCTAGAAGGCTGGTCCCCAGCCTATACTGTTGCACAGCGATATTCCATCCTAGATGTAAGACCTTGCACTTTGCTCTTTTTGAACATCATGAAGTTCCTTCTAACCCATTTCTTGAGGCTGTCCAGGTCCCTCAGAGTAGCAGCCCTTACCTCTAGTATTCAGACTGGTCTCCCCAATTTGGAGTCATACCCAAATTTGCTTAGAGTGTACTTTGTCCCATCACCCAGGTCATTAATGAAGACATTAAACAGTGGTGATTCCAGTACTGATCCCTGCAGGACCCTGCTAGTTGCTCACCGAGGGGTGAACTTTACATTACCAATCATGACTTTTCAAACCCGGCCGTTCAGCTAATTTTCCACCTACCCTATTTTTCACTTAACCAGCCTCCATTCACCAATTTGATGTGGAGAGAATGGGGAACCTTTTCAAAGGCCCTGATAAAATCAGTGCATAGAAAATCCACTGCTCTCCCCTTGTCCATGGCACCAGTAACCTTGTCATAGAAAGAAATGAGGTTGGTCAGGTGTGATTTGCTGATGGTATATCTGTACTGGCTGCTCCCAATCACCTTCCTGTCTTCCATGAGCTTAGAAATAACTCCTAAGTGGATTTGTTCCATCACCTTCCTAGTGAACGAGGTGACGCTGATCAGCCTGTAGTCCCATGCTCTTTGAAGATGTGTACAATTTGCCTTGTCTGCAGCCCTCAAAAACCTCCTTTGATTGCCATGACCTTTAAAAGATGATGCAGAATGGCCCTGCAATAAATCTGCTGATTCCTTTAACACCCTTGGATACATCCTATCTGATTACATAGACTTGTGTACGTCTAACTGGCTTTTCATTTTCCTTATTCACTCTCTAGTTAATCTAGAATTTTTTTAGAACTATTGTTTTTTCATGGTATTGCCCAATATTTTAGTTATGGCATATTAGTCATTAGACCTACGAAGACATTTTTGTGTATCTCTTTTTTAGTCCAGGAACTGTCTTTACAAAGGACTCACAGACATCATTCAAAATTTATGTGATCAAAACAGTGAGTAAATAAGTACTATTTACCAGCATGGATATAATACCTTCTATTGCCTTCCATCAGCAGTTGTCTTGACTGATTTACTGTCTAGTATATTCTCATTAGTACCTACTTTTCCTGAAAGCAAATAAGGTCATGAAGCCATAGGTAAAAATGCTGAGGCTTTAAAAACATTATATATATTACATCACTTTGCAGACTATCATCCTTAATCACCTCTATCATTTGTGGCAATAAGCCAATAGAGCTGTTCAAGAATAGTGTTTTAATTTTAAAGACCTTCTTAGTGCTCAGAACTGCCAACTTATCTGGAACATACCTTTGAAGTATATAGAATCATAGAATCATAGAATAGTAAGGGTTGGAAAGGACCTTAAGATCATCTAGTTCCACTCCCCCTGCCATGGGCAGGGACACCTTGCCCTAAACCACGTGGCTCAAGGCTCTGTCCAACCTGGCCTTGAACACCGCCAGGGATGGAGCATCCACAACCTCCCTGGGCAACCCATTCCAGTGCTTCACCACCCTCACTGTAAAGAACTTCCTCCTTATATCTAATCTAAACTTCCCCTGTTTAAGTTTGAACCCATTACCCCTTGTCCTACCACTACAGTCCCTAAGGAAGAGGCCTTCCCCAGCATCCTTATAGACCCCGTTCAGATACTAGAAGTCTGCTATGAGGTCACCACGCAGCCTTCTCTTCTCCAGGCTGAACAGCCCCAACTCTTTCAGCCTGTCTTCATACAGGAGGTGCTCCAGCCCTCTTATCATCCTCGTGGCCCTCCTCTGGACTCGCTCCAACAGCTCCATGTCCTTTTTATGTTGAGGACACCAGAACTGTACACAGTGCTCCAAGTGAGGTCTCACAAGAGCAGAGTAGAGGGGCAGGATCACCTCCTTCAACCTGCTGGTCACGCTTCTTTTGATGCAGCCCAGGATACGGTTGGCTTTCTGGGCTGCAAGCGCACACTGCCGGCTCATGTTAAGCTTCTCATCAACCAACACCCCCAAGTCCTTTTCTGCAGGGCTGCTCTGAATCTCTTCTCTGCCCAACCTGTAGCAGTGCCTGGGATTGCCCCGACCCAGGTGTAGGACCTTACACTTGGCTTGGTTAAACTTCATAAGGTTGGCATCGGCCCACCTCGCAAGCGTGTCAAGGTCGCTCTGGATGGCATCCCTTCCCTCCAGCGTATCAACCGAACCATTTGTTCGGTTTCATATTTGTTTTTGTTCATAGAATAGGCCACTTAGCATTAAGTGAAGCGTGAAGACAACTGGAATTAGCGAACTGTAATGATTATGAAACAATTACACTTTTAGTTTGACCTCTCTATACATAACCAGCAATGACTGGGAGAAATAAAGTGGACATTAAAAAGGAACAACTAAGAAGTAGCAAAAAAGGCTTTGAATTAAACCAGTTGGAGGAAAGGTGCAACCACAAAAAGCAGATACATTGATCTGAGTTGATGTATCCTTGTTGTCTCTTCTTTGTCATCTTACTAGTCTAAGCAGATCTTCAGACCATTAAGGATAAATAACTGAAGCTTGAAGCACAGTGGATTGTTTATGCTCAAGACTATGGCTCTACTCTGATTTTACATGAGCAGAGAATCTAGCTACTTTCTATTTAGGGTCTGGTATACCTAAATTGTTCATTGAAAATTTGGGTTTATTCAGTAGAATTGAACATATCTTGGAGCATAAATCTGGAAACATCTTCCATCACCAGCTTGAAAAATCCTAACATGAGAAGACACAAAATGGCCTGTGATAGTATAAAGAATCACATGCTGGAGCTAAGATAAAATTCAATCAGAGCAGTCAAAACAAGACAATGTTCCTCTATGTCACAGTTCTTCCACCAAGAATGACTAATTGTCTCACAGTCTTATGTAATCCCAAACCGCAGTGTTACTTCCCTTTTCCAGGATATAATGTTTCTTGAAAAAATGACACAACAGACAGATCTAGGGACATTGTCACCTATGGAGGCCTTTACATACAAGATATAGACAACAATCCAGGCAATAAGGTCTGGAACACCTGAATCACCCCCATCTTGAGGCAGGGAGATGGACTTAGCAAATTTTGAGGGTTCTTTCTTTATGTGCTTCTTGCTCTCAGTAATATATTTTGGTTTTAAATTAATGTCTTTAGGATGCTGCACAGATTCACCAATTATGTTTGACAGTTCTTGATGAAATTGATAAATAGTTCTATAAAAAACCTATGTTTGGATTTTGGGATTTCTTATAGAGGTATTATTTTCAGGGGCAGTATGGTTTTACTATAATTCATCAGCTGTAGTGCTTCAGCTTTTCTTCTTAATGATTTTAATAATAGCATTAAAACCAATATTGACATATATAGGTACAATTTATTTGTGATAAAAATAGTGTTATACATTTTCTTCCAACGATCTGTGCCCTTTGGTGGCATTGGGATTACTGTGGGCAATTAGAAAGGTAAAGTTTATTGACTGATTACATTCACATTATTTGCTGAATTAATGACAAATCAGCATTGGAAAATTTGATGGAAAATTTCAGAGCAAGTAAAAGTACTCACAGAAGCATGACTAAAAGCTTAAGAAGACTTTCTAATAGGGTGAGTTTTGAATTCTTTTTTGGCCTCCAAATACGGTATTGTTGTTTAAATTGGTTTTGAGTATAGTCAATAGCTGTTCATCTAAAAGCAGAAATGGAAAAAAGAAAAGCTGAAATAAAGCCCTTTGTCGTCTGATTGAAGTGTGCAGAAAGGGAAAGGTATCATTTCTTCTAGAGCTCTGAGAAAACCCAATAGAAGCAAAACTTAAGTGAAAGCATTTAGGGGCAAAGTTAGTTTATGCCCCAGGAATGCCTCAGTAGTAACAATAAAAAGTAAAAATTTGGAGCTGGAAAACATAATGAATTAGTTGAGCCACAACTCCAAGCGTGATTTTGACCCTTTGAGCATTTATTAATTATGACTGATAATTTTACATATATAGAAGTAGCATCAGAGCACAACTGCGTGTAAGTGAACAATCCATTAATTCAATATCTGACTTTCTCTGTTTACAGGTAATTGCCAAAATTATTTATCCTAATGAATGAGAAGAAAAATATAAATGATTTGATTAATTTATAGATGATTTTATTTGGCATCTTAAATTCTATAAATGCTCTGCCTCTGTAAACTCAAAGAAAATGAAGACAAAATAATATGCTCTTAAATATTATATCAAAATTGTTAGTTTTGTGGTGATTTTTCTTCTGTAACAATAATTTTAATGATGTGGGGCTAACTTCTATGAGAGAAATGTTACTAGCCTCCTGAACAGAGCAAATTAGTTTGATCTCTTAAATGTAAGATAGAAATACCTGAAATACCTGAAATACAGAGCTCAAAATTTGGGGATTTTTTAAAATATATTGGTTTTTTTTAAAAAAATGTATTAAATTTATTTTAATGGTTCAGCTTATCTTTTTAGTTTGTAAAACTACTTAAAATGCAGGATAGATTACAAAACACTATAAACACAACTTCATTAGATTCTTATCAGAAAATGTCCAAATGCAATGATTTGACTTAGTTGAGATGCTCCATTTAAGTTTTCTTAAAAAAATAGAGGAACACTATTTTCTAGTGAAGAAGCACTCCATGAGAAAGTTATTTTCTTCTAAGTCTTTTGCTGATGGTAGTAGTCATTTGCAGTATTCCATTGGAACGTGGACATTTTGGGTGATCATGGGTATGGAGTGGAGAAGCCAAACAAGTCACAAGTCACATCCAGATCTCTGAAACTTGAGATTGAGTTTGAATTTAGGAATTGGTGCAGAGGGGTGTATCAGCAGTGTACTTGTCATGAGTTAAGCCGGCAGGTAGCTAAACACCACACAACTGCTTGCTGTGAGATTGAGACAATCAAGAAGGGGAAGAAATAAATGTAAAATTTGTTGGTTAAGGTAAAGAAAACTTAATAGAACAGAATAGGAAATTATAATACTACTACTACTAATAATAGTGACAAAAGAATTAGAATATACAAAACAAGTAATGCAATTGCCAACCCCCAATGACTGATGCCCAGCCAGTCCCTGAGCAGTGGCCTTCAGCCACCTTTCCCACAAGTTTATATGCTGAGCATGATGCCATACGGTATGGAACATCCCTTTGGTCATGGAGTGAGCTGTCCCAGCTGTGTCCCCTCCCAGCTTCTTGTGCCCCAGCCTACTCACTAGTGACGTGGTGTGAGGAGCAGAAGTCTTTGGCTTAGTGTTAACACTGCTTAACATCAGTGTCTTATCAGCATTATTTTTACCCAAAACACAGCAATGTACCAGCTACTTGGAAGAAAATTGACTCTATCCCAGCTGAAACCAGGACAGTATTTTATTCCAGACTGATTGCTGTTGCTAAGGGAAAGAACTGTGTTTAGAATCAATAGGAAATTTTTATGATACGTGATTTTGTGAACTGAAATAATACAGACTGTAGGTCGTTATTGTGTCCAGTATGTAGAACAGGATGGGCCTAATACCTTATTAGCTAGGATAAGAGTGAGCCTATTCAACATTTACAGCAGGACTGCTTTCATGTTGGCATGCTTTAGAAAAGTGGGGTAGAGATCATTTGTGTACTCTTTAATTTTCTTTGAAGTGATTTGGAGTGCTTTGTTACAAGGTACAAACAAATTGCATTTACAGTACATTTTAAATATTTTTTAAACAACAAAATAAGAAAATAGTGTATCTAAACCTAGGAATCTATTTAGGATGTTAAAGCTGAATTCTGGTTTTAATTGTCAAAGAAAGGTGATACTAACAGCCTTTGCGGTTTTTTTTATTCTTTCCACACATACCCAAATAGCATTCTGAGAGCAATTTACATGTCATACCAGGAGCCATGGAATGGACAAACAGAATCAAAAGAACAATAACGTTTCCTGGCATAGCTATATATTACCTAAAACAACACAAAACGAGGATTTCAGGCGTGGGTGCACAATACACATTCTACCTCAGAGGTTTGTCTGCTCCAGTCCAGCTTAAACCAGCACATCATCACTGAAGGAAAATAACCTCCTCTTTTCATATCTCTTGCTCTTCTTTCCTTTCAGTATACAGGCAATCCTTTTATATCTTTACAATACTCCTATGAACAATGATACTCATCATATATACTCAAGTCCTGATTCAGCAAAGCACTCAAGTATATGAAGACATGATTTATCTTGTTTAGTGTGATGCTTGAACCACAGAACTTTCTTTTTTTCCCAATTCCCATGTGAGAGAAGCAGAGCTCCTCAGTAAATTGTTACAACTCTAATGGGGTAACAACACATTTACCATAAACTGTGAATTACTATAACGTAGGTCTTTTTAAAATAAATACAATTGAAAGTGATGAAAATTCCAGAGTTCTCCTCTCAAAGGCTTGGTCCTGCAACTCCTATTTTAACTGGTGCTGAAGGAGTTTAACCGGGCATCCTCCTAGCTGAGGGACCCTGAGTGAAGCGTCTTGCAGACCTAACCTAAACCAGTGGTCTCATCTTTGTAGCTGATTGATTGAGAGAGAAGAGTGTTGGCCACCTCCATGGGAATGGGACAGGTGAGGCCAGGACATCAGGCCCAGTGAGGGGAACCAGGATCAGACACAGCCTTGTGATTGCCAAGCTGAGCTGTGGGGTTGGGGATGAGGACAGACCAAGGATAGGCTGGGACATCAGCCTACTCTAAAATACTTTATACCCATATTAATCTTTTAATTTGTACTACAGCTGAGTTTCTTTTACACAAAGTTCAGTTAAAAGTTCTATTCATTACAACAAAAATTAAGCAATTTAATTTTAGTTTTCCTTGCAGTGGTTTCATTCAAAGTTGTGGCAAACTGCAGTGAGGATGGTTATTGCTTAAGGTCTTGAGGTTCTGAGAGACTTCCCAGCTTGACCTTGGACACACCACCACAAGCTTGACTGGTGCTGGGGGCAGCCCCAGCCTGCTGTCATCCCTGTCTGGGGGTGGTGGAATGGGCCCTGGATGAAAGGCTCTGCCTTGCCAGCCCGCATGAGAAGGTCCCATTGCTCTCGACCCCAAGGTGCTCTGGTGCTCTCTTTCCGCTTAGTGAGAATTATCTCCATCGGCCTGGGGTGAAGTGGGAGCTTCCCACCTCCATGCTTAAGCTCTTGGATGTTTATGAGTGTCCTTCTGCAAGTCAGCAGGAGGTAATGAAAAAGTTTGCTGTGGTGGCACCCCTGACCAACTTCTTGTACTCAGATCTGCATCCAAATACAAGAAATTGTTGGGGAAGACACACTCTGTGACTGCTTTGAACTGTGAGTTTTGTCATTTACGAAATGCATGACTTCTTGAGGGAACTTATCTGTCCTTGGCTTGCTTTTCTCCTTGACTACACTGACAAAATAGCTAACCATTGAAATATTCTTGGCTGTGAACTATGCTCTTAGAAAACAGATTTGATGTTCATATATTGTCTCTTGGCTGCCTATACTTATGCCCATCTGCTAGGATGGCGTGATGCCGGCACACACAGTGAGACGCCAGTTTTTATGGGCAAGGAGCACCAACTATGACTGGTTTCACACAGGCAAGCTGCTGAGTGCTTCAAGCACCATCTCTTTTGGAAGAATCCTTTCTTTTGTTATAGGATTACCACACTGTTGCCATAGGGCTCTTTAAACCATTGGTAGCTTTGTGTCTTAATACAATACTTGACTGTTGAGGAGGAACATGAGAGGCTGAAACGCTCTTGAGACTAGCAAGTATCTTTTGAAATGTTGTCTGACTTAGATACATACCAGACACTGGTTATTTGAAATGAAATTTATGGATATGTTAAAGAGCACTGAGTAGTTCTGGTTTTATGTATCATCTTTTTACGTGGTGAAAACAGAAATCCCAGCCTTGTGAGGCACAGAAGAGCTTGCCAGCATGGGATACATGGTGTGATCAATTAATCACAAAGCTTCAGTGTTTCCACAACAGTCAGTTAAGTAATTCTGAGCACAGAGTTGGCTTAATAAAAGAGGAGGGCATATGGGGACAGGAATGAGAGGTCAAATAATAAAGAGAGAGGAAATTTGAAAGGATTTGAATTTGAAAACAAATCAGTGAACTGGAGAAAAATAGCTTCACTTACCAAAGAGTAGAACTTGGGACAAAATGGGAAGCTTCTGCAATGATTATCAGTTACTGATGGATGAGAATGTGATGCTGAGGGTGTAAAGAGAAGAAAACAGAATAGAATAAGGCAGTTTGGACTTAAATAATTTTATGAATTTAAATGCGAAAAAGCTTACTGTAAGCTGAAAAGAGCTCATTTTACATATGTTTTCCATGATTTCTAACTGGAGAAGAATTGGAGTTCCCCATCTGATTCAGGAATGTTATGCACTCTCAAGGCATATCTTGTTCTGCATTGGATGAGTGCCCCAAGCCCTAGGCTAGCTGCTCTTTGGGAGTGGTAGAGCTGTCTTTCATGAGAAAATTCACCCATGTCAGTTTTAGTATATTTATTCCTGAGGAAAAGTTCATATTTTTTTCAATAAGAAGTTCTTATTCAAAATCTCTCTTGTCAGAGAAAAAATGTAATTGATAGATTCTCCAAAGACAGATTCAAAGGAGTGACAATGCTAGAATCAGAGGAGTGACTAAAGTCTTATCCATGCAAAGGCCACCTAAGGGTAGTAATGAAGTCAATACAGCTGCTTCAGCTGCCTTTAAAATGCACTGAGGAATTCACCACGTAGGACTGAGGACATACCCCTTCTTTGTGGTCCTAGACTGTCCTAAAGAAAACACTTTTTGTAATTCTCTTTTTATTTGTCTAGTCTCTAAGTTCCCGTTCCCTTTTCAAAATGACAATCTAATTTTCTTTCTTACCAATTCACTCAACAAGTTTAGGAGTTTCTGATACATTGGAAGCTTTTTGCTGAACTTGGGCTCACAAATCCAATTGTTTCCTTCCCTCTGAACCCCCTCAAAGCCTAGCAGCTTAGTGGCTTGCTCACTCTCTGGGCAAACCACAGTGCATGGAAGACTTAGCTTCAAGCCCTCTGCTTTGCTTACGTAGACAATTCACAGTACCTTTAGCAAGAAACGTCATGGACAGCTACTACAGAATGTGTTTTTTCTTGACAAAGATTTTATTTCTTGATCCGGTTTCAATTTCTTCCTCTAACCTGACACTCACTAGACTTATGTAGAAGTGTAGAGACCTGGAGGATTACATGGAACTTTCAGTCTTCTAAATTTTGTATTTAAATACATATGACTCAAAATCATTTATCCATCTCATTCCCAGAAACTATATTGAGGAATGAGTACCACATTACCTTTGTGAATTTGGGGCATAAAGTGGTAGTTAGGTACCCTTCCTCTTCCTAAATCTCTTGCTTATAGGATCTAACAATATCTGATTCCTACTGGCCACAACAAAGCCAGTTAAGATGCAGCTATAGAGGTAATAATGATGCCTATTATAGCTGAGATTGTATAATAGTTTCTATTCCACAACTTTCTGAAGCTGAAATTGTCAAGGCTTGGTCCAAGAGTGGTCTTATTGCTGAAAATATATTCAGTAATGGCTCAGCAATTTTACAATATGAGGAGAAAAACCACTTTCCTATTATAAAAATATAGCTTTGTAACTTTTTGAACAGTTATGAAGCCAAAATATCCCGTAATAAAAGTTGGAGGTTGGCATGGAAACCACCCTCTGAGGAAAAGGGCATTTGGACTCATTTTTCTGGCCTTGTAACTTCTGTAGCAATTTACACTTCTGCAACTCTGAAAAAGCCCCACAGGTATTCAAACAATTTCGAGCCTCAACTTGAAGAGTTAAACATGTTCACTCATTACTTTGATAAGTGTTTTCATTATATTTATTTAATTGACATAACCACAAAAAGAGAAGCTGCTTCTATGCATCAAGGTGAAGCATCAAACAAAAATTTTCCAGGTATAATTATCTTATTCAAGGGAACTGAGAACTGAATGACTTAATATGGTGAGGGAGAAATGGGAAAGTAAGTTGTTAATGCTCCAGTAATAATTACTAAAAACAAAAAAAGCATTTTCGATACAGATTGTTGATTTAGTTGGTCGCAATCATCCCTTTAATGAATTTAGTTGCACTTTAAGACAAGACATAGAAAAGATGGTTGCTTTTGTACTCAGATGCAACATGCTAGCTTTCTGCTGATAGACTTAGTATAAATATACATAATTCCATCAAAGGTGATGAAAGTACATTGACTTACACTGGGAAACTGATCCTATGTGAACAGTTATGCCTTCAGCTCACACCTATTCTAGCACAGCATTGTTTTCCCTAAAGCTTACATGTGACACCCTTCATGCCTACATTTACAGGGTCATTTACAGGAAAAGGCACACACATTAGACTAGACCTTTTGAGAGACACTCAAGTTATTTCTGAAAGGTGGAAAGATTGTTGAGTGGACAGAATGAGAATGAAGCATTCACAGTATATTGACCTAGATGCCTACAACGCAACTCCTGGAACAAAACAAATAGCAAATGTATGGAAGCTGCATTGTTGGGAAGATTGAGGGTGATCCCAAGAAGCTTCCAAAGATTTACACGTAGAGGTAATCTGAGAACCTTAGCACTAGACGACTTGAATGTGGAAACTCCTATAGAAATAGAAATAGACTACTCTAAAAGCTGTTTTTTATTGTCTCAGGTCAGCAACTCATCAGCTAGGTGTTGGCAATCCTGCTGTCCAGTTATTGTTGTGAGCATCTGCAGTGTAACCCTTAAAGCTGATTGCTAGTGGTCTGCAGAAGAGGTCCTGAAATAATGACTGGCTTCAGCTGAGGCCACTGGTTCTGCAATCACCTTTTTAAATAAGAGAGGAAATACAGTAATCGAATAGAATAATCTTTGTTTCCTTTGCAAGGTACTGCACAGATGGGTTTATGAACACGACTGACATGTGCTATGGGAAAAGTGGATACTGGTACTTCTACAAAACTGTTTGTATGTCCGTGTTTCAAAAGTCTTCAGCATTACTGTGGATTGCCATTCTTTGGCCAGCTGCCTGTTAGCCAGGTATTTCACAGAGAGGACAAAAGAAAGTGATAGTTTCTGAAGCAAGTACAATCAAGGACTGTAAAGCAGAGTCAGAACTGCCCCTGCCTTTAACTCATTTTAAAGACAGATGGGAGACGCCAAATTCTTTCAAAAAGGCATTTCATCTGATGATTAAAGAATGATGTCGACCATCAGTCAGGGTGCCTTTGGGTACATAGATTTATATTTATTCATTCTCAACTTCATTCTCCTTTTAAGGATGGATATATCCACGGTACTGTGCTAACGAATCCTGGCAATGCATTCCAGAAGGCAGGAATGTTTTGAGTGGTAAATTTCCATTTAAACACACTATTTAAACCCCCAAATTTTGCATTCCCTCTTTGACTTGAAATGCATTAAAAACTTTGAAATTTATTTGGAAAAGCACTCACTGACTTTGTATTCCTAATTTGGTGATAAGTTTGGGGTCCAAGTGTTGAACAATGACATTAAGCAAGACAGACAGAAAGAGAAACAACAAGGGAGAGAGATGATAAAAATCTGTGAGAGAAATAGATAACCTGTAAATGAGCATTTTTACAATGCAAATATAATATACTTTTCTAGATATTTCAGTAATAATTGCCTCATTATCTTTCAGCAATTCATTCTTTATTCTTGATCCTTTTCATACCTGACACTACTTTTTGTAACTACAATAATGTAGAAATTACTGTATACACATTGTTACAGCTTCAGCCTGTTTGATTAGTTGCCTGGAAAAGAAAGATAATGTCATACTATTTGTCTGGGGATAGTCAACTTACCCTGTGTTTGGAGATAATCACCTTCACGCTGGAGTGGGAAATAGTCCTGCAATTGCCACAGAGAAAAAACAGTCCTTTCTTCTAGGGAAAGCAGTGAGTCCTGAAGGCAATGATACCTTCCAAGCCTCGACTACCATTGAAGTCTTTCAGACACTGTAAGACCCCATTTCATGGAAGTTGGTCTTTAACATATTTTCAGAACAGTAACGACTGCCTTCTCTGTTCGTTTGTTTCATAATGCAGTCTCAAAATTCCACTTGTCTGGAGGATTCATTAGTGATGTCTTTTTTATGTACACACACGTGCAGGCTTTGTGTATGTGTGGTCTCCTAGAACATATAAACCTCCTTCCTATCTGATTAAGAATCTGGCATGCTCAGCCTGTTAACTTCCATACTTCTCTGATAAAACCTTGTGCAGTGTTAAAGACACATCCACTGAGAAATATTGGACCCATTTCTTATCTGCTTATCTTTGAGAATAAATAACAGGTTAAAACATTGCCATTCAGCTTCCTTAACCTTTTCTCGTTACTATAGGACAGCCCTGCAGAACTGGACCTTTTCAACTGTAGGTCTGGACAAGTCACTCAGTGTGTTTCTTGCTATATTTCACTCCAGCCTTGTTGAGGCTGTACAGCACTGTCTTTATCTTAGCAACGCTATAGTAACATCTACGTATTCTAGTGGGCCTCCAATTATTGTTAATGAATGTGTATATGAGTAAACTTTTTTTTCTTAGAATGCTTAGGCCTGATTTTTTCAGTCACTTTTATGTCTGTATATTCTTGTACTTTGGAGAGATCAACTACTCTAAATAAGCTGCACCAGCTTTCTCAGAGTTGCAGCTGGAATACAGTAGCGAGTTGGAACATATAAAGCAAGGCGCTGTGGAGACACTGAGGCAAGGCTTCCAAGGTGGCACCACTCCATAGAGCAAAATGTCCATCCTGGTTGTTTCCTGATGCAACTCCTCGCCAGCATCTGGCAGTCATTATTGGTACAAAAGGCTATAATTCTATAAACAAGAATCCTGTTTCTGTCAGGAAAGGGGAATATCAAGGCCAGAGTTTGTCAAAGTAATCTAAAAATAAACCCTTTCAGGGAATAGTTGTAAGTCCATTACTGTTAGTAATGTAGCTAAAGATCCCTCCCAGCCATTTGATTCTGTGATTCTGTGAATCATAAAAAAGTATTCCTTATGTATTTCCTACTGGAATTTGTTCATTCATCAGAATTGAATTGCTTTGTGGAAACCATTTGGTTTTGAGCAGACGGGTCTTGTGAAGCCCTGCCTGCTAGGCAGTTATTGAAGCCTGTTTGGTTTTCTCTCTCATCTGGCCCTACACCAGCTGCATAATTTGCTGCTGGAAAACCTGTTTCCAGGCTTCAAGCTTCCCAGTAAATTAAGCTCCTATTTACTATAACCTCTGGGGAATTCCACCAGGCAGACCATCCTAGAGTTGGTGCTCCATTCCCTTTCAAAGTAAATTTCAAAATTCTATTTTTTCTTCTGCCTTAGGAAGCAAGCTAATAATGTAGTCTTGAGATTTTCTGTGAAGCAGAACTCTGTCTAATTCAGTCTTTACAAGTCATGGTCTATACTCTGTTTACGGCAAACATCTGAGGGCGTGCTTTACCTTGTGTTGTGCCCTGGCTCTGTCCACACAAAGTCCTTTTTACAGAGCACCAGTTTCATCCATAATACAACTCCTATGTATGTGCAACATGAGTCTTTTGACTCAGACCAGATTTCTTTGTTAACTATGGGAAGTCAAAACCAAAGCGCTTGGTGGTAGAGTGGATGAGGTGCAACAGACACAAGTTATAATAAGCGATATTCTCATTGGACATTAGAAAGCCCCACAAACGGGTTGTTTTGAACACTCCCAGACTCCTTGGAGATTTTCAAAGCTTGACTGAACAAGGTTCTGAGCAACCTGATCAATGAGGGTGCTGTTTTGGGCAGGGTCAGATTGGATGACCTTCACAGGTGATGGGACAAGAGGCAGTGGACATAAACTAAAGCACAGGAAGTTCCACCTAAGCATGAGGAAGAATGTCTTCACTGCGTGACTGAGCACTGGAAGAGGTTGCCCAGAAACTGTGGAGTCTCCTTCCCCAGAGATATTCAAGAGCTATCTGGACACAATGCTCTAGGTGACCCTGCCTAAGCAGGGAGATGGACCAGATGATCACCAGTAGTCCTTTCCAGCCTCAACCATTCTGTGATTCTGTGACCTTTCTGATCCAAATTATTCCATGATTCAATGAATTAACAACTATGGGTGGAGTACAATTGTCTCATGAAATCCTGAGTTCTCCAGTCAGGTTTAGAAGTGCCCAGGTTGGCTAAGGAGGAAGAACATATCATGTCACCACAGCATTTTCTCATCAACACTCACCTGTTATTGACTTTAGTCCTCGTTATGGACCAAAAGAGCTGCAAGATCCACTTTCAAATTCTGTGATTGACCCTGTGTGTACCCCTTAGAAAGATATTTAATTTCTCCATAAATCAGGACAAAATGTCACAGGAGGGATGGAGGAGCTTAGGCATGAATCATTCTTTGTAAAATCTTCTGCACAACTAAAGAAGTATTTCAAAGTAAAATAACGTGAAAAGTCATTCTGCCAAGCTCTGTTCCACTCCATGAAAATAGACAGGAGAATTTCTCTCTGTAAGTGGAAAGTATTACCCTTTTGCTTTGGTATGTGTATATGCAGTTGTAGATAGATAAATATAGTGAGGAGTATATTTACTCCATTTTCCGGAGTTAGTATGCTTATAACTTGGGTAGATCTGGCAGATTGCCACAAGTTCTCTTCCTGTATGTAAAAGCCCTGATAATGATAGGGGCATAAAAAGTTCGATGTATTTGTTGTTTCTAACTAGAGATCTTAATAATTGCAGTCCAGCTTTACTGCAAAAACATTAGCGGTGAATGATATTCATCAGAGATCTTGACCAAGGCACAGTACTAGCTCATTCCACTGACTTTATTTAAGTACTTTCCATGTAGAGAGGTTGAACACATTAACTGGAAAATAAATGATATTTTGGAACTTTAAATTTTAATACATGCCTGAAAACTCTACTGCAAATCTAGTAGGAAAAATGTTTATTGCTGCTGGAAATGGGCCATAGTGGGATACACTGCTACTTTACAGTTAAAGATAAGCAATCGTATTTTAGTTAATAATCCTGGGGACTCAGCCAACCTAATCCTTTTTTATTCAAAAACTTGATTCTCAGTAAGCCATATATGTTGTTATCGCAGCACTGTTGAAGGGTTTTTGGTTGTATATACAGCAAAAATTATTCCATCTGGGGAGCAAAGGTGTCTACATTCTAAGAATATATATAATGTTTTGAGGCTCTTCCCAAAAGATATCTTAGTTCTAAAATCAGCTCATTGTGCTATAATTCTTAGCTTTAACAATTGAGATAAACTATAATATGAAAGAGTTTAACACCTTAAGAAATCATGGGAGAATCACATGAATAGTGATTCTACAAAAAGTGCCTTTATGTGGCTCTGTCTTTGTTGAAAAGGCTTCTAGCATGTGCCTGCTTGATTTATGGTATTTATACATGCCAGGTTTGCAACGAACTGACTGACCTGTCTCTGGTATTGGAATCATCCTGAATATGTTTGTGCAGCAGTCCTCCTGATCTAGTTGCCCTGAGGGGATATCTGGAGTAATTAATCATAATGACTGTACTTCGATATGTGCATCTTTGATACATGTTAATGTGGCTGTTTAAAACTCTGGAGAGCCAGCATGTTCCAAATATCTGCAGGCGGCAAGGGTATGCTGCATGGCAAATTCCCAAGTGTAACGAAGATAGCTTTTGGGCTGGAGGCTTAGAAAGTAAGGAGGCTCCCAAAGACATGCTGAAATCCTGGATTAAAGAGGAAGGTTGTTTGGATATGAGAAGGGAAGAAATGGACAAGTTTCTGTTGCAGTAGTGGGCTAGCTGGACTTCACAAGATAAGCTATGGAAGACAGGAGAAGGAAAATCCACAATCCTGATCCCCAAACTTAGGTTTAATGAGAATTATAGGTTTGACTGGATTTTTTCTGTAGATTTATTTTACTAAATGAAAATAAAATAATGTTTCAAAATGCCATATGTAGTCATGTTTGTCTTAAGGTATAGGCAGAAGTGTTCTGGCAAATTGTACTAATACAGGTTAATATGTTGCTGCCACAAGTTGCCTATCTTGCCTCTAGGCTGCTTATCCTCCTTGTAGCAAAGGCCAGCAGAATGCAACCTGTGCCTGTGTTTTCAGTGATTCAACTTATCACACTCTTCAACTGTTCCAGATCTCAGATGAAAAATAGGCAGGAACATGCCTACATGTCTTGAAACAGGGCTCTTTTAAGAACACAGGATCTCCTGCTACATGTGGCCTGAGAAACACACGCACTCTCAGCAGTGCATACATGGAGAAGGAAGAACACTGATGATGCCAGAAATATGTGTACCACAAACTGGCTGCTCATTATCTGAATCTGCTTTTAGATGGGTTATTTGCCCCTTCCTCCAAGCATCCCGCACTGGCCAGTGTCAGAAGAAGGATCCAGAATAGTGAAACAAGATCAGATCCAATCTAAATGTGGCTATACTGAAATATGCTCTGAGAAAAAATGTCAGATGAGCTCAAGATCTTACTAGCTAAGGTTAATGATAGCATCTATTTAAACTGATAATTCCTGCATGCAGCTCTTACTTAAAATCAGCATAAAGCTTCTTGGTGGTTTGACTGAGGAATTGGCCAAATAAAAGCTATTCCCCAGTTAGTCTTAAATATTTGCTGAATATATACTTTTCCGTGTGCTTCAGACAGCCCAGCTCAACACTTTGAGGAACTGTGAAACTGTTGAGACCAAATCCAATTCATTTGATTGTGATCAGTGATCCAAGTGCTAAAAAAAGGGATTTTTAGGTGAGCAGGATTCGGCTCTCTGTTAATATCTGATTCCTTCAAATACATGTACATGTTTATCTCAGAGCCATAGCTTTTTCTCAGTATATCTGTCTGCCTTTCTGTCTGCTTAGTTCCTCTGATCTTTTACATGGTGCTCATCGCTGCATTATATGGGTTCGAACAGGGTGAAGTCTTAACAACTGAAAAAAACCTATATATTGCTCACTTACTATGAACTGTTTGTAAGAAATATTAGAAGAAAATATTTGATGGAGTGCACTTAAGTGACAGTAGGCAAATCATTGCACATATTTGGATTTATCTTCCATTCTGTTAATGCTTCTTGAGTGTTATGGACCTGAGAACACTATTGACTTTGTAGGAGAAGGTTTGTAGTCAGGTTTTTGCATCCTAAGAAATCTCAGGTAACAGTTTGAAAATGATTGGCCTGAGAAGTCTGTTGTGTTGAGCAGTCAAAGAAGGAATCATATTCCAATGTAATGATCCTTATATAGGATCATCACAGCTACATTGAAACTGGAGGAGCTGGGAAATGGGTTTCATATTATTCAGCAGTCACCTACTCCTTACAAAGGAATTAGCACCTATCTGCCACCTTTATTAAAATAACTTCCAGTAAAGCAAGCTTTTATATGTATATTGGAAATATGTCATGAAGGGCAGCGCAACTCTATAAGGAAATAGATGTCTTAAGAGACACACAGACAACACTGACCAAGGCGTGTCTGCCGTCACTCTGAAGAATCCAGTCATGGTTAACCCCTGCCCTAATTTTAGTTAGACACACTTTAGGTTCACTGTTTCAGTATGTATTTTTTTTTTTAAATTCTTGGGTTTACTTTAGTGAAAACAACTTTTTTCCACATAGGGTGGAAGCAATTATTATTTTTTATAATTATTTAGTATTTACTATTATTTTGAAGGAACATTGTTCTCTGCTCAATTTGACCGAAGGCAAAACTGCATTGAAAAAAATAAATTGTGTGCAGATATGTATGAGACAGTCCTGAGGTTTCATACCTCATGAGGGTCTCATGAAATGTGTAAAAGAGGTCAGTTTTATCAGAGGCCCTAGGGGTATAATCAGAGCAGCTCCTCTGGTACCTCAGGCCATCTGCTATGGCATCTAATAACCTCATGAGAGCAATGAACAGCTCAGGCTGTGATTTAGGGCTGTGGTCTGACTACCTATTCTGGCTGCTATATGAAATGAAACTCCAATTACAGTGTCTAAATTCAGAAGAGAAATGAGCAATTCAAACCTCTGGCTATTAAGGGTTGGCGTCCCGTACTGCCTGTGAAACAAGGTGGAAGCAATATTTAGACCACCAGCAAGAGCTGCATAAGTTAATCATTGTGACTGTTTCTTTCCTGTGATGCTATAGGGAATTAGGGCCTGACAGTCCCAGCACAGCAGAAGCTCTGAATTGCTCATTTTAAACTTAGGTGCTGTGATTATCTCTTAGTCCATCTTTAGTGTTGTAACAGGCAGGCTGAATACAGTCCTTCTCCTCCCCCTACTACTCTGCTGGGATTGTGGAAGGAGAGAGGGAGGGAGCAAAAGGAAAAGCCATCTGTGCATCCCATCAAGTGGTGAAACAGGGGGAGGAAAGATCCTGCTGCTTTCAGCTCTGTTTCCATGAGTCCTGAAGTGCTGACTGGGGTAAGACTGAGAAAGAGTGATGGGGAGTGAAATTGAAAAGGGGAGAGAGAGAGATCCATGGAAGTTTTGCTACCAGCCGTAATGGGATTATGATTTAGGCCAGCCTGTGGAGATTTTAATAAGTCAAATGAAGACAGCTAAAGAGTTTAAATGAGCTATGTGCAGATTCCTTTTTCAGTATCCAGCATGCTAAGTAAGCATACCAAATCACATCCAGTGTCCATTATCCAAACGATATCATTATCCTCCAAAGAGCACTTCTATTCTGGCAGGGCTATGTGACAGGCTGCCGCAGAAAGCACTCGTGGCAGAGGGGAGATTATGATTAGACTGAAGTACAGGAACTCTTACAATTCACTTGAAAAATTATATTAATACATATGCAAATGCATTTGGATGGTGTGAAAACCAGGCTGTACATTTCCAGTTTTAGCACATGACACTAGATTTCCTTCCTCAGTGACTCAGGCATTTGAGAGTTGTGCAAGATGGGAATGCAGGCTTTTCAGTTTATCACTGCACAGCTCTCACTGTGCTCATGCTTGAGCACATTCACAACTGGCATAAACATGTTGCCCAAACCGATAAGTTTTTCCAAGTGGGCCAGTGCAGTACTTTGTTGGAACACTGACCTGGGCCTTGAAACAGTATTGCAAAGTGCTGTATCCTGGCACAGATTCTCTCAGGGGAACTCTTTACTGATCCCATTGCACTGATGGGTTGAATCACTTGTGTAACATAGGTCAGACAGAGAGCACAGATCTCTGTTCAGTGACATGCATGAAGTCTTCAGTCCTAGGTTTTAGAAATCTTCAGTCCTCCTGATATGTTCCAAGATCCTGCCACGGCAATGTCCCTATTGTAGCCACACATACCTCATCAGTTTGGCTCAATCATTCCGGTCCCTTAAGTATCCGTATTATATACATGCTCTTGGATTCCCAGGGAACCCAGAAAGATCAAGGGAAAATAGGCATTGTTAAGGCAGCCTTATTAAGAGCACAAGGTCCCAGTAGTCTGAATAAGCATTATTGACCACTAACATAGGGGCCATAACGCTAACTTACTCCAGTAGTTAGACTTCTACGTCTGGTCTTGTCACTCTATAGTCAATGGAGAGAAGTAGACAAATTCAGAGAATGATTGCTTTCTTCTCTAAAACCAGTTTCTAATACATGATAGATGAATCGCCCTCTGAAGCTGCCTATTTCTCTGCCTTGATTATAAAGAGAACCTGTGATACTGATCTTATCAGCAAACGTTTAACTTCTATATGCCTTAATTAGGTGAGATGAGATGGGAGATGTTCAGAAGGTCTCTGACCCTGGCAGCCTCCTTTAAGGAGGGCTGCCCATACTGGAGGATTTGTCCCTCAAAACTGACTGTTTTTGAAAATAGAAGCCCCATGAGATTTGATCCGTAAGAAACAATAACAAACAGGAATGAATGAGCAAAAATTAATAAACTTCTACTTGTTATAAAGCTTATTTCCTCTGTACTTGCCAGGGAAGTCTAACATTCAGGATTCTGTACTTATTCTGCAAAAGCAGATGTCACAATCCCTGCATTGACAGACCATTCCTTACCTCGCTGTAGACAATTAGGAAATCATCCAACCGTGTAGTGGGAAAAATAGAGATGTGCTATCAGACAACACCTACAGCAAGGGGACAGAAAGCTTTCAGTGCTCTCTACCACAGTCCGCAGTCTTCAACATGCCTGGTATTCAGACCTACATAACCACCTCAGGGCTCTTTTCCTCACTTAAAATGTGTTTAAATCTTATGTGGGCACTAAAGTCTATGCTTTTACTCTGCCTTGGTGTAGGTCCTTCTCTCATTGCTTTATTAGTTTTTCTTCCCTCCATGCTAGGAAATACAGGGAGCTGGTACACATTATTCCAGAAAAAAATTCATCCCAGTGATGAATTATTCTTTAATAACATATTTTGAAATACCAACATCAGACCAACGCTGGGTCCATGAATACAACTGAAATCATTGATACATCAGTCTGAAAGGGAGAACAAGAGGCCCAACAGGGTCAGCTGCTCCCTGATACTTTTGAGGAAGAGGAGTGTCTCTTGCCAGTGCAACAGGAAAAAAGAAGTAGAACCTGAATAGCAGTTGGTGTTAAAACATACATGCACAGTGCTGACCTTGGATGTTGTCAACAAAAACAATTGGGAAGGGGGCCGTTAACAGCTACTCTGGCTCTTGAAGGCCGTTATATCTTTTTAAGTATGTACTTAGCCCTCTGACGACCCTAAAAGAAAATGCAGGTGATAATTGGACAATTTGTATTTGCCAGAAACAAAGATTTTAAACAAAAAGTTTGTTTGGCATTCTTTCTCCCTCCCATCACTTGATATATGTTGTGTGCATATTTATTAGGTAGCTTTTAAAATCCCTTTTCCTCTCCCAACAATTACACACATAATAAAAATGATAATCACAGTGAGTGGAGATTGAATTTCCTTTCGTTTTAACAGAAAGGAGAGCCTGGTAAAAAAATAAATAGAGTAAATTAGTTGAATATAATTGCAAATTCCTTGGAGTAAAAATGCGCTGAATACGGGCAGAAAATGCTATTTGCCATATGGTATTAGAACACTCTGGAACGATGTCTTTTCCTCCGTTTTCTGCAGACTGAGCATGGATGTGGATTATTTGTGGCTTCCCAAGTATGTGAGTTATGCAAGCCAGCTCACCGAGTGCCCCAAAGCAGCAGAGGACCATGCTTGCTCAGTTCATAATATGTACTACAAAATAAACAAATAAAAAACCTTGGTTTTGCAAAGGTTTTAATGAAACTCTAAAGTTTCACTTTTCAGTGGTTTTGGGAAACTTTCAGAAACTTTTTTCTTCTAAGACTCCAGTCAAGGTCCCCTAACTCAGTACTGAACAGTGTTATTAAGAGCAGTGGAAGAGTCTAGTAGGAAATAGTTGTGTACTTAACATGGAAATAATTTAGAATAAGAAAGATTAAAAAAAAAGAAAAACATTGACAGTTGAATCTTTATTTAGCATGGGTTTTAGATTGAAAAAAAAAATAATTTAAAATGGGAGTTTGCTATGCCACTATGCACATTTATTTACCTAAACTTTCTTATCAAAATTTCAAGTTTGTCCAACTTTGATATAAATTCCTCACCAGTGGACTTTGATACTGATCCTTACCAGTGATTTTCCAGTTAATTTTTAATTACACATCAACACCTACCCCCAAAAAACCACCCCAAACCTGCTAAGAAATACCCATTCTGCTCTAAGTCTCTGGAAAATTGCTCTCCAAGCTCCTAAGCTTCTTTTCTTATTGTGAAAGAGATACACATGGACTCACACTAGTGCTTACAAACTCTGACTTAGAAGTGAAATAAAAGTTCATTTTCAAGCTATAAAAATATACTTGTATCTTACAACAGCAACATTGCCTTAATTACACTTGTAGCTCAATTTTGGGGTCTTTTCTTCAGTTTTATGGCCCTGTTAATGTTATCAGGTCAATAAAGTTAGCAGCTTTAACTGAAAAATTGGCAGTGAATGTTTTCAAGCTTCATTGCTCAGATAGGATAATGATTGTGATGTGTGTATTTTCCGCTCTTGAAACTAAACACTTCTATCACACGAGTAAGTAGGCCATCGTTTTAGTTGCTAAATCTGTCAGATTTTTTTTGCCATACAGTGTGTAAACTGAAAGTGAATTATACATATGAATATAGCCAGGACTAGGAATCCTAAATTTCTCAAAAAAAGCCAACCCTAAAACAGATATGAGAGAATTCACAGAAGTACTGCTAGTAGCTTCATAGAATAGCTTGGTTTGAAAGGGACTTTTAAAGATCATCTTGTCCAACCCCCCTGCAATGAGTAGGGACATCTTCAACCAGATCAGGTTGCTCAGAGCCCCATCCAATCTGTTCTTGAATGATTCCAGCACCATGTCCACTTATCCTGTTCCTACATGCCCTTGTAAAAAGTCCCCCTCCAGATTTCTTGTAGCCTGTTTAGGCACTAGAAGCTGTTTAGAGCTCCTCAAAGCCTTCTCTTCTCCAGGCTGAACAAGCCCAGCTCTTTCAGCCTGTCTCCATAGGAGAGGTGCTCCAGCCATTGCAGCATCTTCATGGCCTCCTCTGGACTCACTGAAACAGCTCCACATCCCTCTTGTGTTGGGAACCTCAGAGCTGGATGCAGAACTGCAGGGGGGGTCTCACAAGACTGGAGCAGAGGAAAAGAATCACCTCCCTCAACCTGCTGGTCATGCTGCTTTGGATGCAGCCCAGCACACGGTTGATTTCTGGGCTGCAAGCACACACTGCCAGCTCACATCCAGCTTTTCATCCACCAGTACCCCCAAGTCCTTATTACCCTTCTTCTCTCAATCGCTTTATCCCCCAGTCTGTATTGATAGCAGGGTTTGCCCTGAACTAGATGCTGGACCTTGCACTTGGCGGCAGCCCCTAGAGTGAATCAGCTTCAGGGTCTTTATGATTCAGAACAGCTAGATTTTACATAGTATAAGTATATAGTACATATATACTTATATTTACATAATATATATGTAAATATATTGTATATTTACATATATAAGTAGATAGTATAAGTAAATACAGAATTTACAAATTAGGGCTGGCCATGCAGATTGGCTTATGCCACTCAAAACTTGGAAGTTTTATCACCTTTTTACTGAGGTTTTCAGTGATGTTCACAAAATGCTGTACATTTTTCCCCCGTAGTTCTAATATGTACTCCTCCAAACTTCAAGGCAAAATTGAACTGAAAGCAAATAAAACTGCTTACTAACATTAAAAGCATTTAATGTATTTTTCTCCTGTTTTATTTTGTGGGGCTTATCAGTGGCAGTTTTCCTTTAAAACAATGTGATTAAAAAATAAGGACAAAATACGTTGACATGCCTCTGTCATTCTGATTTCATTAGTCAGATTTTTGCTTATTATTAGAATGGTCAGTTCTGTCTTAGTGAACAAGTGGAATTATTTTTAGGATTTCTCTAAACTCTTTGAGAATTGAGAAATTATTGGAAGGTAGGACCTGTCTAAGAGGCTTTCCTAGCAGTAGCAGGCTTTAAAAATATGATCCTAATTTTCCATTTTCCCTTAAGAAAAGCACAGATGATTTCTCTCTGGCTGCCCCTTGAAGTTAGCAACCTAAAGATTAAGCTGTCAATTCCTGCTAAAGCAGACTTGCTCAGGAAGCATCAAAAATATTTGCATTTATTCCACAGAAGATGAAATTAAAACCAGACAACCCTCAACACTGTCCACAGTATAGAAACTTCCTTCTTGATTCCACACTTACCTAGCCTCTTATTCCATTCATTACAAAGTGTAAAACACCATCTTTTGATATCTCCATGCTACTTTATGTGACACTACGTAAAGGGATGCGCATCATATAATGAAAATGTCAGTTTCTAGAAGCATTATCCAGGAACTGGACTTAATACAGTTAGGTCTGCTTCTTAACTTTGCTTAGTAGGCAAAGTGCAGCTAAAATGCATTTGCTGTAGGAGCCAGTGTCTGGGGCAATTCCTTGGGGATTTTTTAATCTATCCATACTGCAAAGTGCGGACATGTGTTCTGATTCTTTCCTGTCTCCAGTCATGCTCTGCTCACCATTCAGCCACACTAGAGACCAGCCTGCTGAAATATTTTGATACCATCAGCCTGACTCTCAGTCATCTTTGTACACAAGATGTCATTGCTTTGTTAGATGTTGTTCTGACCTGTGCAAAATGGGTGTAATTTACTATAAAGCAGAGCAGTTAGTTGTCATTTCCAATAACTTTTGTATGAGCATCCTAAAGTGGGTACAAATGTATTTTTAAACTTATTTAAGACCTTTAGCATATCACAGTACTGTGTTGAGGTTATACCATCCTCTTCTTTGTACTATTTCTGCTAAGGATATTTTCTTCTTTCTTTTAACTCCCATAACGATGCTCCAGTTCTATCTATGTGAGAGAATTCTATATCAAACATTCTCACAAGAAGGAAAAGATTCCTTTTATGCCTCCTTAAGCAAAGGAAAATCCTGTGCCCTGGAGCAGTGGGTCTGTTGAAATAACCTGTTCAAGCACTGGAAATTCAGGAATCCACCCATGCTACTTATTCTGCTGGAATCTGTCAACTTGGAATATGTTTAGTTGCTATTACTATTATTATTGATTATTGCCTGAAACTCAGCAATTATAGAATTTCCCATCCCTGCCCACAGGATACTCATGAATTCAACTACAGTAATTCTACTATTAATTTACAGTTTCCTGAAGCCCCAAATCAGACTGCTGAACAGTCACTGAACAAAGGTACAGTAAAAGGCAAGTTTCTGAAGAAGTCTAATGTAATTTAAGGTAAAAGGAGAAGATCAGCATCACTTTGCGTCATGCAGAATTTACCCACTTGTCCCAGTTCAACCTTGAATACCAAACAGATGAGTTTACATGCTTATAGCCTTATCAACCAAAAAAGATGGGAGAAAAGTATTCATCATCGTTTAACAGATGGTGAATAAAAGCACAAAACATTGAGATCAGATTTGAAAAGCCATTTAGAAGCCTGAAGAGGCAGATGAAGATGCAATGTTATTTCTGAGGTTAAAGTTAGTGCTTATGTGCGTCATGAAGTGTCTGCACTCTTTTAGAAATACAGCTTTTTAGAAATTTACCCAAGGTCACTGAGAAAGCCTGTCACAGGGTATGTGGTAGGACCAGTTTGCACACATGACCTGTGGAGCACAAGAGTATTTTTGCTGCCTTGAAAAGCAAAAGACTTTTTCATTCTGCAGAAGTCCTGTAGTGGTTCGCCATCCTCATTTCAGCACTGCAGACAGGCCTGGCTTCATACGGCCTCTTTGCCCTGGGGAGAGATTTTTCCATTGTGCTCATATGGCAAAGATATGGGTTGCCACAGGCAAGTTATACTTTAAAGAATCATTTGTTGGAACTAGATGATCTTATGGTCCTTTCCAACCCTAACTATTCTATGATTTTATGATTTGATTACTGTATCTGTCCACCAGCAGTGGTAATGAAATCTCTCCTGAAGTTTTGTTCCAGCAATGAATAGAGCCATTACAGTGACAAAATAGGTAAAATCCATAGACTTTTTGGGAAACAAAGATGAATATTGGTTAAGCACTTTCAACATCTACAATCCTGCTGTATTGGGATTATAAAAGGAGATGAGCCAGACAATAATTTCACTGACTAGGTGTGCATTCCTGCTCATAAAGGCACCACAAATGCTTTTGAAAGGCCTAAATATTCCTGAGAGAGTACAGCATCATCCATGTCGTTGACATAGCTAACCCACCCATCACAAGAAGTGAGGATTGTTTGCCACAGGTTTTCTGCAGTGAAAGCAAATCTGGAGTCAGATAAAGGAAAATAATAGAAGATTTGAGGGCTTCTGTTCCAGCTTAGAGAGTTTTGCACAGATAGAGCAGCTCTTTCAGCTTTACTCAAGAGATCAAAAATAGATGGCAAATGAATGTCTAGTTCATGCATAAGTGAATTCTGCTGTGTCAGACCAGTGCATTGGAACAGATACATCAGACCTTGTTGCTCCCACAACAAAATAACCCTTTAAGGAGCCCCAAGACTATGCAGTTAGGGTTACCAAAAAACCCAGTTCAGCATTGTCACACTCCTGGCAGCTGCACAGACCACTTTCAAGGCTGGCAGTTCCTCTCTGGTGGGCTGACCTTGGCTGGCTGACATACTCTCATCCAGCCACTTTTTCACTCCCTCTCCACAACAGGACAGATGCAGGAAATAAGATGAAAAAGTGGCTGGGTTTATCTCATGGCTTTATCTCATGTGCTGAGCTAAAGGCAGGGGCATGACTTGCCAACCACCATCATAGGCAAACCAGACTTGAGTTAGGGAAAAATTATTTATTACAAATTAAAATAGACTTGGGTAGTGAGAAACAAAGACAAAAATTGAAACATCTTCTCCCACACCCCACCCAATTTTTCCAGCTTAACTTCACTTCTCCACTCCTGACTCCTCTATGCCACAGGGCTGTCATATACACACAGGAGGGTTCCTGGGATCAGGAAGGACATTGTAAAGCGCGCTAAGCACCTGACTTTAAACACTTGAATTATTCTATACAGTATTCAGTTCCTAACAGATAAATACCCATGGTGGTACAGGTCAGGTGAGACTTCTCGCAACGCCTGAAGTGACACTTGAAAGCCTATTTCCATAAAACTGAAATCTGCTCTGTGCAGCCAGGTGTGAGACAACTGTCCATAGATGGAGCCAGTGGAGTTACAGGCATTAAGGTAAGTATTTAGTGCAATTTCAGACACACCATTATCCATGGAATCCCTTATAGATTCATATATAGATGCATATGTCTGCTATTCTGAATTTCTTGATTGAAATATTATCACACATTACATCAAATACAGGACAGACTTTTATTGAAGATTTTTTCCAATCTTTCATTAGATAGATTTAAAAAACCCTTCAAATTCTCAGAAATTTATAAATCTAAGTCAGTATCAATAGTACAATATTGCTATCTTATTAATATCTTAGTAACTTCTCAAAATCATGGTAGAATCTAAGTTTTACCAAAGTATATAAACTAATTTTTGTGATTCAGATGTCATGGGGTCTGGCGTAGCATGCTTTCAATTCCTATGTAAGAGAATCTCATTTGCTGCCTTTTTGTGATTCTTTTATCACTATTTGAATCAATGAGATTGCTAATTACATAATATGACACCATTAATGTACACAGTTAGAATACTGTTCGGATGAGGCTCTGAGCCTCAAACTCATTGTCAATTTAACATCTGTGCTATTGTTTCCTTTCCTCCTGCTCTGATTTTCTGAGCCAGACCTGTCCTAGAAATGTCAATGGATGTAAAGGAAGTGCATAAAACTCATGCTTTGCAAAGTCGAGTGTGATCTTCTCATGTCAATCAGAAAGTGCTGAGAAAAGATACTGGTTTAAATAGGAAGAGTATTATAAAAAGATATATCATGATGAAAGTTAGTCCTGTGGCAACACATATCACTTGGAGGGGTTGAAGTAACACCAGGACAGGTACAGTGTAGGGCTCACTGGGTTACACTGGACTAGGCTAAATGGAAACCTGTCTTTTCCCAGTCTGTTATCCAATGATACAAAGAGTGCATCAGAAAGACTTTTGGATTCTGTTTAAAGCAAAGCCCTTCCTCACAGCTGAAACTTGATTCAAATCCATACAGTTCAAGATTAAGATACCTCTCATGAGTGATTATCTTCTGACCTATGATGCAAAACCACTAAAATCATATATTGAATCAACTTGGTTACTTTTCTATAACTGTGAATTGAAGTCACTTAATCCCACTAGGAATGCTTCACCATTCTGTTTCATTTCCAGCATGGTCTGTGAAGCTGAGGTCTCATATTTCTGTGGTACCAAGCCGAGGATTCACAGTCCTTGTATGACTTGTGACTATATTTTCCCCTATTGTTGATCAATATTTTCATTTTTTACTACCCTTACTACAGTACCTGTACTAAATACCTCAGTAGATGTGCAGGAATTCTTCACAGGGCATTGAGTATCATTCAAATGATAAGGTCTAAAGGGTGTCTTTTGTGCAAAACTTTTCAAAGGACCAAATATTTTGTGAGCTAGAGAGCTACATTTTGTGTGTTGTGCTAGAGACCCTGAATATATTGCATTATGTGCCTGCAAAAGTATTGCATGGAATGGACCAAGCAGGCATTAGAGGTGAGACTTGCCTCATCTCATTTAGGTATGTACAATGTCAATTTCTCCCCTTCTGAAGTAGGCTTCCTATTTCAGAAGTCAGAGGCTGAGAAAGAGGTCATTTTCAGTCACGATTAATTTGACCTGCTTCAGACACCGATTCAGGATGAAACAAGTTATACTTTAGAAGTGGGTTTTTTTTTCATTTTCTCTGCTCTCTATAGAGTGATTCTTGGGCATAACTTGGATATAAGCATAGAAGTTCAGTTAAACAAACCTTATTCTAGTGGATCGAGCAATTTAGGGGGCTCTATGTTGCACATGTTTAAGTCATATTAAGTTATTCTAACCATGTTTCTATTGTAGTTAAGATTAACACTTTGTTTTATGCTGATCTAGAGCCGATCTTCATGAATGCTGTTGACCAATGCAAAATGCTTAACTCCGTTAAAAGTGTCTGCTCAGAATTTGCCGTGATGTCTCTGCATACGCAGTCTTCAGAAAGTGATGCAGATATAAAATGTTGTGCTGCTGTAGATGATTTCTACGATAGTCATGATCAAGGTTTAGAAACCATGATCTATAATCACAGTTGTGGTGGTTTAACCATGGCTAAGGGCCACAGTCCCACCCTGCTACTCACTCACTCCCCTCCTAGTGGGCCAGAGGGATGAAAGAGCTTGTGGATCAAGATAAAGGCAGAAAGATTGCCACCCAGTTATCATCATGGGGAAAAAAGACTTGGTTTGGGGAAAAATAATTTAATGTATTGACAACTAAAATAGATTTGGATAGTAGGAAACAAAGACAAAAATTAAACCAAAATCCTCCCCTCCCTTTTTTCGCAGACTGAACTTCACTCTTTCACTCCTGATTCCTCTAACACTTCCACCCCACTGGACACAAGGGGATGGGGAATGAGACTTACAGCCAGTAACTACAGCTCTTTCCTTATCAAAGTGGGGATGGTCTTGAGATTACAGGAATACTGTAGAGGTAAAATGGCTCATCTGTTGCCATCGATAAATTCCTAAATTAAAGACTGCATGTAACATGCAAAGACTTTCATTAAGGTCATGATCTCAAACCCTCCCAAGCCAATTGGAAGCTGTCAGCTGACATCAGAGCCCTTCGTGTTTGTTTACTGCATTATTATGGTCACATACATAAAACAATTGAGGCTTAACAATGCTCTGAGGTTCAATTACACTTTTTTTTGTTTGTTTGGTTTGTTTTTTTTAACTTTTTATTCACTTCTGATTTATCTTAATTTAAATATTAACAGTACACCAACTCCATCCCGCAACAAATATGTTCCATATGCACAAAGAGTCTCTTAAGTAGTGTCTGCAGAAATTAAAATACTTTCTAAATAAAAACCTTACTGTTTGGTAGATCAGAAACAAAAGGTCCATGTTATACTGTGATTAGTAGCAGACACTGAGTCATTTACTTTCAGATATAATTATGTTCAGTTGGTAGCTCAAGAAAATAATGAAGCACATTATGAAATAAAATAATGACTGTAATTTTGAAGCTATCTCAGAAAAGTAGATAATCATAGAATCATAGAATCACAGAATCATAGAATAGTTAGGGTTGGATCATCTAGCTCCAACCCCTCTACCATAGGCAGGGATACCTCGCACTAAATGATAACTCAAGAAATCCAATTCCTGCATCAGAAACAGACAGTTCCTGCTTCTTGAGTCATGGCTGAAGAAGGAAGACCTTAATTGTCCAAGAAAGAAAATACTACTGAGTTATGTTCTTCCAATAGGTGGTGATTCTTACTCTGAATTTAATGCTTGTTAAATGATGAGCTCTTGACCAGGAGTTCAGTTTGTGTTCTCTCCTGTAAGCTCTTCAAATTGCTCTCACCAACACAGTGGCCCTCCCTATTCTACTTTTCCTGTAGGGTCACAGCAGAAAGTTTTTTGTATATCTCCTAACTTCGGAAAAGACAAGCTCAGAGGCAAGTCTGAGAGCCTTGTGAACTTTCCGCTCAGGTTAGCAAAGTTAGAGAATCTGAGACAGTAATTACTATCTATTTCAAAATATTCCAACTCACCTGTAACCTCCCTCTCCCTTTGCCTTTATTTTTATTTATTTTTTGGTGTGTGTTTTGCTTTCCCTTCTTCCTCTAGTATTGGTAAAACATGGTGAAAATGTTTGGATGATTGTGAGGAGCAAAACAAAGTGATTTGCATGTTAAAAACTGAAGAACTAACCATGTGTTGCCAGTCTGCCATCAGTTCTGCTGGGTTCGAATTAAGATATCAACAGAGAAGGAGTAACTGAAGCTCAGACTCCCCCGTATTTCTGTGTACAGGAAGTGGCTTCGATTTAACTTGATGTTTCCAAGCTTTTAATTTCACAGGAATGAAATCACAGATTTGTTTGGTAACTTCTGAACTTTACTTGAACATATTGTATTTTTGTTTATAAAGCTCAGTTTCACTGGTGTCGTCGAGGGTAGGAATTGAAGCATGAAAGTTAAGTGAAATTACAGAAAAATCAATTTGTGGTTTAAATGTGCAACACAATAGCAAGTTCTGCTTAAATTGAAATAAGCTCTAGATCAAGTGGAGATGTGGTACTTGCCAGAGGTATTTTGTACCAAGAGGTATTTTGAACAAGTTCACTAACAGTAGAAAGACCAAAGATACAGTAGGCTTGTGACCTCAATGACACATATACACATCAGATTACAAATAAGAATGAGGAAGTGCAGCCCAGAAAGCCAACCACATCCTGCACTGCAGCAACAGAAGCGTGACCAGCAGGTCAAAGGAGGTGATCCTGCCCCTCTACTCTGCTCTCATGCGACCTCACTTAGAGCACTGTGTGCAATTCTGGTGTCCTTAACATAAGAAGGACATGGAGCTGTTGGAGCAAGTCCAGAGGAGGGCCATGAGGATGATAAGGGGCTGGAGCACGTCCCGTATGAAGACAGGCTGAGAAAGTTGGGGCTGTTCAGCCTGGAGAAGAGAAGGCTGCGTGGTGACCTCATAGCAGCCTTCCAGTATCTGAAAGGGGTCTACAAGGATGCTGGAGAGGGATTCTTTGTTAGGGACTTTAGTGATAGGACAAGGGGTGATGGTTTTAAACTTAAACAAGGGAAGTTCAGGTTGGACATAAGGAAGAAGTTCTTTACTGTGAGGGTGGTGAGGCACTGGAATGGGTTGCCCGAAGAAGTGGTAAATGCTTCACCCCTGGCAGTGTTCAAGGCCAGGTTAGACAGGGCCTTGGATGACATGGTCGAGTGTGAGGCATCCCTGCCCATGGCAGGGGGGTTAGAACTAGATGATCTTAAGGTCCTTTCCAACCCAAACCATTCTATGATTCTATGATTCTATGGTGTGTCAATAATCTTCTGTTTAACACCTTAATGATCAAATCCAGACACTGAGGTAAAGTGCATACAGAGAGTGACAACAGAGAATTTCAAGGCATTCTTTCCAAGGTTACTTAAGAAAAAGACAAATATATTGAACAATATCGATTGTGCCAAGAGATACAAAATAGTGGCTTGGTTATGCAATGCTGTCAGGAATCTAAAATAAAAATTACATGTACTTGAAAATACCACACCAGATTTATATCTGATAGAAGCCATTGGAATAATACTGGGAATAATGAATTTGGCTCACACCCTAGATGAGACACTGTTCAAAATGACTGTCACCCATATTTCTTCAGCTTTTATGGTTCTAAATGAAAATTAAAGTCATGCTATGATGAACTACATCCCAAGGTATTTAAACTCTGTTGTTCAAGTTAAGTTCAATTTCAGAGTGTAATACCAGAAAAAATCCCACTGGGAGTTATTTAATTTTTTATACAGGTTCAACATGTATGAGAACACTTATACAGCCATTTAAAATCAATCAAGTGAATACAGTGCTCATCAGAGGTGAGCAATTTGCATTCCACATGCCTGAGCTTTCACTTACTTTCATGGGTTTTACACAACTAACTCTGTGGTGATGTTTCTGATTTACAGTGGGATATGTCGCTGGTAGAGTTGAGTGAATGGTTCATCACTTCTATCAGCTGTATTCAAACCTGATGTGAAAAGTTACATCATTGAGATGTTTAAAACATTGAGAGTTTAATATAATCCCTGGTAGTGGAAATCCTAGATCTCAGTCATTCCTAGTCCCTTTTCAGGGGGAACCCAAATACCGCTTTTATTTCTGCATCTCACCGGTTCCATTTTCATGAGATGGGTTGTGGAAATAAAGCTTATGGCAGGAAATCTGGCATGATATGAAAAATGGCAAGAGAGATATGCCTCCACAAGTCACATACTGAGCAAAGTGCATACATGCTGAAGGGGTGAGAAAGTGAGCATTAGGCTTTGCTTTGGCATTTCTCATATGTAAATGGACTGTACAGTTGCTAAGCAGGTAGCGTTTGTCATTCTCTGTACTGCAAGTACCATCAGCTCAACTCTGTTGCCAGTTCCAACAACAGACTCTGGGGAAGTTATTCTGATGGTAAAGCAGTGCAATGTTATTTCCCAGTCACAGATGGATTTCAGCTCCTCCCTAAACTAAAATATTTGCTTTATTCTTCTCCAAACTATAAAAATATAGAACAACTCATAATGTGAAAATTGAGCTTCTGAAATCTCTGCTCCCAGTATTTAGGCTATGACTTTGAAATAATAAAAATAAATGACAGCTGTCTTCACTCTGCACATGTGTTTACACATGCATTAGTTTAAACATATGAATAATTATGGTAGTTAGGGGATCATGTGCATGTTGTTAAATCTGTTGCATCTTGTGGGAGAAGACCCATCATCCTGTAATGCTAGATAACATGTGATTGTATCAACAATAAAAGATGATAATTTTTTTCAGGATAGTGGGTTCCAATACATATTTAGATTGTCTGACATACTCACATAGGTCAAAACCAAATGTTGTTTTGAGTTCTGTAGAAAATCTCTTCTCTCACTCCAACATGTACTATACTGTGGAAACTGCATATGTAGAAATGTGAACAGAATAGATGATTCCTAATGCAGGATGCAGTAATTAAGAAACAGTTATTCAGTCAAGCAGTTGAAAACATTTTCTGATCAGAAATGTTTCTTTTCTTTTCAAATATGTCTATTTATATGACTAGTTCCTTGGTCTTTTTTTAGCTTAGTGCTAATGGACTGTAGGTACCTTGGAGATTTTATAGCTCTTTAGCTATATAATCTTCATCTTGTGAAGAATGCTCAAGCAATTTTAACATCAAATGGCAAACGTATCTTCAGCAGAAACTAATAATCTCTGTAGCACTGTCCATGATCGGTGGAGTCTTCCTTCAAAATCCTACACCTAATGTGGCTCTGAATACAGGAACATCTTTACTGTAGCACAGCACTCGCAGAAAAACTACAGATAAGCCCATGTTGTTGGTTGAGGCCAACCTCAGTTTGTACCAGTAATCAATAGAGGATGCAGAAACAGTTTTGCTTTCTCATATCTTCTATTTCTAAACCTTTTAACTATGACCCTACGGAAAGGACTAACAACTAAGAACAGCTAGGGGACTAAACAGCCAGCTGACTAATATCTACAGAGTAAACCCAATTGAAATGAGATGCCTGAGCTAAAAGAAGTCACCAAGTCCTGTGAAATTAGATGCAACTATGCAAATACATTCATCTTCAATCTTTTTTTGAAACCTTAAGATTAAGCTGTAAATTTTAAGTGAGACTAGCCCTTATTCCAGGTTTATTTTTCACTTGGATACAGCTATTTTTAACTTATATCCTAAATTAAATAGAATCAACCTTTCAATATTTCTTGTTCAAAGTCTTGCTCAAATACTGACCTTTAAAAGTTCTAACTAGAACTACTTTTGCAAAGCCTGCACTTTCAAGAAAAAAAGACCTCTCTTCTCTCTGCTGGAGATAATGGATTCAGGCCTAAAATCAGCAACCTTTTCTTAAATCAGTTCCTTCTCTTATAAGCTTTAACTCTACTATTAACCACAGACAGATGTCCAATACCTATTGAAGAACCTCATATAAATTACGGACCTCAGAAGAAATCAATCTACAGTCTAGTCTGGTGGGCTGCACAGTATCCAAGAACAACAAAACAAACCCAGAACATGCTGGCAGGTAAGCTCTTCTTAATGTTTCATACCTCTTACAGGTGACTATAAAATCAATACAAAATATTTTTAGTTGCTATGACCTGAAATTATAGTGACGATATAGAAGTGACCTGTAAGAAATACAGGTCCTTGTTTTCCCAGACCTAACTCTATTCTTAACTTCAAAATTATCAGTAGTCAAAGGAGTACTATGCAGACATAAGTTGTTATCTCTGAGAAAACATATTCCATGACCTTGTCTTCTGAGCTGTACAGGAGACAGCTATAAATTGAGCTTCTTCATAGAGTAACTTGGCTCTTTCAGGAACTGCCTGCCTCCACACACACACCTAAGCCACTGCCCACAGATACTTAGAGCAGATTTAGCTATCATGCTAGGGTCCTGTACTTCAGTTCTGACATGTCAGGCTCTGTCTCTTGGTTGCTGTTTGAACTATCACTTCAGAGATGGAGGTAGATGAAGTAGCCTTACTTTGCAGTAATATGTGAATACCAGAGGGCACAAGAAAAAAGTCCCTGAAATCTTGCAAGGGTAATATGAATATCCAGGTTTCTGGCATTCCTACTTTTTCCTCAGAAAAACACATCAGCTTTTCATCTGATCTCTGGCCTGGGCTAAACCTATAACAGGTCTGGCTAATCCACACCCATTTGTTGGGAGCTTTATGATCTGGAGGGTCGGTCCACCAAAGGATGACCCTCCAAGTTCAAAGAAAAGGAATTGGTACAGTGTTGGAAGAGCTTCCTTCCATGGAAGAATCTCAGTTTGCTTTTCTGTGTTTGAAAGAAAAAAATCTAAGGTGGGAGATGTCTTCCGTTGCTGACATTTATTTGTTCTGATGGGTTGGTTTCCTGGCTGTTCTCAAGGGATGGATTAGATATAAGGTGTGCTAAAAGAAAAATGTTCTTTTTCTAACCTAGGTGATGCATCTGAAAAAATCACACTGCTTTGCCAATCCCCCCTAAACTGTCCATAAACTTAGCCGTAATTAACCATAGTCATCAAGACGGTAACACCATTAATTATCCAGTTGTGATGTCTCTGCACCATGACATCTGTAAATAACTGCCTGTTATCTAGATTATTTTACAAGAGATAGCTGACAATTAATTGCATGTTCTTCTTTCACTATCATCTAGTACAGCTCTGGCTGTGAAGGAATCACAGAGGCACTGCAGGATCAAAATAAGTAGGTTTACAAAAGTCCTGTGATCCTCATTCCAGAATTATCCTTTAATTTACATAGTTCCTTTCCTTTCCTAGAGTTTATCCCTCTCACAATACCCAAACATTGTGCTCCAGACAGCTAAGTATATCTAAAGGCACTCGTTATTTAAGTAGAGGTATGTTTTGCTTTTATTTGCTTTTATGAAAGCCTGAAGAGTTATTATGTTGCAATATAAAAAAGAGAGGATTTAGAGTAGTTTACCACAGTGAGAGGCTGAAATCAATATTGTTTATACAGGCATGAATGTTATTGACTGTATATTTACAATAACCTCCAGAAAGTAAGTCTTAAACCATTAAACCTCCTGGCAAAGTATACAATTTCATAAATCTTACTAAACATTTTGTAATAATAATTAAATTAATTTCTAGGAGAAAACAACACATTTAATGGATTTTATCCTTAGGAAAAAAAAGAGATATTTCACTACTGACTTAATTCAAAGTGCCGGTTATCTCCAGTCTGGTATTTGCAACAGGAGAAATACCTTTTCTTTGGAAGAAAAGACTTTACAGTGAAACATGACCCAAACAGGATTAGTCTGAAGACAATTGGTTTAACTTGCACAGAATATTGTTTACAATGTTGTTGATAGAGGGCAGCTCAGAAAAATGCACACAAATGTCATTATTTGGATGAAAAACATTTACATGTGACTAAGTAATTAATTATTCTATCCCCTTTAAAGCTTCACAGGGAAATTGGGGCTGAAAATGAGTATGCAAGAGCTCCCAGAAACCAGACAGCTGAGGAGCATGTTTCATTAGTTCATTATGTTACACATAAGTGCCCACTAGAGATCATTGTCTACATCCATAAGGCATTTTCAGTCAGTCACTGCTGCAGATGGTTTTTAGTTTTAGAGAGAAGACAGACTAATAAAAATGAAAAAGATATTCAGAGACATGAGAAGATAATTTTGAAGATTCAGTTTGTCAGTGCCAGAACTCGGGACTAGGACCCAAATCTGCTGAGTACTTAGTCCCATGTGTAAAAGAGGAGAATAGGTGATTTTATCTTATATTTTGTGTGAGAGTTGTTTCAGCACAAAATTGTCATTGGGAAAGATCTAAATCTATGAGAAGTGTCTATTGAGTTCTTTTTAGTTTGGGTTATTTATGAAATATTAAAGATTTCAATTTCAGTTGTAAACTGGCACCTAACCAATCTTCTCAATTTTCTTACACCACAGGGTTCCCATAATCTTCCTGTATTTGGTTGGCCAGATACCATTTGCTATCATTCAATGGACCTATGTATTTTCATGATACAAGGTGTCTGGAGAAGAAACTAGATCATGGGGGTTCATAGTAACCTAACTTTTTTATGAATAATTTCCTTCCCTTTCTTTTCATTTTTTTCCCAACCAACTGTACAACCAACAAAGTAATGAGATCAATTTAGCAGCAATATTTTGGACTCGAGAGCAGGAAAGATAAGGAACATGAAGCTAAAATAAGACACAAGAAGAATTTTGGTATTATCAGTGCAGAAAATTTATGTTTTGGGAAGTATTACACAGACAATTGCAGAGCGATTTAACTTAAGTTAGTAGGGCAAAAGAGAGAGACAAATTAAAGATTATCCCAAAAGTGAGGTTGTGGCTGAGCTCGTTTTAGTACTAAACTAGATAAAATGTTCTTTCTTTGTGTCTTAACCAGTCTTTTTCATTTCACCTTTCCTGATATGTTACACTGGGTAGGTTACTCTTATTTCCCTCCAGACACATCACCTGCAGCTATAGTTTCACCCTTCCTCCTTCATCCCTTTAACTTTTTGTAGTTGGCCCTAAACCAGGAAAAGACTATAATTCAGCTTCATAAGGGAAAACTGATCGGAAGAGCAGAGCCTAACTTGAGGCAATGTGAAGTTCCTGGCATTGATGCTCTCTAAAGACACAGACATCTAGACATCTTGTCTGCTATCACATGAGAGGGAACAAAAGTTATCCACGGTGTTAAGCTTTAGATAGCGAGTGACTCAATTGTAAGATTCCTGGTATTCAGGCTGGGTAAATCTCAGTCAAGAAAATACAAACACAACAGAGCAACAGTATCTTGCAAACCACAGCATTTTACTAAAGGGCAAACACGAGTGTGTCTTTTTCCAGTAAAGTCAGAGACAAAGCTTTTAATTACCAAGACTGTGGACAAATGTGAAATATATAATTTAACAAGAAATTGGTCTGATGCACAGTTTTTATCCCAAGAGCTTATATCTTGCCTTGTTGGAAAGCTGTGCATCCTTTACACTTTGTATTTGCAATTTTACTGTCCTGCTGAATAACTCAATATTCACCTTCACATCCTTGGCAGGCTTTAATGTGTTTGCTTACAGCATAATTAAATGCTCTGTATTCATAACTTCCCAGCTCTGACTTACATTTAGTCTCTTCAATGTAATTACTCCAGTGTGTACATTCAGTCAAATGTGCTATTCTATGCCTGTCCAAATTTTATTAAACAAGGGTAAATATCTGGTCAATTGCACTATTAGACATACAATTGTATCTGTCCTTAAGAGAAGCTCTTGAGCCTCTAGTGTGCTTTCAGTGACATGAATTACAAGCATATAAATCCCCTTTCACACTCTTTTCTATCAGTTCTTGTGTTCTGCCTGCTATTAGTGGCAAATTAATTGACTACAGGAAAAAAACAAACAAGCTCTGGGTTACGTCAGTGATTTCAGATGGCAATACAAGTAATAGAGAGAGGATCTGTAGTCTTCCTGAATCTATTGGATTGTCAGCGTTAATTATCCAACACAATATCACTTTCTCATTTTTCTATGCTGTAATATTCTAGCAAAACAAGAGAGAAGTACTGGGTGAATCCCCCAACATCTAGCTACTAGAAATGCTGAGGTTGGAAGCTGTTATCCTGTCAATCCCACATGTTAATCCTATTGAAAATACTCCTTTGAAAATCAAGCTCCAGAGAGAAAAACCAAGTTAACTGTAAGACTTAAAAATCTTAAGGCTTTTTAAAACATATTCTCATTTGTTTTCTCAAGTAAATTAACTGTAAGACTAACTTCGAAATCTTGAGAGTCTTTTTAAAGATCTTTTAATTTGACTTCTAGTGTCTGATCTTTGCAATAACATGCATGGCACTTGAAGTAGAGATAGTTTTGGGTTTTCTTCCAGGTGAATTTTGTGTTTCTGATGTAATCTCCATCTGCTGTGGACTGCAAGTTAAGGGAAAAAGGAAAACAAACCAAAAACCCAAACAGTTGGATTAATCTCACTTGACTTTAGTTAGATGTGTAGTCTGAACTAGTTGTCTAGGCACACAGTGGAGAAAAACACCTCTAAAAGGCAGTACAGCCCCTCCAAAACAATGACAAAAAGCATTTAAAGCAGAGTCAACCAGCATCTCTAGGAGATACCTGTCCCTCTCTCCCTGTTAAAGGAAGGGAGTTGAGAGCTGAGCTGTGTAGCAGTTCCATTCCTAGTCCAAAACTAGATCCAACCTCCAAAAAAGCGTATTTGACTTAATACAAGAGTTTAAGCTGAACTGAACAAAGAATAGATTATAATAACTTGGCATTTGGTACCATATTCTCAGAGAATGAATGAGCATTTATGCCATTTCTTGCTGTTTCTTAAACCTGCTTTGCAGAGTACCCTTTGCTGGAGTGTGACAGAAGACAGACATAACTTTCTTGTTTTGCTCTAAATGGGTAGTTTTTGGAGTAGCTATCCATACTAAAGTGAAAATTTCTAAAATAAGCAATAAAACACAAAGAGATAAAACCTAATTTATAAATAGTTCATATCAGGTTGAAATAGCATCTAATGAGTTTCATCCTGAAGTAAATTCATATTGTCAGGTTTAACAGCTTTTCATAAACTGGATTTACACTCAGTGGGCTAAATTCTCCTTTCAATTAATTTTCACAAATGGAGTTTGCTGTGGTGTAAATGAGAAGAGAATCTGTCTCCAAATGCCTAGAGGCCTTTACTGGGAGTTTGCTGATGATGCATACAAGGATACTAAAACAATGTTATCTTCACCTAAGCATAGCCTTAAAATTAGATAGCAGTTAAGATATGTCCTCTTTTATTCTGCTGATTTGGAAAATTGAATACATTTATTGGAAGAAAGGATGCAGATTAAAAGTCAATGAGATTTTATTGCATCATGGTTAATTATTTCCCATTGTTTTCCCATTATTTCTTCATTTAGAGAAAGAAGATGATTCAAATAATTTTATCAGCTCAGTGGTTTTATGTTCCACATATAATGCAAGAAACAAGAGGAAATACAGGATTTTCAATCATGGACCTTTCATTTCTAATTTATTTTTCTTAAAAAAAATGATGTTATATATATGATAGGAAGTACAGTATGTACCTACATCTATAGTAATGGTATATATATCTCAACATAAATATGATATTAATAGACCTCACCATTGATATCATGGCAGTAAATGAAAGTTGTTTGAAAGTTAGTTAGTTTCAAAGTTGTTTAAAAGTTATAAAACTCTAATTTTTTATTATTCAAAAAGGCACACATGCAGTCTAGAATACAAAGGAAATAAAGTAATAGACAATAAATATTAGCTAAAATGATCTAATGAAATGAAATTTCTCCATAAGGTTTCTCTGGTAGTTGCAGGATAAATGTGTAAAGGGATATGATTTTAAAATTATAGCTACCAATAATTACTTTGGGGCTAGGAAGAAATTTCCCTTGAACAGATCTGATTTATCTTCATATTCAAGGTGCTTGAACTAGACATTGGCTCAGGATAAAACATGGGAGATAAGTAATAATGTTATCCGCAATGTCATTTCCTGTGTTGTAAGACCCCAAACTTCATTCCACCCAGAAGCTTTTAGCCATCTATAAGTGATTATGAAAAGCTTTAATCATATTAATAAATATTTCCTTCTACTTTCCTGATCTCCCTTAAGCTTCTGACTAGAAAAAAAATCCTATCTGTATTTCCCTAATTAAGCTACATCCATTTCAACTTATATTACAATTGTTCTTCTCTAGAGGTGCAAGTAATATTTCCTAACAGATAAACCAATTCACATCAATCAAAAAAATAAAACCCATCAAAAAAGCCCATGATTTGTGACTGCCCCAGTTTTCCACACTCATTTATTCCAAAAGCTTTTTCTCATTATAATCTTTCTTGCCCTCTCTTGCTTCATATTCATGTCTATAACCAGTGACGATCCATGCCTATATGCATTTCTTTTTCTGGTGCCAGAAAGAAGACTTTAAATAAAATGAAACTGTTAGAGAAGCTCTATTTTGCAGTATTGAACTCTTCCATAGAATCATAAAGGCTTGCAAGAACTTGGGAAGACAGTTAAGCATTATCCATTTTGAAACAAAGAATGTAGAAAAAAATTGCAATTAACTTTTCATTTTCACAGTGTTATTTAACATCTCATTTTCTTAGCAATAGCTCAAAATAAGAGTAATACTTTTGCAGTAAGAGGAACAGTAGGAGAGCATAATATTCCCACACCCCCAATCAATGCACAGCTACAATGATAGTGAGAACAATATAAGAATTGAAGAGGGGAGTGTCTTCAATATTTCTCTTTTTTTTTCATGGATTCTGTTAAATGTATTAGCTTCTCAGTATTTTGTTGGAGCTAATTTATAGACCACTTGTATGCCTTTCTTTTTTTTTTTCAAATAGCCTGTCAAATAAGGATGCTTTTCTTAAGCAACAATTTACAGATAAAAGATCAAAAGATACACAATCCAATTTAGCTTACCAATGCAGCCGCAGTAGCATGGCATTTCATATCACTTCCTTGCTTCATGACTCAAGTGTTTCCTTCTTGGTAACCTCTTCATGGGACTCTTCATCAGGGATTGTAGTGATAGGACAAGAAGTAATTGCCGTATCCTATTCCCCAAACTGAAACAGGGGAAGTTCAGGTTATATATAAGGAGGAAGTTTTTTACTGTGAGGATGGTGAGGAGCTGGAACAGGCTGCCCGCAGAAGTAGTAAATGCTCCACCCTTGGCAGTGCTCAAGGCCAGGCTGGACAGAGCCTTGGGTGTCATGGTCTAGCGTGAGGCATCCCTGCTCATGGCAGGGGGGTTGGAACTCGATGATCTTTAGGACGTTTCCAGCCCAAACCATTCCGTGATTCTGTGATTCTGTGATTACAATTTTTGGCACAAAAACCTCAAGAGTTGGAAAAATTATTTCTCCAGTGACAAATAACATATGCAGGGTCAAGAACTGTATCTACCAGAACCTATTCTAGAATGTCTGATTAACATTACATCTCAGATTTCCTGTTCCCCAGCATCATGTGTATCTGAAAAACTGGTAACAACAGAGTGAAATACAGAAAAAAATCCTGTGATGCAGCATGCTTTGGATGTGTACATTGGTATGCATGACTAGTACTTTTATGTCCTAGTGAAACTGGCTGTATGGGAAATTGGCTAACCTTAAAGCAGCTTTCTCAGGGTTAGTATATAACCCAGAGTAGGTTGCATACAGAGGCTGTGGAGAGTGGTGGGTCGTTCTAGTGGATAATTCACTCTGGCTAAGAAAAGTGCTTAAAGACATGGATTCACAGGGAATTGAACCTGTCTAACAGCTCATCTTATTTCCTCTTCAACCAAAAAGTCTCAGTACCAGGTCCAGTACTTGCCATTTGTTTCCAATTTAATGAAAAAAATAAACATCCATTTAAGTGCAAGACCAGTGCAAAGAAAAAGACACAAACACATCTGGGATGGGAATGAAAAGCAATGGGAAAATGTAGTTTCTGCAGCAATGAGCTGCAGAAATACAATCATGCCCTTAAATGAAAGGCACTACGATATCAAAATGTCTCTTGCACTTTTCTGTTAATGAAGTTTATGTGTCTAGGTCAGGACACCACAGCTGGAGGGCTGGAATTAGCTGAGATTATTCCTCTCTCAGATGTTAATTGCTTAGTACACCACACATCAGGTATGCTGCTGAATGGGGCTAGCTGGTAACATGGGGTGACAGGCCAGTTAAGTCCCCATTCAGCAGAGCAATAACAAGAGTTTCTCAAAAGCCTCTGGGTTTATTTCCAGGCAAGTCTGCAAGTTTTGTTTAGTAGGAGTTTTCAGAATCCTAACATCCGTGCATAGGAAAGTTGTAAAGGATTCAGGTTTTCTCATTTCTGAATTTCACTCCAGGTAAAATGGGCACCCTGGAGAAGGAAGCACCTTGCCTTTTGTGATTGTTCCTCATCTGAAGGGTGTGTCTCAAACAAGCAACCTAAAAGCTGTTTCCAAACATTCTGAGATGTCCATATAGCTTTAAAGGCATGAGTTAAGACTGTCACTCCTGATGTGGTCACTCCATGGCTGTGCAAAAGGACTGGAGTGACATCAACGATGTCTACAGATTTGTCTGTACTGTCAGTTACATGTGGATCTGAGTAGGTTCTGAACGCTGCCTTTGAAAACTATCCATGGCATTTATGGGCAAAGACATAATCAGGGCTAGAGTTTGAGCTGTGAAACTTGTCAGGGAAAATCCTGAACACGCAGGATAAGTTCTTGTTCATACAATTTGGGTGGATCTTGGATGGGGAGGCCTGAATGCCCTACAGCTTTGCTTACAATCAGAAAACCAAAATTCACTTTTCCTTAACTGAAGCACTGGCAAGAAAAAACTCATCAGGAACTGGGTAAGCCATGTCTACAACAGGATCTCACCCCTTATCTCAAGTGTTTGCTAATGCTAGAAGTTGTAGACCTAGCAGAGAAGGACTCTGCCAATGCAGGCAGAGTCCTGCAAATATGTTTTGCAGCGTCCTTAAAAATATGTTTTGATGTGGAGGGTACTGCAGGAGAGCCTTAAATTATACTACTCTGCAACTTAGAAGTGATGTTCTGAAAGATGGCCTGGAGCCACTGCAGCTTTCTCAGCTGTGAGATTTGTGCTATACCTCTAAGACATCTCAGCTGTGATATTTAAGAAAAATGTAATAGAAAAGGACAGAGCTTTTCTTTTTTTTTCTTTCTTTTCTTAGACCTTTTCTGCAATAAACTGGGAGATAATACAAAGCCAGTGTGTCAGCACTCATCAGCCTCAGTTTGGTCTATAGATCATTCAAACACCTCATTTCAAATACCACGGATGCCCTGGCTCATATATACATTACATTATCTGAAAAAATAATCACTTTTTCCCCCCAAACACTCCGTATAATACTGAGATGCTTTGCACTGTAGCACCTAGACTATTTTTATCACCATTATTTATGACAAACCTATGAAATAAATAACTAGTACTATTGCTTGTTCACAGAGCTGGGGTGTTGTCCTTGACTGTGATTTCAGCTCAGATGATTTGAACCAGAGATAAGTATTGTGAAGGCCATGGCGGTTTAAAGCTACCTTTACCAAAGCGTAGGTTACAAACCTAGATATAATTCTGTCGTATCAGGGGACTGTAGACTAGCCTCGAGTGGAAACTTCCCTACAAAACCGTGTCCTTGTTAGGCCTTATGTGTTATGTCTCATCTGCTTACCTACACACTTTCTTTATTTTCCCCTCTCCCTTTTTGTAGCTTTTTTTTGTGCACTGTTGAGGTCAGTTGTACAAAGGGACCCAACTACAAATAGTCTGTCCACACTACTACAACAAAAAAAAGTTGAATGCAAATCCAGGTCAAGAAGAGGTCAAGGGGATTTATGTAAATAAATACAGTAGCCCTGTTTCTGACATCGTGCATACCAGGACAAAACTGAGGTAACTTAATTGCCTTAGAGGAGTTATTCTAGATTTGCATTTGAATGAGTAGACAGATAAGTGGGCCTGGTAAATCAGTATGACTCATTCTAATCCAGGAGGATTTAACCATGTGTTGAAGCCCACCACTACATAGCAATTCACTGGCCAGATTCTTAAAAAAGTAAAACCATCAAATGAAACAGTATTAGGATTTAAAACCCTCTGATTTCCAAATATGGATACTGCTATTTATTTTTAGACTATAAAGAAGCTGTAGTTCACACTTTGGTACAAAAAAGGTCTCAAGAATTAAGCTACTTTTAAATAAACTACATAAGTAAATGACACACAAATAAATGACACATAAATTGCACTACCGTATCTCAGAAAGAAAACTTCAGAGGGTTTAACAGTTCAGCTCAAGTAATATGTTGCTGAGCAAAACCTGTATTTCAAGCCCCAGTGATCGAGGGTATCATCATATGAAAACAGTTTATGCCTCTCTCTACTTATTATCATAAGATTAACTGTGGATAGCTAATAGAGATTACACAATACATTTTAACATCAGCATTTATACTTTCCTGGGTCAGTCTTATCCTTCTAAAGAGATACCATGGTGGAAGATGCAGCACTATATCAACCAGAAAGACTACAGATCTCAGTTATCAATGGGTCACATAAGCTGTTTGGAGATTGATGGCAGCTCCAGCAATTCAGAAGCTTTAAAAGTATATCCATAAGGTCAAAATATAATTTAGTACTTGTTTTCTTGCAGTGGTGCTGGTGGGAAATGCCATTTCTACCACTCTGATTTGATTCTTTAGTGAGCATGCCTTAATGCAGAAAATTTGTTGCTGTTGTTGCTGAAGCTTCTGGTAAAGCTTTTCTATAAAAATACGCTTAATCTGAAAGCTGCAGTATTTCATCTGCTTTCAGCTTTTAATAGAGTGGAGGAATTCATTAAGTCATCTGAAAGCAATTTTCAATTATGAAAATACAATTTCAATAAGGGGAAGAGGAGTCTTTGAAGATGACAAAAGTGGGAAGTGATTGACACACTCTGTTGTCAACTGGAATCAATTTCACACTTGGGGAAAAATACCTTCGCTAGGGAATGATCATCCATCAGCAGGAGGCAAACTGCAGGGAACCGGGAAAGGAGAGAGAAAGTAAATCCTGTCTTAAGCAAAATATTCAGCAGCCTGAACACCTTTCACCTTGACAAAATGAAACCTCTTTAATATAAGTACTGGACCTCATAGCATGGGCACTCAGGACAAACACTAAAGAATTATGGGAATATAACTGTCCAAATTTGGGTCTTATTCAGGCACAATGCCATTTGGCTTCAAAACCCTCTTTGTCTCAGCAAGTGAGACAAGATATCCCTAAAGTTGTAACAGCGGCTGAAGAACACAGTATTCTGTATAATAAAGTGGTGTTAGTACTTAAACATGTAAAGTCTCAAGCTATTTGCAGTCTGTTGTGGGTCTGAGAATCAGCTGTTACTTCCTTGCAGAGCCAGTGGTTCATATGGTGCCAGTTCTTTCTATTTTTAAGTTAAGATAAAAACATTATTAGAAATAGTCTACTTGATTCCCTGATATGCCATGCGTATTTTGCACAGCTGCCAAAGTGCTATTGGGGTATTAGTCAATAGGAAATATCCCTTAAGAAAAGCTGTGATGACAAGTTTGTGCTACATCAAATGAGGGGCCAGTTCATAGTAGAAATCAGCATAGGTCTGATATCTCAAAAAGAGCCCTGAAGTCAGTTTACAGAGGCAGTGACTGACAATAAGAGGTTCTAAAAGAAGGATTGCATTCCAAGTAAACACTGTGGAGTGGTGCATAGGGAAAATGACTGATAGCTACAGCAAGCAGATTACACACATGGGTAGATGGGGGACATTCCACTGATAGTACTGCTAACATATCTCTGCCTCTGCTGTGTTACCTTGACTTATCCATCTCTCTCAAACAGAGGCTGTTGCAAGTGGCACCAAGGCAGGGTAATATTTTTGAAGAATCATCAGGATTTTTACTACATTAAGGTGGAGAAACCAGAACTACTAAAACAACAATTGTACTGATTATAGCTGCTATTTAAGAGCACTGAGGCATGCATGATTCTTGGGAGACCCAAGTACTGGGAAAAAATAATACATTAAAATCTATGTAGCTTTGGAAGTATATAAATGCAATAGAGACAACCTAACAGTGGAGTTAATAATAATGAGGTAAGTCAGAACAGTCCCTCTCCCTTCCTCTGCTTTTTCTCCTCAAAATAACTCAGGCTACATGTCTGGTGCTTGGCTTTATACATGTTGTGCAACTATGCTTGTTTTCATCATAGGCTTGACATATGGTCTGGTTCTTATTTATTTAATTCAGTCTTATTTATTTATCTATCTCAGTCACCACCATTCAAAGCTGTGCTTAAACCCTGTGGCATGAACTTGCCCTGCCTGTTAAGGATTTAGCTTGAGGGAAACTATCACAAGGACTAGGACATCTGGACACAGAGCTTTCTGCATTTGTTCAAGTTTTTTTTAAAGACTGATATTTTTATATTTTCCCATATACTGAGAATACTGCCTATCAAACCTCATCTTTATGTGATGGCATTGAGAATATGTACTGCATGCAGAAGGGCCTGGGATAAAGCTATGTGAAGCTGCATACTATGCTAGGATAAAGTATGTCCATCAGGGAAAACGAGTGACAGCCTGTTCCATTTCTGTTGCCCACTACTGTGGTCTCCAACCAACCAGAAGACCCTGGTTTTGTGGGAAGATCCCTTCTTGTCCCACTCCAGAATGGACAGACCCTGGACTACAAGAGGAAGCACGACTCCCATTAAATCAGTGGTGTTTAGGTCCTCAAAGAACTTTGAAAAATCTCCCCTAAATTGTTCTTAACAAGAGAATTCAGATGTTTTTGGGCTTAAAATCTCATTTTGGTTTCTGTGGCAATACGAGTGATTTATACAAGAAATGTCACTGCTTTAGAAAGCATTTTTAAGGCTGCCTACTGTAATAGACTTTTGCAAAGATGAACTTCAAATATAAATCCTTATAATAGAGGGGTTAAGTATTTATATAAATTCTTTCCCAGATGTCTAGATGGTTAATAAATCTAACCCTGTGGTATTAACATCAGAATGTATTTATCGATCCTTCTACTTTGGAGAAGGCTATAGATTTGCATTGATTTTCCTTTTTGCCCTTTTTATTTGCTCGCTTGTGTCTCTAGGTGGGTGGGTCTGTTTGACTATCATATAGCAGTTTTCAAATAAAAAATTGAATCCAGAGTCTGTCCAAGTCACATAATGTTTTCATTTTAGAATATTAATTAGATCTTACACATTGTTCTTTCTTGTAGTGAAGAGAATTACCTGGCATAATTTATTAGTGAATTGTATTTGTTTCTTACTTGACTGCTGTAAATAACTGTGAGAAATTGCAGTAGAAACACCTTTTCTACTAAAAGGTAGGCAAAATTATGACCCAATCAGTAAACCATACCTTTCAGTCCATTTTTCCACCTAGATAACCATGTGCTATGTGATAATAGGTTTTTCTGGGAAATAATGGATCAATTAGACTTCCCCCCTCCCCAATTGAAACAGGTTTATATGTACCATATAAGCTCTGGGAATGATTATCACAGCAGTGAAAGTTATGCCACTTATGCAGATGATGTACTGCTACAATCCTAAGCATTGCCATTGTGTTATGTAGCTCTAGGCTAATATAAATGACTTTGAAATGATAAAATCACTGTTCTGGTTTGTTACAGGAACTAAAAGGAGACTCCACTGGTTTCCACGCAAATCATCTCTTGTGAGACATTTGTCAGTGTCGAAGCTGTCTGTTGAATTCAGTGTCCTCCAAATGAAAGTTTCATTAAATGCTTTTTATTACACATAATGGCCTATTTTACAAGTGTCTAATCTAAAGATATAAAGAGCACTAAGTTATGAGAAAATATTTCTAGTCATAAACAGCCTGCTGATAACCACAGCTTCTAAAATATTCATTTTTAAGAAAATCTAGACTAAAGGTTCTGTTCCCCTGTCACACATTGGGTTGCATTTCTAATATTCTGTCATTTTTACAAGCAGAGATCTGCCATTGCCTCAAGAGGTATTCCCCTGTACAAGCGAAAAGGATTTAGAAGATTCAACAGACAGACAAGGACAAAATTTTACGCTGATGCAGATCTTGTGTTAAGAAATGCAGTTAAGAGTGCTCCAGGATAGGAAGGTGAGATTTATGGGATGAGATTACAGATCTGTTGCCCCCCCATTTTCCCTGGCAATCACATTTACCTTATTCTGGAGTATATTTAACAGCAAACTATACAAACTGGCTAATTTATGTTGGGTTCATGCAGCTGGATTACAGTTAACTACGTGTAACATGAAGTGTGACTGACATTTATGGTACATAATTAAGGGACACAGTGAAGAATTACCTTGTGCTGCTAAGAGGCTGTGTGCTGTCTCACTCGACCTTCCCTCTCACATTAAACAATGAATACAAGCATTGTTTCTCTATGCTGTTCCTCTTCAGAACATTATTAACTTCCATAGGAGAAGATGTTACTCAAAATCTTCTGACTACTGATCACCTTCAGACAGCCCTTTTGGCTATAATGGGCTACGGCGTCCACATTAATTTTCATCTAGTCTCAAAGGCTTTCCAGACTTTGTAAGAGCTTCTCCACCCTATTAGCTGTCATTTAGATTCAGTATACCTTAACTGTTACCACATATGAAGTTTCTCATTTGATTTCACTTCCAGATCCTTCATTTCAGGGAAGTCCAGAGCACACCCCTTTCTTCTTGTCTCCTAGACTCCACTCCTGCCTTTCAGGATGATTCTTTGTTCCTATCTTCAGAATGACCCTTCTGTAACATGGCATCTGGGATTTTTTCATTTGTTTAGTTTAGAGGAAGCTATTCCTGGCATCCATCAGATGAACCCACAGCTGTTTTACAGGACCATTTGACTCAGTAAGAGGTAATCACTGATCTTGTGACAGAGAGAGAATGTAAAAGAAGATCAATAAGAATACACCAGCACAAATTTTAAAACCACTGCTAAGATTTGCACATGCCATTGATATTGGCTGGATATCTTTTTGACTGCTATGCGAAAATAACTTCTTGGATTCAGTAAAGGGTAACAGATTGAAATGATGCATCCTTTGATATCCTGAAGGCCAAATGGATGATGTAACTTCTAATAGTCAAGTCTTAAAATATACAAAAGGGGAAATCAACTTGATAAAACAGTCTGTTGTCTCCAAATGATGGTTTATATATATATGTTAGATATATATCATAACATATGAATATAATACCATCAATTTTATTTTTTAAATATTATATATCCCAAGTTTCACCTCAAAGAACAAGCTGAAAATAATGCACCTACCCATTTGTCCTCCTGGTTGCTATAGCTTATAATGCAGCTCTTCACCTGTGTCCACATCAGTAACTGAGATGCTAAAAACCATCTTTGTTCAGTGAGACACAGAGGGCTCATTAACCAAGGCACCATTTATATGTCGGGTGACATCCATTTCTTTTGACAGCCTTACCTCCTGCTCATTGAAAAAAAAAAGACTAAAACCCCAAAACATCACTTGCACTTGTTCTTTAAAAAATCCCGCTTCAGACAGCAAGAAGTATGCTAGGAATCAACTATGTAGTGCTTCCTCTGGTCCCAACACAATTCAAAACCAAGTACCTCTCTCTGATTTCCAAGGGTGTACAGAGCAGCTATTCCCCCATTCAATAAATTCAAGAGGAGCACTAACGTAAAACTTTACTGTGATCGTAACTAATGGCCCTTATTTCACCATTTCATTCAATCAGTTATACTATTCAAGTAATGTGAGCATTATCTTTTATGAGCAGTATTTATTAAATACAGATAAAAGTGGCACAGTAAATCTTACACGTTCACCTTTCCTATGCTTATGCTTACACTGATGTGTGAAAATGTCGAAAGCTGCTTTGTATCAACATTTTGTGCTTTTGAAACTTTAAGAAGAAAATAACTATTTCTTGAAGCCATATTCTTGAGAGGAAACACATGCACAGACCCAGATTGTTGTACAAAAATATGATACTATGGACAAACCCACCTGGCATGTAGGAAGAAGCTGGCTGAACAAGTGTATCAGATTGTATGAAGTTGTTGAGCAGTTACCAGGCACTGAGTGCTTTTTGGAAACTGTACATATACACAGTGTCACCCTGCCACTGGCTGCTACACAGCTGAGCCATAAGCCCCTTATCTCTTTTAAATTCCCTCTTTTGATTCATTCTTTGAGCCTTTACACCTACTAGCAAGCTAACAATAGGTCTGCATGACTCTGGACTTGGGGGGAACGTGTACTATCCTCAAGCACTTCCTTAAGTCAACACTTGAAGATGGCAACATTTCAAATGGCACTTTTTTATTCAGCTTGGCATTAAATGCTGTTCAGCTCTTAAAATGTAACCGCAGAAATGGCACTAAGGGATTCCATGTTTATCATCTCTTGATGGCTTCCATATCTAACGAGATCAGATGGTTGTTGTAAATGCCAATTCTGCAAACTCCACCTGGGAACCAAAAGTCAAGCTGTGTTTTGCATTTTTTCTTTGGCTCACTCATTATGATCGAAGCTACAGATTATGACAGAGTTTTCTTAGTAATTCTCTCAAAGGTAAGAACAAAGAGCTTGAAGGAGTGTCTACAACTACTGAGCCTGTCCTCTGGTGCTGACTGGAAGGAGTATCATGGAACCCCTTCCATAAATGGATTTTCCAGAATCCCACTGCTACGATCATGAGAAATATTTCAGAAGGCATTCCAGCCAAACGTAATTATGGCCAGGTTAAAACAGTTTGTTCTTGTGCTAACCTTGTCCTCGGCTTTATATAAGCATTTCATTTTCCGGGTGCTAAGCAGAGCAAGCATGACTTTCCTATATCATAGGCCAAGATCCAGTGCAAGGCTTTGGCTCTTCGTCCCTTCTTACCAATGCTTGTTGGGTCCAATTAGCGCACAGTCAAGTGCAGGCCCAGTTGGGAGGCAACAGCTAACAGCTGAGAAACAATAAGGAACAGATTTTTAAATTACCACATGGAACTCATTTACCTCCTCCCTGCTGAGATCAGCATCTGATTTGATGAGCATTTCTCTCTTACTGTTATAGCTTAAATTAACTCTGTGGCTTTGTCCTGAAACAAAGGAGAAATGCTCATGTTATCAGTTAATGGTATTAGCTGGAAGGAGGCAAAGCACAGCTCCACCCATTATACAGAATCCAGTTGTAACAGCAGGCATAGTAAGCAAATGAGGAATAAGGACACATCCATGCATGTAGTGAAGCCACCAAAAAAGAATTCCCTCAGAAGAAAGGATTTGCAGTGCTCTTAGTGTTGTCTTCAGCTTTCTGCACTCACCTTTGTTGTTCTTGTAAATGTAATTGCACATAGCACACAATGCAGTCGTATTAGAGCATTCCACAAAAAAATAGAGCTGTGTTTGAAATTAAGAGGGTGTTTTCCTTGCTGTATTACATTTGTGGATCACTGTCTTCGTGGAATTAGATAACGTACCCATTTTTTTTTCTATTTTGTATTTCCTACTGATAACAATCAACTTCTAGCAAAATGTTATATTTCTACACCTCTGTTTCCTTGTGCCATTTCTCTCTTACTCTAACCTACAGGTCTTCCTCCTTTTTCTGTTCTGCATCTTGATTATTCTTTTGTGGTGTAACTGTACAACCCTCTATGGACTTAGTCTAACCACAGTCTAACACAGCTGAATGTGACCCAGATCCTTTGCAAATGTCTTGTGGTTCTGCTCATGAGTAGAAGTCTCTCATTCCTTCATTTAGTATATCAAACTTGCAGTTATTTGCTTACATAGCTTTGGGCCAGATGTGGCTTACACCCTATGAGCCTGGACTGAGGGCAGGCCAAGTTCTCATTTTGCTTTAAATGATGATGCAGATAGACCCTGTGCTGTTCAGGTTTGTTGCATCAGGGAATTTTACCCGTACAACTGTTCCAAACTCATGTCTGGGAGTTCACAGGTAGCCTCTCTGGTAATTCCCTCTTGAAATAACCTATTAGCTTGTCTCCTTTATTCTAGCTATTTCCCACCTTCTAGTTCTTGCACTAATTTCAATTTTTTCTAGCCTAACTAATAATGTCCCATGTGGGACTATATTAAATGCTTTACTGAACTCCAGGTAGATTAGATCTACTGCATTTCTTTTGTCTGGAAGATCAGTTAGCTTATCAAGGGGAGCTATCATGTTAGGCTGGCACAGCCTATGTTTGCTAAACTGTCTTATTTATCTCATTTATCATTTTCCTTCATTGAACTGCTCTCTTGTTTGCTAGTATTTAAGAGCCTTGCAGCCCTGCAAGGCCCATTCGGGCCAGGCTAACAACCAGCAAATGTAGTTCAGCATTCACTCACATTCTTCATGAATTATACCTGTTTTGCTCCAGTCACAAAATTGTTCCCCAGACTCAACAAATCTAGTTAAAACTCCTTGCTACTAGGCTTGTAGCACTGGGTTAGATGCGGGTTATCTGGTCCTTTAAGATGTGATAGTTTTGCATTTTTTAAGTGTTGCTTCTACTTCTGACATGGTTATTTTTTATCACAGCCTCACTGGCCATCCTGCCTTTATCCTCTTCATTCAAGACCATTATCTTTATTGAAAATTGAAATGATTCAGTTTCAGTGCCATCACAAGTTTGAATCTCTACCAATTTAGACTGCAGATAGCTGCAAACCTTTTAGGACTGCTATCCTTTTATTCAGGAGGCTGAAGAAGTTTTCTTCCCATTTGTTCCAGTTTCATTATGGATAAATGAATCCAGATCTGCAAAGCAAGCAGGAGTTCACAGGGCTGAGGATGATATTCTTGTGAGGAAAAAAAAAAAGCTGAAATCTTGATACCTGCAGAGAGAAGATTCCTCACAGAAATTGTGCTACTTTTTCAGCCACATCTCATTATTACATTTAAGCTGATGTCTTTGAGCTGTGAGCAGATATAAAGCCAACTGCATATCAGAAACAGATACAGAGTCAGCAGCAGAATGAAGTTGATTAGAACATTATGAAACATCAGGGCAAAGGCATTTGAGAGAAAAGTAGCAAGCAAAGTTTGGATAAGAAACTGTTCATATAATTCTATATATGATCATAAAGTGAGCCCATGGCAGAACCTGCAACACAAGCTCAGGCTGCCAATACAAGTTCATGTTCACCACTTCACAGTACTGCTTCTTTTGACCCTGTTATGTTAGTCCTGGCTAAAACTTCTAATGGTCCTATGCATGAGGGCAGCGTATCTATAAAGTCCTGGCTGTCAGAGCACAATGATGTGTCCTGAGGGCTCTGGATGAGCCTGTGACACATGTGACAGTGGTGAAAGGGGACAATGCTTTCCTGAACAGAGCAGGACAGGAGAAAAATCTTTCCCTCCTTAGTTTCATAGTCATTGCCACTCACCTTACTGCCCCTGTCCTCTTCTTCACTGACACACAGACCACAAAGCCATGATCATTTGCTTTACGGACAGCTAATGCTCAGACCTTGCCAGGTTTTTTGCACATTGTCAAAGCTAACTGAAAGCACCTCTTTAAGTTCCAGGCTTTTGTTGTGGCTCTCAAATATAATTTGCAGATGTGCTTTTATTTGGGTTGTTTGTTTGCTATAAAGCTAATTGCTGCTGACCCGACCCTCTCCATACTGCCGGGAATCCCTCTGTGGCTTCAGCTCAGCGCAGCACTCTCTGATCTTTCTCAGAGGGCTTTTATTTCTCTTATGAAAAAATAAACATGAAACTTAATTTGAACTTCAAATACTAGGAAAAGAACCCAATTCCAGACTGTAAAAGCAAGAGGGGATTAAACAGGGCAGTATCCTAATGGAGCAGAGGCAGGCCTCAGTAATTAGAGAGATGCAAGGCCTCCGGTGTCACAGCACAACAGAACAGCATCTCCAGAGGTTGTTCCCCCATACGAAATAGGATACAGTGTTAATAATAAATGCGAGGCTTAATTAGGATCACAAATATGGGGAGAAGAAATCAACTCCCAGGCTGTATAATTATAAAAATAAGCTCAAATACTTAAAAGGTAACAGAAATTGAGGGTTTTTTCCCTGTCTCATATAGACACAACATACTCTGTCAGTGAGTGTGGGCGTCCTAATGATTTTTGGCTTATTTGACACTGTCTTGGCTGGGGTTAAATGAAGAGCTTTCAATTACAATCATGTTCCTCTTCAGCTCAAACGACAGCACTAGGCTCCTGTCACAGATGCTGTAACCAGCTCGTCAACATTTGCATGTCACTGGTGAGCTGTAACCTTTCTAGCAAGGTCAGCCTTTCCAAAGAGTGGAAAATAAGGTGTCTAAAAAGCCAAACCTCTCTAAACTTTGGGGTTTTATTGTAAAATATCTTCTCATATTCTCACCAATTTCTGACAGTCTGGCAGAAAATCAAAACAAATTTGCAGAGGTTTTTTGGTAGCCTGGGAAACTTCAAAGAAAAGAGTACATCACAAATTCAGAAGAGAAGAATTTATGAGGCCAATTTCAAGGCTGATACTTCCAATGAGCAAATGCATATATTAAATAACACAAGCATTGATCTACATGTTATGCTTGTTTCTGAGAAACAGAAATAGTTTGTTTCTGAGCAAGGACTTGTATTTCTACCTCACAAGCATATTCAAAGCAGTTCTAAAGCAATTCTACTGCTCTTCTCCATCTGCACCTGAACAGCCATGGGATGATAAGGAAGGCTTTTGTAAACAGAGGTAGCAAAAGCTGCATGCGTCACACACATACAAAGCAGTCACACTGAAGCTTCATCTGGCTTGTGTCTTTTTTCTGATACTAGATCTATTAAGATCATACAAAAGGAAAAAACACAAAAACATAGTAGGCAGAGGATGATCCTGCCTCAGAAAAGCCTACCAATCCTGATAATCATTAAACTAAGGACATTTTGAGCTGGTAGTAGTATATGCCTCATCATTTGTTTAAAAAAACCCAAACAAACATCAAACAAACCATGCTTGGAGCTCTGCTTGTCTATTATTTTTATAGCTATTTTGTTTTGGTTTTCACAATATCCCATTTTAACTGTACCTTATGAAGAAAAAAAATCACATTTTATTTAAACCTATTGTCTCACCACTTCTTTGGATGGCCTTTTACCTATACTCAAGGAAATAAACAATAATTTTTCCCTGTGACCAGATAAACAGCAACTTCTGCTTAGATGCTGACAATAGGTAAGGTTGGAAACCGAGTACCAGGCAAAAACTGAGGCTTTAAAAATGCTTAGTACGGCTATCCCATCTGAGATAAATAATGATTCCTTACTCCCTTTTGCATCAGCAAAGGGGAGGAATTGAGCCATAATACCTGAAAATCCAACTCCTCCCATAAGATTTTTATGAGAAGCCAATGAGAGGAATTAATCATCGCAAAGGTAGCCATAATTTTAATTTCTTACATGAGGCAGTTATTGAGTCTGAATGCATGGTTCATTGCCCATTCTAGTGCTAAGCTCACAGGATATTGAGGACATTTTCACACAAGGGGTAAATTTATTGCCTAGAGAGTTAAAAAGTTCTTGAACTGGAACTGGTTACCAAACAAGGGAAATACACTGAGCACATGGGAGAGTTCTGCAAGAAATCTCTGCAGGACACCTAATGCAATGCTGTCACAGTGGTATTTTTCAGAGGTGCTCAGATGGCTGCCATCAGAAGGGGCCATAAATACATGTTGTTGCCTGCTATAGGGCTTTAGCAACCCTAGGCACATTGGCGTGCTTCCTGAATGTAATTTTACGGCAATATCCGGCTGTGGATTCTTCAAAGTGATCAAATTTTTTGGCCAGGACTACACAGATTATTTTGTCACCCTGGTTATTCCACTGGGATAAATTCATGGTGGCCATCCAAAAGCATGGCAACGTATTAGCTATGTATGGCAAGCCAGCAGCCCACTGTTTCAAACATAAATGAAGAAAATGTTATTCTACAGCCCATCACTGGTTTCATAGTCGTCATTGCAAAGATGTCTGAGTCGATGCGACCAAAATCACAAGCCAGTGTTGTCATGAAGCACCATCATTGTAGGATCCTCCCAGAAAAAAAAGCAAGTAAAGGCAACAGCAGTCTGTCATGGAATTAGTCCTTATATTTCAGATTTGTCCTGAGATAAAAGTTCCAAAAGTGCCACATTTCAAAATTGTTGGGGCACCCAAATGTGCAGGCAGGAGCATGCTGGGCATGAACTGCGCATTTTTAAAGATTAATTATGGAAAAACTATGTTTAAAAATATGGACCTAAGTTATTTTGATTCTTAGATCTCTCCACACCCTGTCCTCTCTGTGGAAGTGAGGGAAAGGGTTGTGACTTTAACTTAGGTCCATTTGTTGATTCATGCAAAATATGGCCTTAGTGAGAACAAGGCACTTATGAAGTTTTAAAATAGTTTATTAGGTGAGGTAATCCTCCCTAGGGTTTACTTGACTATTTAATACATGTGAAAACTGCAGTCTGTTTTGTGTGCTCTGGAACTTTGTCTCAGATTAGTGCTAATTTTTCTGCGAAGTTATTAAGAATTTTTCCTTTAGTGAAAATACACCTAGACTCTGCTCTGAAAGGCAAAGATCCAAAAATAATTTGATGCTTGATGACCCTGATAAGCACCTAAATCCATTAAAAACTAGCCTTGAATGTGCTGAAACCTAAAATGATGTCAAGAGAGGTGTCTGCCAGCCTGGCTTGCCTCCAAGTATAATATCTTGTGTATATCTACTCACCAAAGGCCCTTACCAATATCTTCATGGTATAGAGAATGTGCATGGGATGCTCTGGTCTCTTTTCTGCTTGCAAGGAGTTGGCAAGCTTCTGGTTTTGTAGAGAGTGACCCAACATATGCCTGAAGTTCCCCAGCACTAGAGATGCCTATCTCCTTAGACAAATAAAAACTCTTCAGAGAAGGCAGTTCTTCTGCATACTTCTATTGTCACCTCATGTCTGGGTTGGTTTAACTCCCTCAGCTCTGCATAGGGTAGATGAGTGCTGTCACCTTGCATGCTAGCAGTGTTGGCTGACTATAGCAACTGCTTCCAGAAGGCTTGTGGCTATGAATCCAGATAGCAATGAATGCTTTCCTACACAGAGCTAAAAATGCCTTCAGAATACTAACATTAGCCTCAGGATGTTTGGTACCCTCATAGTCAAAAGGCTGGGGTTCTCTAGGAATATGATTGAAACCTAAAGTGTCCCCTGCACAGCACTCCACAACTTTAAAGGCAATCCAAAGCAATGATTCTCCTTATGCTCAAGCTGGTCTCTGTCTTTAGGTGGAGGTTAGGTTTGTTTATCAGAAATGTCAAGCCTCTTGTTAGTATGCAAGTGTGTTATTATGCTTCTCTGTCAGGAAAGGATCCCAGTCTAACAAGCTAGAGTCGAAGGAAATTCAAATTCTCTTTATTTCTGTTATTAATTCAATGTTTCAAACAGCAAAATGTGAAGAAATGTGAACAATTGATTCCTTTTCCCTTGAGATTAATACAGATCTGGATGTCATCGAACTATTAAAAGAGCTGTGCATAATTGATGCAAATTATATCAAGGGCAATACATTGTATTTACTTTTCTATTGCCCAGATATCACATGCACAGGCAAACATTAGCAGCTGGAGCTAAACATTTATGGTTGTGGATACTGTAACAAATAGAACCAACAAATGGAATTTGTCTTTTCAACCACTATCCATAAATATGCTGGCATAGATGCTCTAAATGGAAAATGTTTTACTATGTCACATTATGTGTACCCACTCCAGGGCCAAAACCTATGAAATTTAGTTTCTTTATCCAGAAAATTGTAGATGAAGAAGCAAAGTAGATGAAGAAGAGAAGACAGAATCATTAAGTAGATGAAGAAGCGAAGAAAAAAATCATTTTAACCAGGTGCTTTACAGCATGAAAAGCTGTGTGCAGAGCACCTTGGCAGAAGCCCTGGGATAGAAACAGAGTTTAATAAGACTGTCTGCTAGAGGCATATAATTACAACAGTACAGAGACTTGGAAAATAAGGAGGCCAAAACCTGAGCTCTACAATCATATCATAAAGCAGTTAAAAATAACAGCATGTTCACCTCTAAATATAGAAAGCAAAATTCTGTTTCTCTGGGACATCATAGCCATGCTTTTGACTTTTGGCTTTGGTATAGCAAAAACGATTTTGAAAAAGCCATGGACTTGGGAGACCATATGCACTGTGGATTATCTGTAATTCTATCTATCTTATTACAAAGAAAGGCAAAAGTGCTGTTTTTTCTTTTCTTTTTTTCTTTTTTTTTTTTTTTTAAACCATGCACTGTTGAAGTCAACAGGAGCTTCACCACTCATTTCTCTAGGAACCAAAAATGGTTAGGCCAACATCGAGCACTTTCAAAATCCCCCACTTGCTGTTTATGTTTTGAACAAAATGAATAACTTTTCAGATGTCTTTTTGTTGTATCCTTCCCTCCACACACACACCTTCAGCTGGGAGAGAACAAGAAGAATAAAACATGACATTATTTTCGTATAGCCACCAAACTATGCAGTTTCCCAGTATTCTACAGCCATAAAAGTCTAGATCCATCAAGGACATGTGATTTCTTTTATGCACTTCAGGGGTGTGAGCTGAGCATTTAGAAAGCAGGGCTGATTAAAATGAATAAAATAAAATTAAAACCTCCATTTTTTTTTCCTTAGCAGTCAATGAAAGAAATTCAGTTGTCACGTTAATGAACAGAAAAACTACACAGACTGTACTCATCAGCCACTGCAGATAAAAAAAAAAAAAGACAAAACATATTTAAATCTCACTTCTATCTCTCTTTTGCAATGTTGTACTAGTGCTTTCGACTGCTTTTCAAATGCTTAACCAGAGACTGCACTTTCAAATTTTCTGTAGAACAGTTTGCCATACCCTGCTCTATGTGCTTAAAGTGGGACATTGCACCCTAACAAGCCTGTTACTCGCTATGAGGTTAGAAGGGTGCCAGGGTGACTTTCTCAAATGCATCCCACCCACACTGGAATATGGCTCACACAGAAAGCAAAGAGAGAATGGAAAGTTATATGCAAGTGTATAAATAGTTCTAATTATAGTTACTAATATCCAACTATAAAGAAAGCTAGAAATGAAAATCTTAGTGCCTCAATCAGTCTTCATCAATGGCTATAAGACTGTTATATATACCAGATTTGCTCTCATCTCCTTTTGGTATGATTTTGTGCATTTTTTAAAAACTTCAATTACAGTCGCTGCAGGAAGCAGGCATCCAAAGTAAACAGTCTTCGGGTGTGACCTATTATAGTCATTTCCACACCAGGGGTGTGAAGACAAACGATCTCTGACTTGCCATTACTTTACTCCTAACAAGAAAAGTTCAAAGTGTAACTTCCTTGTATAAGCACAAAATAAGGAACATACTTTCATATTCACTGCAATACACAGAAATAAAACCCACCGTAACCTCCCTCTTCACACAGACACCTGCAAACAGACAATCCACAGCAGCTTGCAAATTCAGCCATCTGTTTAGGGGCTAGAGGATGCCTGTAGGCACCAGCAGCACAGGAGGCTGCATTGCACGAAGACTAGTTCCAGAAGGCAGCTGATCACAGAAGCAATTCATCTGTTTTCTTCTTGCCTCTGGAGTGGTTGTTTGCTGCTGACCTACAGCTGTAGTGAATTACCACCAAACATCATGCTGACTCAGTGGTCCTAATGGGCACAGGGAGAATATGAAGTCAATGTTTGACAGTTACACTTTTCTTTTGCTGTAGGGAAGGAAAGAAAGTAGGGAAGAGCAGCCAGAAGGTCTGGTTGTCACAAGTCACAGACAAGACATGGCAGAAGTTCCCACTGGTTGTTTTTTGGCTGAATTTGGGTTTGCTAAGACATTACATGCTGGACATCTGTTTGCATGGAAACCAGAAGGCTGATAATGACCTATGCACATGCTTTCAATTCATGTCTTACCAGTTTGAATTCTATTAGAGTTTGGGTCCCGAAGCTTTTCTTATTTGTATCTGAACTCTAGGCAAAGTCTAGTCTTTTCTGGTCCGAGTAACCATCTAAATTCCTAGCATTCAAAAAATTCTGTAAGCAGTGAGAAAAGTCAAGCTGATGTGTCTTTGGAGGACTGGGGGTGTAAGGTGAAAAAGTTCATATTTTTAGAGCCATTCTTCCCAGCCAGTACCCAAGTGTATTTGGGTTTTGTTGAAATGGGTGTGCGGGGGAAGCATGTAAATTTATTACTCATTAATATCCTAAGGAAAACAGTCCCTTTGTCATATGTTCTGTTTTGAAATATTTTCAGATTGTGACACTCTTCCCCACTGTTGTAACCAGTCTAAAGCATTCGCATTCAGCTGTGAATGGTATTTCACTCGAACCCTCTCCATTTACTGTGCCAGTTAATTTTTCCCAGCACAGTTGCCTACAGAGATGACCCTTGATTTCCAACACTGTTCCCAAAAGCAAACACAGCTGGATGTCAAAAGAAATCAGCCCAAAACAATATCTAACACATATTTGAAACCCCTACATAGTTTGACTTGCATTTTGATGCCAGTCTCCACATCAGACCCAACAATATTTTAAGAAAACAGCAGTACTGAAGGATGGAATCATATTTTACTCACAGTGGGACATGCTGGGCTTTTTTTATTCCTTTAAATATATTCTCTATCCCTCTGTATGTAGGATTTGCTAAACTGCTAAGAATATTTTCCAAGAGATAGGACTATTGTTTAATTCAAGAACTAAATGATACAGCTTCTCTCCAATTATTTCTTTGGGCAATTAACTTCAGCAAAGTCATTGAGTCAAGTCAACAAGTCATTTGCTTGTTTCATTCTCTTTTCAGTTTTAAAAGGATGGTTTTTACTCATTTTGCTTTCTTTTGAGTCGGTACCCAAACTCTACCCTAAGCCTTTTCAAGACAGATACTAGAAGATAAGGCTGCATAGTGAGTTAGACTGAGTAGATATCTCTCCAGAGAGAGATCTTACAGATCTTAAAAGCCACAAAAGCATTAGTTGGTTCCAGGGAAGCCTATATTTAATTTTCAAATTGTGCTCAGAACAGAGGATGAATAACAGGAATATAATAAGCAAGTATGTATTCCACCATCCATGGCGTGCATTCAGCTCCCCTGGCCTTACTCCCAAGAGTGAAGTGAGAAAGCCCCAAAGTCTCTTTGTTTTTGTTTTGCTGTGGGATTATGATACTTTAGTCTCTTCCAATTTATCACCTACCACTGGAGTTATCTGATGGCTGCCATTGTAACCTGACAAGTCTTTCCTTAACATTTTTCTATAGTTAAGAACATACAAAGAGCTCTTCTGAATCATCAGTGCCACCTCTGTGATGTGGTGAGCAGACACAGAATATGATCCCTGGGCAGGAGCCCTGTTTGCATTAAGGAAGTCCTGAGTCCCCGTTGCTCTGCCAAAAGACTCTCCCAGAACATGCTGCTTAGCATCCTTCTGTTTTCAGGCATAAATGAATTATCCCTGTTTATTCCTGATTTCTCTTGAACTGATGGTTCTTTCCCTTCACCGATACCTACATCCTTGACTAGCTTTTGCTCTGCTAAGATGATCAAAATGAGGTCCTTTAATCTGTCGATTAATTTATTAGCCCTGATCCCATATGGTCAAAAGTAATTACATTTTCTTGAATGCTAGATGAGTTCTCAGTAAGCGCTTTTACAATGGTATAAACATAGTTTCTCTACAGTCAGTTCTTCAGATGATGCACCCTTGGATGCTCTCTGTCTATTTTTATGGTAACATCACACCAGCAGTTCACAGTCCCTGCTGTGTCTTTTGCCTGATGTGATGACCCCTTAGCTCACAGCAAAAGTTCTGATTAGTACAGTTTTCTGTAGATCCAGGTTTTCTTTCTATGAGATATTATGCCTTTTCTCTGAATGAAAGATGTCTTCCAACTCTGAGCTATTATTACATTCGCACTTTTGTATTATGTTCAATAATGATGGTTTAAGGAGGGCTTGAGTCTAAAATGTGGTGAACTCTACTGGTAACCTTCCTCCAGATGAACAGTTCCCCTTTCATGGACAGCTAATTGCCATTTACACAACTAATTGTTATTCGCACTTTCACCTGTACTCTAACCTCTTTACAATTTCTACCTTCTCCTGCTAAAATAGTTCTTCTTGCTGTACTGAATCAAAGGATTCACCAAAGTCCAGATCTTCAGAGGCGCTCTTTTTCCTTTAGAAAAGCAAAAAAATCTAACAGGCTAATCTGACACAATCTTCTTTTAGCAACGTTTAATTTTCCATGTTACCTTCATGCCTTATTTTTGTTCTTCATCCAAGATTTGGTCAACACCCTCTGTATATTATAGTCAAGAAATCATCTGGTCAAACTTTTGCATTTTTTGCAGTTCTGTCATAGTAACATGGAAAGGAGTCAATAAGTGACAGAAGTCTGTGAAGCTTTGATCCCTTCCATGTATTCTTTGTCCATATCCTATTCAGGATCACAGGAGTGGATAGTAAGAGGAAGACTATGGCAGCATATCTTCATGATTTTCTCTCCTTCTAGAGCACCTTTTTTTTTAATCAGTAAGCCATGAACAAATGCCAAAATGCAGTCGGAATAGAGAAAGCTTTAAGCAAGTGTTTAAGCTTGCTACTTTCAAAATGAATTCTTGCATAGTAAAAAAATAGGGACTACTCTTTTGCAAATGGATGAACTTCTCAGCTTTTATCATGATTTATGAGTAACTTTGACCAGATCCACATTCAGGTAAATGTGAAGAAGTTAATGCTATATCTGAATTCTGCATTATAATTTTTGGAGTTATCTTGGAAACTTCTTCTTACATATTTTATTGTTATTTTTATTTTCATCTTAACCCTTATTTATATGGCATGAAAAAAAAACCCTGGAAAAAACATTTTATTGAGGCAGGAATAGACTATGATTTAGAGAAACAGATAATAAAATATTAATAGTTCACAAATTTACTCCATGCCTGAGTGAACATCTTTATCGATCACAAGCATTACAATAAGACTGTATATAAAATATACGCATCAAAGAGTGCTACTGTGTCTGGCAAGCCTTAAATTATAGTAGGTATTTTCAGAAACCATGTAGGTTTTTATTAAAAAGTAATACAATATGATAAAACATCAAAATGAACAGTTTAGCTTTGTACAGCTTTTAGCATGTATAAAAGGTATGCATCAAACTAAGAAAAGTCTTTGTAAAAATACACATAGAAAATAAGACTAGAACACCAGGGATGATGTTTTATATGTGATACATCATGCTGATGAGCAACTCCTGTTTCAATAACCACATCTCACTGTAAAAAACAGTTTTAATTTATTTTTCCAGTACCCTAAGAAGGCCTCACTGAATTTCTGGCCTTCATCTGTATTCCAGACACATACTTTCAGAATTTTTGAGATGTCTGAGTCTTGTTTGATTTGCATCCAACTTGCTGACACAGCCCCAGTTTTGTTGCAGATCAAATAATCCAGCTTTTTGGAGGCAAATGATTAGGAATTCTTATTGATGATTTATACAGTCCTGAATAAACTAATTTTATTTGACTTGTCATAACCAACTTTAATTTTCTGTTCTGCTAGTAAAAAGCTTAGTGATTTGTTTATTGTACTGCCGTAATGTCAACAACCTAATCTACTTTAAAGAGCAAAGTCAATATTGTATTTTATGAAAGCAAATGTAAAGTTTAATTATAGGTTTCAGTTAACCTTGGCTTTGTGTTCACTTTTGTGATTTTTCATAAGCAAATCTTTATTCAAAGCTCTTATGTCCTCCTTCTGCGCAGATCTAAGAGCTAGCATGTAGTGTCTCTTGCAGGGCTTTTTTGCAAGGGGTAGATATACTTTTCCACTCTGGCACTGTGGGTTTTGCGGATGTTTTCCTGGGACTAATAGCCATTTTAGTTGGTAAAAAGATGTGCATGACACTGAGCAATCATTACCCTTGCTAAGGCCAAGGAGTGCAAACTAGCTCTTGCTTTCTCTCTGAAGAGCTTTGTGTTGGGTCTCTGGTGTGATCTGGGAACCAATCCACAGTCTATTTAGGACATCCACATTGGGATGACACAGGACCTGTACGGAGACCCATATGATAGCTTGAAGGCTGAGCTGGATGTGCTACATGGAGGCAAACAAATGAAATCCTCCCTGCAAAATGCAGCATACCTCTCTAATTTGGAGCCGCATTAAATGCTCAAATAAGATTTGAATATTCATCACAAGGTGAAATAATTACAAACCAAATGTGTCCTACCAAGTGTTGTCCTCCGGGCTACTGAGTCTGTCTGTAATGTAAGGAGGGATGAGATATGTATGTTCCAGGTTCTGCTTTCTTATCTTATGAACCTGGAGTTGAATTTAATCCTTCCCCAGATTCATAATACGAATGTCAGAACTAAGGCCTGTTCAGTAAACTTCTATTGCTGCAACTATAGAATATTCAGTGGGGTAGAGAAGTGAACAGTTCACTTTTTGTTGAAGGCAAACCTGAATATCTCTAGTCTGGCTTTTTTTCTTCTTTTAAAAATTAATTAGAATTCATTTCTATAATCTTAAATTAACACATTTAACTAGGGAATGGGAAAATAACCTTTTGCTCTGCTAAATTCACCTTAATCTATCTCAATCTCAAACTATCAAACTTCAAAAATTAATAGACTGTCAGCTACAAGTAAAACAAACTTACAGAAAATTTCAAAAATTGTACAAGTTTCATATTAACTTAATTGTCTAGGAATGGTGAGGCCACAATTCTCCTGACCACAGATTACCCTGAATTGGCAGAAATAAAACAAGGATTTGATATAAACCTCCATGTATTATAAAGTAGGGGTGGTTCAGAAAGGTATGCTGAAGTATTTAACACACTTCCTCCTTTACTTACATGTTTTACTTCTTCACAGTTCCTGAGGTACTGCTATCAAACATTATAAAAATAATGCCTTAAGCATCAGTCAGTTCAAATTATCTTTCCACCATCAAACTCTTATTGCCAGTAATATATTGATTCAAGACAAACTTCTCCTGCCCAATTAAGATGATTCTCCTGGAGGAACACAAACTGGTCAATATTGCTCACGTATAGCCCCCTAGACCAATTCAGACCCTGAGAGCCATTTAATCCATTAAATGAATGCATGCAGACAAGGTATTAACTATTCTGCTAAATTAATTTTGGTGATACGTCTTTGTTCATTCTGTGATTTACAGTGAAAGATCCTGGCTCAACCCCAGAAGGAGTGTTTACACTTTAGCAGGGTAATCACTTGACCAAGCATCACCCCTGCACAGACTAACAAGGTCTCTTTGAAGCAGCAAGAACTGACCTGTGTGGGTTGGAGGATACTTCACTGAACTGACTAGCAAAAACAAATGAAAAAAATCTTAATGGACACCTAATATCTAGGAAAAAAAAAGTCCCCGATCCCACAGGTGATAACTTTATGTTCTATAGCATGAGAGTTGATTATCCTTGGCATAATGGCAACGTACATAATGACAAATGTTATTAGTGGTCATAAAATTATCCAACCTTTTAGAATTTCTGCCACAGTATTTAAATCAAATACCTCCCTCAACGATAAAACCCAAATTGCTGAATACGGATTGCATACAGATGTATATCCTTTTTTATTCTAAACTCACTTCCAATTTAGTTTAACTGTGGTATTTATTCCCTGCGCACCATGTCCTTCATAATTTTCACAGTAAGCCCCCTAATTTGTTCTTCTTATCCAGCTAAGCAATTCCAACCTTTGAGACACCTCTATTTATGCTGTCTATTATCATTTATTTTGCCTTATGGTGAGTTTTGTAATTTCACATATACTTTCCTAATATTGGGTGACCACATTTGGATTAAGGACTACAGAAGTATACTATTCAATTATGCCTTCTAGTGTAGCTGAATTTTTTTGGCATTAGAGATTTTAATCTCTTTTAGCACACTTGCCAGTGTATTATTCACAGTAATCTCAGGTTATTTGCCTCAGAAAATCCTATATGAATAAAATCCGCATATGAAAAGCTTTGACGATTTTGTCCGTCATTACTGGTCGCACTCTTTGTGTGCGTCTATACTAAAATAAAACATTAATACTTACAAAGCTGTCAGGAGGTTGGATTTGTTTCAAATACTTGGTGTTTCTCTGTGTTACATTTGTGGATGAGTACTTTTAATTTTTATTTGTGGTTAATGCTGATCATTATAACAATATAGACAAACCCGCTGCTTTTCTGTGCTATAAAATGAAGATCATTACATCGTGTGTAATTTCATAGAATCATAGAATCATAGAATAGTTAGGGTTGGAAAGGACCTAAAGATCATATAGTTCCAATCCCCCTGCCATGGGCAGGGACACCTCGCACTAAACCATGTCGCCTGAGGATCTGTCCAACCTGGCCTTGAACACCACCAGGGATGGAGCATCCACAACTTCCTTGGACAACCCATTCCAGTGCCTCACCACCCTCACAGTGAAGAACTTCTTCCTTTTATCTAATCTAAACTTTCCATGTTTAAGTTTGAAGCCATTACCCTTTGTCGCACCACTACAATCCCTAAGGAAGAGTCCCTCCCCAGCATCCTTATAGGCCCCCCTCAGATACTGGAAGGCTGCTATGAGATCTCCACGCAGCCTTCTCTTCACCAGGCCGAACAGCCCCAACTTTCTTGACTCGTCTTCATATGGGAGGTGCTCCAGCCCTCTTATCATCCTCATGGCCTCCTCCGGACTCGCTCCAACAGCTCCATGTCCTTTTTATGTTGAGGACACCAGAACTGCACACAATACTCCAAGTGAGGTCTCACAAGAGCAGAGTAGAGGGGCAGGATCACCTCCTTTGACCTGCTAGTCACACTGTTTTTGATGCAGCCCAGGATACGGCCGGTTTCTGGGCTGCAAGCACACGCTGCCGGCTCATGTTAAGCTTCTCATCAACCAATACCCCCAAGTCCTTCTCTGCAGGGCTGCTCTGATTCTCTTCTCTGCCCAACCTGTAGCAGTGCCTGGGATTGCCCCGACCCAGGTGTAGGACCTTACACTTGGCTTGGTTAAACTTCATAAGGTTGGCATCGGCCCACCTCACAAGCGTGTCAAGGTTCCTCTGGGTGGCATCCCTTCCCTCCAGCGTATCAACTGAACCACACAGCTTGGTGTCATCGGCAAACTTGCTGAGAGTGCACTCAATCCCACTGTCCATGTCACTGGCAAAGATGTTGAACAAGACAGGTCCCAACACCGATCCCTGAGGGACACCACTCGTTACTGTTTTCCAACTGGACATTGAGCCATTTACCACAACTCTTTGCACGCGGCCATTGAGCCAGTTCTTTATCCACTGAGTGGTCCATCTATCAAATTGATTTCTCTTCAATTTAGAGACAAATTTTGGTCACAAACGGAAAGAGAATTTTCCTTCTCTTCAGGTAATAAAATTTACTGCTGACAATGAAGCAGAATTTTGCTTACATGACTCAGTGCAGGTCCAGTGAGGTCAGTGTTGCACTACTTTTAAGTCCAGTAGAGAAAAGATTCCAGTAGGTCCTCTGAGGACTGTGGAGAAAAAGGTGGTCAGAATTCAAAGCATTTCATTTCATCAACAAGACATAATAGCCCAATGCGCTTGTGGATCTCTCCTTTTGTAGGGCTATCATGGTCATATATTTTCTGGAATACCATTATGTCTTTCACAAAGGTTTGCAGACTGCTGTTGAGAAGTCACAAATAACAGATGAAATCTCACAATGGAGTGAGTCTGCAGGTGGAAAGCAGCTCATCTATGACATTATGTGTAGATAAATGTATGTCCCGTTTAATTTCTGGTTTTGAGTGTTCCTTCCCATCTTCTAGAAGAGTTCAGAATTTTTCCATTTCTTCAGGTCAAGTGTTAGCTGTTGAAACCAGCTTCTTTGGACTGATGTCCCTAGAAGTTTGGCAGTTATTCAGGTATCAGTATTATGACTTGCTTTTTGAATTTTAAGATGAGTGGTGAAATGCAATGCAATTAAATCAAGTCTATTCAAATTTTCATGACTGTGATTCTGATTTCCTTCATTTATTGGGAAAATACTTATAAGGCACTGCTGGTAGTTTGAGATGCCACTGTTGATTGTTATGAACCAGAAAACAAAGCATTTCTAACATGCGTGTGTTGAAAAGTGAATCTGCAGAGGACAGAATAGCACTGAAGTGTGCCCTGCTTACTTTGTCTTATTGATGTTCTGTCAGATCTGGTCAAAAGACAAGCAAAATGATCATTTTTCTAACTACTGCCACTGTAGACTCACTGTGGAAGCTAATAGCTGAAATATGATCTTCCTGGCTCATGGATCAATAACAGCAATAAAGCATTTACAGGTCATACTCTTCTCCCAGTTGCACCTGTATAATTCAATTGTGAGAAAAATTCAGCCTTCATTTACATCTGAGGAACACTGATGGGCTGCTTCTACCATTTCACTGAAATAACTGGAATTCAAGGTCATTATACTAATTTACCTCATGGAGAATGAATCTCATGTCTTTCAGTGGAAAGCTCAAAGGCTGAGTTGAGTACACTCTCCCAGTAGATAGGATAACCTATTCTTTTTAAGCTTCGTTGTAAACCATTGTGTGATACTGAACTGTTCTTTCATATTCATTGCTTTTCCCAGCATATGGTCATGTCTCGTGAAGGGTCTCCTGTATAAATTCATCACCGATCTTGCAGCCTTTGTCAGAGCTATCTGGAGCTCTGAAATTACTGAAGATGCTGGAGAAGTGCATGGTATTAATAGGTGTTATCATGAGGCTACATCAAGCCCTTCAGTGAAGAACTGTTGGTATTTTACTGTTACCTGAGACATTTACAGCAGCAGTAGCTAAAAGTTTTTATCCACACAAGTCTGGTATGAAAATTAATGGACAACAAATCAGTCATTGTCATGGTTTTAAAAGACCCCATTTTATTTCAAAGCCCACACTCTAGAAGAAACTCAGTGCTAGAGAACCTTCAGGAAATCCTCAAATCAATATGTGTAGCAGCTACCTTCCATTTCTGAGCAACAAGCGAAAAGGGATTTGCTGAAAATATGTTCCTCTTTCACTGGCTCTGTAAGACCTCTGTTCTCTGATAATGGGATGAAGTGAATTTCAGAGTCATAATTAGATTTTTATTCTGTAGAAGTGAACTTTAGCATATAGATTGCAATTAACTCCTCCTGACAGTTAGAACAAAGCGCAGAGATGAACGATGTCATACCTGTTAAACAAAAGGTCAGATTCAAACCACAATTTAAGTACCAGAAATAAGGCTTCCAAGCACTATTCAGCTGCATATGCTCCAAATTTCAATCCTGGAAAGCCCATTCAGCTGCTTCCTGACACTGGCAGCTGAACTCTGGAGGGTCCCACTTCTAATGTCCCTTTAGGTGCCCCAAGTCACACCATCAGATCTCAGATGAGTACAAGACGCACTAATCCCCTGGATAAATGACTCATGGGAGAGACATCCTGGCCCATAGCTCCAGATTTCTGATGCTCTCCTGGATGATGATTTCAATAGCCTCAGTCAGAAGCTGTCATTAAGCCCATATCTGCTATTTCTGGAGGAAATAACCATCGGTTAACCATTGGCTGTAATCTGTATTAGTCAGTGGTGCTACGGTCACCTTTAACTCCCAAGTTTTAAGACAAAACTGAGCCATGCTCTGCACTCAGAAATACAGGAGAAAAGCTTCCTCCTTATGAGTGACCCCTACATCTGTTGTAAGAAGTGCAGTCTTACCTACCTGAGAGAAGGATGTTACAATAAATCCCTGCCCTCTGTAATGCAGTTTGGGCTTGTCAGGATAGCCCTTGGCACGGGGTGTATGCCTATATGGGGAACACTACAATGCACCAGGACCCTGGGGTCTTCAATTCTAACAATTCAACACGTTTGACAAATCACTTTTCCCACCCTGTCTACTGTTTCACTATCTAGAAAATAGGTACAATGATGTTTCTCCGCTATGAGTGCAATGAGCACAATTACTGGAGAGCTTTGTCTGAAAGCTAGTTCATATTATACATATGTACATTATATATGTTTGATACTATACATGTGCAATGCTTTACAAAAACTTCACAGTGAAGTACAGTTCTAGGAGGGATTCTAGTGTTTTTATATGTATTGCTTTCTATAAGTAATATATGCGTGGCTGAATAAAATGCATTTTAATTTATTATCTTACTGTTTTTCATGTAAAATGCACTCAGTTTACAAAATTAAAATAAAAAAAAAAAAAGACATCTGTGCTTGATTGCTGAATTGTCAGATAGGCAATTCCTCCCAAGTTATGTTTTTCTTCTCCTTCTTTGCAGTTTTGATTTTAATTCAAATTGTCAATCTACAAAGAGAAACTCCACTTCTCTCAGTATCTGCTCCTGACCACACTGAAAGCAGGAAGTATTCAAAATTTCATGAGAAAGCATATTATGATGCTCCAAGCTGGCTTGTCTGGACAAAAGGAATCCAAAGATGGCAGTTATGCTTTAAATAAAACGTCAACATTTTCTTTGCTAATTAAAACCAAACCATGGGATGATTCCTTGGCTTATCTAAACTGGGATTATCTTGCATAGCAATTTATACCAGGTGGAGATTGCGTTCTGGGACTCTTGTATTGATTTGTACATGCAAGAGACATTGAAAATGAATGTGTTCCGTCATAACAGAAACGCATTTAAAAGTAAAAAATAGGTGTATGCTTTTAAAAATTATTTTTAACTGTCCTCAACTTGTCTCAAAGGAATTTTATTTCAGAACCTATAGGGGTTTTGTAGCTCTTTAGGATCATAAAGTGGTGTTGAATCGTATGTAATTGGTGTACTGGTGCATTAGGAATAGCCATGAATGAGAAAATATTTACGTTCTCTCACATAATGGATTTTCAGTAGATTCACTATTTTAATGTTATTTTTTCCTTTGATTTTTTTTCTTTGTATACACAAACAGAATAACCCTCAACAGATAAGAATGGTAATACTGATACATTTATTATTATTATTACTTGCAATAGTTATTGTTATTTTTGTTTTTTAGGAGGCCTTACACTAAACCAGCAATGTGTGTCTCAGGAAAAGCAAATTGCATGGAAAAATCTAATTGTTTTTAATTGGTAGAATAATTTCTGTGCCTGTCATGTGGTTTTGAGGCTAGATTATTCTAGCCTCAGCTTTTCTGTTTTATTCCCTCCCTCCCTCACTCCTCACATGTCATTTTACAATATACTTCTAAATTTTCTGCTATGCTTTCTTTCCTTGTGCTATCTTTTTCTATTTGTATTCCTGTTTCTTGTCTGCTTAGCTAGAAGACCTAAACAAATCACAATATGGTACAGTCAGACTGCAGTCCCTTACTTAGGTCTTTTAAAACACTTTTCTTTACAAAACTTAGAAGAGAAATTTAGTGAAACTTCTACAGCTTTCTTTAATCTGGAGTATCACACAAGTGTAACACCAATCCTTGGGCCTCTGACAGCTAGAACATTTTTGGTCTCTATGCAGAACAAGCTAATAATTTAATTACTTCACTCCTCTCTCCCCTTTTCCCCTCCCCTTTCTCTCTCTTTCTATGCATTCTATTGTCTGTTTAGAAATGTGGTACAAGATGCATCTCATTTCAGTTTTAACACATAAACATTAGTCCATTTAGATTAAACTTGGCTCTAGGCTTCTGTAGCTGACAAGTGGATATAGGCACCTCAATTAGGTGTCATTCTTCTTCCTTACTGGACCTTCCTTTTCATGACTATTGTTCTCTAGGAGCACATCTGAATATGTAATCAGGGCATGGATGTTGTTTTCACTGCACTCTGGTCATCCTATAAGACTAAGTTAATGGGAAATCTATTAATATGATTCAAGAACAAATAGAAAAGCAGATAACCTGAGAAGCTTTAATTTTTGTAGGTGCTGTAGATCCACAATTGCCAAATGTCTTTCAACCATTCAGGACCACAGGTCTGTAACAGCAGTGCATTAACCTTGATGGTTACATGTGTACTAGCAGCCAGAGACACCACCATGCTCCAACTCTCCAGTAAACTGCCTTGGCCTGCTTTGTTTCTATATAGATGAATCTCTTCCTCTCTGTCATGGTTTAAGCCCAGCCGGTAACCTGGAACCATGCAGCTGCTCGCTCATTCCCCCACTTCTTCCTCTCCTCGCTCCGGGATGGATGGGGAGGAGAATTGGAAGAATGTAACTCCCGTGGGTTGAGATAAGAGCAGTCCAGTAACTAGGGTATGATACAAAACCACTACTACTACCACTAATAATGATGAGGGAAATAACAAGGGGAGAGGATACAATTGCTCACCACCCGCCGACCAATACCCAGCTAGACCCAAGCAGTAATCTGGGCCTTCTGAGTAACTCCCCCCTGTTTATATACTGGGCATGATGTGCTGTGGTATGGAATATCCCTTTGGCTAGTTTGGGTCAGGTGTCCTGTCTCTGCTTCCTCCTGGCTTCCCCTCTTCCCTGGCAGAGCATGAGACTGAGAAAGTCCTTGGTTGGAGTAAACATTACTTAGCAACAACTAAAAACATCGGTGTTATCAGCATTGTTCCCAGGCTGAAAGTCAAAACCACAGCACTGCACCAGCTACTAAGAAGGAGAAAAAGCGACTGCTGCAGCTGAACCCAGGACACTCTCCAAAAAATGGTGGCCTTTACCAAACTGCCAGTTGGGAATGGTTGCTTGGCTGTTCCCTGACCATTCCTATATATTATCTGGAGGAGAGTTAGGTAGCTTGAGTCAAAAAAAAAAAAAAAAGCTAAAAGTGCCCTGATATTTAAGCTTTATAGAAGAAACCAGGTCAATGTTTGAGCCACGGCATGTCTTAGTTGCTACTGGTTTTTTAGGTTTTAGGACTATGCAGGAGCTATTTATTTCATTTTCTTTTATCACGCAGTCTTTATGTACATGTACATTTTCAAAGGCACAGAATAGAGAATGACAAAACATGTAAATAACTGTGGACTGCATTTACGGTGACCAAAATTCAGTCAAAATAAGAAGAAAGAGTGACACACATGGAAGGCTGAAATATGTTGACTATATGGGCAAGAAATGTGGTTTGAGATTTGCATACAACTCTTCTGAACCAGAAATGTAAAAACATTACTGCTCCTTGATTGTGTGCTTTCCTTGATGGCAAACACCAGGCTGTAAAAGTGTTTCAACTGTGTACACAAAATATTTGTACCAATAAATGGAAACTCTCTTGCTTCTATTACTAGAGTTATTTTTATCGTTTAACCTAACTGGTTACTGACACTTTCGATTGTATAGCTGAGATATATCTGTTAACATTCCTGATGCCTTTCTTTAGCTGAATTTTAACCATCCTTTCCACTTTTGTTTTTGTTTGCAGTTTTGTAAATGAAGTTTTATGAGTTGTTTGGTTATTCAGTTCTAATAAGTAAATATTAAAAATCTCACCCAAGCAGCCTTTTTTCCTCCTTCTTTCCTAGCTAGTCTATGACACAATTTAATGAGGGAGAAGAAAACCTCTCGTCAGCTACAGCCATATGGACGATCAGCTAATTTTTCAACCATTTTGTTTTGAAGAGGAAGCAATTTGCAGTCCAGGTGATAACAAAAAACAGGTGATAATGGGCAGTAGCTTATATTTAGACATGTGTGGTTTCTGAGGTCCTGTAGTCCAGCACTTCTCCTGTCCATTTAAATTATCTTCTTACATCATGTTACTTGATCATTGCACACCTTACCTGCAAAACCATCCTGTGAAGGAGGCGGCAGATGGCAAACCACAAAACCATAAGGACCACCCTCTCTGCAGCACACCATGCTTTTTCCTTATCTCCAAAATTTTAAAGGTGTATCACCATATTAGTAAAGTGGTCCACTTGCACTGCACAACTTCACTAAGACATCAGATTAACCAGTTTAAGTGTACTGTCATGCAGTTCTTTCAACACTCAAGCTACTGTCTTGCATGGAATGGGTCTGGACACACAGGCTTGTTCAGAGCTGGATCTTCTACGTACAACATGATGGTGTGCTGGGAATCTTGACTACTCCTGGATGATTTGCTCAGTAACATGTAAAAATCCTCTGCCTGGGATGGGAACTGAGCTCACAGTCTGTGGCTCTAACAACAGTAATCATAAATCTATCCATCATAGGTTTTTAGGTTCTGAGTGTGAAAAAAAAGTCAAATATATCTGGAGGTTTTATGTAATTGGTATTTTATATTCTTATTTCTGCCAAACACCAACAAACGAATTCCCTGCCATTAAAACCTGGGAGCTGGTCTGATGTTCTGGCTGATGGCCTTTAAACAAGACAGATATATGATCAATAAAAGGTTTCTTCTCTCTAAGTGAGGCTAGGATGAAGTGTCACTACAATGCACAAATCTTCACAACCTTTTCAGCTTAGACATGTCCCATTAGTAGTAAAACAAAAGCAAACGGAACAGAAGCATCTACTTTCCTGAGAGATCACCAAGAGGTTTATTTAGTCATTTAGACATTTCACTTGAAAAGATAAAGGTCTCTGCACTCTCTTTCACTTATCTGTCAGTAAATTAGAGGTAACGGTATCAGTAATGATAAATTCACCCCAGTATATATCCAGGATGTCAGAACAGGATCTTTTTTATTTTTTCATCCTATTTTTTATTTATCTGTTTCTGAAATGTCAACTTTTAGGCTTTAGAACAAAACAATTAGAGTTCCTTCTCCATGGATGAGTGACAGGCACATTTTTATATTTACTATTATTGAGAAGAAATTATTACTTTCTTCATTATGCAAATAGACGCAGAAATAATTAAGAAGTTTGGTAATGATATATGCAAATTCCAGCACTAACAATTTTTGAGATATTCCTATTTTATGTCATAGCAAAGAGCCTTTGACTTTCTAAGAACATAAATAAAGCATGTGTATTTATGGAGTGGAGTAAGGAGGAAACAACCCCAAATGAATGATACACTCAGTTACCTTTCTAAAAAACCCTAAAAGCAAGGAAAAGTGCATTACATTTCTCTGTTTTACTTTTTGACGATAACAGTAAGAGATGAGAATACATTTTCTGGGTCTCTCATTTCCATGTATCACAGGCTGCCATGTCAAATATTTATTTTCCACAAACTGGTGGAGAATGAGCTTTTGCTTCCACATCTTCTTTTGAAAGATTCCTCATAAATTCTTCATACTACACATCTTCACAATTATTGGTAAAAGTTGGGTCCACTCGGGCAACTTCCATTAGGCATAAAAAAATTCTTTACTTCTTTCCTGATTTATTTATGGGAAGAAAGCAATGAAACTCTATAAGCTTCTATTTTTCTGTGCTGAACAAGGTAAGCTGTTTTTATCTTGCAGTTAGTTTATTTCTGAATGTCTTGACATCTCTTCCAGCCTTTCTTGAATATGGAGGGATGAAAATTATGTCCAGAATCAAAGCAGGAGTCTTTTTTTGTACCTGGTTGATTTGCTGTAGCAGTTTCTGGAAGTACTGATCTAACATAACTTGCAGTCATTACCTTCCATTTATAATTACATTATTGTGGTTGAACTTCACCTTTAACTGCACAAAGGTAATTTTTACAACTTATAGAAGTCTTAAAACAGAGTGGTAAACCTGGATTCCAAGTTCTGGATGAAGAAGATCTCTGTCACACGTATCTCATGAGAGATGTCTATATGATATGATTCCAGTGTGGGGGCTGACCAAGACCATGGCCATGTAAGGTCACTCTATAACTAACCCTGGTCCATGGAATGCACAGTTAAGTGAATGCCTTGAGATCAGAGGGATTGAAGAATCAGAAAAAATGTTACAGAAATGATAGCTGGAAAGATGCAGAGCGTGAATCTCTCATATGTAGGCCTGAAATGTAGGGAGCAAAAAGGTGGTTTAGAGTCACCTTTTCCAGTTTTCCTCCATTTCTGCATGAAGCGGAATGAGAGAATAAATGAAAAACAGACTTGCTCTGTTCACACACTCAAGATCTACCAGGATTTGGCTTCTTATCAGCATTGGTTTTTCTGAGCATACATCATTCATATAATTTTTTTGTCAAATCCAGAGTCCCTGAAGGATTAGTGTTCACTTTTAAAAAAGTTACATGAACTCAAATTTGCATTTCCCATTTCACTCTTCCTCTCTAAGTACAATGTAATTCAGACCCATTTGAGTGATATAAATTACATTTTAGAACTAGCTAGTTGATTATGCTAGAGACAGACACCTCAGAAAAGAAAAAAAGATGGAGGAAAAAGTAACTTAGATTTGACTCACTGGAATGTAGTAACTCTATTACAAAGGAGTTGTAATTTTTAAACAATTTTTAATAATAAAGTCACTCCTGCTGAAGTAGCTCAGTTTAATGTCACATGAAGGAAAGTCAAATACAGTATTTCACATTTGGTGGAATGAAAAATTGGAGTGGGGAAATACTATGTACAGCTGAGTCAAAAAATGTTTTTCAGATTGTTTGGCAACAGTGCTAAACAAAAACAAATGAAAATTTCATTTTGATGTTAGTTGAACCTGACATGCTTTGATTTGTGTCAAATTTTTAACCTATTTGTCTAACCTCATTTTTCTTTTGATTTCAGTCACTGTTTGTATGAGATGTATTTTTCTGAAATAAAGTCTAGAAATGCCACATGGCCACCAAACTATGCGTCCTCTTCATCTTCTTTTGAGCTGGGAAGCAATTCGAGCATACATGTCAGCAACACAAACAGGCAAATTGAGTGCACCCTCAGCAAGTTTGCCAAGAACATCAAACTGTGTGGTGTGGTCGACACACTGCAGTGAAGGGATGCCATCCAGAGGGACACTGACAGGCTAGAGAAGTGGGCCAATGCCAACCTCATAAAGTTCAACAAGGCCAAATGCAAGGTCCTACACCTGGGTCAGGGCAATATAAAGCACAAATACAGGCTGGTTGGACATTGAATTGAGAGTGTCCCTGAGGAGAAGGACCTCAGGGTGTTGATTGATGAGAAGCTCAACATGATCCATGAGGACACAGTTGTCTTTCTGGGCTACATCAAAGGAAGTGTGACCAGCAGGTAAAGGGTAGTGATTCTTCTCCTCCACTTGGCTCTCATGAGACCTCACCTGGAGTACTGTGTCCAGCTCTGTGGCCCCCAACATAAAACGGTTGTGGACCTGTTGGAACGAGTCCAGAGGAGGCCACAAAGATGATCAGAAGGCTGGAGCAGCTCTGCTATGGAGACAGGCTGAGAGAGCTGGGCTTGTTCAGCCTGGAGAAAAGAAGGCTCCAGGGAGACCTTAGAGCAGCTTCCAGTGCCTAAAGTGGCCAAGAAGAAACCTGGAGAGGGGCTTTTTACAAGAGCATTCAGTGATAAGACAGGGGAGAATGGCTTTAAACTGAGAGAGGGGAAATTCAGATTAGATTTTAGGAAGAAATTCTTCCCTGTGAGGGTGCTGAGGCGCTGGCACAGGTTGCCCAGAGAAGCTTTGGCTACTCCATCCCTGGCAGTGCTCAAGACCAGGCTGGATGGGGCTTGGAGCAACCTGGTCTAGTGGAAGATGTCCCCGCCCATGGCAGGGGGTTGGAACTAGACGATCTTTAAGGTACTTTCCAACACACGCCATTTTATGCTTCTGTGATTCAAAATGTTCACCTCAGCCTTGGCAGATGCCTTTTTGCCCATCTTTTAACAACTAATGAGATCACCTGTTCAAGCAGCATGTGTAATCTGGCTCTCATACTCACATCTGGGGTAAAGCTTTTCAAGCTCAACACCTAACAGTGCCACTTACTGAATCTGTGGTCTTGGGCATTTTTCTAACTGTGTATTTCAAGCAGTTTGTATCCAAAAGGGTGAGTGCTAGTTACCATTACTAAGGCCTTGTTGGGACTGCAAATGAAATTTCCACATTCCCATGAGGAGTTGAACTGCTTACTCCAGTTGATTTGAAGGGGAGTCTGGGATTTAATTTCTTTAGACACTTCTGAAAACTCTGTGCTATTTAATTAATGTCTGTTCACTGCTTTGAATATGCTAAAAATGTGTATAAATGTGAAGTATTCTTACTGCTCATGAAATATCCATGCAGCAGGTTGAAAGGTATTTATGTGAACCATGTAGCAAAGACCATATATAAAGAACCGATCATACGCTTGGAAGCGAGGCATTCTTTACAAGCAATTTGCAAACTGCAATAAGAGTAGAAATCAAAATAAATACAAACTGAAACAAATAGTTCAAGTACAACTAGTACAGTTGTACTAGTACTCAAAATCAGTGAGGGTTTAGCTGATATGGGAAAAGTGGTCATTTAGAGTTAATGAAATTCAGCTTTAAGATTATGACAAAAAAACAGAGAACAATTTGAGTCCCAAAATTCCTCTGTAGTTACTAAACAGTGGTTTTAGTTTTTCTCAGAAGTGCTGCCTTTTTTTGAGATTATGGGATGGAATTTCAAAGGAGCTCAACATGAAGTTGTGGAAGCATATGGAGGGTGGAAGCACACAGAGTGAGGAAGCAAGGACGGATGACCTGAAGGGTATACAGAAACGTTATCTGAACATCCAGGGGTGAACTTGGGAAAGCTAAAGCCAGCTGGAACTGAATCTAGCCGGAGATGTCACAGACAACAAGAAGAGCTTCTCTAAGTACAAAGCTGACAAAAGGAAGACTAGGGAAAATGTGGGACCATTGCTCAGCAACAGGTGGGACCTCTTATGGTTATATAAGACATGGAAAAGGCTTACTACCTGCTTCAAGTAAGGCAAGAAGGAGGACCCACAGCACGGCTGTTTTGGGCACAGTAAATTACCTCCTTTGAGATAATATTTTACCCACTACACAATAAATACATGCATATTAAATCTTGAAATGTTTCAAAATGAGCAAATTCAATATTTATTATTTTCTGAGATTTTTTTTTTAATTATTATTCCTTTCAGTTCAAAAGAGTTGCAGGGTTGTTTTATTTATTTTATTTTTTAACATCATATTGGATTTAGCCATTATTTCTTTCACCTGTTTGCTTAACCAAGGTCTTTTTTAGCTGGATTTTCAAAATCTGATTTCAGGTTAGAAGGCCACAGTTGCTTTTAATTTTGGAATACATAATTCTTACTGCAAAATTTAAGAAAGAGATATATCAGGTAATAAACCTCTTTTGAAAGAATAGAGTAATATTCAATAAGTATTATTCCAGCAGCTGTTAGATGTCAGTATTGTTCTGTGGAAATCCAAGTGGAAGTAGATTTCTCTGGCTGTAAGCAAGATAGCTCTTCAACTGTGAAGTTTAGAAGCGCTAGCTATTGGTGTTCAGCACCTCATCTATTAACAAGAGTCTTTAAATTACATACTCAGTGGAGCAGTAATCATTAGAGCAGACTCAAGATGCACAATAGAGATTTAATTTAATTGGAACTGTTCCTAATGAAATTCTGCGTGGTGCAGAGTATTTGAATTACATTTTTGGGTGGGACAAAAAAAAGATATAAGGAAAAAAGTGGTGCTGTCTAAATATATACGTTAAGATTCCTTTCAAAAATTCAAAACCTGTATGATATGTAGGTTGGGCAATCTAATCTTTTTTCAACAGCATAATGTATTTAACCTTTGTGTTTCTTTCATGTATTTGATTTTCTACTGTCTGTAGATAATGAAATGTCTTTTTTTTTTTCCTAAGCTTTGAACACTGCTACATAATACCCAGGGGTTCTCCAAGGTTATTAAATCCATTGCTTTGTCACAAGTTACTAGAGGCTACACTAACTCTCTCCTCTGTTTGGAAACCTGCTATATAATATTTCTGGTCCTCAGTAATGAATAATGTGATTAGTACCTTAGGGAATACAAACAAAAACATTAGCAAAGTACATTTTCTGATATTTAAGAGGGTAAACCAATCCTCAAAACAAAAGTTGCGTGTTCTTGAACACTGTCTAATAACATTAACCTGAAATCCCTTGATTTAATTGCCCTGTTAAGCAGTTTATTGCATTACTTATGGGATAATAGAATGAGTTCAAAGTGGGTTCATTGCATTATCTTATAAACAATGTAGCACATCATTAAACAGGATGATAGAAATCAACGCATTTTATAAGACACAATTACGAAGGCTCATGTCAAGTCACTAATGTGAATAGTAGAAAGACCTCACAGTGACAAGGGAAAAAAGGCGTTTGCAAGTATAAAAAGACAAAGCAATGTCAAACTATAATTCCTCAGAATCAGATTAGAAGCACAATTCTCCACAATTGTTAGTTTCCCTCTCGTCTGATATACTGCTCTTTAGTTAGATACCCAGAAGTATACTGAAATCTCTTGCCTGGCTTACCGTTAGTAATTTCAAACAGGTATCTTGCCAGTTCTGTTATTAGTGCATTTAGCACAGAGATGTGTGGCAATCTTACAAGCATCTAGTTTGCAAACTTGTGATGATCTGTTCTGACTTGTGTGTCCGCAGGAGGTGCAAATATAAATGTTTAGGGAAAGACTAAGAGAACGGACAACTGGTCCAATCTACTCTGGAGGAAGTAATTTCATGTGGTCTGAGGGAACTGACAGTGCAGAGAGAAATACTGGCTCAATATCCCCTTAGTGCCCCTCTGCCTGGTGTATCTGCCCTTGCTTACCATGACATCTTCACACTCGTGTTGCTACAGCCCTGGGAATTTATAGGCATGTTTATGAATGAGCTGTCCAGTTTTGTTCTCTGTGCCCTCAGAAATGACAACAGACCAAAACACTGGAATACCCTTCCAGATGTTTCATCCAAAGTGAGAGAGGTTCAGTTATCCTAAAAGATCTGCAAAGCATTTGCTTGCTGAGCTCCAGAGTCTGAAGGTGGTGTAGGGAGAGAGTAGAGGAGATGTCAGCCCCCCTGGCTGAATTCCTGTCCTGCCTTAGGAACATTTCATGCTCCACTTTTCAGTAACTGCCACAATGTTACCCAGATCACTCACACCATGTGCACTGGCATTTCCATGTACACTTGAGGGAGTTTTAATTAATCAAAACAATTTTTTTCAGAGTGAGTAACTAGCAGAGAAGTGATTAGCTCCATATATCTGCCTCTTTCCTGGTTTGCAACTTAACTAAGCAGTGCAGTGTTCAATGACTGTTAACTTGAATAAAGAGGACTTTTGTTGGGCAAAAGTGAGGTCCTGACTAAAAAAATGGTAGCAAGGAGTTGCTGTCTCATGGCTTGCAGTGAAAAAATAGAATGGGTTCTTCCCAGTAAACTATCAATCAATTTACTCCTTCAGAGCTCTAAAACACATTTCAATAAATGATAATAAAACTTCCCTCTAATACAAGTTGGTGGGTATTTTTGTGGGAAATTCTTAGGTGGGAGGAACAAGGATCAAACAAAAAAATTTGGCCAGAAATAATCCCAGTGGCATCTGTCTGATGGTTGGGCAGGGTATGAGCAAGAAAACTTCTCTACATCATAGCTGTTTTCCAAAAAAGATCATCTCATATGATGAAAGCTGAAGTCTTGTTCAACAAAGCCGCGGTTTATTGGCTGTAAATGTTCATGAGAGTGTTCAGTGTGAGGAAACTAGTTTCACATGTACTACTCATGGGACCATCAGATAACAGCTTTTATTTCCTACTTCAATAAAGTAACCTTAAACAAAGTGTGTTGATCTTCTGTGACTAATCTACCCCGCTTTGTATCTCTCTCTGAGATTTATCTTCTGAACAGATTTATTGTTTTAGCTAGCCTGTTTCAAGAGTTTCAAGAGTCATCTATCCTGATCTTCCAGTAAGGTAAATGGGATCTCCTCTGTTCTCTTGCAATGGATGTTGGAAGCACCTCCTGACCTATCTATGTGATCCTGTTAGGATTCAGATAGAGTGATGCCACTATTTGGAAATCAGTGGTGCAGCAGAGATAAATGGTGCTACTGCTATTCTATTTCTTTTTTCCTCAGGTAAAGAATACCTGAGGTCAGTAGATGAATGCTTTGACTCTAGTCCATGGCCTGAAGAACTAAACATCAGGAAAAAGGGACACTTTGCACATACATACACTTACAGGTGATCCATATATGCATGGAAAGTCCTACACTGGGTTTTATCACATTCTCTGTACGTGTGATACATGGAGGATTTGGGCATAGCAGAAAGTCTGATGCAGGATATGCCATGTATTTGGGACATTTATGCATATTGGAAATCCTGATGTTATGTTGCCAAAATGTCAAATTCTCAGTCAGAGTGTAAGCTCAGAACGGATGCTATCCTGATCACTAAAAATCTTGTCATTTTAAAGGAGTAGATGTTAATGTGATTACTGAACAGGCAAGTATATCTTGCCTAGTCCCATTCTTATGGGCATTCAGCTTAGAAGCAATGCTTTTGTGAACCAGGAGGCTTTCCATCCACCCCAAAAAAACAATGTTCAGAAGAAAGGCACTGAAACAAGGAGTACATCACATATTTGCATTTGAAAAAGTCTGTGGCTTCAACTTTAGTTGCAAAACTCTCTTGGACAGTTCTTCTGTGAAAGTGATATTAAATTGATAGGGAAGCCTGGCCTCAAAGAAGCTAATAGTGAAGTGCCCTTTACAAGAGTGCGACAAAGACTTTACTGTCTGTAGTAATAGTCAAAACCTCTGTATTGACACTTTGGCAGCTCAAAAAGATATAGACTGTTACTGTACTGTATTTTACCACCTATTTAGAATGAACTACTATTGCTTAAAAAAAGTATCATTAATCTCAGTTTTCTTCTTTAAAGTCAGTGATTTGACTTCAACTTTGCCAATGGGGAATACCCTGGAAAGGTTTGACATGCTGCCAGAGGAAGAAAATTCTAGTAGCAGGAGGTTAAAAAATAACAGCAGCATCGAGCCTGAGCAACCCACATAGGCTTTGAAATTGCTCTTCTCTGCTGTTGTCTGGAAGGAAATAATCAGACAAATTCAATACTTTTCCTTAGTTATTTCTTTATCTTTATTTTTAGAACACAATTTCATTACTTGAACCAGGCTTCCATTGTCTGGATTTAGCCTCTATCTTGGATAGGACATATTAAACAAAGTTTTCAAAGCAATTCAGAATACAACAGCTAACACAATAGTACGGTTGTTACAGCATCCAAAAATTAAACGATTGTAAATGGGCAAAATTGGCATCAGATTCTACTGTTCAATTTTCATGCAAATCTCTTGAAGGATTCTGGAGCAACTTTTCATGAGATCAGAGTGCAAAGGCTGCCGTACTGGGTCAGACAATTTTTCTAGCTGTATCTCGTCTCAGACTGTGGTCAGCAATGGCTGCTTAGGAGAACAATATAAGGATATTAACTCATTAAATGGAAATGTCTGAAGCTGCCTTATCTGTGTGTCATATAACAAGGCTATGAAGCTGCTTCTGAGCTGCTATAGAGCACAGGTTGGAACAGCAATATAACACAGTACTTACTTCAGCTTGCCATAACTGAGTTGCAGTACTGAGTGTGAACGCCTTTCAAACATACCCCAGCGCTGGGACAGCTCAAGCAATGGGAGGTAGTAAGCACCTCAGTCTTTCAAATCTGCCTTTTCAATACTGGGCAAACTTATCGTGATCCTTCACCAACAGATGCCCTGCCAGCTCCTGAGAGTCACAGCTACCATGGGCTGGAGACTATAGATGGAGCTGCAATCTGTTAGTTCAGACTTTTATCAACAGAAAAGCCCTGCTTATTCATCATAGAATAATTCAAAGGAAATATTGGCTTACGGTCCACCTGAATACATTGGGGACTGAATACTACAGTTTATCTTTAGAACAGATAGAGCTGTATTAGCCCCAGGGAGGCCAAGGCAAAGGGAAAAACTAATTGGAGTAAGACAGTGCCAGCAGTTTTCTCATTATGCTTTGTGAGCAGGAGTAGAATTATGCAACATGTCCATGTGTTAAAACCCAATGAATATTTTTTCTGAAGAGCATCTTTCATCCAAACTCCACCTTTCCACATTTTATAGGCAATAAACTTGCTCAATTTCTATAATTTGTGCCAGCCAGCACAATTAAAACCCCTTACAAACCTTAATGAATTAAGCTTTTTGCATTTCAGCATTAAGAGAAGGATGACAGAGGAAAATTAGCATAGTTACATAAATGAAGCACCTCTGTGAATGTTGCACTGGGCATTTTAACAGGTAACAGAGGTGAAAAATGGGGGTTTTTTTCAACATTTATAGTACTGATTTTGTGGAAAAAAAGATAAATTATAAAAGTGGAGATTATCTCAAGGACACCAAATAGAAAAATCTTGCTTGTCCTGTGGGTGTTAGATGGAATGCTGGAAAAACCGTCCTTAAAGCCCAAACAGCAAATTGGAAAATTATTTGATATCCGGGAAAAAAAAAAATCATATTATCACTGCAAGAGTTAAACTCAGCCTTCCACAGAGCAATCAGTTGCTTTATCCAGTTCAGTAGCTTATGAAAAGCTCACACATAAGCCTCATAATAGACTTAATAATTTTGAGGTTGCCTGATCTCACATGGTTTGTGCAGGAAGACATCAGAGTAGGTGCTTATAGTGTCCAACACTACTCCCATGCACAAAGCCTAAATGAAAAGGGATTTTCATGGATGCAGTAGGTCAGGAGCGAGAATAAATCTTCCTTTCTTCTTGCAAGCAGCAAGTGAGGTAGTTTGCAGTTTCTAATCATAATCTATGAACTATTCCACAACAGCCCTGCAAATAAAATCATGTATCTCGTGAGAGTGTGGGTACACCGCTCATTCTATCATCATGAGCAACAAATTATTGTGGATACAGCATCTTTCCCCATATTCCCTAACCCAGATGGGCTGCTGAACTGCTGCATTTCTCGTGTGTTTCCTTGTAGCTCCCCCGGTCTTGCAGAGAGCTGCAAAGCCGGGTAACAGGCTTTGAGATACCAGCTGTGAAATGAAGGAGAGGGAATGGGGATTGCTTCATGCTGTCTGTTTCCCCTACTTTCTTTTTTCTTAATGATTGCTTTCACACTGTGGCTATAGCATGTGGAGAATGAGATAATTGAGCACCTTGACTGCTCACAGGCTTCTGTACAATGAGTATTTATATATGCACAAAAGTATAGGAATATGCACACAGACATATATATGAATGTAGCTAAATGCATGTGTAGATCCATGTATTCATTCACAGGCAAAACCACCTAAAAAGATGATGCAAAGTAACTGTCTTGGTCCGCTGCGTCAAGCACTCCAGTCACGGAAAACCACTGAAAGATAGAAACACATATGGTCCCTGCTCTGTGTTCAGGTCCTTGTTACATCCCTGTCTTCCAACGACTGGATAATTCATGTGCATGAGGCAAAGAATTAGCATAGACAAGCATCACATCCACCATATATGCAGGTAGCTGTCAGTCTTCTTTTGTCCCGTAGTAGCATAGATGATCCAGAACATCTGGATAGAAATGAAATTTTGTGTGAGAAAAGGCCTGTTCTCCTGAATATTCACTCCAAGCCCATCTTATGGGCATTTGAAAGGCTGCTTAGTTTTATCAGCAGTAATGTGTACAGCTGTATAAACCTACATTAGCAGGTTTCTTGTTAGCCCACAACTGCTCGTTTTTAAATAATCCTTCCTTCCTCAGGAAGTGAACTAGCATACTTAAACATGTACTTCAGATGAGAAAAAAAGATATTTCTGTGGTAAAACCACAGTGCAAGCAGAGAGTTTGTCTCTGCATTCTTGTACATGCTAGAAAGTTTGGGGCTGGATCCCATTAGATGATCAACAAGGAGCTGATACAACCTAATGTTTCTCATCAGTCTGGCTCTCCTAGCTCCTCAGGAATCTGCTCCCTGGAGCTTCAGGTAAAGAGTTTGCAGACTCAGACACACAGGACACACTGGGAAATTACATCTTAATTATAAAAAAATGGAAATCCTGTGACTATTTCCTTTCAGGAAAGGATTGTTCCTGGTTTTGGTTACAAAATTGAAATTTACCAACATCAGAATGTTTTGTGAATTTATCATTTCAACACAACAGAACAAATATTTTTAAAGAAACATTTTTGACATTTCATAAATATGTCTATGTTTCAGTTGGAAATGATTTTTTTTCTTTCCCCTCCCAGAATTTCCCAGTTTTGCTTTAGAAAATTCAAAAATCTAAAATCAAAATAACAATTTTAAGTGATTTAAAATAATTTCATCAATCGTGGATGGCTGAGTTTTGTTAGGCTGATTGTTCTGCTTCCTTCAATTGCCAGTGTCATGTATATAACCTTTTTGCCCTGAATCTTATCATGACGGTTGGACAACTCATTGCCTGGAACAGCATTTATGTCTATGGCAAGAGTAAAGCTCTTTCACAGGATGTTACAGATTGTAGGAAACTGAACTGCTCTCTCGTAAAGATGCCTCTGCCCCAGTGGCTATAGGACTCAAAAGCAGTTACACTTCTAACATAGCTGTCTCAAAGGTCTAAGGTTAGGTGAGATGAAGCTGATCTAAAAGTGCTTATGAGCAATTGGATGCCCCCAGTCTTGCACACCTAAGTCTTCCCTGAGTTGGTGAGACAAGCAATAGCTGTACATTGGGGGTGATATAGTCACATTACCATGGGCTATTTACAATGCAATAAGCCTACCTTTCAGTAGGGTTTATTAGCTGGACCGCAGCCATATCACTAATGGCTTTGGATAGAAGCTTGCTCACATCTGGCTATCTCTAGGTGGACAGGAAAGGTCTCCATGTGTCTGCCCATGTGGAAATTCTGTGATATACCCAAGCTGCTTTTAAGTACCCTTCCAAAATCCATTTATCATTTTGTCCAGCTCATGAATTTCACCATATATATCATTTGCCCCTGCTTTTTGGGTTTAGTTGTCTACACACTTAAAACAAATTGCAGGGTTCTCCTTAAACGGCTGTAAGGCTTTTAGAGGAAGACATGTAACAGGGGGAGTGACTGGTACAGCTCATGCTTTAAATTGCATATCTTTCACTAACATGGGTTAGGATGTGCTCTCTTTGAGCTGGGAGATTGTCCTAGCTGTATCATGAGCAATGACTAGGGAATGCATACGTAACAACTTTTACACTGTCCCCAAATTAATTTGTTTTGAATCACTTCAGGCCATTTAAGAAATGCAGCAAGTTCCTGTGAATCAGAAGACTGTGGTGACAGCAGATCCACAAGGAATGCTGATTAGGATGGAAAACGGCTCAGAACTAGCCTTTCTAATGATCTCATGTTCAGGGTAAGCAGAGCAGAATCGCAGCTGCCACAAGCCATTAGGACCATACCTGAAGGCAGATAGGTTGGCATAACTGGATGCAGTTCTAGTAGTGACTAGCTTCCTTAATTTAATTCATTAGATTAATATTTACAGTGGTGAGTTAAAAGCGCTACAGCTTTTCCAGGATGCTTACTATCTAAGCAATACTTTTAAATCAATAACAGAAAAAGCCTGATTCTCCACTGTGATGCTGTTTCAAAGAAGTGAAACCTTTTCGACCCAAAGAAAGAAAGAAAATAATCCTTAAATGACTTAGAAGAGGTGCTAAAATTGAGGTTTTATGATAGGAGAGAAAGTGGACTGTATTAATCCCACTCTTAGTCTTCTGTCTTTAAAAATCAATTCAGCTTGCATCTTTCCTCTGGCTAGAAAGGCTGAAGCTACTGCTCTGCATTTGATTCAGCCAGCAGTAATACTGCCCTCAGCAGAGGGCATGTGATACCTCCTTAGCTAACATCAACAAAAACAGTAGGATGATCATTTGATGTTCATAGAATTTCCTGGAAACCATACCCTACAAATCATTCATAGACATATTCCTTGGTCAGGTCCACACATCTGTGGCATTTATTTTCAACAGAACTTGTCCAGATGCACCTAATTGTAATATGTAGCCTTCTTCTGTGTTTATTTTTTCATTTAATGTTGTTAAGAATAATATGAGAAAAGGAGGTTAAGAGGTGACTCAAACACATTTATAAGCATCTACACAGAGAGAGAACTTTAATGGTGCAAGGCTCTTTAATCTGCCAGATAAAAGTCAGTAGCTGAAAGCTGAAGCTCAACAAAATTAAACTGGAAATACACTGTAAAAATTTAGCATCAAAGGTTAGGACAACATGCATTTTCCATCACTTGAAACCTCTGACCCAAGTAAAGCCTTTGAGAGTTTCTAAGACATACTTTTCAGGTCAATCAGAAATAGCCTGAATCGTTGCAGGAATTAGTGGGTATAATTGCATGGCCTGTGATAAGCAGAAGATCCATGTAGATACTTAGATTGGTCTCAAAATTTTAACCATCAGGAGTTGCATTTATTGACTGTTTCCATTACTGTAGCTTTATAATATTAAATTTCATACATTTGTTTTCTCATATATCTAGGTACTAGCACTGCAATCATACAGGTGGCATAAGTGGCCTGCCCTGGACAGAGGCAGTGCATTTGCCTGGATCAGTAACTCAGTTCTTGTGGATTCTGATGTCATAAGAGCACAAGAGACCATCCCTGCTGGTCTCTTTCTTTCCTACAACTGTATTGTTGTGTTAGAATCGTCAGAGCTATCAATGAATTTACCAATGAATATGGGAGAAAGGAAAAGAAGTCTTTGCAGTACTATAACAGATCTTTTTATTCTGCATAAGGAGTCATTTTCCTTATCTGTGAAGCAAGAAAAGTAGGGAGTTTGCAAACACCTGAGACAGAATGAAAGCATTCATGTTATCAGAAAGCTTGGATATGGGGCTTAAAATCTTCAAAGAACAATATTCTGGGCGGGATGGGGGTGTGTATGGTTTGTACAGTATCTTAATTCCCTTTAGCTTCAAAATATTTCATCCTATTTTTCTGAAATCATATGCCGTGTTGGATAAAATCAAGAATGACACTCTGGAAGAATCACTTGATCAGATGTAGATATCTCTATCTGCAGTAGCCCCAGCAGGGTTTCTTTGTAAGTCAGTGAAAATACCTATTTTAAGGGCGTCTCTATATAAAACAGTTCAGACAGACTGTACACTAAATGTGCCTCTGTTTTCCCAATGATTATATGATTAGAGAAGGAGACATCCAGATAAGTAGATTTAGATGTCTAAATCCGTAAGGCTCCAACCTGACAGTACAAAATGCATGGATATCACAATTTCGATTCATTCTGGTTTTCACAGAAAGGATCAAGTTTTTCCTCATTTCATTTAACTTATCCTTATTCTCTGTTTCAGACATTTGCAATTCTTGAGAGTCAGAGAAGAGAAGATGGGAAATTCTCCTAAACTTATTTAACATTGCTAGCAGAATTTTATTAGTATATCTGTATGTGTGCTCTGGGCCTAACGCAAAGACCACCAAAGGCAAAGGGAAGCTTTAAAGTTTGAACTACAATTTCTATTATCATCTCCTGAAATGTCTAGGAAAAAGAAGATAATTATTAAGATGTAAAGAAAAAAGAGCTAAATTAGGATTCTTGAAGTTTTATAATATTCTAAACTAGATGGTTTCCATCACTCAGTTCCTTAATTTTCTTCTTCCAATTTCTGCCCATTTAAAAAAAACTATCAATAACTCTGCATGTTTAGAAAGATTAAGAGAATTCTTGATTCCTTCTGGCTTACTGGGTTGCTCTGCTAAACAGGATAAATGGACTATAGAGTAGTAGCCTAGTTACAATAGTTATTTATGGAAGCTTCTGATTCGGTCAAATTAACTTGTCACTAAGGTAGCAAAACTGTAAGCACAATTTCAATATGCTGTGTATGGAAAGCAAGAGTTGAAGGAAAAGCAGCTTGATAGATTATTGCTTTTCTGTGAAAGAGTAGATGAATGTGTCACTAACGATGGCTTTATAATGAACATGCACATAAGCACTCAGTTAAATTTTCAAATGGAAATACAACTTAGGCACCATTCTTTTGTTTTGACCATTTAGTTTGCTACTTAATATACTTTTAGCATAGAATTCAGGGAATAATTTATAATTATGACTAATGGTCTACTCTGAGGCATCAATCCTGTTGGATTAATGAGCAATATTTAGAAAGATGCCTGAAGCTCAGACTTAGGTGCAAGCTGGTAGGTTGTAATAGTTTTGACCAGCAGGTCCTCTGAAGCAGATCACATCTCTCTCTGTTTCAGCTGAACAAGCATGCTGAGGAGCTACAAGGTGCAAATCCCCTATCTATTCCTTATTTTGCTACATACTTGTCCTTATATAGAAGGTTACAAATCGAATCAAGGTCTTCTCTTCTTCCTCTAGCAATGCTGTAGGCTTTGTATGGGCTGAAATGAAAGAATGTTTATTGGGCAAAAATGCTTAGAAGTGATCAAGGACCCTGAGCAGTGGTTCTTGTTAAGGTTGTAGCTGACAATAAGCCCTGGACAGGAATGACCAGAGTTCATTGAGAAAAGCAATTTCAGCAACAGCATATTTAACATTGGGCTTTATTCAAAAAGCCCACAGTAGGCATCTGCCATACGCTTTCCAATTCAAGCACTTCTCTTGCCTCCATTGGGAGAGTAAATGACTTGAATTATTCACCGCTGTTGTGATAGCAAACTCCACAGTAGACTTCATAGCTTAATTAGGCACATATTATTTTGATTTAAATATGGCCCATTTGTCTGCATTTATTTCAGGTGGGATTCATCTCACCTACGAAAGTGTAGGCAACCTAGTCAAAGGGGTTCTCTGCAAAGTTGATGGGGAAGATCAAGCACCTCCAGAGTGCCACAAAAATTAGTTTTGTAATAGATAAGCTTTTATAGTATATAGGATTAATTGCCCTCTGGATGTTCTGAAGATTAGATAAACATTTATTACACATCTTTGCAGCATCTGTCATGAGAAGTCCTAATTCTGTTTCTGGAATTTTGCATATGTTATAAACCGACTACAACCAACAGTAATACTAAATTAGACTGCAGTGGATACTTGATAATTAAACAAGCTATTTACATCTATGTTATTGCTTCATGGTTCCTGCTGTGAGTTATGCTGTGGCAGTGTTTTGCCCTGAAACTTGGTGCTTATATTTGAAGAAAACATTATATACCACATTTCTATTTTAGAATGAGGAGAGAACCTCAGGTTATAAACAAACATTTGTAGAAATAGTAAGATTTAAACACTCTGATTCTTTTACAAGAATTTCTATCACAAGCAATAGGGTTTGAATCCAGAAATCAAGACATCTTTTACTCTAGGAAAACTGTTTCAAGTCAATCACAAACCCATGAATAGGAATGTGATCAGAACAGATGACTGGGGTTTTTTTTAAATAATTCATTTCAGCAGTAGAGTAGGCATTTGTATTCTTTGATAATTCAAAGTCAAAGGGGGGATGAAAGAGATAGATAAAGAAACAGTGTTATGGGGAGGAGAAGTGAGTTTAGAATGTTCACGAAAATACTGAGCAAGTTTTTAAAAATAATTTACTTCTGCATGAAAAACAAAATAGAAATAACAAAACAGCAAAGCAGTAAGGAACATAGATCTGTATGATGTTTCAATAGTAAACTTCCTATATGAGCTATGTTAAGGTCAATACAGATATAGAGACCTCATTTGGTGAAGTTATGCTGCATTACAACAAAAAAGGACTAATAACAAGGAAGAGTATTTCACCCACTGGTTTGTAGCCTGAAGCCCCCTGAGTCTGCATTGCCAAGCAGCCCAAAAATGTGTTCATAAGCTTCTTTGTGAAACACCTGCTGCCAACAGAAGGCATATGGATCCTTGAAAATTCAGGTATATTCAGGAAGTGTAGTTCCAAAGGTATGCTCTATATATCAAAAATCATACAAACCTAATTTGATCTACTATTGGCTTTCCCATAAATGAGACAGAGTGAAGGAAAAATAGATCCCTGCTTATTCCTTATGATTTTACAGTTTTCAAAGTCTTCATATTGCGACACGAACCTCTTAACACATGTAAACAGGGGGTTGTGCTTAAATCCATTTCTTTTTCATTTTGAAGCAATTTCATGAGCATTTCTTGGAAGAAAAATAATCTCCTAGTGTCTGGCATTGAAAAAACTGGATTTTTCACTGTTATTTTTCATTGTTTTTTGTTTAGTTAAACACAGAATGAATTTAATAAAATCTGTCTCATTTGTAGAACTGTCTGCTGGTATCAATATGAAAAAGTTATGGCAGCAGTTTGAAACCTCTTTAAAAATTAAAATCTGATACCACCTACAAAATGATTTTTACTGCTTCTTAGGCAAGATTTACAGATGTCTGCATACTGCTTTAGAAAAAGCAAGAGTCTTGACCTTTTAATGGTAACAGAACTATGGAAGTGCTAAAGGGGTCTTCATCTAGAACTGCAACTTATTCACCTTTTCCTCCATTATATTTCCCTGAGGAAAGTTAGAAACAAAGAACAAATTTAAGATGCTCTATAAATATTCTGCTGCAATTAGCAAGCGATATATGTTGCTGCTATAAAAATACCAAAAGATAAGGTTCTTTACACTGCATTATTGTAACTCCCGCCCTGTATAGGTTTCTACAAGGAGGAAAATGGAAAAATATCTGCAGTTTTAAATTAAAAATACTTTTATCAGATAAGATAAGATAAAAATTATTAAATATTTATGCCCTATTTATGCCCAATGAAATTGTTTTCATTTTTGGGTTACTTCGAATAGAACTGATACACACTCAATAGTTATTCTTGAAGTAAGACCTTAGTGTCATGCAGATGGTGACAGTCTCTACACAAAACTTTCAAAGCTTCCAGCTTTTTAAGTGGCCCATACCATATTAAACAGAACAGGGATCTTCACTGTGGCCAATGAAGCTCTCTATTCAGTGTACAGCAACGGTAAAGAAACAGTAAAAAGGAAAGTAATACGGGAGTGTTCCATTGCTGTTATAGGTCAGGACTACACAGTTATTTGGAATTATGTCATGAATTAGTCAGGGAAATAAAGAAGAAAACTCAGAGAAAAAAGATAAACTTTTTTTGAAGCTCTTATGATGTTTAAGGTGCTTGAAAATTAAGAGGTTTACATTAGACAGTAAACAACTAATAAAATAATAATTAATAATATATATATGAACAATGGACTAAACACAATGGAGAAATCAAATCTTACACTCCAGATCACTGTCTGCCATACTGCAAGAATTCAGAGATACCCTGTGGAACTGAAATAAAATAAAAGAAAAAAAGAACTGATCTTCCAGTATGAGTGCCTGAAGCATATCTGAGAGCAGTGGGAATGCGAAGATCACCGTACAAGGCTCAGAGCTACTTTACATGTTCACCAACTGTAAAATCTGCAATTAACTGTTAGAACTTGTTTCAGCAGTTTAAGTTATCTTGAACAAAATGCTTAGGGAACAAATACTGTGAGATGAGTTTCTATTGCCTGTTCAGATGAGTTCAATGCTGTCTTTGTTTCTGCCCTTGAGAAAGAACCGGTAATGCCACACAGAGTCAGTACATCTGTTGTAGAAAACAGAAATACAGGGGATCAGACTATATCTCTAATGAAACATGGAATCATGGAATCATAGAATGGTTAGGGTTGGGAGAAACATGTCACATGATATTTCAGTTTGATTTTTTTTTTTTTTTTTTTTTTTTCAGGTTAAAATATTTTAATTTTAACTTTAATAAAAATGTGAAAATTTCTGTGGTAAAGTGAGATTCTTGGCTTAGTTGCAAGAAAAAGCAACTAAGCCAAGTTCCCACCGCAACCAAAGGGCACAAACTGTTTAGACAGCACATTCTGTCATACCATCCTGAACTTGGGAACCATTCTGCTTTGATACGTTCATTGCATAGGACTCTTCTTTCCAAATACAGATGCCTATATTAGATCTTGGGCTTCCCATAGATTTATATAATTACTGATATATACATATATGTATATAAATCTACAATCTACATTTTTGGTTCCCTTCAGAACCCAAAGTGGGAAATGAGCATGTTAGGATGTGAGTAATCTTATCCTAAAGTTAACGTCTAAAATTGACTGGTGAGTTGAATTGCACCCTGAAGGTGCCTACCCCTCAGTGGCTCAGATGTAGACAACAGCATTATGGTGAGACGTAATCTGTCCATGGCTTCCAAGAATAATTTAATTGAAATACACTCATAAAAGCCAAGCTGGCAAGAAAGTTCACAGAAGGTATATAAAGTATAATATTCCTCTTGCCTTAGCTTTCTTCTAAAGGATACCAACAGCAACAGAGAAAAAGTAGTTCTCATCTAACTAAGACACAAAAAATAAGATAGATAGACCTATATGGAAAGATAAGTGGCAATAGTGTGCATACAGCTGAAAGTCTAAGCTGCAGAAAATTTGGGACACAGGCCTGGGTAGGCGTTGTTATAGACTTAGTTACTGTACCTTTTTTTGAGTTGCACGCTTCTGCTACTGCCTGGTGTTGGAGAGACGGGACGAGAATTTTACAGTATGAGAGAGTATCTATTACCTGCTGCACAGGCTAATTCAATCTCTTTTAGACAATGCAATGACTATTGAGTTAACCCATCTGCTTTTAGCAAAGGTTTCCTGAGCTTTGCTTAACTTTACTGGATATTGGAGAAAAGATGCAACATGCAAGGTGTTCCCAAAATAATACAGTGACCCTTATGTTGCAATGGATCTCAGATCTGGCATTTCTGAATCACTTAAAATTATTTTAGGCCAGCCTGACTTCTTCCAATTCTTTTGGTAGGTTGCAGTAAATGAGTGTTAGGTTGACTCCGTTTGCTTCTTAAGAGTAGAGTGTAGAAAGATGTAAGAACCAGTTCTTTGACGAAACCTGATTCATTAGATATTAATTGTCCTATACAATAATATTTGTTCTTCGATAGGAGCCACAGTCCCTTCTAATCACTGAGGATTATTATTATTAAAACTCAAAGTTTGAATGAAAGGGTCAAAGGATAAATATTGATATTGGCTTCCATGCATAACCATAGTGACAACCACTTTCCTGAGAAACACTTTAACTCTTGGCTCCATTAGTTTAGTTGGCAATGAAAAAAAACAGAAAGTCCTGTGATCCCAGTGGCATCTATCGTTTCTGGCCTCTTATTAAAGTTATTTTTCCCTTTAGGGAAAGACAACTAGATGGATTATGCTGGGAATAGCTTGTGTCATCAAACCAGCTTGCCAAGCTAGTGGCACAGAATGGAGATGGCAAATTTCCACACCGCTGATGAGGATAAGGAACTCTTTGTTCTCAGCCAGTGGGAGTCACTTGTTCAGGTCCAGTAAGCCATGGTCGAAAAAGAAGGGAATCAGGAAGAAATACAGTGAATCGGCTCTGAAAATAAAAAAGAAGCAGTACCAACATTTTATGACAATTTGACCTACTACCGAGCAGACTAAAGGCACCTTCCTTTTTAATTTGACCTTAGCAAGACCTCTGAATTTACAAACTCTAAAAATGCTAGAGCAAGTTTTAGCAGCACCAGTTTACTCCAGTTGCTTTAATGTTAACACATTTGTGAGACGTGATGATGTCCAAAAATCCAAGTAATTTATGTTCCAACTTCAGACAGTTGTAATGTATTTGTTATTTATGTGGGTAAAAAGGGAAGTTTAAAAGCAAGAACCATAAACATACGAACTACCTCTTTGTTTCCCTTTTTTAATAAAAGAAAGGACGATGGTAATAGAAATTCTTTGCATACAGAGTTGTTAGATACGAGACTTTATTTACTTTTTATAAAATGCTATGAAATTTTACAGACAAGCAAGACCTGGCTTATGTATGCTCATGTAAAGCACTGGGTTAGAAATGTAAGCCCAGACACTGTCAAAACTCAATATTTGAGGCAATGTTTATGAGTGCATGAATTTCCAAAGAAATCAGCAAAACTCTTTTGTGGGTAATGGTCTTTTTGCCTATGGAAAACAGCCAGCAGGAAACAAAAAGCTATAAAAAATAGTAGGTCTAATAAATAAAAAGTAGCCCAATTTTTTTTTCTTTCAGCAAAAGTTACACTCGGAGGTGCATATTTCATTTCTGAAACTGCAAATCAAAGTCACAAGTCCAGAGCTGCTTGAAAGTTTATACTAGCCTAAACTTTGCCTTTTATTTATTTTTCACTTTGAAGACAGACCTCAACAATAAGTCCTTAAATATGTGAAGATAGCCCAGGTTTTGAAAAATTAGCAAGGAGCAGGATTTATCCTGCCATTTCATTCTGGCAATTGCTATTCATGCTGCTTACCCTGTCAAAAAAGACAGCAGCAAAGGGTCATCAGTTCAAAGAAGACCATGACTTATATTTACATTTATATGGCAGCTTTTGTCCCATGGGATTTGCAAGCACTACACACACACACAGACATGTAGAGAGTGGACTTTTACTGTATCATCTTTTGTTATCGGGATGGTTATGGTCAGAGAGAAGACAAGGCAATATTTTATACAAGCACAGGGAGGAACTCAGAAGACAATGGACATTCTTGAAAAATGGCAAATACCTGAGTATCCAAAACAACAAGCTCAGCTACAGCTGACTTGGCTTTACGTACTAGGAAAACAGTTTAAAAGAGTAAAACATCTGCAGGACTTTCTTTAAAACTCCTGCTTATGATACTGCCTTGTTTACTCTATTCAAACAGAGAGCCTGTGTTTGCTTTGCGTATTTGCTTTCATCTAAGACAAGAAGAAGAAATTTCTGAGTTTATTCAGGCCAGTTCAGTATTTAATCCAAAACTATCACTGACTGAAGTGGGAGTTTGCATTAAAATGTATTTTAACATGTTTTTATCTTAATGATGATTTATCCTTTGTTTTTCCAGAAAGCATCAGTGAATTGAGGTACTGTAAAAGCCATAACTCTTTGTATAGCACAGGCATTATCATCTTATATACTTACCATACAACTTCCAGTCATGACGCCAACTTTATTTAGACAGGTACTATATGCACCTGAACAACTCTAGTCCTGGGGTCTAAGGGAGAAATGTAGCACATGCCAATTGCGAGGCATAAATGCTTTATATTTTTTAGGCTGAAAAAACTTGGTTACAAGATGCACAGCACAATGACAAAAACCTGTTTGATACGTGAGAAGTCCTAAGTATTTAGCTGACCTTCAAAGATGCCAAAAAAACTTCAGTCAGGATCTGCGCACCTTCTCACTAGCAGACTAGTTGCATGACCTATCTGCTTTGGAAACACAGCCTAAACTTCAGAGATCCTTCTGGAAGAAAATGCAGTTAAAATATACTACTACGAGACAGATACAAACTCCCACTCATCAGCACTGACCACTTAAACGGACACTGGAGGGCATTAAATTTTTACACATCCACCACATTCCTTATTGCATTCCAAGGTTAAAATGATGTGACTTTTTTTACTACCTGAGTTTATAGATAATATAAAACTTATTATTGCAGTAAACTAATTCATAAAAAGCCTCTCCTTTTTTTAGCAAAAAGAGAAAAATAAATGCTGCGTGCTATGTCAGCTGAAAAAAAAGTTTTGCTTAGGCAGTTGCAGTTTTTACTAGCACAGATACTGTAAACATAATAAATCCTTACAAAAAATTCAAATTGCCATGCTCTCCAAGCCGTTGCAGTCCATGTATTACTTCCCTTTCAATCTATAATTTTTCAACTCCAATTTCTTCTTTTCCCTCAAATCAGAAGACTTCCTGCTGCAGTGGATCTGTAATTATATTGCAACATAGTGTAGCATAGTATAGCATTGCATAGTATAGTTTAGTATAGCATAGCATAGTACAGTACAGTATAGTATAGTACAGTGTATAGTATATAGTGTATAGTAGTACATAGCATAGCATAATAATATAACATATATAACTTTATTTGTTAAACCATACATATCAATATATAATAGCATTTCAACTAGATTAGAATAGTTTTGAATAGATTTTGTTTATTATCAATAAAAACTCTCAATTCACAGGTCCATTCTCTTTCTGAAAGCACTGAGGTGTCATAGGACTGCCACAGACAGAGATGGAGGGATGAGTACAGCGTAAGACAATTGTAAGAGTTGCCTCAGACTCTGTGGAAGCTATCTGTCCTGTGCAGATGCAAGAGGTATAAAGAGCTCTGGGCAGAACAGAGATGAGCTGCACTGGGTAGATACAGGCTTGGCCAAAACACTGTACAGTAAAAGCAAGAGCAGAGGAGCAGGAGTGATGCTGTTGAATTTTGCTTTGAGAAGCAGGTGTAAAACCTCCTTGTATCCAAGCAGAAGCAGCAATAAGAGCAAAATCACTGATGCTTGGCCAGGGATAGGAATTTTTCTTGGTCAAGACAATGCGTGGATGCATATCAGAAGAGACTGCTGCCTGCTCAGACCAGCATACCAGTGCTCAGGTAAAAGATGCCAGGTAAGTATAGGCACAATATGGTCAGATGCTCATCTCAGAGAGATCCATGCAGGGATTTTGGTTGGGCACGCTGCTTTTCAGAGCCACAGCAAGCAGAGACACAGAGTGGGCAGCACTCTGTTTTAGATTTTAGCAGTTTTAGCAGGTTTTTTAGCAGTTTTAGATTTGTTCACAGCGCAAAGGATTCTTGCTTCTATCAGGGCCTAGATACAGGTTTAAATTCTTCCCCCTGCTTTTGTAATAAGACACCATATAAGTGTTCTGCTGTATACGTGCTGGCCCCCGGAAAGTCCCTGGCATGCAAGAACATTTTCTCCATATAAATAACATTGGAAATTACTTTTTCTGGACCTTATTTCTAGTTTAAATTAATTTAGTTTACTCTTTTTAAGTACTGAAGTATTGAAGTATTGTATCTCTTCCTGCTAAGCTGAAGAGCTCCATGTGTCATACTTATCTATGTAGAGCCAAATAGACAAAGTTTCCCACCGTCTTCCCTCTGTTGAGCTAAAAAGAATGAGGTCCCCAAATACAGCATTCTTCTCCAGTAGCATTACCAAGGGCTTAAGGAGGTTTGAAAATAGAGACAGGTGGGCCAGAAGAAACAACCCTAACAATAACAGCTGAACTGGGTTTACAGAAAGATTCATTATCTCCTCCTGCATGGAGTGTTAACATGCTAACAGTCCTAACATGCTGTGCTAATATAACAAAACAGTTTTATCATCACAGCAGCATCCATGCTAAGGATGCTCTGCAGTATGTAATGCAGAGGTGCATCACTTGAGAGCGCTGAGAAACCTGCGACCCTAAAGAAAGAGCATGGTCCTATGGCCATGAGCCACAGTCTCTCTAGCATGACTATTTTCCTTCAGAGTGACCTTGAATAATGCATTTCATCCTTTTTTTACCTTTTATCAAAGAAAACTTTCTTTAAGAGTTCACTGCATATATAGCTTTGCTTCAGACAATACCCTTAATCTTTGTGAAAATAACGCCTTGGTATTCCTGATTGTAACTAACAAATGGCCAGCCCAGACAGCCTCAAAACCACCACTGTAGAATACAGGACCTTGAAAGGAGCTTTGAGTTACCTGCATTGCTGTGCAGAAATCATCCCTGCTTCACATCTGAGAGTAAGAGTGAGCGTAAGTGACTATGTCTCCTTGATAGCAATCTGGCTACACTGAAGCAGTAGCATCCCCATGTAAGAGGTTGTGGATACTTAAAGGGTGTTCAGCTCATGGAAATAAAGGTGGTGGATAGCTTTCTTCTAGTTTTTTAGATGCAGGATCTCTTTAACTAATGTGTCATGCGTGATTTGGAAGACTGCACAAGAAGTTCAACCTTCTGCAATATTTCTTTTCATGAAAAATAGCTCATTAACCTGTCATTGTTTCCAAGGAGAATTCTGTGGAAGCTCAGTTCACAGCAGTGCTCCCGAACGCACTCAGATCTCTCTGACCTACAAGGCTTTCAGAATTGGTCATCAGTCACAGACAATTCTGTGAGTGGTTTGCAATTTCTCTGGCTGAATCTAAGAGGTAAAAAAAGCACAGAAACTGTCTTTCAAATGAGAGATGGCAGATCTTTAAGCCAAACTGCAAACTTAGATGAGCTTTAAAATTGCTATGTTTTTTAATGTATTAAAGAAAAATTCAGTTTGTTCCACTTGTACATCGTGGAATAATAATAATAAAAAAATAGCTTAATTCATTGTTCTTTTTGTATTTGGGCATTTTTTCCACAGCAGGTAGATCCACATCAGTGGGAATCTCTGGTGTTCATCTGTGAAATTGATGTTATATGAAAGGGGCAGTGACAGGGGAGAAATGACTTCCAGAGGAAGCATTTTCAAGGACTGGTTTACTGATCTTGCTGATTCAGTACTAGCCTTGAACCTCAGGTGGCTTGTTGCTTCTTGTGTGGCTACTGAGCTTGGACATTGAACCTTGGCTTAGAAGCCAGAAGTTCATCAGGAGAGGATGCAGATCAAAAGGGCAGACTTGGCAATGAAAAGCTACTGTCAAATGACTTAAGCTTAGATAAGTGCAAATGATATCAATCAATTCCTCAGTAATTGATCAATTACTCATAATGTCCAGCCTCTTAACTCTAGGTTTTTGCAGCCATGAGGTTAGCATAAATCACCTGTAACACTAGAGGCACTAGAATAGAAGAGTTAGTGTGTAGGATGGAGGCAGTCTATAGACAAAGATATGTGTTACTAAACCTGTCCCTGCACTGTTGATACAACTTGCATGTACTCCAAAAATTGCTGAACTGCTAATTCTAATAGAAGAAACACATGAAATATGATAAAGGCATAAAAGGTTTTATGAACATTTTCTGAGTATTGGAAATAGTGGAATGTCTTCTTACATATACTCCACACCCCCTTTTTTAAACTCCATTTAAAGTGTAGATAGAATTAAACAAACAAAATGCATCCCACAAAAGAAGTGAGAGATGTAGTTTGACCAGTAAAGAAAAACTGTTTATGCTGTTCATGTGCTTCAATACCTCATTGGCCTTAAAAATAAGTTAGAAGCCCAGCTGATGCAATTGGGAGTCCAGTGCTAACACAAATGTTTTAGTCCTGGAAGTGTAATCCAAAAAGATACTTCTGAATCTTCATAATGAATTCCTAATAATATCTTAGGAATCTGGAGGTAATATAATCTAAGCACCTGGAAAAATATTCAACTTTTAAATTTGCTTGAAGATTGCAGTTACATTCCTTTGATTGTAACCTGTTTGCAGTTTTGCAGGTAATAACCTGACCATAAATCTTGCTTAATAAAGCTGGTTTATTTTATTATTGGGCTTGTCCTGTGCTGGACTGAAAGTGAGTGGGGGTAAGGATGAAAATGCTAAAACTGTCATTTATGGGAGTGGCTGAATGACATGAGTAACGCCTATTTTATAGCACACTACAGCCTGCCATACCTTGGTGTGCAAGTCCCTCTGCCTGTGTCATGGTTTGAGCCCAGCCGGTAACTCGGAACCACACAGCCGCTCACTCACTCCCCCGCTTCTTCCTCCCGTCGCTTCCGGAGGGATGGGGAGGAGAATCGGAAGAATGTAACTCCCACGGGTTGGGATAAGAGCAGTCCAGTAACTAAGGTATAATACAAAACCACTACTGCTACCACCAATGATAATAATGATTAGTGAAATAACAAGGGGAGAGGATACAATTGCTCACCACCCGCCGACCGATACCCAGCCCGACCCGAGCAGTGATCTGGCCTTCTGGGTAACTCCCCCCTGTTTATATACTGGGCATGATGTGCTGTGGTATGGAATACCCCTTTGGCCAGTTTGGGTCAAGTGTCCTGTCTCTGCTTCCTCCTGGCTTCCCCTCCTCCCTGGCAGAGCATGAGACTGAGAAAGTCCTTGGTTGGAGTAAACATTACTTAGCAACAACTAAAAACATCGGTGTTATCAGCGTTGTTCCCAGGCTGAAAGTTAAAAAACACAGCACTGCACCAGCTACTAAGAAGGAGAAAAATGACTGCTACAGCTGAACCCAGGGCAGCCTGATAAAAGCTATGGCACCTCTTCCTAAAGGAGGAGGCAGAAAAACCAACCAACCAACAAACCAAAAACTCTGCCCTGTTCTTAGTAGTCCTCCATGAGGTTCAAATATTCCAAAGAAGTTATTCTTCAAAATTGCGATCAGATCACCTTCCATATGCCTGTATTTACACACGTGTTATTTTCCACTAGTAGGTTATATAAACTCTCTCAATTTGCCTTTACTCCAAGAGAAAAATAAAGCAAAAGCCCACATATTTAAACCCCCTGTACACCACATGTACAATAGTTGGCACATCACCAGGAGCTCATGGCTGGATACTGGATGAGATTAGCACCTAGATCAGCATGCAGTTGATATTGAGATTTGAGTAAGCTAGGCTCAGGGGCCCTGAATTTAAAGCAAAGGGGCATTATTGCCACACACTCTCCACAAGGCTTCCCACAGGTAGGGTAAGAAAGATGATGTGCAAGGAAAGGATAAAAGGAAGACAAGAGAGTGACCTTGTGAAATTCGACAAGAGTTTCTGCCAAGCAGGGACACCATAAAATAATACGGGAGAAAAAATATACCCATAACCTTCCACATCCATAAAGATCAAACACTTGAAGACCTCTGCTTTGTTCCCTTAACCTACAGACGAAAACAACTGTCAGCTATCTCAGAGTTACTCTTTTCTTTCCTCAAAGATTAAATATCAGCTCCCTGGGCCTATGTGCTGAGATGTCAGTATTTAAGACAATATGTTACATGATAATATTGTGGATATAACTTTAGTGAACCTAAACACTAAGAAAAGCTGATTTCCCTACTGGAAAAGATTAATTGCCCGAGACACCTTTAAAGATACATTTTTAAGGTCTACTTTTTTACTTTCACTTCCTGGAATGCTGGGTTCATTAAATTTCAGAGGTGACACATACTGTACCTTACTGCGACTACAAAAATAAAGAAGCTATTCATAGGTACTGCACAGACACAACATACTGTGCCAGTGTCTATCATGAGCAGCTCCTGGGTCTTTTTCAGTCTGATTTTCTCTTTTGTTGATCATACTGCTTCATGAAGTCTTTTTTTTTTCCATTAAACTAATAATAATAATAATAAAAAAAAATACAAGCTGCTATGCACTTTAAATTTGAATGACAGATCAGGTGCTGGATCAGACAAACAGTGCAAATAGCTTGATGTGGAACACACAATAATCCATGATTAAGAAATCACTTTAAAAATAGAGAATTACTGGTGATTTGCTGACTTCCTGAGACAGACCCTACTTCTGGACCATCCTCTTTAATAGCCCATGCTGGACTCATCCTTCAGAAAGATCCCTGTACTTTTTAAAGTCTATTTATACCTCCTATTTCCACAGCATCCTGTGCCAATGAGTTTCACATTTAATTCTGTGATCAGGGTGTGTGTGTGTGTGAGGAGGGGGGTTTCTTCTGGCTTGCATTTAACTTATTGCCTAATAATTTTGCTGGGACCTTCCCAGTTCTTGAATTACAAGAAGTGGCAATAAACTCTCTTTACCCTATTGCTGAGTTACTAGCTTTACAGAAGGACATGCTTCATGCATATCTGTAGGCAGACATAGCTATAAGGGGCATATTTGCAGGGGATAACTCATTTTTTCTGCTATGGCATGAAAATCACACTTCATCCTATATTAATATTTAATTTTTCTCTCACTGGGTTCAAACTATTGCTGTTACTACTGCAACTACTACTACTACTATTGCTGTTATTTTTATCATCAGCATTTTTTTCAGATGCTGTGCTCATTAGTGTTCTTATCTGGGCAGGGAGAAAAACTTTAACATGCAGGACAATTTGATGATCCTTATAAAGGGTTTGATATACAGCCCCTCAGCTAGCACAACCTGCATAAAAAGCAGTGTTAAAAGAGACTAGCAGCTTAGTATCATGGGAGAAGAAGTACTGGGTGTTGTCTGGGTTAAAGCTTTTCTCCCTGAATTCCAGAGAAAGATTTCCAGGCTGTAACACTCTTATTCTGGTACAGGTCTTTCAGACACTTGGCTTTTCTGTTTTGCTATTCCCGTGATATTCACCTTGTTTTATTATTTAGTAAGCATATTGCCTAGGAGGCCTTTGAAAATCTCCTCTGAAACTTTTAAAATATTTGTGGACATCTTGAAGTCTTTTCTACTTGGGATCACCTACCTCTTTTATGTGCTTTGACTATTTTCATCCCTTCGGTTTCTTTTTTCCAGAGACCGTGCTCTCTTTTGGCAAACCTTGCTCCTGTCTGAGGCCCTTTGACTGCATTCCCTCTGTGTTGCAAAATCTCTGGAGAGGCTGAGAGCAGATGAATGCTTTGCCCTTTTCCTCTGCATATCTCAAAACCTATAACAAAGAAGGTCAGTATCATTTATTCCCTTTCTGTAGATAAGGAAAGTGAAATAGAGAGAGGGCAAACGACTAGTCTCACTCACCAAGGAAATCAATGGCATAGCCAATGCCTGATGTCTTAGACCCAGACATTAAGTTCTAGTTACTGAGCCCATGCTGGCTGCAGGAATGTAATCTTGAGTAGCAGCACAGCAGTTGCAGACAATGGGTGTTGGGTTTTGCAGAGGATTTTAGGATTCTGATGTTTGGCTTTCTTCCAAATTGGTACACATTTGAAAGTTGTCCAAGAAAAAAAGAAAAATTAAGAGGACCTTTTTCCTTCTGTTTTGAAATGTTTTATGTCAACAGAACTGAAGGCATTTTTCCTTTGATAAGGACTCTGAAAAGTTACCTTTTGTTGAAATACCTGATAATCTCAAATAATTAAACAAAGGCAAGTGGAAGAGGGTAATTTCAAATGAAAAACCCAGATGCATGATCAATTTGGATGTCATTACTGTTCATCTCCATTGAGAGAGCTAAATAAAAAAGGGGGGGGGGGGAAAACTCAGCTGACATCATATGCTGCTTGGATTTCAGTGGCACCACACGTTGGTTAGCATATAATTCCACTATGATTTATCATTTGGTCTTTAGCTGTTGCACCTAGGTATGGAAAAAAGTGTGAAATTACACAGTGGACAGATGTAATTACAGATTCTCTTTCCTGCTTTCCTAGCAAGCCACATTGCCATGACCAGGAGTAACAGAGCATTCATTGCTTGGTAGCACTGGGCAAACAGGGAGTTCTCATTACAGGCTCTATAAAATGGTAACACATGTGCTTTCCAGGGTGCAACATGCCAGTAGCTGGCAGTACAAGTTGCAATTACAACCTTCTAACCTGATTACAGCAAGACAGGAAGACTGCTATCTTTCCAAAGTCTTATGCTATTCATCTATAGCCACCCCTCTGCAGTTGGGTAACTTTTCCCAGCTAGGCTGCTTTACTTCGTGCTCATTACAATTCTAAGTCGGTTTGATATCCACACCAATCTTTTCACAATTCGTCTCTCAAATACAATTGAAACTGAACCAAAAGAGTGTACTTTATCTGGTTAATTTAGCTAGAGAGATATTACATTTCATAATAAAGAATCCCCAAGGACATGTGATTTGGTTTAATTTTCACCTGGTGTTTATCACTGTGTATATTCCAATTTTTGTTAGTATCTATAAATGTAACAGCAGGTACTTGGACCTTACAAAGATTTCTGAAGCCAGATCCAGAGAGAGACGCCGAGTAATGGAATGGCAGAAATCCAGGTTCTAAAATAAATGTAATCTGTCTACTGCTAATGAGAAACAAAACACCAGCTTCAAACTCTTCCAGAGGATGAAACCATCACTTGAATGTTTGATTGCATAAGGAATTTAAGTCCCCACAATTGCATTTGGAATAAGTTATAACAGTTGGGAATGACACGTATTGAAATGAAGGCACTTACAGTCTGCTCACATAGTTTTATTTGTATTACATTAACAACCAGGAAGCCCAGTGAGCTCAGAGCCCTGTCACATTGGTGCTGCACAGACAGTCCTTCCCTGGCACAGTTCCTTTCAGAAAAACAACATGGGAGAAGGCAAAAGTGATGAAACACATGTATTTGGTGATCAAACAAATTGACAGAAAGGTACTGGCAAGCCAGGATATATGGACTCCTGGATCTCTGAGGAGTAGATGCTGCTACTTCCTTCAGTGTGGTACAATATTTGCACTGAAAGCCAACCTATATTCTATATTTGGGTCCCTTGTAAACGGCCCTTTCTCCTCTGTCCTAATGGGGATACTGAGAAAAGCAAAAATAAGCAAGGATTGTTTCTGTTTTGAGAAGTGACATTGGAAGATTCCATTTGTTTCCTTCTGAGACTGAAATTATTAATGCAGCCTAGTTTTGGTTTGGATGAAATCTGAAAGGACAGCATTCCAGGAGCAAATAAACCTCCCAGGGGAAATACACCCTGACAGGTCATTTTGTCCGTGGAAGGTATCAACCTTACTGTGATGCTGAGTAACAGGGAGAGAAATGTGCAAAAGAGCCTTAAAAAGAAAACTTCATGTGTTAAAGAAGTATCAGTTTCTCTGTATTGGAAAGAATTATTTGTGGAATTGATGTTCATTCCAGTGAGAAGAACAATTTTTAAGGGGTTCAGGCTTAACATTCAGGCTACAGAAGTGCGTATCTGCAATCTATAGAAGGTGCTAGTGCACAAAGAAAGCCCAACAAAGCAGGAAGAAGATAAAGCAGCCACTGGTATGGATGTTAATAAGAAAAATGCATTATTATTATTAAAATTAAGTTAATCAGGGAGCAAGTAGGAAGGGGGAATCTTCTGAAAAGTAGGATACTGAATATGTCAGAAATAAGCGTACTTTGTAACGTGAAATTAGATTCCCCTTGCACTTCCATATGTCAGGTCTGAATTTGCTGAATTAAAGAATAAATAGTTTTAAACCATTTATGATGCTTACATCCTTGATCATTTTTATTCTGCCTCATTTCAGGTACTGAACAGAATTGCCTAATTTATGAGCTTTTCCCTTGGTTGGTGGAAGATGCTATGCATCTTTAGAAGCCTCTTCAGCCATAAAGATTTCAGCTACCCTAGGGAATTTCCTATTTCTTGATAAACAATCTCTTGTTTGAATTTAGAAAGACACTGAAGCATCCACAATCCTAACTTATCTTAGTCTCTGAAGTTAGTGGATTCTCTTATTCTGTATTACTAGTGAATGTCAGAAGTGGGTCCTTCAGACAGTAAATTTGTCTGAACTTTCTTACTGTCTCTGATATCCAAACTCACTGAGGGTATCAGACCCTTAGATGAGAAGTCCAGTCTTAGACACATAATTTTAGAGACTTAGGTAATTTTATTCTTTTATTCAGGTTGTATGAAAAATTTACCTTCAGAGAGAAAATAGTCTGGCATAAAGCATTTTTAAGATAACTGTAAAATTGTTGCTATGTTGGACAACAGCTTGAAACCAAGGCTGCTGAAAATAACTTTTGTTATTCCTTACTATTACTAAGTCAGTGAAATACAAAACCAAGATGTTGCAGAGTAAATCCAGGGCAACATCTAACTTTAGGTGCTCTGACTCAGCCTGCATATTATGAAACAAGGCTTCATAGGTGATCATTAGAATTAGTCACATAGTTGACTAAGGAATCTGGTGGATGCTAAAGGGTAGTAACAACTATAGAAATTCAGAATGGAAAAGCCAAGGTAAGAGGGACCTCCTGTGATAGTGGAAGCTGCTCTGGTTGACCCTAGAACTCATAATTCATTTCAAGTGAGCATGTATGTGCACTACTTAATAGTGTACTTAATTGTAACTTTAATTGACTATAAAACATACATTCTTGGTTCGTAAACTCCAAAAGAGTACTAAGTGTAAGTGAAGCCCAAGTGACTGTCTTGGATGCAGATGTCTCCACTGAAGGAATATGTGTGTGGTTAAATCAATCACTTCAAATGATCATAGCTGCAGACCTGAAACCTATTTTTCCAATTGCAAGCACGTAACAAAATCCTCGTCCAAAAGCATGTGCAAAGAAAGATTGGACTAGGTAAGAAAAGGAGGTAAGAGAAGAAACTCAGGAGGAGGAAATAACAAGAAGACCACTGTTGTAAATGGTAAGGTTTGGTGTACCTGAGGACTAACTCTTGTCCTGTTTGGAGATATTTTGTAGCTCAGACAGCAGAGAAAAAAATATGAAAGAATCTGAAATTCAGTAATGGAGCAGCTGTGCAGATGCTTCAAACATTCTTCCCTAATGTGTTAAGCATTATGAGAGAAAGTTTTGAGTTTCTAACCTGAGAATTTGTAAGTAATGGAATTTTTATTTGTGGTCCAATTAAAGGTCCATATCTTACTAGAATTGATTACAAAGAGTATAGAAATGGGCACTGGCAATCTCTGAAAGTAAACCTGCAGTATTATCGATGCCAGTGTAAGAAAGAGCAATGTTTCATAGCCTGTAATCAATGTAATCTATTGAATAAAAATCCATGAGGAGTAGGAAGGAAGTGGAATTTTCTGGGTTGATTTTTGTTGTATATTTTTTCCTTGCTTTTATGTGATTGTGTTTTAATAGTTTAAAGATGTCCCTGTGGAGATGGCTAACACTGTCATTTGGCCAACACTGGCGGTTTTTAAATGAAGAATAATTTATTGTGCAAGGCACTGTGCAAACAGGCCAAAAAGATGATCTCTGACAAAGAAGAAACTGATCACATAAGTGCCTCATTATGCATTGATTGAATGCTATTTGCATACATTATAATGAAACTGTGACCATTAACACCAGGTGAAGTTTAGTGTGCATATTTTAACTGAGCTTTTGGATGTCTCTATTACTTTTTACTATCCTTTATGATTTTAATGCAAATCAGTTTGTTCAATTCAAATTAAAAAAAAATTAACAGATGGCTAAGCAGACCCCACATTTCTTTATGATTTCATGAAGAATATAGATGCAGAAATGTTGTCCACAGGCATGTCTGTGTTAAATTGAAGTAAACTCATTAAAACTCATTCGATTAAGCTAGTCAGATTTTCACAATTAGCTAGTGTGAGAAAAACAATTTTAAGTTAAGTGGTACTACATGGATCTAGAAATAAAGTTCTGTGTCCTTCAGGAGGTGGTCAAAGCACATGAAAGAGCAAAGAAAATTGAGGAATATTATATTTAAATTTCTCACTTGAGTTAAAAGATATTCAGATGTGTGTTATAGAATAGTAGAATCATTTAAGTTGGAAAAGACCTTTAAGGTCAAGTCCAATGGTTAACCTAGGACTGCCAAGTCCACCAATAAACCATGTCCACAAGCACCATGTCTACATGTCTTTTAAATATCTCTAGGGATGGTGACTCAAACACTTCCCTGGGCAGCCTGTTCTAATGCTTGACAGCCCTTTCAGGGAAGAAATTTTCCTGATCGTTGCCCTTCTTTGGTCATGCAAACTTAGTTTAAGGAATCTAAAGCACTCATAGTTACTACTCATTTTTCGCTTTAATAATAACACTAACAGTCACAGTGGTGTTAACTGTGCTCACACAGAAATTACTGTCTTCAAAAACGAGTTAACCATGGGCTAAACGGTGGAAGACAAGTCAATTTCTGTCAAGAAAATTAAGATATCTATGCACATACACAAATAAAACCTGCCTGTTTTCTACAATGATATCACAGTCAAATATGCCAGGGACTGTAGTGATAGGACAAGAGGTAATGGGTTCAAACTTAAACAGGCGAAGTTCAGGTTGGATATAAGGAAGAAGTTCTTTACTGTGAGGGTGGTGAGGCGCTGACACAGATTGCCCAAAGAAGTGACAAATGCTCCATCCCTGGCAGTGTTCAAGGCCAAGTTGGACAGAGCCTTGGGTGACATGGTCTAGGGTGAGGTGTCCCTTCCCATGGCAGGGGCTTGGAACTAGATGATCTTAAGGACCTTAAGATACATCTAGTTAGATGATAGATACAACCCTAACTAGTCTATGATTTCTATGATTTTGTGTCAGCTTCAAATGGATTGGAGTCTAGTATTTTAAAAACGCTAGACTCCAATTTGAGTCTGTTATCTGGGCAGGTCTCACTCCACTGCTCAAATAGTCCTGCTTTTCCTGACATTGAAATACAATTTATCTTTCAGAGAGTAGAAAAAGTATTCAACTAATTTCACTAATTAGCACCCAGAAACATGAGCTGGTTAGGTACGTAGAAAATCACTCAAGGGTATCCACAAAATCAAATTAAAATTTAAAAAAAGATAAAGAAAGAAGTTGCTACATTTGGGCAGAATCTTCACCATTAAGGCTACTTGGTCATTAAATCAGAAGTCAGTCTCCAAAAGTCAAAGTAATGTTAAAAGTAAGGAAGGAAATAGGCTAAAAAAAAAAAAGGCGGGAAAGAGGTTTAGGTAATTATAATAATGGAGATATAACCTCATTTCAACTTTGGCCTCAAGGTCAGGATTTGACGCACCGGTGTCGTTAATCCAACCTATTTTTTCTCTCTCCTCCTTCAGCTGCTATCTCCCACATGATGTCTTCACAGACGATCATTTTAAAACTCCCAGTTCTCTAAGCAGAAAACTTGTTAAATATAAATAGCCAGGTGTCATTTTCCTCCCACTTCCAAGTTCACCACTGTACAATATACAGGCTGATTTGCAAACTCTATTATTTGGGCTCAGTAACCACAGTGATTACTGCAAACTGAAGATGCATAACAAGAATTCAGATCTCTTGTATTAAATTACATTTAGAAAACAAGAAAGCCTAAATGACTAGATTGTACAAAATGTGTAACTAACCAAAAGCTTGCTTTTTTTTTTTTTTTGAGAATATGAAAAGATTAAATCATAGAATCATAGAATCATAAAATAGTTTAGGTTGTAAAAGACCTTTAAGATCACCAAGTCCAACCATTAACCTAGCACTGACAAGTCCACCATTAAATCACGGCCCTGTGTGCCGCATTTACATTTCTTTTAAATACCTCTAGGGATCGTTTGCCAACCATTTCCCAGGAGCAGCCAGTTTCTCCAGGAGAATGCTGTGGGAAACAGTGCCAAAGGCCACAGCCTTTTCCTCATCCATTAAGTGTGTCACCTTCTCATAGAAGGAGATCAGGTTAGTCAAGCAGGACTGGGCTTTCATCAATCCATGCTGACTGGGCCTGATCACCTGGTTGTCCTGTACATGCTGCATGATGGCACTCAAGATGACCTACTCCATAACTTGCCTCAGCACCAAGGTTAGACTGACAGGCTTGTAGTTCCCTGGATCCTTCCTCCAGTCCTTCTTGTAGATGAGTGTCATATTTGCTAACCTCCAGTCATAGAATCACAGAATCATAGAATGGTTTGGGTTGGAAAGGACCTTAAGATCATCTAGTTCCAACTATACTAGGTTGCTCAAAGTCCTGTTCATCCTGGCCTTGAACACTGTCAGGGATGGGACAGCCACAGCTTACTTGGGCAGCCTGTTCCAGTGCCTCACCACTCTCACAGTAAGACACTATTTCATAGACACTTCGCTTGAAACCCAAAACTTGCCTCCAGCCTTGTACAGCTGGGTTCAAGCTCCATTTTCCTCTGAAGCAGCCACTAAGATGCAATGTTTAAAATGCAATTATATGTGAGGACCACTAGACCTGGTATGGATGCAGCAGCAGCTTCCTATGTATCTCCCTACCTGTTTCTTATCATTCCCACTTCTGGGATTGTTCCCACCCTGGAAAGAGAGGCAGTGTTCTGCCCTCACACTGAGAAAGAGGCTCATAGAGATGAGGCCAGGAAATAAGCAGCTTCTGATGCAGAATGAAGATACTCACCAAGATACCACTACATAGCAACAGGCAATTAATCTTATTCAGAAAGAGCAGATCCATCAATAGCTGTTGAACATCCAATGGTCTGGTTACATACTCCAGCTTAGAAAGTATCTAATCAAGCCTTCAGTTTACCTAAAGCCTTTATTAAGAATTGCTGTCTATGTTGGGATATGGGGTAGTTACATCACAGTCACTATTACCTCATGGTGATGAAAGATGGAACCCCATCCTATAGAGAGGGACAGAGACAGGTGTTTTTGTAGTACACTGGTTACCAAACAGCTACCATAGAGAATAGTTTTGAGTTTTCATTATTACCAAGCTTGCCTGAAAAAGGACCATGACTTGGTGGCTGACCAGCTTGTTGTGGGACAGTGCTGCTGCCTGGCTGTAGCTTGAAATGAAAGCATTCCTCATGCTATCTCATTCCCCCCTATTTCTGAAAGGCAGCCCAGGACATGGTAGCAGCATCACTTGCACTGTAAGAGAATTGTCTCTCAGTTTAGATAGTCTTTTTGTGTCTTCTGTAAGCTCTCTTAAGCCAAGCACACGCAGTATGCTTTGTGTCATACGCAGAAATCATAAAGCCTGTTTTCCCTTTCTTTAGATGCTGAAAATACAACAGGAGAAACAAAGATGGAAAGAGAGCAAAAAGAGACATCTGGAAAATGCATTAGTGGGCCCTGATGAGTCATCCAGCATTCCCACACTGCTGGTATTACAGCTTGACATAATAATACTAGAATGCCATTGCATGTTAGGTGAAGGACAATATCACCAGCTATATCATTACAGCACAATCTGAGTAATGAAATCCATATATACTTGGGGAAGGTTCCCAAAAGCACTAAAAAGGCTGCAATTTCTTATTCATTAGGGGAAAAAAAATAGTGGTCATCCTTCAGTGAAAATGTTGCCATGCCAGAGCAGTTATGGTGTCAGCCTTGGAAAGCAAAGTCCAGCACCAAAAGCTGTACTGGCAGTGATTTGAACTGTGACTAGAAGAAATCCTGCTCCTTCAGCTTAGAGCTAGGGGTCAGTTGGCATATATTTTGGCTACCATAGCCCAGTGTACACCAGCTGCAAGAGTTTTCTTATCTAGAGAATCATCTGTTTAGGGAGACCATGATGGGATTTGGTGTAGTATGATACTTCACCATTGTTTAAAAGAGGGGTAAAAGAAACTAACTGCCACTGGGATGACTGAGGATGTGTAGCACAGGGATCATTTGATTTACTGACTATAAAAGCAAGACTGCACTACATGGAAGTTCATTTTAGTCCCATGTTCCTAAGATAATTTTCATAAACAATATAATAGCAATAACAATAATAATGCCCTCCCTAGCCTCTAGTTGCTTTTCAACAAGAAAATTCAAAGCACTTTTTTCACAGATGTCTGTTTAAAAAACATCTATTCTGAAGACAAGACAAAAAAGGCAATTTACCTGCATTTTTTTCATGAGTTTTTAATTTTAGAAAAGTCAAAGCAGTTTGTTTGTATTTGTTGCATAGAAGTATGATGCTTTTGTCTTAATCAGTTAGAAAATAGATTTCTAGCTCCCCTAGCACAGTTGTTCTTCATAGGTGGTGCAGTATGGACACCTCATTATCCCATTCTAAGATACAGGCTCAACTGTCATGCCATGGTACATCTGAAATCCCACCGTACCCACAGTGTATCATGGAAGTTTGTTAGGAGGGAGGTACCAGGGGAAACATAAGGAAGAATAAGGAAAAATCAGGAATCAGGCCTCTACCAGTAAGCTTGTTCTGTGGCTAAGCTGACTGCAAACTAAATATTTTGATTTTGGTTAGTGACATTAATGAAGTTTTTGGGTTTTTTTCTTTTTTTTGAGAATCATCATAGCCATTTTTTATTTGTTAGATCTTCTTTTCTACTGGAACTTTGTACTAAATCTAGGAATTATTTACTGATGGAATATGGAAACCCTTTAAGACTGTGACTGCTTTGCCACAGGTGGCTTTTGCAATTTCTTTTATTTATTTATTTATTTATTTATTTATTTATTTACATTTTTGTTCTTTGATTTTACCCCTTGTTTAGCATTGCCTTTTATCATGTGTTCTGATCAAAGCTAGCTGCAATTATTTGGGCAGCTTTTCACACACTTCAGCGGCCTCTGGATCTGCTGAGAGCCCCTGCTGCGAAGTGAGTGCTCGGCAGCCACAGTGAAGTGCAGAGCTGGTCTCAGGCCTTTTCCCAAAGCCTGTGTTGTTTCTCAGGCAGCTCTAGTTGCTTGCTACCAGAGGGTCTTAGGAGCACAGCTAGACAGAAAGCCATCATCAGAAGTCTTTTAATATATTTTTTAATAAATGTCTAAAAGTGGTTAATAAAATGACTGTAAAAAATGGGTTATGAAAATCAGAAACTTTCTCTTTCCACTTGTTTTGTGTGGAATTTTCTATCTTAATTAAAACTAAGCTTTAAAAGGTTTTAAATCTAAACTGTTTAGCTTTCATTGTGAAAACTTTTTGTTCCTGAAAATGGTTTTTTTATTACTTTTTTCAATAACTGAACTTTTGTTTCTCTTTGCTTTTTCTATTTTGGAGCCAAACAGAATGGGGAATCACTGAATTTCTTTTAAGTCTGCTTATTGTTATGCAAAACAACATGCACAAAGGTCACACCTTGAGAGCTAGCTAAAACCCCATTCCTTACAGTAACTGTGATTTAATTGGAAAACATTTTTGAAATGCAGTTTTCTCATTCATTAATGGGCAAATGTAGTAGAACCTCATGCATTAGGAATTCAAAAGATGAGTGTGTGTCACAAGCCTTGCAGAACCGAGCTATTTATTCCAGTTTGTGTTGCATTTAGTGGTGTCATTTCTCTCCTCATAAGGTGTAAACTCAGTAACCACCATAGGGACAACACAGTAAATGCGACAAGGGACCTGGTTCAGGCTGTATGAGTAATGTGTGTGTGGATCAAAACAGAAAAGGTGAACGAGAGAAGGATGATTGATCAAAGACCTGGGATGTTTTATAATTAGAATTGTTTTATAATACTTAATGCAACACCATCAATTATACATGTCCCGATGATCATCCTCTTCATCCTTATTTAGGCATTAATGAGCATTACACTTAGTTTCAACTATGGGCATATACAACTACTTTGTAACAACTCCCCCCCCAGAAATGCAGGAGCATTAAAAACAGGGTAAGAACCATTTAAAATGGCAGGTCCTGAGCAATTATACTGCATTGCCTCTCCCAGAGTCAACATACATTTTCTTTGGCCTTAATAAGTCTCCTCTGAATGATTTTCAATCAAGAAAGAGAAGGGGAAGACTGATGATGTAGCCAGGGGATCAGCAATCGATAGTGCAGAGATTAATCCAATGGCACCTGGGAGCCCCCGATCATGTCTGTCTTGATCTCCTCTTATCCGCACTGAGATAGCCATCAGAGAGCCATGGGGACATCCTTCCCAGCACACTTTGCTTTTTTCCTGTAGGTCAGTCCCTTGGCTGCTGTCTGGATACAGCCGAGTTGGACACCAACAAGCTAGGACCATGCAAATAGCCAAAGTCTGCACCCACCCTGTGTCTCTCTTGCCTTGTAGAGAAGAAAAACAGGACTGGCAAAGCAAATATAGCAGTTTTTTTGAGTGACAGTATCCTACTCACACTGATTTTTTCCTTTGGTTCTTTCCTGAGGAAGCAAATAGTGACTGAAACACAACCCTTGAATGCAAGATTGTACTTGCATTTGATGCGGCATGGTGTATTGGTGGTGACAACATGACGACCGTGTCGACAGTGGTCAAGAAATTTCATCCTCTGAATCTCAGCTCTACACTCAGAAAAGAAGGCAGAGCTTCCTACTTCACAGTGCTGCTGCAAAAGAAAAAGTAATTAGAGATTGCTTTTCATTTGGCACAAATACATCAAAATGCTGGTGAAAAGAAACAATAACGAAAGACCTTTATCAGTTTCTGAAGATTCAGAGAAGAAAAAAAGGAAAAATCAGCAAATGGCCAGCTAAATAACTGGTAATTACAATCTTGTGTGCATTTTTCTGTCCAAATTTAAAATGATAATTGCTTTGGACAAGCAGTTTCCAGACAGCGAGTGAAAGACACCAGTTTTGAATTCTATGGTTTGCAGGGAGCCAAAAAAAGATTTTATTTCCACAGAAAGATAAGCTCCATTTTGGGTTATTTGTTTTGTGGTGTGTCATGTCTCCTGTCCCAACAGTTGCCTTGAAGGAATGGCAAACAAAAAATCTTAACTACATATAGAAACTTCATTTAAGTGAATGATAGCTTGTCTGACAAACTTAGCCTAATTAACTTATCCATGTGGTGCATGAAGCTTCTGAATACTGGGACACATACAATAAAAGGCAACTGTTGACATCATTAATTAAACGTTAAGGGAGGAAATCACCTAACTCCCTGACAGTGCTGGTAACTACACTCATCTTCAGTTACCTGTGTTACCTTCAGGAAGGAAGCATACCGCCAATGGACATACCTATGCATCCTGAGACATATTCAGATGTCTAATAGAATCATAGAATCATAGAATCATAGAAACGTAAGGGTTGGAAAGGACCTTAAGATCATCTTGTTCCAACCTCCCTGCCATGGGCAGGGACACCTTGCCCTAAACCATGTGGCTCAAGGCTCTGTCCAACTTGGCCTTGAACACCGCCAGGGATGGAGCATCCACAACCTCCCTGGGCAACCCATTCCAGTGCTTCACCACCCTCACTGTAAAGAACTTCTTCCTTATATCTAGTCTAAACTTCCCCTGTTTAAGTTTGAAGCCATTACCCCTTGTCCTACCATTACAGTCCCTAAGAAAGAGTCCCTCCCCAGCATCCTTGTAGACCCCCTTCAGATACTGGAAGGCTGCTATGAGGTCACCATGCAGCCTTCTCTTCTCCAGGCTGAACAGCCCCAACTCTCTCAGCCTGTCTTCATATGGGAGGTGCTCCAGCCCTCTTATCATCCTTGTGGCCCTCCTCTGGACTCGCTCCAACAGCTCCATGTCCTTTTTATGTTGAGGACACCAGAACTGTACACAGTACTCCAAGTGAGGTCTCACGAGAGCAGAGTAGAGGGGCAGGATCACCTCCTTTGACCTGCTGGTCACGCTTCTTTTGATGCAGCCCAGGATACGGTTGGCTTTCTGGGCTGCAAGTGCACACTGCCGGCTCATGTTAAGCTTTTCGTCAACCAACACTCCCAAGTCCTTTTCTGCAGGGCTGCTCTGAATCTCTTTTCTGCCCAACCTGTAGCTGTGCCTGGGATTGCCCCTACCCAGGTGTAGGACCTTACACTTGGTTAAACTTCATAAGGTTGGCATCAGCCCACCTCACAAGCGTGTCAAGGTCCCTCTGGATGGCATCCCTTCCCTCCAGCGTATCAACCGAACCACACAGCTTGGTGTCGTCGGCAAACTTGCTGAGGGTGCACTCAATCCCACTGTCCATGTCGCCGACAAAGATGTTGAACAGGACCGGTCCCAACACCGATCCCTGAGGGACACCACTCGTTACAGGTTTCCAACTGGACATCGAGCCATTTACCACAACTCTTTGCGTGCGGCCATCGAGCCAGTTTTTTATCCACCGAGTGGTCCATCTATCAAATTGATGTCTCTCCAATTTAGAGACAAGGATGTCATGTGGGACAGTGTCGAATGCTTTGCACAAGTCCAGGTAGATGACATCAACTGCTCTGCCGCTGTCCATCAGTTCCGTGGCTCCATCATAGAAGGTCACCAAATTGGTCAGGCAGGATTTCCCTTTAGTGAAGCCATGTTGGCTGTCACCAACCACCTCGTTGTTTTTCATGTGCCTTAGCATGTTTTCCAGGAGAAACTGTTCCAAGATTTTGCCAGGCACAGAGGTGAGGCTGACTGGTCTGTAGTTCCCCGGGTCTTCCACCTTCCCCTTCTTGAAAATGGGGGTTATATTACCCTTCTTCCAGTCATCGGGAACTTCACCTGACTGCCAGGATTTTTCGAATATGATGGACGGTGGCTTAGCAACTTCATTCGCCAGCTCCTTCAGGACCCGTGGATGGATTTCATCAGGTCCCATGGACTTGTGCACATTCAGGTTCTTAAGATGGTCTCGAACCTGATCCTCTCCTACAGTGGGCCTAAGGTCTTCATTCTCACAGTCCCTGCATTTGCTTTCCAAGACTTGGGTTGTGTGGTCAGAGCATTTGCTGGTGAAGACTGAGGCAAAGAAGTCATTAAGAACCTCAGCCTTCTCCAAATCCATGGTAGCCAGTTCTCCTGATAGCTTCTGGAGGGGGCCCACATTGTCCCTAGTCTGTCTTTTATTTGCTACGTATCTATAGAATCCTTTCCTGTTATCTTTTACATCCCTTGCCAAACTTAATTCTAGCTGGGCCTTAGCTTTCCTAACCTGGTCCCTAGCTTCCCGGGCAATGCTCCTATATTCTTTCCAGGCCGCCTGTCCTCGCTTCCACCTTCTATAACCTTCTTTTTTCCCTCTAAGTTTCCTCAGCAGCTCCTTGTCCATCCATGGAGGTCTCCTGGCCCTCCTGCTGCACTTTCTTCTAGTTGGGATGCAACACTCTTGAGCACGTAGCAGGTGATCCTTGAATACCGACCAGCAGTTTTGGGCCCCCCTGCCCTCTAGGACTGTATCCCATGAAACCTTACTAAGGAGGTTCCTGAAGAGGCCAAAGTCTGCTTTCTTGAAGTCCAGGGCAGTGAGCTTGCTGCATGCTCTTCTCACCGTCCTGAGGATCTCAAACTCAACCATCTCGTGATCACTAGAGCCAAGGCTGCCCTGGAGCGTCACATTTCCAACCAGTCCCTCCCTGTTGGTGAGCACGAGGTCACGCATGGCACCTCTCCTCGTCGGCTCCTCTACTGCTTGAAAGAGGAAGTTGTCTTCCACACAATCGAGGAACCTCCTGGATTGCTTGTGCCGGGCCGTACCGTCCCTCCAACAGATGTCAGGATAGTTGAAGTCCCCCATGAGGACCAGGGCCTGCAAGTGTGAGGCTGCTCCTATCTGTCTGTAGAGCGCTTCATTCACAGAGTCCTCTTGATCAGGCGGCCTGTAACAGATCCCCACTGTAATGTCCCCTGTTGCTGTTTTCCCTTTGATCCTGACCCACAAACACTCTGTTACCTCATCACCCATCCCCAGACAGAGTTCCATACTCTCTAGCCTATCACTGACATAGATAGCAACACCCCCTCCCCGTCTGCCTGGCCTATCTTTTCTAAACAGCCTGTAACCTTCCATTCCGACATTCCAGTCATAGGAGCCATCTCACCATGTTTCTGTGATACCAATGACATCATATTCCCGTAGCCTTGCACACATCTCTAATTCCTCTTGCTTGTTCCCCATACTACGGGCGTTTGTATAGAGGCACCTTAGCCGAGCTCCAAATGAAGCCGACTCAATGGCTGGGGCAGCTGGAACATCTCTACATCGCTCCAAGCACTTATTACAGGTGCTGGCAACTGACCAGGAATGTTGGGATGGATCAATGCTCCCCTCCCCTAACACATCTAGTTTAAAGCTTTCCTGACCAGCCTGGCAAGCCTCCTACCAAAACAGCTCTTCCCCTTCTTTGTCAGACCAGCTCCACCAGCCTCCAGTAGATCTGGCCTCCCAAATGGAGCCCCATGTTCTAAAGAGCCAAACCCCTGACTACGGCACCAGCATTCTAACCATTTATTAACCTGCCAGACACGCCTAGCTTTTTTAAGGTCCTCCCCTTTGTCCTGGAGAATCGATGAAAAAAACTATCTGAGCTCCAGAGCCCCTAACCACCTCTCCCAGGGCTCTGTAGTCCTTCTTAATGTTCTCCAGGGTACTGCTATCTATATCTCTAGCACCCACATGGACCACTAGGAGGGGGTAGTAGTCAGCAGGACTTACTAGAGCAGGCAGCCTCTCAGCAACATCCCTGATCCGAGCCCCCGGCAGGCAACACACCTCCCTCGAGACTGGATCAGGCCGGCAGATGGGTGCCTCTGTGCCTTTCAAAGTACAGTCCCCTACTACTATGACCCTCCTCTTTTTCCTGGAGGCACCAGTAGGGATCCTCTTTACTGGTGCATCAGCAGGGTGCTCATTAGGTGTGGTGGGTGCTTTCTCATTAGCCCCCTGCAGAACTGCGAAGCGGTTCTGGGTGGGGACATCAGATTTAGAAGGAAGCCCCTTGTCGTTAATTGTCCTCTTCCTCCTTTTTTTGTTAGTTTTTCTCGTGACTAATTCCCAGCTTCCTGGGTTGCTGCCCTCCTTCTTTCCTATGTGAGCAGTGCTGGACGTTTGCGGCCCCTGCACAGTTTGGGCCTGGAGCAAGCAGCCCAGCTTCCTCTCAGCTTCCCTGGCATCTTTTAGCTCTCCAACAGCCCCCCGCAGCTCAGCCACCTGCTGCAGGAGGACCTCCACCAGGGCGCACCGAGTGCAGCCCTGTCCATCGTGCACCCCCGCCTCACGAGACCAGTCGAGGCACTTTCTGCACTCCGAGGTCTGCGCCGCAGCCTCCCCTCTCATCGGCTCTGTCTGGGTGCCTACGCTGGCCACCGCCGGGGCAGAGCTCCCAGAGCGGGCCCGGGTCCTGAGGCGAGTGCTCACCATCCCGCTCGCTGCCCGCTCGCCCTGCCTGCGCCAACTGCCGCGCAAACTGCCGCGCCACACCCTGACTGACGTGCCACGCCCTGTTTGCCCGCCCTGTTCGCCATGCTCCTGGTCGCTCGCGCTCCCTGGGATCACTTATATTGTCATAAGGAGAAATAAGCTGGTATCTATCTGTAAGATTCCTGAAATGCAGATCTCTTTTACGGAGTTTTGCATAAATGACTCCACTGGTTGATGGAGTTGGACAGCCTCCAGCCTGTATTGATGCTCAGCTGATGTGTGGTAGCTCTTTGTGCAGCAGAGCTTGATTGTGTGTCTGTTTTTATCAATTGTCACACTTTTCTTCATTCAGGCTGAACACTGCACTGCCACAGATCTGTATTTCTTTGATATTGTTAAATGAACACATTCTGAATGGTCAAAAAAATTGCTTCAGTTGTGGATCTTCTGTGTTCTCCATTTAAGATGTTCCATACCGTTCCATACAGAAACAGAATAAAGTGCATACTACGAGAGATTAAATAAGGCCATTTTTATGCAGAGGTAAATTGCACTGAGATAGAGAGTCTCTGATTATCCTTTTCTATTGGAAGCTTAATGCTGCTTAGAGAAAATAACAGCAAAGGGCTATGATAACAGCCAACAAGAAAATACATTCAGAGGAAATAACATGAAAGAGCGGGAGGAAATATTTAAGGTGGCCAAACCAGGAATAATGGTCTAAAACCATAGGAAAAGAAAGAAATTAAAAGTAAGAATTAGAAAGAATGTTCTAACATCTATGTCAATTAGGGAGAACATTAAGTGAAGTCAATGAAGCAGTGATGCAGAAACTGTTAGAGGAAGAGAAGGTGGGTCTACAGAGGACTAATGTAGTACCTATATATATACACATTGAAAAAGGGACCAGCAAGCCCCTGCTTTTCCCCTCCAGCTAATCTTTCACCTCAAATAAGTATAATTCCTCATCACCAACCTTAAATAACATTGAGATAGAGAGGAAAATAGATATGGCAGAATCTATATCTCTTTTATCCTCACCTGAGGACATTACTTGGATACAAACTTCTTATGTGTCTTCAGGGTTTTGGGATGATTGAGGAGACTCTGGCAGAAAAGTCTGTACAAGGGCTGTCACCTACAGGGATAGCTGTAGGACAGGGAACGACCGCCAGCCCTTCCTGCCTCCATCCATCCCACTGACCCTTGCAGCAATGCTCCTCCAGAGAAGCAGGTCTCAGCCTTGCCCTGTGCAAATGAGGACAGAATTTAAGGTCAGCCTCAAAGGAAACTGCAGGTAATTCAGTCATCGGCAACTCAGAGACAAGCAGTGATCTGGAAATGCAGTGAGGGGTCAGGGAGTGCTCTGGATTTAAGCTTGTTTCTCGCCTTAAGGGAACAATAACTTCTATTCTATGGTTCTCCAGCAAAGGGGTATTCCTTGGGGGGATAGACAATACCTTATCAAAGAATACAAAAAAATGCAAAACCGTCCTCAGTATGATCAGCTTGTATTCTCACTTTCCAAAACGCTGGATAGATTTCTGCTGTTGTCTGGGAGATGTTTTTAGAGAGAAGTAATTAAAAACCTGAAATATTGCAGTCCCCTAATTTACAAAGAATAACATGTTAAAGGTATTTCTGCTCCTTGGGAATTCAGACTAACAGAGACAACCAGAACATTCCCTCAACTCTATAGCCTATTTTAGGGGCTTTTTAGATAACAAGATAAATATAATAAAACACCCTTAATCCTAAATTCCTAAAATCTTTCCCCCCAAAATGGAAGTTTTCCCTTAAATAAAGGAGATAGATACCCTGTGGGAAGACAATTGTGTACAAATTCATTTTCCAATTTATCCATATTTCTTATTGCAAATTTTTCAATATCTTCTAAGTCTTTTATTATTATCAACAAAGCCAGCAATGAGAAAAAGGAGGGAAAAAAAGTGTTTCTTTTCTTTAAATATTTGCTGTAGTTTGTGTAATTACTGTGCTTGGGAAGAGAGATGAAGCACTATTGAATTTTCCAAGCTATTTCTTATGAAGAGTAAAATACTTCTGCCTTCCTCTTAAGAAACCTCCAGAGGAAGGCAGTAATAAACATTGTTAAAACGAAATAGGAAATAAAAATAAGAGTATATAAATGTGAAAATGCAGCTGAGTTTTAAGAATCCGGATTTTACAAGATATTTGCACAAACAAGCCACTTCAAGGACCACAGCGTCTTGGCTGACCCAGTTTTCCCTAGCTTCCACTCCCACTTGTTTAGAAAACGTGCACAGCAAACACAACCTATATAGAAGCCTCAGCTTTGCTGGAAGGACTTTTGCTGTTGAGGAACAAGATAGAGGCTATTGAAAATCTCTCTGTTGCTTTCTCTTCCCTATTGAATTTACAAGTAGTTGACTACAGTAATATGATCAAGCCTCCTGTTTAATTCATAGCTTGATTAAGATGTAGATGAGTCTGTAGCAACTTGTCCTTGTTCTGTCTATCACAATATGTAAGACCATATTCTAGACTAAAGCTTTGAATTGCTCATGATATTTTCAGCTAGTGTGTATTAGTGATGTGGACATACTATTTAAGCTAATCAGTATGATAAAAACATGGCAGTTATAGATCGGCTGTCTAGTTGTGCTGCTATGTGTTGGAATATTGACTTTTATGGCACTTTTTTCCCTGCACTGATAATGTCAAGTACGGGTGACACTTGCCCTCATTTTGCTGAATTTCTCTGTTCATGGAAGTGACACATTTTGGAAAAACTGGCCAGCACAGAGCAGCCTGAATAGCGGCAAGGCAGCTGCTGCACATCCAAGAACCAGCTCAAAAGAAGGAGGAGGTCAGCCTCCTTCCATGCTGTATCAGGGCTTCACAACTGCAGTGGATCAAAAGTGCTGATGCACTGATTTCAAATATGTATCATAGATCCTTTGTATTTAAGCAGGCAAATGAACAAAAATCAATTGGATGCTTCTCTGACATAGGCTGTTTTCAAGCTCGATTGAAATTTGTTCCTTCTACTGGGGGCAGGTTTGGGCATGCAGGTTAAAAAGTTCAAATGTACCCAAATGAACGAAGTATCTACATCCCAGATGCTTGCTATGGGAATTGATGGTTTTTACATCCCTTGAAGGAGCCTGAATCTCCCTCCACCCTCACAACTGAGGAAGTTCCGCCATTTCATGCCATAACTGTAAAATCATCATAATTTACAGAACTGATTGGGGGTTATCTTTGCCTGTTGTGCTGCAAACCATATAGCAGCTCAGAAGCTGCTGCAGGGACATCTGAAGCACACGATGAAAGAGGGATCCTGTGGGCAGCCTTGGGGGTGGTAGGAAGATCACTGTAACTTTTCCATACCAAGCCCCATTGCTTAATCCATCATTTACTTGCATGGTCACCACAGAAAGGTCCAAGAACAAAACCAAGAAACCACATCAGTCAGAGGTGTAGAAGAAGCCCCGCAGCCTAAGCCTCTTTTAGGTATCCTGGCAAAACCCTGGGTGCACATTGACAGATGCTTGCTTTTGCTGGCTCATGCTGTTTCCAGCCATGGTATGAGGGTACTGATGAAAAAAGGTTTGGCTGAATTACACAGCTTCTACTGGAAAGGGCTCTACCAAGGTTGTGCCATGCTGGGAAGATGCCCTTTAGAGCCTAAATTCAGTATGAAAGGAGAAATTGAAAGTGATTTCAAAGCTTGTCCCCAAACACGTCCCTGCTAATCAGTCAAATAATAGGCCAGAGAAAGACGTTTTTTGACATTTTCTGTCCTCAGTAGAAGAAAATAAATTGACTGCTTTCCTCATCTTCCTGGCCTAGCAAAGTTTAATCTTTAACCTTCAGACAGACACCCTCCTCTGCGTCTAGCTGAGAGGATTGAAAGTTGTGTTCATTTAGCTCAGGTAACGAAAGGCATTGCAAAAGTCCTCATTAATCTCTTTAACCATAGTTTGGGTTGGTCTCGGACAGCCACTGGAGGTGGCCAGAGCTGATAAGGTTTGTGCAATGAGAGGGCTCAGAGGAGAAGCTGTCACATGCAGCAGGCAGGTGATAACGGCGTTGTCCTGTGCCACAGATTGCTCTGCAAGAGGGTGTGTCTTTCTTCAGCTTCCTTGACAAGTAAACTCATTGTCCAGGTTTCAGTCAATTCAAGCTTGAAATGCATACACTGGCACCTAACATGCATAATTGCCGTGTGCAGATGAAACTAGCTGCCTTAAATTTTCCCGCCTCAAACCCCAAGGATGCAATTTTTCTATCAGAACAACAAAATGAGAGCACTCACCTAAAACATATTTTAAAGAAGATTGCATGCATTATTGATATTGCTGGTTAAGTTTCATCCAAATATCAAAATCCCCAAATATACAATGTGTCAAACTTAAAGAATTATGAGAAAATAACTTCCTCCTGCATCTTTCCTAATTCTGGTCTAGAATTGCCAGTAAGACCTGCGAAGCACTGCAGTGTGAGGCCTGCTTCAGTGATTCCTTCACTTAAATCTGTGCTTAGGTCTAGCGATGGAGCTTTCAGAGTTAGTGCTAGAGCTGCTTGGGTTTAAATTTTTCCTGTTTCTTTGGGGTTTTTTGTTGATAAATCATTGAAATTGCATGTGCATATGGGAAAGAGTAATTTGGGTAAATTTTTCAACTGCTGGAACATGTTAAGAAGTCCTGCTTCAACATTTCCTAATGAAAATACAACCTGAATAATTTTCTTCAAGATTTGCATAACTTCTGATACAGAAGTAGATAATTTCTATTGTATTGAACTGTTGATAACAGATCAAGGGTAAGGGTAACAAATCCAGGACCTAGGCAGTAGGATGTGTGGATGCACAGGTGGCTGTACATTGCCTCTGTGTGTGCCATGAGAGAGGGGGAAGGTGGAGATATTTACCCACTGGAGTCATGAAATGCCTGGAAAGAAGAAATTCCATGGTTAAAGCCTTTCTGCACCTAACCATGCGTCAAATATCAGCCCTGCGTCTACTGCAGGTAGGACTAACAGAGTGTAGCTCTGCAGAAAAAATAAACACAAGGCTTCATTTCAGCACTAAGCAAGAATGTGCTAAAGATGAGTGCCATGAGAGTGACGAGACACTTTGAAGCACTGCCAGCTATTGTCAGTAGTTTTTTGACAGATTTCCTAAGGAGGTTTGTAGGCTTCTTTTAGGAGAAACAAGAGTCACAGTGCCCTATTCTTGAGACTGAAAGATATGAGCACTTCAACAAGACTCTAACAATCTACACTGTTTTACAGAGATATATATTGATTTTGACAACAGTTTGAGAAAAAGCTTTTCTGATATCAACTCAGTTCCAGAAAGAAAGCAAGAAAGGGAGAAAGAAAGACACACGATAAAAAATAATAAAATAAATTTAAGATCTGATCTTTCCAATTGAGTGTTCTGCACAATAAGTTAAGAAGTTTTGTTTAATTTTGCAGAAAGATAGAGAACAAGTTTTCGATTCAGTCATGATTTAATGGTTTTATATATACACAGCCCTACTTCTCTCATTATCCATTCCCTCAAACTGTTAGAAACACAGTTTATTGGCTTGAGAAAATTTTTCTCTTTAAGTGGGGTTTGACATGAAACCCATTTATTATTTACCTACAGAAATGTGTAAGGGAAATGTTTTGGTTTGGTTTGGTTTGGTTTTTTCCTACAGAATTTGGGCTGATTTCATGCAGGAATCATGAGTTACAGTCCCAAGAAATTTTTAAAAAATGTCTAGTTTGAAAAACCGATTTCTTCTGTGTTTCAGTGATGTTAAGTCCACATTAGCTTCCTTTTGCATTGACTTCTAACAAAACTGACTTGAAAAAAGCAGTGATTGTTTACTGGTTCTGTGGATAAGGCACCTGCTGAGTGCTGTGAAGTCACACTGCTGACTTGTGAGCATCAGCTAGACTTGCTTCCAGCCCCACCATCCTTTTGCGTGAACAACAGAGATCTTTGTGTTGGTGCAGTGCCACAGGACTGTGTCATGTGCTGCAAAGCTCAGTTTTACTAGAACTGTGTGTCTTTGAAACCTCATGGTAATGGCAAAACCCAAATCTCGGTATGAAAACTTTGAGTACAACCAAAATGTGTTCAAGTGATTGAGGAACTGACAAGGGAAGAAAAAGAGAGTAGTTCTCTTTTGACAGGTTTTCCACTGGACTGTTTCTCTCTGTACCTTTTTGGAAGGAAAATAAATGCCCTTTGGCCTCATTGTTTCTTACGTACTCAGTCATATGGTAACAGTTAGATCCTGGGTATAACTGACTATAGAGTTTTCAGCACCATTCAGATACGGAGGAAAATATATTCTTACACAACACATGTTGAATTTTAATTTCATGATAGCTCTATCACTGTGTGACGGATACCATGCAACTCTGAGGGGAAATTTCGAGCCAGGAAAACAAAAAATAAAGAAAAACAAAAATCCAAGAGAAAAAGAGAGGCTTTCAGCAAATACTCCTACATTGTCCAGAAATAGGACAGAAGAAAACAATTCTCACTCCTAACTGCTGTTAAAATCCCTGTCTATTTTTCTACTATTATTATTGAGCAAGGTTGTAAACCTAACAGAGAAGGCAGTTTAGAAGGAAGCTAGCAAACTTAAAACATTATTACAGAGAGTTTGCATGGTCAGATGGAGGACTCAGAGCCACCGTGCCAATATGTGAGACCCCAAATTGTCTCCTTTTCCATTTTGTTTTTTAGGATAACTACATCAGTTTGGATGCTTCAGTTCCCCAGGCTGCACTCAGCATGTGTCTCTCAGAAAGCCAAGAATAGAATTGGGATTCTTTATGTTCAGGTCCCTACTGTGTACTAACAAGCAGCCCTGTAACATATTGAGAAGGTGTGTGCATGTCAAACTCTTTCCCCAGCTGGATATAAAAATAGGAAATGAGCACCAAGACAAATACATAACAAAGACATTACCAATGTGTCATAAAATGGTGGGATTCATGATATTTGTATGAATCTCTGCTGGTATGAAGGCACTGTGGAAGCTCTTGCTCTGGGAAGTAAGCTGGTACCTTGACTGCAAGGTGTTGGAAATGGGTTGAAGGCATTATGGAGAGACTGAACTTCTCATCTATTATGCTGCTAGCATTAAGAAGAGGTAGAGTCTTTTCCCTCATTTGTTATTTCCATCCTTTTAAGGCAAGGGGTAGTTGGCACATCTTTTACATGCAGCCACTAATTATAAATTTTGTTTGCTAATTTTATAGCCTTGCATCATCATCAGATCTGTCCTTATTTGTCAGAATGCTCCCAGGAGGAAGATTTTAATTCTGACATTGATTTTTGTTGGGTTGTTTTTGGTTTAGTGTTTGGGGTTTTTTATTTTCTGATACTGCTGTACGAATATTTCAAATGTATTTTATGCTCTTTGAGACTTTGAAAGTTTTTACATTACTCAGATGTATTTTTCAGAGAGTTTTCATCAACATTTTTACTGTTTGTGCCAAATGTTCTTCATGACGTTTCTTTCTGACATTTGGTTGGATTGATGCACAGGGCACTAGGCTCATCTTTGATCCCTGATGGAAATAATGTGAACCTTCCTGTTCTGTCTGCCACAAATGCTCATGATTCTGTATTTGAATTTGATTTGCTTTGAATATCCTACAGATAATCTCTCTGCAGCAAACTTGCTTCTTCTAGCCTCAAACAAAATACAGAACAGAAGGATTTCCAATATGGAAAGAACATCCATTTAAGAGGTCAAGATATATTCAGCATGGTTACTCTGTTATTTCATTTAGCTTCGGGGACTAAAGGGAAGTTGTAGTGTATAGCAGTGGGAAAAACCTGGTTTGAAACCACCCATTTTGAAATGAAACCATACTATTTTTCTCTAAAGCATTTTTTAGTTAACCCATAATCTATGAATAGCAGAATTCCTCCAACAGTCCTACACAATCTTTTTCACAATGTATATAGAAGAGATGTCTAGAATAGATTCAGTCCTGAAAAGAAAGCCACAGGTTATTTTCACTGAACAGCTTTTATCATAGATATTGTGAACATTATAGAAATATCTGACCCTTAATTCTCCTTAGAGAAGGAAATATCATCTCCTTGGACACCATTGTTATCTCACATCTCTGTAAAGAAAAAGATAAAAAACATCAGAAAAAACTGTGTTTCTACTGGAGCAGAAATTTTCCTGCTGAATTTCAAGCCATTTCCTACTATCCAAGAAGCTGAAAGCATACTCCACAACTCTGATGTCGCCGTGACCTTGGTGAATTATAAAGACTTGAATGTCAGGCTTTCAGCTGTGGAATGTAAAACTAAGCCACTCAACAAACCACATCAGTCACTGCCTCTGAAGAGTGGCTCAAGAATCGGGACTTACCCTTTCCCTATTGAATGATTTATCAGAGTGGCAGAAAATATTGAGCTACTGCCTAAGAAATGCCAGAGGACACTGGACCCAAGAGAGAAATATGCATTATTCATGACACTGATCAACAACATTCATAGGGAACAGTAACTACTTACTTTTCTCACTTTTTTAGTAGACTTACATTTTATAAAAGGAAATTGCACAGTCACTCATCTTTATTTATAAATCCTAGGGCAGACAGATTCTCAAGCCCATCAGGAAAAATATATGTGAAAAGGTATGTTATGTTTGCATTAGTTTCCAAGACCCTGTGTATCCAGAACTATGGGGAACAACTGGGAGCAGGAAAACACAGGGAGGAATCTGCCAGTTCCCAAAGCCACTTTGGACCTGTGGTGTGTGTCTGCCACCATGAATCAGGAGTAGATTTGTTTCTGCTTTCAGCTGTCAGGTTTGCAATACAAAATCCAAGTCCGTAACAGTGTCAATTAAAACATAAATAAAGCTCTAAATGAGCTAAATTAAATGATGGGGTGGTTATTCGCTACCATACATTAGTGCCATTGTCATCAGATGCCATTTCTTTTGTTCGACAGGGTGGAGACATATACCAGGTTAGGGTTACGGGTTATAGCATGTTAAATCTGAAGTTCTACTATTATTAACTTCTCTCTGTCACTTGCTGCAAAAGGTGAAGTGGTTGCCCTACTTCTGCTTATTTATGGGAAGTTTTCATGCAGATTGACTTTGCTCATTAGTTCAGCTGAAATACCTTCCCCAGCTGCAAGGGAAGACCACACACACACACACAGAATTACTGTGCATCAGCTGATATAAATGTGGTCATTTGACTATGTGGGAGAAAATAATATGTTTAAACACAGGTATATATATATAGTGCCAATGCAGAGATTCTGGGATACCTTACCTGACTAGAAGAAAGATTTGTCTCTCTTGTAGGTCCTGTACCATGTTACCTCCTCTTGCATTGATGCTTTCGACAGCTGAAGATGTCTGAGAAAGTCCTAGACTTCTAGATGTAGCTACCTGAACTGCTCCTTTTTTTCCGTTTTTGCACCATTTCCTTGCTTATAGTGAGAATAACAGCTGTGCCTCAAGGCCACGAACTACTGAAATATGAGACTACTGAAGAAAATGCAGGTGCCTTAGATCATGTCACATGCAGCTCTTTGAAAATCGTCTCTGTACCTAGAAAAAAATTCTCAACAATAAATCAGAAAAAAAAGTACTAATGTTACAGCTTCAATAATTCATCAAAATCCATTTTAAATAAATAATAAACTATATAACTAAACATCTAATCACCCAGCTCCTGATTCCTGTGACTCACTGTTTATTAGCTTCTCAGTAAATTAATTTGCGTGACTTACCCAGCTAAATACTTACGAATGAAAAGGTTAATTGAAGGTTGGAGTAGGATACATTATTGAGTAGTTGACATATTGCCTTGATGTTATGAGTAATCTGGAAGTAGTTCAATAGAGTTGCAACCACTTTTCCCAAGTCTGAACTTGACCTGCAGTCTTTCTTCCAGAAGCATTGTCACTTCTTTATGTCTAACAGGGCTTTGGGTAATATTTTATTTTTTCCTTCCTTCTTAAGTATATGAATTATTAATAACATGGAGAATACATTCAGGGAAAGAAAAAGCCAGAGCATATCACAACTTCCCAAACTTATGAGATTGTGAAAAAAGGGAGAATAAAAAAAAAGTTAAACATCCATACCTGAGGTTTCTCGTTTACATGCCAACAAAAGATAGTGAAGGAACTACAAAGAAGCTTTGAAATGAGAGGATTATTAGAACAAGAAGAATTTTGAATTAATCAGGACAAGCTTGTATAAGCAGATCCAAGATGCCAGAGGGTTTGGAAACTCTTTATCTGTAAATCACTTCCTACCACAGGCGCTCTTCGTGAAAGGAGGATGGGGAGGTGAGCTTAAGGGGCAGATGGGGAGGAGGCAGTCCCATCTCTGACATGTTCTGAATTAAGCAGGTGCCAGGCAGTAGCTGAGTATGTGGAAATAAAACTGTATGTCAAAATAAAGGTTTTACAACTACTGTGCTAATGATGAGGGGCAGATCCTCAACAGTTTTTGTTTGTCAGAGACCCAACAGAGGTAATGCAAATCACACTGAGTATCTATCCCTCCATTTTGTGCTATTTCTCCTCCTCACCCAGACTCATCTCCTTCCATTTTTATGATAAACAGGACTTGAACTCTGCTGAGCCTCACAATTCTGCATCTTGTTGATGACTCATTAAGATTTTATCATTCCAGTGACATGTTATTGAACCCAGTTTCCTTAGGGGGCTGGTCTGGTGATTACAGGAGTAACCAGTGACTGCTTAATCGCCCACTTCATTATATTCATGTTAATAATAAATACCAGGAGGTAGACAGTTATAATTACATTGCTAATCTAGGAAGACATGAGCCCGTAAAAGTTGGCAACACTGAAATACAAATTCAGTCATAAATATCATATGAATAGATGCAACTTGGAAGGTGCAGAGAAGGGTAAGAGCATAAACATTGTTATTTTAAAAAGAGTTACTGTCTCAGCAATTGTGATGCTGTTTAATTAAGCAGAAGAAAAATACTTTCTTGAGCGTGAGCAGATTAGAAGAGATAAGGTAATATGATACTCTCATGTCTGGTTTGGAAGCATTTTCATAGAATCATAGAATCATAGAATCATAGAATCATAGAATAGTCAGGGTTGGAAAGGACCTTAAGATCACCTAGTTCCAACCCCCCTGCCATGGGCAGGAACACCTCACACTAGGGAAAGAGGCCCCAAGGAACCCTCCATAACAGCCTTGTTGAGATGCTCTTTGGACCAGTGTCCACAATGTCCATGCCCCTGGAGCTGGACTCTTCCACCCTTGATTAGCTGGTACTTTGCAGAGCAGGGACTTTCAGCATTGCGTAAGACTCACAACACAGCAGTTCCCAATACACACCAGCAGTGCTGAGCGACAGCCCCTTCTAACTCTCATGAACTACAGCAAGCACACTGAAGGTTTGATACAATATGATCCATCACAAAGTGGCAGAATTGCTGAGCTGGATGTGTGCTCAACTGCAGACACAAACAGGACAGCATTTTTTTCTGGTTTACTATATATGCCCATTTTAAGATTAGATGAACTGCCATCCAGAGGCACTTTCTTGTAACAGAAGCATAGAGGAGCTATCTATATTTTGACACCTAAGTTAAAACAGGTGATGAGCGAGGGCTTGTAAGGGAACATGTTGGACCAGAGAGTCATGAATAGCGATAGTATTTCTCCTAAAGTAAAATAATGCTTTCATGGCTGAAGGTTTCTGAAAACTACAGGTTTCCCATAAAACTTGATTTTTCTGAAATCCAGAATAACTTTCCATTTCTCATTACGTTTAAGATGAGTCTTGGCTTTATTTTATTTTGAACATATCCAGTTTTTGTTGCAGAGATTTATATTCACATAACTGAAAATGTTTTCTACACAGGACAGATAAAGTAGTTGTCAAAAGTAAAGTGAAGGAAGAGTTACATCCTGAATAGGACTGAGAAAAATGTAGCCTAAGTTCGGAAGGTGGATACTCAGGCAGCTCATCATTCAATTTAATTCATTACCTAAAGCTGCACATATTTATGTATTATGATAAGTCAGACAGCTCGAGTAAGCAGAAGCTGGAAATGTTAGTTTAAGTTTCTTCAGGTAAGGGATTTAGTGCTCCCAACTGCTAACTATTTTGTAAATCAGGAGGTTCCTAATTGTGCCAAGCCTTGTAGACAACTAAATGTGATTTGGCCAACCTGTGAGTTTGGCCTGTAAGGAAAATAGGTGGAGTATATCCTAACAGGGCTCAGGCTAAAAATCACTGTCAATAACACAGTGATCAGTTGTCTCAAGTGTCTCTGGGATTTCACTGTTGGATGTTCAGGTGCTAGACTAGTTTGACATCTACAGGACTGAAGAAAGGGGCTGGCAATGCCAGCAGTCCCTAAATGCTTGGGACTCTGGAGGCATCTTAGTACTTCAGCTCTCCTTGCCAAGCTATCTCTCCAAGTCTGTGCATCCAGGAGGAATCTGTGCACAGATTCTGGCTTCTTAGTTTATAGGGAATTCATCATTACTTGCCAGGGTCATATTTCTTCTGGGGAAGAAACTTTCTATTAAGCTATTAAGCTTCAGTAATTTCCTTTAAAATGCTAGAACTTCATGGGAGGGAGAGATGTGAGGAAGCAGATCCAGCTGAACTAAACACAATAGCTGGAAAAAATAGACTCAATGATTTGCAGAAAAAAGTCATGTATGTCTTGGACTCCTCAGAAGATTGTACATTAAAACTGAAAACCACTAAAGGGTTGGGGAAACAAAGACCGGGAGATAAAGGAATGTTTCTATTGGGCAGCCTTTAGGTAGACAAAAGCACATGGGGATGGTTTTAAGCAATCTCATTTATTTGTGCACATGTGCACAAATGCATACATGAAGAAAAGAACTGCCAGCTTATTGTCCACCAAAAAAGGTATAGGAAAGTACAGGAAAACTGGGACACAAGGCTCCATCCTTATTGCAATGGAACCGCTGAAAGGTCTGGCACCAGAATACATATTAAGTACATCAAGAAAAGAAACACGGCTATAATCCAGCCATTTAAAGTTTACAATGCATTTATAATAATAGATTCAAACTATGCTCATATGCATTTTGACTGACTAAACATTCTCATCTCACTTCCATTGCTCCCTCAGGCTCCACATCCTTAGTTAGGCAAATAGTTGGCCTTTACCAGATGACATTACATTGAATTCACTATCTGAGTTACAATTAGATAAAGCACTCAGTTTTGATACTCTATTCTTCCGAGTTACTGGAAAGAAGAGATAAGCCCCCTACAGTCTTGGCTCCTGAGGCTTCCGACACAATAGCATAGTGCTTCACCACAGTGAACTATGCATAATTGGTTAGACTCTTCTCTAAAGATACAATTAGTACCTTGAATCCTGAGCTCTTTTATTGCAAACAGCAATAGAGATTCCAAAACCTCGCCTCACTGTTTTCCCCCTGGTTTCAGCTATGCTTTGAACAGAAAGAAGTGTGAGAAATACCTGCTTATAAGCAGGCCAAGCAGAGAGTAACATCAGCCTGTACAAGAATAAAATGCAGGGAATTTTGTAGTGCTCAGCTGAATTGCCTACTGAAGAGACACTGGGGGCAGAGACATGAAACAAAACATACTTCAGAAATTCATACTTTGAAAAGACAGAATAAAAATAATCCTAAACTCAACAAAGGTTGTCTTACCCACACACTCATCAGTCTTTCTGGTAGCTTCTACCTCTTTTTGGTGCATATCTATTACAGCTTCTAGTTCACCCATTGTCAGAATAAGGGATTATCTTTCCATTATCTGTTTTTGCTCTACCCGTCACAGAGAAACTCAAAATAGGCACGATGATGATCAGTTAAAAAATGCTACTAAAGATCTCTAACCTAAATTATAGTTTTTACTGTTAGTTTTTGCTCTGAGAAGATTAACTAAGGCATGTAAGCACTTTGCTACACTACTCAGCTCCTAAAGAAGATAATTTTGTAGGATGCTATTTCTTATTAAAGCTTCAAGCACATTATTACAGGAAAGTCCCAGTTTAAGCAGTCTTGTGCTGCTTCCCATCTAACTGTGTACTCAGGTTGGTACATCTACTTGTATTTTATAGGCATAAATTACTTCCATAACCCCTAAAAAATTCATAAGCAGGCTGATCTTTGGCCATTGAGTTACCAAAGAAGAATACAGAACTATTTCAGTTCAGTGGGAGTCACTCAGGTGAAATCCCATACACAGCTTTAGCAGGTAGACCTCTTAGCACCACAGAACTGAGGATGGGGTAGAAATGATGGAGGATTTGGTGTTCAGGTTTCAAGTTGTCATTATACAATTGCTTCATGCTTCAAATGTCTCTCCCCTCTTGCTTGCAGAAGCTGTAATCTTTGCCTTTAAAGCAGTTCAGAACCAGAAGAGCTTACTGAGTGGCAGTATCCTAAGCGTACAACAGTTCCCCTGTTGCCAAAACCAGCTCTGCTCTGTCAGTGTCATATATGCATTCATCCTTATTAAACAGGGCTTGCAATGCAGCTTAACAAGCAGTCATTTTTTTCCTGCAGTGTTGGCAGTGTAGTAGGGAATAGAAATAAAGTCCGCAGAAATCTTTTACTCTACATGTAGAGTTAAACTACCTTCTGAGGTTCATGCAGGATACACTGAGCATTTCAGAGCATTAACGTTACAGGGTATCAAGTTATTTGCTCCGAATCAAGAAGTCCCAGGAAGACTGGTAATCACCTCTCATCAGATTCCAAAGATGTTGGATACCTTTAGATATCTTCTGAAGAACCAGACTCAAGGGGGCTCCCTTGTGAATTTCTTGTAGGTAATATTGATTTTGAACATTTTATATTTTCAAAATATTAAATTTTCCTGTGGTAATGCAAACCTCAGCACTGCAATTTGGGCCTCCTGAGTCCTGGTTTTCTTAGTTGTGTTAGAAAACATCTGTGGAGTGACCAGAAGTGGAAAAACCGTTGGCAGAGAGTAAGGAAAGAAAAATCCACTATGTATGTTCTGGCAGCATCAATTTGACACCGTTGCTTCACTTAGTAAATCACTATTTCATTGAAAGTGCTACCATGTGCTTCCCAGCTAGTGTTCTGGATGTGAAATCTTCTAATGAGCAAATATCACCACCTCTATCTTTCACCTTTAAAATGACAGCCCTTCCAGTACTTCATTAGCATCAGCTAAAGATGTTGCATTGGGTTCCGCTGTAGTTCTGTGTGTGATGTGACAGGTGATTAAGCTGATCAAATGGACAGCTGCTTCTGAAAACATTTTCACTCCTACTGCTTCCCTTGACTTCTCACTGTGCTCGTAAAAACTTTACCAGTTTTCTGCCAGTTTAGTAAATTCATAGAACGCATTAGACAAGTGTCACTTGTGGTGAAGAATTGGTAGAACAGATCTTTTGGCTGGTGAATAGCCTTTTCTTAGCCTCATCTGTGTCATTAAACATCACTCACAGAGGACAGTAATTCTGCTGTACAGTGGCAACTGTGGTAAAGACATCTTCTCCAGTCAATCTTTATTCTGTGACTGCTCTGCAGCAATAACTATAGCCCCTCTTTCCTGACTTTTGCTTTCTTCCCTTTTGTCTGTAACAAGTCTCTCATTCATTTTCTTTACCGTAGAGAAAACACATGCATCTGCCTGCATTTTGTTAATGAGAAAGAGATAGGACTTTGTATGAGAGCTGGATCCTTTATTTACAAATCTTTACTTAAGTACTCTAACAAGCAAACCTTTGGGTTTTGCTGACAAATAGTTAACTCTCAGTTAAACACTATTATACTTGTTGCGAGAGATGTTTTTAACTTGTCAAAATTAGTGGAAGCCTGTCACCTGATATTAGCAACTGCAGTTATCTGCTCCAAGTTTCCCCTATAATATTTAATTTTTATCACCTAAAAACAACAAAGCAATTTGCAACTGTCTCTGTTGTGTCCAAGTGGAGACTGAAGAATTTTATGAAGATGTAAGTTGCTGATCAGTGGTTGATATGTTGGTAAAGAACTGAAGGTTCACAGAAATGAGGTTAAATACACTAATATAAACCTGAGAATCCATCAATTTTCCAGTGACTTTTCTAGACAATATGATATTTCCAGGCTCAGTACAATGATGGATTTGAAAGGAGCTAAACCAGAATAAATCTCTGATGTGAATCTACTACATCAAAACTTCCACAGCTTTTGATTTACTCTAGACTTTATCTTTTTTTAAGTCTCATTTTATTCAGATATATCTGTGTTGGAGATTGGCACCGGGCCAATACTAAACAACAGAAAAATACAGAAAACATAAAAAACATAAAAATTGATTAAATAAATTGTTAAAAATTTGCCCTATTTTCTTTCAGTTATGGATCTCAAAGGGTTTTGCAGTCATGAATTCCTTCCTGTTGGCTCTCATGACCTTATATATGATAAATATCATGACCTTATCATAATAAATATTCTGAGTATGACAACATGCTGGTGATGGCGGGTGGTGAAGAGTGTACCATAGACTCAATTTCAAGAAAAATTGAGATACAGCAGAATTCTATGATCACTTCTAGAGTCATGCCATATCAGGGTATCTAAATTTATTCTGTCCCACAGTCAATGCACTGTACGGACTTTCTCTAGGATTTTAGTAAAAAATTAGGGTGTTTGGTTACATTTTGTATAGTAGTTCAATTCATTGCAAAGAAGATGGAGACTCCCTTTTTACAAGGAGTCACATGGAAAATTTAAGGCGTAATGGGCACAAGTTACTCCTCGGGAGTTTTTGGCTGGAAACAAAAGGAAAATTTTTCACAATAGGAACAATCAGCCACTGGAATAATCTTCCCAGGTAAATGCTGGATTCCCCAGCATTGGACACTTTTAAGATTCATCTGGACGAGATGCTGGGACATCTAGTCTAGGTCATGTTTTGCCAAGAAATGTTGGACCCGATGATCCTTGATGTCCTTTCCAACCTGATGGTCTATGATTTGCTGTGATTAATCGATTCAGATTACACAGTAAAGATTTGGAAAGGACACCCTCACTTCAGAATTATGACCTCCTCAACCCTTCTTTCATACATTTTTTTAGCATCTATCTTTTAATCAGGAGCAACACATGTGAAAGAACAAAACCCTGGCACTGCTTTTATCTTCATCTATCTGTTTAACATAGACCAGGTGTGAGACTGTTTTCAACTCTGGCTTGGATCTATCCACCAGTTCAGAGGGAATGAGTAGACTAGAAAGTCATGAGGAATAAGAAGTTGTGCAATAGTTTCAGAGAGGAACGGTGAGTTGGTATACTCGTGTCTTCACTGTACTCTTTCCTGCAAGCATCATTGTGAACAATTACTGACCTCTGAATACCCAAGAGAGGAGCTACAGTTGCCAGGCTACATGAGCCTTCTTTGGGAAGAACAACAGCTCTTCTGAAATGGTGCATTTTTGAGGAAGCAGGTCAGTATAAAAAGCAGCACAGGATGACCGAGTGGGCGAGGTTATTTGATATTTTAAGTATGCTTTCCATACAATAATAAAGTTGTGCCTTGAAGAAGATGTAAACATAGTGGTGGTCAGTTGCAACCGAAGTCTCCTGATCTGGGGGGCAGGAAAATTCATCCTCATACTTGAAGTGAAAGGGGCACTTCAGCATGATATCATCTTCATTCATCTTAAGTGTGTGCCTCTCCTGACCCACCTGTCTAAGTTGCCTCAAATCAATGAGGGAGATAGATAGGCATCTCCACAGGATGATTTGTCTAATGACAGGTGTTTATGAAAGGCTGGATAAATTGCCTTTGCAAAGAGCATGTCTCTTTCATTCACTCTATGTAGTAAATGGAGATCTTCATGTCTAGTTTAGATGAAATGGATAAATTAATTCAGATAAATCCTACTCTATAGAATTGAAAGCAGAATCCAGCCCAGCTTCTTTTCTTTTTTTCAATACCTAGCATATAGTGGGGATAATCTGTTATTTCTATGTAACCAAAAGATTTTGAGACTGATTCAATGTTTCATCTTTGTTTTGGTTATTAATCAATCTCAAAAGCTGTTTATTGCAGTTTATAGTCCAAAGCAAACAGAAGTGATCCTTTAATTGATCTTTTAATTATGTGATATTTTATATACTATCAAACACATAATAAAAATATTTTATACTGAGAATTTATTTTAACTTTTTATATGAGCATTGTGAATATCTCTAAATGGCAACAGACTTTTATTATTGCACTAATATCTGTTTTGCTTTCCAAACTTTGTTTAATGCTATTGAAAATGAAGAAAACAATTGCTGGATATGGGAGTAACAAGTTTGCCTGATTGTATTTTTAAATTGTAAAATGCAGTGATTATCCTACAAGCAAGAGCATTTTGGTAGAAGTAACAATTGTTTCAAAGTCTTTTTTTCTTATATATTACTACCTTCACTGACTTTTGTTTTCCACTGGAAAGCAAAACACCATAAGTTTTTATTTCAGAACATCAAAATCGAAGGCCTTGTACTAGTTTCTAGCTGATCTTTTGCAACCTCTGTAACATATCTTTAATACACTAAAAATTAAAGTTACTCTGGAAATGTTACTATCCTGATCTGGAACCATTTTCACTATCTCAATCTGAAATTTCCTATACACATTCCAGATCTTTTGGAAATTCTATTTCTATGATTTCTTATATAATAATTCATCAAGAAGCATCCTATCTCTGGGATGACGGTGTCAGCCCACGAACATACCTGGCAGTGCTAATGCACAGTTAATCACCAGCATTACTTTTTTTCAGGTCACTGAGAAAGAAAATGAAAGGACAAGGTAATGAAGACAGAGAGATGACTAATTAGTTGATTAAATGAAGATTGTTCAGGGATATTCAACTGTATACATGTTATTCATGGAAATAACATGTTTTCTTCAGCCTCCTACCACAGAAGAGAAATACTGTATAAAACCATTGAGACCCATTAAAAACCTTTAGAGTAGGAAAAGAAAAGAAGTTTGAGAGATGTGAGGTTTCCACACCCGATCTTAGGAAAAATAGACAAGTGCAGTTGCTACTGCGCTACTGTTAGAGATAAACGAGCACCATCAGTAAGAGACAAGGTATCTGAAATGAAGCAAAAATAAGTCAAGCCACACTCCTGAAGTGGTTAAGAAAAGGATTATGTCAATTTTCTGCAGAGATTTGAAGTGATTTTTATACTGCTGCACAGAGCTAAAAGGGAAGAACTTGAGCTACTATAGTCTTGGTTTTAGAGCCCTCATGTTATTAGGAAGGTAAACACTACAGAAAGAGTACCATTTGGAAGACTTCTTTTTGTTTGTTTTTGGTTTAGTTTGGTTTGGGTTTTTTTTCCAGAAAGAGATCAGACATTACTGCACTGACTGTGTTGTTATTTTTAGAGATGAAAGCCAACAGAATTTCCCAGGAAATCTCAAGAGAAATGCACAGAGAGAGAAATACTACTGCTTCAGACATAGATTTGAAAGGAAATTAGGATATTATAATACTCTCTTTTTTTTTTTTCATATGATCACAGTTTTGTTTCAGTTTCAACAAACAATGCCTACAATTGAGGACCTTGCTTTGAAGCTAGCTGAACGGTGAACTAGAAGAAGACTAGGTTTGTAGAAGCCAAAGACATATGAACTTTTCCATGGTCAAAGGACATTATTTGTCCCTAACAAGAGGAGGACACCTTTTTGGAAGGACATCATTCTTAAATGGATGGCTAATCAATCAAGAAAGATGCTAGCAAATAAGTAAGGTGCATACACAAGATAGAAAAGGGAGTCATCAACAAAGAATGTCCTAGATCTTAAGCATAGAGGTGAAGAAAGAAATGTCAAAATGTGGGCTGCACTCATCTTTGCAAGGCATATTAAAAGAAATAGCCAAGTACCATTCTACTAAATGGAAAGTTAGTCTGCTAATTAAATTTGTTTGTGACTTAATTTTATGGTGCATAATTAATATACAGGGCAGTCAGAATGTCATATCAAAAGATGTGGGTGAATTCCAAGACTAGAAAAAGGGTGAAAATATATATATAGAGAGGAAGCTCATGCACGTTCTTATCAAGTGAGAGGTTATCGGTTGGAAATAGCTGAGGAAGAAAAGAAAGTAGATGTGTTAAATGATCATAGGATGGCAATAAATCACCAAGGTTTTTCCTATAGAGAAAAGAGATAAAATTCTGCAAGAAACTGAGATCTTCTCCAGCAGCATCCCAGTCTCTGAGAAAATATTAACTTAAACTGATAAAGAAATAGGGGAGGCCGTCTGAAATGGTCAAGAAATGGGAGAAGAATGAAAGAGCTTTGCTTGATCAAACCCATGAAATGAAATGAAACCTTAAAAGCTGGTAAGATTTTTCTTTGAAAATGTTTCTGGAGAATGAACAGAAGGAGGAGGAAGAGCCACACAGTCTACAGGACCAAAACAGTGTGCAAATAAATAGGTATAACACATATACAACTAAACGTAGGCAGGTAAATACAGAGGTTTATGTTAGTGGACTTGCTAGTACCAGGTAAATATAGAGGTTTATGTTCTGCAAGAGCTTTTGAATGATAGTAGTAACAGAAACGAAAACATGGAGAAATTCTGAAGAACAACTTGCTAGATATATTAGCCAGGCTGAGACAGTTATCTTCAGCAAGAGCAGGCAGGGATGACTTGATGACTTAAGATCTTATTTCTGTTCCTCTGTTTTCAATCACTACATCACTGTGTTAATTATGGTTTTGGACCCCAAGTCTGTTTTTGGAATGTGAAGGCTTTAGTATAGCAGCTGTCCCAAAGGTTTAAATAGTTTTAACTGCACCTTTCTGTACCTAGGGTAAACAGAAAAACTATTTGTTTTTAAAAGTGGATTTGTTAGTACCAAGACCACGCAAATTGTCGTCTTCACTGTTACTTCACTGTTACTGTTACAAATTAGACATAAATTTGAATGCCAGAATCAAAGGTATCTGAAGAAAAATTAGAAGGAAATTTGGAATGCAAGTTAAGAATGAATTAGCTCATCAGCAGTCTTTCTGTTCTTTTGTGAGGATAAGTACCTTTCGCAAACATAAGCAATTGCCTGAACACACCTGGGAGATTATTTTGAAGCAGAGTATACAGAAAGTATTTTATAAATAAGAGTAAAAAAAAAAAAATCTATCCAAATTGCTGGATGTTCCCAGTGCTTTCAAAAACACTACCAAATTGATTGAACTTCTTAAATCATGCATTTATTTTGTACCAGTATAATCACCAGCACTTAAGTCATTAGTGCTATTTTTGGCTACTGGACTGATACAAAATGTTAGTAAATCTAACTCGAAGAGCTGTATTTTTATAGCTGTTAGGAAGTACCAGACATGCCAGCATAAGTCATTTCAGACAGCTCCACTCTGTGATCACATACAGAGCTATTTTGAATATCTTACTAATTCATTTATCAAGTACAAAGTTCCCAGCAGTAAGAAACTGAGCAATTGTCTAGGTGTCTCTCTGGTGTCTTGTGATTTTGTTTTCTATGCCAAATAAATTATTGCTGTCTTCTAATTATGAATTCATGAAAGCTCAGAGGAAACTTAATTGTAATCTGTACTTGGGAAGCGAGCAAGTTACCTGTATATCTGATTTAGTAGAATTACATACAATGTTGATTATGGAAAATAAAACATTTTCACAGAAAAGAGGTATCACTATATTCAGTGGCATCACTACACTTCTGTTGTCCTTCAATGATGCTTTTTGTATTTGGGAAACTTATGGGCTGCCACAGAAACACGCTGCTCTTCCTATGCTTTATTATGAGTATATTTTGTTCTCTGCCACAATTAATCTACTTCTCAGTAATAACAAAACACTGCTGTTCTTTTATTTTTTAATAAATGCATTTCTTTGGTGCCAATAAATTAGATTTTGAAGAGTGACACTGGCTGCTGAAGGCTCAGAGAACAGCACATTGTCCTCTGTGATGACATTTATTTTGCTCACTGCTCCCAACAGCGGCTATGGAACCAAGAGGGTTCAGTAACAATGCTTTGCTTTGGTATTCGTTACTGTTTATTGGCATAATTTCCCATTATCGTTTATTAGCAGAACTTCAGGGAAGCCAGCCCAGTAAAGCTCCTTTGCACCAGAAGGTGTTTCTCAAAGGCATGCAGAGCATGAAGGATGCATTCAGGTGCAGGCAGTCATGCTTAGTCCATGTGCTGAGTAGATGGCACCAGCCACCACTGGCACAGAGCTGGGCAGTTGTGCTATCACAGTGCTCAGAGGTGGCTAAAAAGCCATAATGAAAGGTCAGAGATACTACCTCAGAGCATGAGTGAAGCTGGTACATGATTTCCCGTGCCTGACTGACTGTAGAACATGGGCAACAGAAACGGGATGAAATTCTGACTCCTTTGCCTGTTTTGCAGGAAGGGCTGTAAGCGACCTTATATAGACGGGACTAATTCTCTACTCCATCACACCAGTGTTATCGAGTATAATGCTATTAAAATTAGATGAAATTACCTTAGATTAAAATGGGTGTCATGAACGGAAGAATCAGATCCACAGGAATGAAAGGTTTTCTTTGTGCAAGGGACATGTTCTGAGGCATAACAGATTAGTAAATGCAATTGATGTACTTTCTTGTCACATAATAGCTTCTTACTATTTGCTCTATTTTTAAAAAAGCACAGAATTAAACTTGTCATTTTTTCCAATGAACTGAGAATCTCAGTGAGCAAGATGTATTATAAGCCTCTAATCCTTTGCATTACTGGCTGGTATATGCAGACACCATACAAAATGTAGCAGCAGTATATCATGCTACATTGGCATTGCTTTTTGTTTCATAAAATTATAATTTCTCTGTTACAGATTTTTTTTTTTTAAATCTGTAGATCTCTACAGGCAATTAAAAGTGGCCAGATTGAAAAACACAGTATTTCTAAAGGCTTCCTTCTACCTACCATATGCTGTTAGAAAATTGCTTACATATACCAGTAGCTCATATTAGAACTCTACAAAACTGCCAAATATGCTTCAGGTAATATTCCTGCATCCACATAAAACCTACCAGATTTTGAAAATTTGAAATGCATCAGACATGAATTTTTCATCTCATAAGCCAGTGGGACTGCACGAGTAGCCTCTAGGAGCTATTGTCCAAGAAAGAGAAAGAAAACATGTGTTTTTGCAGAGTAAGGGCTATATGTACAAATGAGGGAACCACAGGGCAGAAAATATGTTTTAATACAATATTTATGAAATTTGGTGGGCCTTGGCCAAGCTACTGGAAAATATGTGCTGTAGATTAGACTAACAAGTGATGTATTCAAAAGCACCAAAATATGATGCTTGATTAAAAGCTGATAAGTTTTAAGGTCTTAGCTTACTGAGGAACTCGTGCGAATTAAACATTGTGCTTGTCAGTACACCAGCCTCTGAGCTCAGCAGGAAGATGAGAAACTTTTTAAAGAATGAAAAATGTGGCACATTGGTTGATCTAATCCTTCTTTTCCTCTTTCCCTTTCTCCCAGCATTGCAAATATGGATTGTATTTCTCCCTTCCCCAAGTTATCAAGTGTTAATAATTCACTGAGATGATTTTGGACATTTTATATTTAAAGTCTGCATACAGTCTACTGATTAAATCATATTATGAATACTTGGATGAATATCTTATTTTAAAAATTACTTTCTTCTGCCACCACAAATTGTACTTTTGCAGCAAATGACTGGCCATTTTAATAAGAATGAATGTAATTATTTTACAGTCTATGCTCTTTACAGACTGGTGTACTTCATTTTCATGTAAGAAGTCAGTGAGTATTATTGGAAAGGAGGATTTTTAAAGTTGCCATTTGTGTCTATAATTTACAGAAAATGACCATGCCTAGAAAATAAATAAGATGTGGGGGGCTTCAGTGAAATCACTGAGCCCAGAAAGGCATGAATCACTGAGTGTTATTTTTCTTTGCCACAAATCCTATGGTGATATTTTCTCTTATTTTATCAATTAAAGCAAGAAACAAAGAAAGAAAAAGAAAGCTAATACAGGCAAAGAAATATTGAAGTAAATCCAGAAAAGTGGCCTTCATTCTTCCCAAGACATGTGGAATCAGACTAGCAAACAAAGACCTTTATTTTGCAGCTTTTTTCCTGGGTATAGTCTCAGATAAATTTCATCTTTGTTAATAACAATATACTTTGAGGCACTGTAAGTTGTCCAGGCTCTGGGGGTTGCCAGGATGCAGTTTTCATTCACTCCAACTGTGAAGAATCGGAATCAACTTCAGTCCATTTCACCTTGCAGGCACCATGTGGCTGTTATTGATAATTATCAGAACTCAGGTGACACATTATAAAACATTGCACCAGGGTAATGATAGATGTCAATTTAGGTGACATGTAGAGAGGCCAAAATTCCAAAGAAAAGCCAGGGGGTGTATCTGTCACTGAAGCCCTGGAAAATCTCCACCTTCAGCTACTGTTTGCTAAAGCCTTGTGAAAATGGATTCAGACTGCAAAGTTAGATATTTCTGAAAGAAATAGCTCTAATCTGCTTTGACCCCAGAGTCAGGCAGATACAATCATTAATCATCTGGCCTCTGTATGGACTATATTAGTCACTCTTGGAAAACCACTGAAAAAAGAATATGTGTTTTAGTTCTGCAGGTCATACTGGCCTCAGCCTATAAACACATCAAGCTACAATAAAGAGAGTTAGTGTATCCCTGCAAAACCACAAATTCAGAATGCAAAAGCAAGGATGAAGAGAAACTGCAGTAGTTCCTTTAGGAGTCTCTACTTAATCATCATTTAACCTGATCCCACTGTGTCCTAATTTAGTTCCTTGATCACATAATCATGATATATATCCTCAGTCACTTTTTTTTTTTTTAACCTGTTCTTTTTTTCACCTGTTCTACAACGGACAATCAAATAAGTATTTCCTGAGACAAAGAGCTGATGCCAGAACCCAACAGTTAGATACACACTTGATTTATAGAGGTTTAAGGTTGGAGTCTCCCTGCATGAAAACAGGGACAGGTTGTGGGTCACCCACATCTTGCTTCATGTAAGGATGTTAACAAGGCTGGGGGTGGCAATGGATGCAAGAGGTGGAGCTTCAGCAATTCTAGTTTTGAGTGGGAAATCCGCCTTTGTAAAAAGATTTTAATGAAACAGAAACATTCCCATTAAGCAAATACATCTATTTGTGTGTGTATGTAGGTGTACATATATTTGTGTGTGTATGTATGTGTGTATACATATCTGTATGTTTATATAGTACCGTGATTCTGTTTTGCAGCACAATTTTCTTGAAGTGGAAGCAGGTGAAGATCCTTAGATCAGTTTTGCCCATGATGCTAATCCTGTTCACTACAAAAACCAAAATACTCTTATTGAAAACAGTAACGTCAGGAAAAGGTGTTTAGGCAGGCTCCAGCGTGAAGAACAATGAGATCTTAGAGACAGAAGCTACTTGAGTAGAGCAGTCACACTCACATGGCTGGTCATTTTGTGCAATTCATCCTCCCTCCCTAGTCCTATATATATACTTCAGGCATTTCCTAGCTCAATGTCCTGAAAAATACTGATGCGTTTAATGAGACCTATTCACGATGCGTTGCTGATCTGTGCTAATTGGCATGGAAGAGCCCAGTGAAGATGCTGATTCCATCTGTTGCAGCTGTTTATCTTTTTACGCCTCAGTATTTTGAACATCAATAAAATTCTTGGTATCAGATTTCCAGGTAACTCAGTGTGCTTAAATAGGCTACCTGACCCTCCATCAACCCAATTTCACCCAATGTTTCTCTGAAATTGTTCTTGTGTTATGAACTTATTGAGTTTCAATCAAGAGCTATTTTTTTTTTTTGCCATTTTCTAAAGCTGTGAGAATGAGTATTTATAATGGGAAGTGTGAAACATCTTTAACTATAACTATACTGCTAGGAGGGTGAATAGCAAAAGAGCTTACCCTGTTCCATTTCACATTGTATAAGCTATTAGACTGAGGGGGTGGAAGTACAATTTAATTCCTCTCTTCCAGTACATTAAAGGTATATTTGTTTTTAGCTCCTTTTCCTGACGCTGTTTTACATTTTACCCTTTAGCATCCAATAAAAACAAAATAAAAGAGAAAAAGACAGCAGGGAGAAATGAAACTGCTGTAGAAAATAACCTCTGAGAACAAGACAACTTTGTTTACAATCTAATAAAATATTTTTCATGAGTGTGGAGGGGTGGAAACTACTCTGTAATATCATGTAACAGAGGAAATGAAAAAAGCAGCAGTCATCATGTGAGGGGCCACACTTTATACAACTGAGCCATACCTAGTAACTGCAGAAAGTAATTAACTGATAATTAGGAGAGGAAGGCACAGTAGCCACTATGTTTGATCTGCAAATCAATAAAACTCTACTAGGAGCTTCTGTGTTGGCTTTTTATTAGACTTTTTTTCTCTTTTTTTTTAGCTGATCACTCTCCTGAGAACTGCAGTTCCTAACATGCTCTAAGTCTGATGTCAGTCTGCCTAGCAGCATTGATTCACCCAGATAGCCCTAGAAGCCAAGAGCTGCTTTCCCTGCCCTATAAAGGTCCTTTCACTTCCTCTGCACCCTCAAGAAGTGAACTCCAATCCACTTTAAACTCATTTACTTCACAGCCGTTTCTTGGGTACAGCTGAATTATTTTGGACAATGTAATGGTTTTTAATCAAAAAGAAGCCTCTAAAAGACGACAATAGAAGTGGAGATTTCTGACTATTTAATCATTTGAGATATTATACAAATACACAAACAACTTCCAAGGACAATTCAGTAGTTGTGTATGTACTGCTTAAACCAAAAGTCACCGATGGAATGAATCAACATGGAGAATATGTAATTTATAATGAAGATGATGGTTATACATTTTTGCTAATTTTCTCATTTGTTGCAAAGTTGGGGTTTCCCTTTTATCCCTGCCCTCCACTGTAGGTCTAATTCTTTCCATAAAATAGTTACATGAAGAGGTGAAGGGAAACTGGGAGTGTTGCTCTCTCTAAATTGCAGTTTTATCCTCAAAGCAAAGGTAAAAAAAAGATTTGATTTTCTGTTCTATTCAGAACTATATGCCCTTCTTTGTCAACTAACTTAGCTGCTAATCTCTTTCTACCCTTGTGAGGGTCTCAGAGGCAATGTACGCACAGGTACATGTTCCTGCTCAAGCACTGAACAACCCAAACACAAAATCTTTGTTCGTAGCCTGGAAGGAGAAGAAATATAGTTTGATTATCAAAACCTAATTTTTTTAAGTTTACCTGCAAATCCTATTTCTTGCAGACAGCAGAGTTTTAATCAAAAGTGTAAAGAAGGCTCTGCGATTGCTACAGGCTCGCATCTCTTTCAGCAGTTCTCTGAGTCATTGAAATGAAATAAAGTTTAGCTGTTCTCCTACTGTTTATACACTTGCAGATATGCCTTTGCAAAAACCAATATAATGTGATCTTCACTGCTGTGTACAGCCAGTAAGTAATAATGTAGAAGAAATAAGTCATAAGACCTTGCGTCACACAAGTCTTTGAGGTTGTTTTATGCAAACTTATTGGAGTAGTGGGGGAGCTAATTAGTCCCTTTCCTTATAGCTGGTTTTGCATATCTGGACAGCTTAGAAGGGCCAACCAAAAGGCTCAATGTTGGGGCACTATATTCAGTGAGAGATGAACAGCACCATGGCCCCTGAGCTTTCTGGGACACTCCAGATGCTTGCTTTCTGTCTGTCCTTGATGCTTATTCTCAACTTGGTGGGATTAAAGTTCAAGGAATTACATTCTGATGCTGAGCTTGGAAAAGTCACTGCCTGTTTCTTTCCAACCAGTCTTGACTTGTCTCAAACAAAACAAGGTCCAAGCAAAAGCTGATGACTGTGTCAGGAAACTGAGCATGCTCGTCTTCCTAGGTAATTTCAGAGCTTGCTATTTTGCAGAGTTTTTTCCAGGTCATGTCTTTACAAGAAAGCAATCTGGGCAGTACAGAGGCTTGCAGCTGAGAGCAAGCTGAGACCCACTTTTCACCAACAGTACACACCCGTCAGCAAGTATTGATCACCTGTGGCTATCATTTACCTTTCTATTTCCTTTCCACGTCTTTTTTATTAGTTACAGCTGCCAGACCTTTCCCACCACTCCAATGGCCATGGTAAGTACAGCAACGGGAACAAGTGCATATGTCTTGGCTCACAGCTTTTGGGAGGCAGAACTTGGCTTCATGGCAGCTGTAAGAGCCTTGGGGAAAAGATCTGAGGCCACCCAACTGAGCAGATGTGCAACAGCAGCTGGGGAGTGCTGTTCCCAGCAGCTCTTCCAGCTGCAATAGTTACCCATTAGTGAGCAGCAGCAGCATTGCTCCACCACTGTGGTAGATCCAACTGCAGGACTCCTGCTCCCTTCTCAGAAATGATTCCTTATCTCCTGCTGGTCAGCCCCACTCTTCTACTTTATTAATTATAGGCTCAGCTGTTACTCCTTCCACATGCCTGCTCTGGGAGTAACGGTCTGTGAGAAGTCTCATTAGCCTCCCGTGTGGGCTGCTCACAGTGCCAGATCCCTCAGAGTGAAGAGAGCAACTGTTAGATAAATGCTAGTCTCCTTTCCCACACAGGTGAGAAATGGCAGAATAAGTAAATACAGAGGAATGGGAACAACTGACCCTATCAATTCACAGGGCAGTCTTTGCAGACCTAAGCACAGAGGGGGGCAGTAAACAGCAATAATATGGGTCTACTTAATGGCTCTTCTTTGAGCACCAGATCTGTCCTTCCCTGTCAGTTTTCCTCCTCAATATCCCAAGCAGCACCTGAATGCCCTATTGAGAATTTAATCTCTGTTATCCTCAGTGTAGTATGAAGCTACACTAAGTCACAGCTTGCAGCTTCTAACATTGAGAAGCTAATGAACTAACCCACTAATCCTGCAAAGGTGTGGATGCTGTGTTACTTTCGGCATGCGATGAATCTATTGGAAATGAATCTATTGGAAATGAATCTATTGGCAGTGTCACATTGCATCAGACAAACTTAGAATCATAGAATCATTTAGGTTGGAAAAGAGATTTAAGATCATCAAGTCCAACTGTAAATGTAACATTGCCAAGTTCGCCACTAAACTACATCCCTAAGCACCACATCTACATATCTTTAAAATACCTTCAGGGATGGTGACTCCACAGCTTCCCTGGGCAGCCTGTGCCAATGCTTGAAAACCCTTTTGAGGTTTTGGGGATATTTTCCTAACATCCAAGCCCATCCTCGCACAGTTTAAGGCCATTTCCTCTTGCCCTATTACTTGTTACTTGGGAGAAGAGACTGAACCCCACAACTCTACAACCTCCTTTCAGGTAGTTGTACATAGCGATAAGGTCGCCCCTGAGCCTCCTTTTCTCTGGATTAAACAACCTCATTTCCCTCAGCCACTCCTCATAAGACTTATGAAGACCCTTCTCCAGCTTTGTTGCCCTTCTGTGGACCCGCTCCATCACCTCAATGTCTTCCTTCCAGTGAGGGGCCCAGAACTGAACACAGGATTCAAGGTGTGTCCTCACCAATGCCCAGTACAGGTGGACAATCACTTCCCTTGTCCTGCTGGCCACACTAGGTCTGATACCAGCCAAGATGCTGTTGGCCTTCTTGGCTGCCTGAGCACAAGCTGGCTCATGTTCAGCTCCATCAATCAGCACCCCCAGGTCCTTTCCCACCAAGCAGCTTTCCAGCCATTCTTCCCCAAGCATGTAGCGTTGCATGGGGTTGTTGTGACCCAAGTGCAGGACCTGGCACTTTGCCTTATTGAAATTCATAAAATTGGCTTCGGCCCATCGATCCAGCCTGTCCAGATCCCTCTGTAAAGCCTTCCTACCCTCAGGGAGATCAACGCTCCCACCCAACTTGATGTGGTCTTACTGAGGGTGCACTTTATTCCCTCATCCAGATCACTGATAGATTTGGTCCATACCTCTCTCCAAGATCAGGGCTCACAAATTTGTTCACAGTGAAACATAGATGTGGCATGAATGGCAGGCACAGTAGCACTGATAACAGTGCCTGTTTCCTCATGACTTGCAGAACTGCTGTGAGAATTACACCTTTTCTGCCTGGCTCACCAGCCTTGTTTCTGGCATGGCTGTGAACAATATCTACAAATATACACACATGCACAATGATACAGGCAGGAGAATGGGGCAGAATAGCAATATATGAGAACATTTATTTTTCTCTCCCATATTTTGTATATCCACACTGAAATTTCTGAATTTCCATTTTAATTATTTTATCTCTGCAGATATGCACTCACACACATTCAGGGGTGGCATTATCCAGGATTGAAAATGACAAGCTATACAATCCTGGGGGTGATGCTTTGGAATTATTTTCATGGTATTATGTGAGATCACTACAATAAACCAATCCACACAATGCACTCTAATAGCCTACTTACCACACTATTAAATCTTATAACTGAAAATTCCCCGCATTTCTTCTGAGAACTAATGCAGCATGAAGGCTGAATTATCTCATCTCCATCTACAGATAACTCTTTAGGTCACTAGAGTGGGATAAGCCACAATGAAACAGCTGCACCATGTTTAGCTTGGAAAGAACAAATAGAAAGTTTGTATTATTTTGCATATATGTCATAGAATCATAGAATAGAATTATAGAACAATTAGGGTTGGAAAGGACCTTAAGATCATCTAGTTCCAACCCCCCTGCCATGGGCAGGGACACCACACAGTAAACCATGTCACCCAAGACTCCATCCAACCTGGCCTTGAACACTGCCAGGAATGGAGCATTTACCACTTCTTTGGGCCCTTCTTTTGTCCGCAACATGAAGACACGATCTTTCTCCTTCACCCTGAAACGCACGGAGCCATACAGACACAGGCACATGTGTGCACACACACTGCGCCCTTCACACAGAAGTGTAAATTGCACCCAGCCATACATACACAGAGGACTGCATACACAACAAAGCATGAAATTAAAAAAGAGTAGCAGTCACTTCTAAATTTAAAACTAATTGCTTGCTTTCTTGAATCCAGTAGGAATTTAGGAATTCATTTCATGTGTTGGACATAACTGGTCCTAATAATTTCTTTTTTTTTAAGTTGAGGTCAAGCCAGATGCAGGGAAATTTGAAGTATCCTGAGCTTACACTGAAGATACAGGGACTGCTGAAAAGATAAAATTTTGAACTACTTAATTTCAACAAGCATTTAATCCATGACGTTGTTAAGTTTAAGATTTCCCTATAGGGAATTATGAGAATAGAATACCTGAGGGCTGGGTCCTATGCCTAAATATTCTCTATTGATCTCTTCTCATTCTACGTTTCCTAAAAGAATAATCACACTGACATAGCTTCTGCAAGAGTAGCAAAGAGGAAAGTGTTAAAAATACTGCTTCTGCCACACAGCCTTTCCCTCACTGATCTTGATTTTCAAACAGTGCCAGCCTCCAGCCATTCTTTGTTTATTAGTTGGTGACTTGAAGTCAAATAGGAGTCTTTGAAATACTTCACAGTGAATCTTTCTACTGATGGACAGATCCTCCATGATAAATCTGTTTCATCATATGGCCAACGGTTATATGGAATACATAATTATTAATGCATAATTCCGCTCTCTGTCTATCTAGAAGTAATATAATTGGGTGAATAATTTATAGAAAACAATTTAAAATCTGTGCCCATTTTCTATTATCATCCACAAATACATTAGAATTCTCTGAGATGAATTCCTCATTCAGAATGACTTACTATAATTATGAAAACCTGATGTAAAGTATATTAATTCAGTGGGAAACATTTCATTGAATTCTACGAACTCTGGATTAGACCTGTAATTATTAGTCTGTAGATAAATCAGAAGAATTTCAACAAAAGTACACGCAGTCATAATTTTCTTTCTGATTCTTTTGATTGAAAATCTTTCATTGCTCTGATTGGATATGCACCTAGGGAAACAGATACACTGTGATCATCCAGCCTCACATTTAACTTTATATGACACAAGTGCTTTTAAAGATCCCAATAGGCAATTATTCATTTCTTTCGGCATGTAAATATCTTTCTTTCTTACACAGTTTTTAAGATAACTCTCCATGTTGTCATACCATACATGGGAGCTCCATGGCCAGGTTTCACAAGCTCCCAGCTTTTACTGCCTTAACCACTGGACTGTCTTTTCTTCTCAAACTAAGTTATTAAATGTCTTGCAATAAAAGATCAAGCAATATAAGACAACTAAACAGACATTCCTCATTAAAGGTCTCATACACTATGATTTCTAGCTAATTCCAATTGCAGCCAAAGCCAGGAGAAAGAGACTAATGGAGCAGACGATTGACAATCATCTACTACAACCCCAGTAAAAGTCAAAGCCCTTATCTTGCCAGTACAAATTGCTTGTTTCCAAACCAGCAAATGCTACCAAGAAAAAAGAAAATAAAATTCAAAGCTGCTTTTCTCTGTATAGTTTCTTGACTGGATTTGGTTTCATATTTCTTTGAATTAATAATTTTGCTTTCTTTTTTATTGTGCCTCAAGCAGTCATCTGGCTTCAAAGAACAGCTGTGTCAGCTTTAACTCCTCTGCACTAAGAAAATACCTTATTAAAGTCATGATCTATGGTTTAAAACAAGGCACTACTAAGCTTACTGGAGGCTCACTAAGCATTCATTAGACAATGCTGCTTGTGATAAATATACTATTAAGTCACCATAATGCATACTGTCAAATGCCAGCATGAATTGAAAGGCACATGGGCCAGTATGTATGTGTATCACATCTTCTTGAACAGTTATGCCTTAAAACATTGCTGTCATACAATTTTATGTATTGAAAGCTACGATCTGTAGGATGACGCTTTTTGTTTCCAACCTAGGCACCTGGTGTGTATTAGACTGCTGGAAAAAAGTTGTCCTAGTTAGCCTGAATGGAGTTTATCAACACATTTACTTACACAAAGCCAGGCTCATCAAATGAGCTGGGAACAGATCTGTAGAAAGGGAGATTAGAAACTACTCCCAAAGGAAATCTTGAGACCAGTGGAAGCTGGGATGATTGGGGTTACCTCCTTTGGGTCTGTGTATTCTAGACTCTGGTTCTGATAGCCTGCATTAAGATGGAAACCATTACAGTGTGTATCTGTGTAGTCCTGTAATACACTATTGCCATCGCTAGTAACAAGTTCTAGTTTTCTATGGAGTTTGCAACACTCACCTTAGGAGTTAGGCTTGCCAGGCTTGCTCTGCCTGAACTTGACCAGCTTGCAGCTTTGTTTTAATTGGTTTATCTGTGACAGCAATTAGTTTAATTGACGTCTGTGGCTAATCTGTTTTGCTTTTGTTATCTTTGTAAGATATGACTGTAGTTTCACATAGACACCAGGAACAAACAATTCTCCTGTGTAGAATGAGATGTTTATGACTCTTATGCAATAATGTAAAATGATTTATTTCTTTACATAAAGAAATACAGGCCTGGTATGACAGAAGAGGTCTTGAGAAGTGGAGACACAGGATGCAGCTCGGAGATGTGCAGACATGGGACATGGGATAATAAGACATGGGGCATGGCCTGGCACTGTGGACTTCATGGCTATAAACAACTCATAAATGGTCAGTTAAAGAAATGCTGCCCTGGGGTTTGACAAAAAAGGTTTTGGGGATGGCAAATAGAAGAATACTATATAATGCATATAAAAGACATCATATACAGTAAATTCAGATGTAACATGGAGTTACAGAATAATGTAGAAAGAACTAGGAATAAAGGTTTGTTAGCAAATATGAAAATAATTTCAAACGGATCCTAGAGTGAAGAAGAAACATGAACATGAAACATGAATATCATATTCCTGCTGGTGAAGGAATCTAGGTGTTTACAACTCACCTTAACACTCCCACCCCACCCCAGAACCAACAAACTTAGGACTCAGAGTACAACACCAGGGAAAGGGTGAGGTTTTAAATTATTGTTGTCATTATTGCTATTGAAATATTTTCTGGTTCATTTTGTTTTGTTGGGTTTTTTCTCATTGCATAATAGTTACATCTGAACTAATAATAATATTTCGATTAGACTGGTAAGATTTCAATTATACTAGCAACAAATTCTTGGCTGTTTGCCTATAAACAAGAGTTTGAGCATGACCAGGTCATTATCATCAGGAATGTCAGTGGTATGTTGGTGCCTTGGTTGTCTTTTTCTACATCACATCTACCAGTATCTATCATCTAGCTGGGAAGTACCAACTTCCATGCACACAGGTATTCATACTTTGTGGATTAGAATTCCTACAACCAGAGGGTGTGGGGCTTTTGCAGCTACAGACAAGGGTAAAGTCAATATTTCTTTAGTGTCCATTGAGCCAGCAAGGTGTGCATTGCTCTCAAACACCAAATCACTACATAGCTATCTGTTTACTGGGGCATTCCTCAATACTGAACTCATGTATTACCAAAATCAATCATGTAATGGAGAAGAAGATTGACCTCTTTGGAGTATGAGTTATATAGAGTCTGTCTGCATAGAAAAATGCTTATTTCTTCCAAGGGCTGTAATGTGTTTTGGATGTTGTGTCAGCTTAAAGCTGCATGTCATTCTTGATGACTAACTCCCCAGTCATCTATAGTGCACCCGTGCCAGCTTACACTCTGGCTGAAGCCTGGAGTTAGACATCTGGCTTCCAGAATAGGAGAGACATATGTGAACTCAACACACGCCTGCCCTGTCAGCGTGGACACATTTATCTGGGGCCAAGTGAAGAGAAGAAGCTGAACCCCTGCTTGGACACTGGATAGATGTAAGATGGTTCTTTATATGCCATGGCAAAAGGTATAATAGTAAATTATCTTGCCTTGCCTTACCTCTGTCTTGTTCTTAGCCTCCAGTGTACCTACTCCTTCCTAACAGCTCATTTCCACCCCTTGCACAGCCTCCTGTCTGAAAGCTCTTGTAAGGTACTGAAATTTGCACAGCTTCTGCTCTCTGCTAGAAGGACCCTGCTAGAGCCATGGGGTTGGTATGCATTTCACATGGTCCTCTTTAGCTCAGGCAGAGGGGGGTAATGCTTCTGGGATCAAAGGACTCAGAGTTTTATCCCTTCTGTCTCCATACGGCTCTCAATGGTTTAAACTGAACATATCTGGCAATTCCAGAGAAATTACACTGTTTTAATTTGCATAATATCTAATTCTTTGGAACAGAACTGCAGGTTTTCAAAGACGTGTGTGAAGGATGAAATTGCTGAGTAACAGGGATGAATTTGTTTAATGCTGCTTGAAATTCTTTGAAGTTCAGGAAAGCAAAAGTCAGACAGGCGAAGCATGATGCTACAGAATTAATCAAAATTAATCTGGAATTCTTTCTTCTTGTTGATTTCTTACAAATTCTTTTTAACTTAAATGTGTTCTTGGTTCTCAGCTAAATAGCTGCTGTTAGGAAATATGGATGAGCTACTTCATGATGAGCTGAGCAGGTACCTCAGTCTTACTGAGGTGAGCAAACAGATTTCACAAGCAGATGGTTTTCTTCTTTTTTTTGCTCCTCCCTCTAGCCCCATGAAATGTATAACAGGCCCTTGTGCTAACGCAGAAGGGACTGAGGAAGATAGTAATTAATGACCAATTTTGTCTTTTCTGGATGCTCTCTCACTGGAGCCAAGAAGCATTTTCCCAGAGGCAAATTAATTTTTGCCTCAGACCTGTTCATCTGGTTGTGTTCCAGACTCTCTAACTACATCTCTTTCTGTACCTGCCTCGTGTCTATCAGCCATCTATAAACTTAATTAATCCAAATTGCAGAAGCAAATGAACGTATTACAAATCTGTGGTTGTCTTGTCCTAAACACCCAGAGAAAACTCCAATGTGTAAATTTTTTTTCAAGATCAGATTTTGCAACTGTCTGATGTAACATTTAATCAAAATTGAGGATCTCTGCTAATGCCCATAACAGAAGCCCCCTGCATAAGATAAATTGCATAGAGTCACAGAATGGTTTGGGTCAGAAGGGACCTTAAAGTTCCTCCAATTCCAACCCCCTGCCATGGGCAGGGACACCTTCCTCTAGGCCAGGTTGTTCCAAGCCCTATGCAACCTGCCAGGGATGAGGCAGCCACAGCTTGTCTGAGCAACCTGTGCCAGTGTCTCACTGAAGCTGTTTCCCCCACTCTGATTTGCCTTCCTTTTGTGTTACTGTGATTCATAATTTTGCTCATCATTTATTTTTTTTATATTGCATTCACCCAACTTCTTGCAACTGATTGATTTTTCAAGTGTCTGTTTTGTGGATAACATGTTGATATATTTTGGAAATCAATAGAAAGAAAATTAAAGAGAAAACAAATCAGGCACCTCAATCATATCAGTCTGCTGCTGCATAATTTTTCATTTCAACCTATATATTTCATGGGTCTAAGACTGCAAATCGGCTTCTCTCTTTATTTCACTTCCTTCCATCTCAGTACATGGATTATAGCATGCATGGAGCCTTCTATTTATATCAAATTATATGATATATGGAATCTTATGATAAAAGACTCAACTGACATAATTAAACTTATGTCAGTTAAGACTAAAGCAGAATCTCAACAAATATCCCAAAAGCAAGGGGCTTGCTAAAAATGAAGAAACTGTTCTCCATAAAACTGTCTTAAGTAAAATCAAATCCAATATAATCCTCTTATTAAGTAATATTTGACAGTTCAGTCATGTGCACTTCTCCTGAAAGAAGAAACTTGCTTATTTTAAGCTCACTGAGAGGCAATTTGCATAATGATGATGTTCTCATAGAACTAGATTGATTTACCATTTTTAAACAAGTGTCTCCAGAAACAGTGTTTGAAACAAGTGTTTACATACTTGTTGCCAGAGCCTATTGAGATTTACAGTAGGACAAGCTCCTTCTCTGTACAGATTTCATATGCTCTCAATCTCAAGCCACATTTGTTCTCTTTGATATGTTTTTGGCCAGCCAACACTCACATAACACCTACTGCTGTGGGTCTCTAGAGATGAGGATAAGGCTGCAAGATTTTGACTAGCCTGAGAGAAATGGTGAACTTCCCTTACAAAAGAATCTTGCTCTACTTCTGCAGAAACATTCATTCACTCTTAATATAATGGTGAATATATGCTTTAAATGTTATTTAAATGCTACTTCTTCCATGAAGGTAATGAGATTAAAGAGAAGAGGTGGTGGTAGGAAAATAAAGAGAGAAGATTAAAGCTTTGATGACACCATCATAAAAATCATACATGGAAAGACCGATTACATCTAATTACACATCTTTCATGTATTCACTGGGTTAGATACTATAATTCTCTGTTTAGGCTCAGGAGGAACCTGTGACTACTTGAATTGTAAACTACAGTTAGTTTCAGAGCAACTAACATGAAGGCTTCTCAGCAAGGCTTCCCTGTCTCTGTAGCTATGTGCATTTGAGCACACCAGAGGTGATTCATCATCATATGAGAGCAGTTTTGCATGAATGTCTTAACAAGGGGTCATAAAAGCTCTGTGGTTAACATACCTCATGTCTTCATGCACATGCTAGTTTTGTCCTCCTTACACACTGGTCCTCAAAACAGGAGACACACTTTGTTAGATGGAGAAGGGAAGGGAGGCAAAGCTGCTTCAAAACTCTGTCCTCAGCTCAGATTCAATAAGAATCTTTCATAGTCATCTTACTTAGTCGGTATCAATTTGTTTATGAATTTCCTCTATTCCTTCGTTTTCCACTTGCATAGAGATCAAAGGGTCATTCTGGGATCTAGTTTATTAGATAGTCGTCAGAGTTGAGCGCCAAATAGATTTTACACCAGATTACTTCAAATGGCTCAAATCTTAAATTTTTAGCTTTTAGTTTCTTCTAGAATTTCTGGTCCTTAAGCAGTGTTTCATAAAGTACTACTCTCTACTACAAGAGAGGGTTTCAGCTAAATGTGCTTCCATGACTGGCATAGGTATATGCTTTCCAGGTCTTCTCTGATCTTGATCCTTACTTTTGTCTTCTCTGGACAAGTACATCTCTTTTACTGGTGCTGGGATTTTTTATGGACAATCATTCATCCTACAAGTATACCATGAACTCTTGTCCTCAGGCTCATTGATGGTGTGGGAAACAACAGATGTGATTTCATTAATGCTAAGACTAGCTCCAACTCATATGAAAAGCCTTTTCATCTCTGACAGGGTCTATGACAGCTCTTAAAGCTGCTGAAACCCAAGCAGTTCCCATTGGCTTTCCCTTCAAGATCCCGTACCAATACTGACTGAATTAATTTGCTAGGGTGCCCAAATCCTGTACTTGCAGTTGCAAGGGTAAACTCAGTCTCCATCTAAAAAAGGATAGGACTGAGCTGCACAAATGTTCCCATGTCTGATACACAGACTTATGTGAATTGTAACAGGGAATACCCACAGTAAATCTGTGTCTGGAATCAGACATCTTTGGCAAGACCTCTAGCTAGAGCTGTCACTGTAAAAGTGGTTGTGTCACTTGTGCTTCTGAATTTATATGCACCAATGACCATTTCTGGAATTTAGCAGTTCCTGTTGCAGGCACCTGGGACAGATAAAGAATTCTGGAGACTTTTTTTCGTGCTCCAGAACATGAAGTAAAAATGTTAAAACTGTCAACGTGCATAACTCCAATTATGTGCCTTGCTGAGGAATTACAGCAATTTTTGGTTTGCTCTGAATTGAGATCATTCTGTGTTGACCTCCTTGTCTCTGTGCCTCTTAACTATGCTACTTGGGGTGAATATTATTCTTCACCGTTCTTCCCTGCGCTAGAGGAAGTTGTTACAGTTATGATTTGAATAAATAAAACACCCCAACCCAAAATGAACAAACAACTGTTTCCAGTTGCTTCCATTAATTAACACTGCAGACATTATCATTTAGAAACAGTACATCTCTGTGTACATGTGTGTGTGCATGCATGTTTCAACTGCCTTTGTGGTGTGTACAGTGGCACAATAAGGCCTTTCCGTTCCATTCCATGTTCTAGAGTTGCTTTAGTGACATATACATGAAGAAATAATTTCAGAAATGAAACTTTGGAAATGAGAAAAGTTGTGTCTGTACAGCAAATTATCTTTCTTGCTCAATACATTTCAGTGGCACTTAACATACATGGCCATATGCCAAACCTGATGAATTAGGACTCTACTGAGACAAGGGCAGTGAGGCCTGTATCACTGATGACCTCATCTAAGATCTCTCAAACTGCCTACAGGGATGCCTTACTGCCAGGCAGTATTGCACTGTCTTCCCTAGACAATTCAAAACCATGCCAAAGGCAGAACTTTTATTTTTTTGAAGCAAAAATTGATCCTTCTGAATAAGATCTAGTCTGGTTATGTCATGCATTCCGTCAGTTTATATTTAACGGCATAACATGCATGTTAGCAGCAAAGTGAGTCTGACAAAATTGTTCTACTTTACATGGAAAGAATGATTTGGTTCTGCACATAAACTACCAGTTTGCTTTAGAATTGTTATTTTGAAAAATAAATATTGCAAAGAAAATTGATTTCTTATTTCTTCTCCTAGAAGAGTACAAGGACATAATCCCCATAGTACTTCACAAACTTGATTTGATTTTTTGAAAGCTCCCTCCAGTGTATACCTCTTAGCTAGCAAAGGAGTTTATTTCTTTTGATTGCAATGCATTCTCTGCTTAAAAAAAAACAAAAAGAAAAATATCTAATGTCTAGCAAGAGATGAGAATGTAATATCTTCTCCTAAGAAAAAACATGAAAATATATTAGCAATTTCTACTTGGGAAAAAAACATTAAAAAATTGTCAGTAGCTTAGCTTGCTTCTCTTAGACAAATTTATATATGGACCAAAAAAAGGCATAGTAGTTTAAAAAGTGCCATTGAGTGGGGAGAATTAATAAGAGATGTTGAGTTAGAAGATACTTTGTGGAGTAGATCTGCTATCAGTACATAATATTATGGTAATACAATCTGATCCGTGTTCTTAAAAGGGTCTGAAAGTTTCCACTTAGATTTATATTGCCATGCATGGATAAAGTATTTAAAAAGGCTTGCCTGCTTTGGAAAGTGTGTCTCTCTGTGTCCTATTCCAGAAATCCTATCAAGGTACTTGAAAAAGATCGGTTTACTTTTTGCTATCACACTGCCACATTCATTCCTTTCTGCTCTCCTCTGCACTCGTTCCCTGGTTGGCTATAATAGGAAAGCATGATGACCACCCTAAATGAGGCTTTTTCTGAGTTTATGGTTTCTCTGATTAGCAATGAATCAATTCCAACAAAGGACATATAAATCTTAAAAACAGTCAACATGTATATACTGTTTATATGGCTCTTTAGAAACAGACAAAACTTAGATTCATCGCACAAACCTTAAGTACCGAAGCAAGCCATAAAATTATAGACGTTATAGACATCAGTGAGACATTATAGATATTACTATAGACAGTAGCAAGAGTGTTGTACCTTTAGAGGATGAATAATTCCTCCTAAGACCTGAGTTGTTTTCTGAGTGCACGTATCTAATATGGTTTATCTAATATGCACACATCTTGCTCAACAGACTATGTAGTAAGCACAAGGCAACTGCTCTCCCAGATTCATCAACTCATCAGCCACATCAATGACATGTATAATTCAGGCCTTGATGCTTCAGAAGACAAATCTGAAAAGACTGCCTAATGAGGCAGCTGCTCAATGGGAAACATTAGAAATAGGCATGTGGAAGCATCTGAGTATCCCTAACTCACAAACCATGGCTGAAGAAATTCTCTATAAGAATGTCTTGGAAGGGCTGAGGAGCATTCATTCCCCTCCAGACACAGAACAAAGAGTCATGGACTCATTCTAGGTGTTAAAATGATCTCTTTCTTTTTTGTTTGATAAGATATTTCAGGACACAAGAGATTCTTGACATTGGAAGACTTACAAAACAAGCAGAAAGCAGAAAGCTTTCTGTATTCTTAGCAGACGAGGTGAGAGAGCATAGTATGCATTATTTACTACACAATAGTTATATCGAAATAATGCATATATTATGTTCCCGAGTCTTTTTCATTACTGTTTATGAAAATTTTTATTTAAACATTGAAAATTAAATTATAATTGAAGTCTTAACGATGACAATGACTGAGCTTATGTATGAACATAAATCTACATACGATGCTGCATGGCAGAAGTCCTTTCAAAGCTAAGATCAAGGAAATAGTGTAGCTCTGGGTTTATAGGAAACACTGCTGAAGCAGAAATGAAAAACATCTGTAGAAACAGATTATATATGACCTCAAGGAGAAAATGAGGAACTTACAGTTGATGAAGCAGAAGATAGGGAGCCAGAGGAAGAAATTTTAGAAGCCATTGAAACAGGAGACTTAGAAGATGATATCCTGGGTAGTGGTCTAGACAAACAGTCTACAAAAATGTCAAGTAGAGCCAAAGGAGAGATGCACACTTACGATTCTTGCAAGGCGGTTAGGATGGAGTGAGTAATATCATCTGGGAAAAAAGTGATGAAATCTAGTGCAATGCTCAAAGAGAACAGGGAGAACTAAGATCTGATATAGTACGCAAGGCAGGAAGCCAGGATGCAAGGGTTACCAGCAGTGTTTCATGTCAGAGAAAGCCACAATGGTGAGGAAGCAAACCTAAGCTATCACACAGTGGAATTGTTTACATACAGCTTAATTAGCACAAGGACTTCAATGAATATGAAGGAAAAACTTCACCTCTGGGCTTCTTCTCATACCAAGTTTATCACACTGTGATGTGCTACATAAAATTAGCTGGAAAGTGTAAGCTTGCCTGAGGTCCTATTCTACTCTTTCCCAGCAGAGTTTCTGTTACTCTTGTCTCAAACTGATTATAGATTATCCTTTATTACCCTAGGTTTTCTTTTCCTTGTCTTATCCTGGCCTTTCATAATCCCAGGGTTCTGCAGGTGCCATACGTGATCTTCTGTGTTATCAGGAAATGGCACTGCAGGGTTCCATTTAACCACCTCAAGCTGTTGTCTTCCATTGCTGTGGTTTCATAACTATAAAAAACCAATTACACATACTGTGAGAATGTTGATGACTGTACCTTGGAAGGCTAAAGAGACTAATTGTGACTACAATTGTGGGGAGTTATAGTAGCTTGCAGGGGAAAGTTTGAAGATCAGTGCCTAACATGTAGCCATGCTTCCCAAATGAATAATTTTGTTATATTTTTTTTCTGTGAGAAATGCCATCAAATCATTGTTGTGTTCTATATGTCAAATTACTTTCATCCCAAGATACTTACTTATTTTGAGTATGGTATTACACTTCTTTAAAAGTTTATGCGTTCCTTATTGTTTCACTTTGCATTATATGGCAGTAAACTAGCATTCACTGCTGGACTTCCTCTAGCATAATCTTCTGCCCACAAAATAAGTTTTGCAGTTGTGTGCCCTTGCTTTGGGATGCAAGTTAGATGAACGTATCTATCTTGGAAAAGTGACTGATCAGGCAGCTACAGCTAAGGACAAAACTGGAAATATGAGGCATTATTTGAGTTAGCCGTCAGGATTGTTGCTGTTGTTCTTATTATAAACTATGCAGAAAGACCATAATTATTCAAATAAAATCACTGGCATAATCAGAAAATAGTGTGTCTTCACAACACTGGTACATTTACTAGGTGAAGTCTTCAGATCAACTGCACATATGCTGCATCATCACCTTAAGTGTATAGTCATAATGTGAAGTGGAAATTCCATATCAGCTCCATACTGTGTCTTCATATATGGAATCATAGAATGGTCTGGGCTGGAAAGAACCTTAAGATCATCTAGTTCCAACCCCCCTGCCATGGGCAGGGACACCACACACTAAACCATGTGACTCAAGCCTCCATCTAACCTGGTCTTGAACACTGCCGGGGATGGAACATTCACAACTTCCTTGGCCAACCCACCCCAGTGCCTCCCCACCCTCACAGTAAAGAACTTCTTCCGTATATCTAACCTGAACTTCCCCTGTTCAAGTTTGAGCCCATTACCTGTTGTCCTATCACTACAGTCCCTTATGAAGAGTCCCTCCCCAGCATCCTTGTAGGCCCCCTTCAGATACTGGAAGGCTGCTCTGAAGTCTCCATGCAGGTTCTCTTCTCCAAGCTGAACAACCCCAACTTTCTCAGCCTGTCTTCATACGGGAGGTGCTCCAGCCCCCTTTTCACCCTCATGGCCTCCTCTGCACTCGCTCCAACAGCTCCATGTTCATATATCTTCATATAAATATTAAATGTAGTTTGACGAGGAAGTAGTGAGACCTCATTCACCCTTCCAGTAACTGATCTTTTATACCTTACATATTGTGCCATGATTTCAAGAAGAAACTGAAGCCAGATTAAAAAAATAAATAAAAAATCACAACAATCAACTGATGATGAAAGACCCACTTCAGTTCAATGTGTGCTCAGAGGTCACAGGATGTAGTCCTACCTCTTCTTTCTTTTAGTATTGTTGGAATTTTCACATACTGATTATCAAAAAATGTGTACCTCACCTAGTTTTGTCTCTGACAGGGGATACGCAGTGGTCCAACATGAACACCTGGATGCTGATTTCAGAAAGAATCTAAGAGCTACTTTAGCATCTGCTTCAGGTCTTTATGCTGCTGGAGACACTTAGGGCAGAAGGGTCACACACCAGTCTTCTTCAGGACAGGATGAAGGAAATCAGTTTCAATCCTCAAAAGCTCAAACAAAAGGTGTGAATCAATCATTACTAACATTTGGATTTTTGGCTGTGTAAGTGAAAATCCTACTTGAAAGATTTGTGCTTTATATAACACATATATAATCCCTTGATACTGTCATACTCTAAAACTAAGGATTTTTATTTTCCTTTCATGAGCTACAGCAACCATATATTTCCCTCAATAAAACACATGCAGGTTGTTGAATAGGTACATAGGCATATAAGATTTTTTTTCCATCAGCATTTCCTCCAGTATAAATCATAATGAAATGGATAAAGGGCATCTTTATGTTAATATTGCCCTGTTTCATACTGGCAAGGTCAATATTTCTATGGTTTATCTATTTCATGAATACTATGCATGTCAATTAAACCTGCCTGTTGGCAGCTTTAGCCTGACAGAAAAGCAGAATTATTTGCATTGTAGCCATGAATTGATGCATTTTCTGGACTTTTATTAACTATTTCCTCTTCTGGAAAACTCTCCAGAGCTTGCCGAGCAAAAGTTTTCATGTCTGCTGCACCCCAGAATTAAAGAATATTGATTTCTGCTAGATTATACATTGTAATAATGTGTGTTCTGACCAGTTTCTGAAGAAAGTGATTCATTTAGGGCCTTTGGAATGAGGCTATGCTCATATATGTGCAAGCTTTTGCAATCTGGAGAAAGAGTGGTTTCATACAGCCTATAGGCATCTAATCACCTTAGATAGAGGATTAATTATCAGCACATCATCTAAAGTCAGCAGAGAGCAGCACGCTTCGCTAGAGTTCAGAGTACAAATCTAATTTTGATTCGCCTTCTGGAAGACCAGTGTCTCCCTGTTGGCTACAGAGGGAATATAGAAAGACCGGCTTTCTAATTTTGGCACCTAATTTGTATACCTAAAATAAGGTGATGTGATTACGCTCTAACCTTAATTCATCTCCCATAAATTAGCCATCTGGAGGAGTTAAATGATTAAGTATCAATACATGATTCATACTGCCTATCTCAGCCCTCAGCCAACATCAGCATCTGCTGTTCATCCAGATTTAAGCAGGTGGAAGTCCACAGCTGTTTAAACTGACTATTCTGTTCATCTGCAGAAGCCTCCCGCCTCTGCTCAAATTAGACATCTAGCACTTACTAAAGTCCAGTTGTGATTAATCCCCCTAAAGGCAGCTGTCAAAATCCTAAAACTCTCTAAATGCTCGACAGCTCTTAATTCTTGCTGAATCTCAGACCTACATAAATACTTAGTTAACGGATGGTCTCAGACTGAAATGCTCAACCCTGGCCTCCTCCAGCTCATCTTGAACTTGGAGTTAATAGGTAGTGAAATCAAAGAGGCAAAAGAGATAGTGAGAAAATAGAGGGGTATTTGCCTAAGACCTTTAAATATTCTCTGGGTATCCTGGCCAACTGTTCTTGTAGTGGATGGCCTTTCTATTTTAATTAGCTCCATGATTTCTGGATCTTCCTATGGGCTCTGAGATGTCTGCATTTTGCCTCTGAGAGCATCAAAGTGCCATACTCATTTAACTTTGGCAATGTCTAGCCATCTAGTTATAGACTATGGCAAGTAGCAAGTGACTTGCCTTTTTTTTGATGTCACCCTGAAATAATGATGTTGGGTAAGAGATGGGTTGTTGCCTTGGCTAAAGGACGAGAGAGAAACATTGACATTCACAAAAACGTTTTGCTTGCCTTCAACCACCATCTGCACAGGTCAGGTGAAAAGTCAGATGCATCATTCAGGATGAAATCCTATCAATCCAAAGTATTGCAGTGGCTGCAGAGGGCAATTGGCTGTTTGGCCTCAGGAAGTGTCAGCACAACAAAAAGCAGCTATCTACGTTCAGGAGCAGATTTCTTCCCCCTGGCCATCTGGCTGAGCAGAAATGAATCTAGCCTTGCATTCATGTAAAATTTTCTCCAATGATTTCTGGATTAATCGATTCTATGCTATAAATCTGTAATCTGACAAGTCTTAGAAATGTATAGTCATTACATCACAAAGCCTTCTAGCAGTTTGCATGACATCAGTAGGAGGAATCCAAATAAATAATAAAATGGTAAAGCAGAACACACCCCAGCACACTTCTGTGAAACTCATTCATATGGAAATGTGAATAAGGAGCTTCATATCTCATCCACAGGGGAAAAAAAAATTGCTTAAAAAGTATGTCACAAATGAAAAGCCTGGAAAATAACTTTGTTCTCATGCTATGTCCTTAGAGCATATTTATGATAAGGGATTTCAAGTTATGAGGTGACTATGTTTTGAACTTGTTACATTATGTTAACCACGCAAATAATGTGAGCATAGCTCTGTTACAAGGCAAAAAAACAGATGTGTATTTTCAAAACAATACAATTGTGAACACTATTATCCCTACACAAACAACAGTTGCTAAGACTAAATAAAAACTTTGTGACATACCTTGATTTTGATGTACGCAAATATCGTTATTTCAGGAAGAGATACAACCACAGAGTATTCATAGGGTATTCAGACAGTATCATCTATATGTAAAGGGACAGATGTGGAGAATAAAGATAGGATTATAACAGGAAAGCTCTTAATGCTGAAGTTTATAGTACTACCTGAAGAAACTCTTTCCATTAAAAAAACGGCTTGATGGCAAAATACTGCACAGATCTTTCTGAGTCCTGGAGGTTTTTTCTCTGGATATTGCCACTTTAGAAGATATTAGTGTTTAGGTAAAATGTTGCTTAAAACACCACTTACACTCCTATTCTCTTCTGCTGGTGTCAGAGTGCTGGTTAGATGGTTTTCTTCCATGAGAAAAAAAGCCAAGGTAGTGTGCACCATCCTTGGAGGAATCACAGTAGCATCTTACAGTCAGAACCATCAGGTTTAAGTTGTTAATTTCTGCAATCTAAGTTGGAATTATTTTATTTCTATAAAAAATATTGTGTTTAATTGAAGATATGACTTTTCCCTCATCAGATTTACCTTTACTTCTGTGACTAGCCAGAAGTTATCCCTTTCTAAACAACTTCTTTAAAAAGCACAGTTCCCACTAGTTAAAATCGCACCCTGAGGAGAAGATCAACAAACTGTTCATTGTCCCTGAGCTCTCACTAAAACAAATCGTTGTGAGGACTGCTATCTTACCTACAAGATATTCAACATTTTTTGAAATCAGTATCTGTTTAAACCTTTCCCTTAACTGACTTAAATCAGATGACCTTCAATTTTTATTATTTCCTCATTTTCCTATGAGCAAAAAGAAATATGATAAATTGCCTTTGGACATTAAACTATGCAAGGTGGAATCAAAGTAGTATCTGTGTTTGTCATCTCGAGGATGAAACACATGTAAAGATGAGTTTACCTTTCAGAGAAGAGTCTTTTGCTTCATTTTCTTTGAATCACACATTTTTGTGGCTTATAGTTTTAAGGTAGGGAGAAAAAAGAAGTGTTGGAACTGTGGGGCACTGTATATAAGGCTAGAAAGTTTTAAAAGAGTAGTTTGTTGGGGTTTTTTTCAAGATGTGTATGTAAAATACACATTGTTTGAATTCGTATTTGTTATTTTTTGAAGTTCATCAAGTCATGAGCCATGAAAATGTAATTAAACACCTTTTTCTGAATACTGGAACTAAAATACGCACAGTAACAAAGAAAGGCAAATGATACTCAGTGGTCTAGTGAACACTAATACTTCCTTGAGTCAAGTGAAACATGCTTTATGGTGGAAAATAAAAGAAGTAGTTACAAAGATATATACTTATTACGACTGAAGACTATGTAATTCATCCAAACTTAAACAGTTAGTGACAAAAGACTGAAGGGAAACTTCAGAGTTAAATCCCTGCACTTTTCTTTGGCTGCTAGGCAAATTCCTAGAGAATTATGCTGGAGATTTGCAGCCCAGAATCCAGAGTGAAAGCACAGCCGATTAGATAAGCAATATAAAAATGCTAGTATGACTAAATTACGTCTGATCATGCTGTGAAACCAGCAACAGTGTTAATTTCCATTTTAAATAATATACATAGCTCAGCTCCCCTAGTTTTGTTGGACAGAGATACCCAAATTTTAAGGTAATGAGATAAAGGAAGGGAGCCTGTACTGTTGGCATTGAAAAGTAATTGGCTACAGTAACCTCAAATTTCATCACAGATTTATAGCATCAACAAGTCATCCAGATGATTAGATCCAAACTTGTACAAGACCATCTAATAAACACAGCATTCTTAACACAACACAGTCTCTCAAAGTTTCACAATGCAGGTTCTTAACTACATGGCAGCGTGTGTGAAAGGGTTTTCAGTGAGCCAGAAATCTGGCAAGGGATTTTGATTCCATTAGATGAGAAACAGAGGATGCATAGGAAACCTTGCAAATAGCAGACAAATAGCTTTAAATATAATCTGAAAATATGAAGCACAAACCCTCAAAAAGTTTATCAGTAGGAAAATTGTCTTTTTCTTCTTATGATGTTTGTAGACATGCAAAAACTTATTTAATTTTAGTTTCATTCCAACAGGTATCTAGCAATGTAGCTAAGGTTTAAATAAGAGGTCCACACTTATTTTTGTCTCTAAAGGTTGTGAAACAATGCCTCTCTTTTGCAGCTGCCAAGCTCTGGGAAGTTAGGCTTCACAGGCCCATTAAGCATTGAAGTCTGTACTCAGTTTCTCCCAGGTTCTGCCAAAGATTAATCAGAGATGCCAGGTGCCTATTGGACTGAAATAAAACCATGTGACAACCCAGGACAGATGAGCTCACCAGAGTAGTGGAGAAGTGAACAGGCACTAGGTTTTCATTTGCTGTGTCTGGATGGCCTAGGGTATTGCACCAAGCTGCAAAACAATTTGTTTTGAGGCCACAGGCTCTGATTGGTCCTGTCTGTGTAGAAAAACTTTGTATTTTACTGATTATCTCATGCTGTATGTTGCTATGCATCCCTAAATTATCAGAGAGTAAGAATCAACAGTAGGAACAGTTACTACAACTTAGTTCTCATGTTAACAAATGTTTGCACCTACATATGGATACGGATAAATGTTCGAGTGTATTATTTGCACTCTCAGATAGGAATCATAGAATCACAGAATGGTTTGGGTTGGAAAGGACCTTAAGATCATCTAGTTTCAACCCCCTGCCATGGGTAGGGACACCTCACCCTACACCATGTCACCCAAGGCTCTGTCCAACCTGGCCTTGAACACTACCAGGGATGGAGCATTTGTCACTTCTTTGGGCAACCTGTGCCAGTGCCTCACCACCCTCACAGTAAAGAACTTCTTTCTTATATCCAACCTGAACTTTACCTGTTTAAACCCATTACCCCTTGTCCTATCACTACAGTCCTTAATGAAGAGTCCCTCCCCAGCACCCTTGTAAGCCCCCTCCAGATACTGGAAGGCTGCTCTGAGGTCTCCACACAGCTTCTCTTCTCCAGGCTGAACAGCCCCAACAGGAACCAGATGTAACTGGAGCAGAAGACATGGTACCACAGAGGCCTGCCCAAGCTATGACAGGTGTGGAGAGGGAGTCCTTTCCTTGTGTCCTAGACTGTTCATATCGAGATCAAGTCTTGAAAAATCTGAAGAAAATCATGGTTCTTTTTCCAATGTTAAGTGCTCTGAAGCTAAGAGGAAGATTCTGTCTTCCAAGACAATCAGTCTGGCAGGTCTCACTGACACTTTATAAAGAATTAAACTTGACACAACTAAGTAATGTCTAGACATGAGAAATTATACATCAACATCTTTCAAAGTGTCCTGATGGTATGGAACAAATGTTAGGAGTTTTATGTCCCCTGAATTTTTTATAGGGAATTAAGATCACAGAGCTGAGGGACACAAAATGAACATTCTTCTATCATATCAGTAGGAAACTGCAAAAAATCCACTAACAAATATTATCACCTTCCTAGGAATTCAAGAATGCATTGGGAAAAATTCCTTGATCTAAATTTAGCCAGATGCATAAACCACAGCTTTTACCCTGTGAAAAGGTCAGAATACAAGCAGAAAATTTTCAACACAGGTAATAGCAAGAAAAACATTATGTGACACTGCCTTTCTTTAATGCTTTCCAAGTATCATACATCATAAATAAGTAATGCACATTACGCGTTTTATACAAAAGAAAATCCCTTCCTCCCTCCCTCCCTCCCTTCCTTCCTTTCTTCCTTCCTTCCTTCCTTCCTTCCTTCCTTCCTTCCTTCCTTCCTTCCTTCCTTCCTTCCTTCCTTCCTTCCTTCCTTCCTTCCTTCCTTCCTTCCTTCCTTCCCTCCCTCCCTCCTTCCTTCCTTCTTTCCTTCCCCATTCTTTGTTTACTTTTTTGGGGCAATTGTACTCCCCAATACAGCATCTGTGTTGGGGAGTACACTTACTGTGTTGAACTTCTTTCAATACAACAATCAGAATGAGCTAAAGCGCTCTAATATTCAGTTAAGCGAAGTGCTAACAGTGCTGCTAATTAAGCTAGAGGCATCATGGGCAGCTTCCTCTTCATCATACACTCTCATGTTGATTTTGGGCTCAGAGCCATGCCCACACTCTCCATTGCTGAGATCAATAAAAACAGTGCTGTGAAGAAAAATGGCATAAAGGGAGCCAGAAGGTCTCTGTGGTAATTAAAGTCTGTGTGATTAGAGATCCATGAGGATGTGGTTACAGAGCTGTCCCTCCCTCCAGTACCTGGTGGTGAGCTCACCTGGGGTATCTTTAATCTGAAAACCAGCTGCATCTTTGCTGCTTTTGCATTTACAACTTTATTCCTCCATCATTAAGACCTTTCATGCCAAGCAGAGTCTCAGTTCAGAAAACCATTTTGGTATCAGAACTCAGTACAATTAACAGGAATCTAATACATAATTTTTCCAGTAATCTTCACTGATTTGCTGACCAATCTTCTGTGTCTTTTATTTTTTCTCTCTTTTTTTTCCCTTTACTATTGTTATGAGAATACTTGGGTATTCTCATAAAAAAAGTAGGGTAGAAACCCTCTAAGACAGAGATTTATTGCTCATACAGTCTAAGCAGAGCAAGGCTTCCAGCTAAGTCACTTCAATTTCAAAGGATGCTGAGTGAACTCAGCTCCTTCCAGGAAAGATGTGTGGGCCCAGCTGGAAATATGGCACAGACATACACACTCATCCCTTTAAAACAGGCACATACATTTCATAGCACATTTATTGTGTTAAAAGGGTTAGGGAAGAAAGGAGAGAGATGGAGTACTGGAGGATGGAAAGCAGGAGTACATCTGTCTACCCAGGGGAGCATGGTCCAGCCAGCAATCAGTGGTTTCACCAGCAGGAACATCTCCACTCCAGGGACAGTCTTTTTAGGGTACAAATTCTTCTGCAGGATCTGGCTATTTGCTTGTGCCCTGTGCCCCCTGTTCATGCAGATATCCCCTGTTTGTGCAGAACATGTGCTGTCACAGCGCTGATATTCAAAAGATTTGAACAAGGCAGTCTGTAAAAAGAAGCAAGATTTTTGTTAGACCAACTGATGCAGTTGGAAAAACAACAAAACAGAAAGGCTCTAAGGCACATGGAGCACTGAAGAACAGTTTGCTTTCCCAAAAGTTGTCTGCTTTTTCCAACTACATTAGTTGATTTAACAAGAAGTATTAGCTTGCAGTACAAAACAGTGCTCCTCTTAGATACAGCAGCCAAGAGTCAGTAATGGTTGCTAGGCAGCTTAGATGGGAAGCCTATCTATCACAGAGAGACATTGTCTGAGATCCAGAAATGAACTCATAATCACAGGACAGGACATACTTTGAAATGTTATATATCATTTGTTTTGTAGAAGAACATTTGTAATTACGAGCCTTCTACAACCTCATGATAATGTGAAATCTGATAATAAGATAAAAAAACCCAATAGTTTCCATTCTGAATCTCAGAATAAAAGATAAATAACTGTATGGAAAATTTATTCCACCTATAACATACTGATATTATCAATTTAGTTCAGAGAACTTCCTGAAAATTAATGAATGTCACTGAAATGATTTTGTTGCTGACTCGGTGTCTGGGGGATTACCAGCCTGACAGAAAGAGGAAAAATATATATATACATACTTCTAGGTACAGAAATAATTTTCTTTTTTATCATGTATAAACAAAAAGCAGCAATATATTTCACTCCAGTAATTTATGAACAAATATCTCCACTGACACAATAATTTTGCAGCTACCCAAACCAGGAATGATTTCATGATGGGATTTTATTTGTGAAGTGTAAATTAGAATTTCATCATAAACCCAGCATATTCAGCAAGGCTCTTTATCTTTACTTGGATTCATTTATATATATTAAAACAAAGCAAAAAACCCCACAAGGATCTGAATTAATGGGTGCCTAGGAAAACAAGGATTTTCAAGTATTGCTGCCTTACATTTCAACATAACTAAATTAAATTAAAAATTAGTACAAGAACAGTATCCCATCATTTTGTGCCTTGGAAACCTTCTAAGTAAAACTATATGAGAAGCAGGAATACTTCTTGCTCTTACACAGATACAAGCATGTATCTGTGGGTTTTACAAACTATGTCAATGCTGTATGAAGTGCTGAATACATCTTAAAGTGCTGGATTTTGAACCCTACGTTTCATCATGTAAACTAATACAGGTTTCTTTGTCCTGTTGGTTACACAGCAGAACACAGGCCGCAGCTGAGATGGATACTGAACAAATATAGTGAGAAACAGATCTTGAGAAAACAAGATTTCAGCTTAAATATACAAACCAAATAATAGAAGTTTCTACCAGCAAGGTCTTGAGATAGAGACTGAGTGGTATTCTCACACTGACAATGGAAACCCATCCCAGACATAGGATGGGAACCCAAAGATCTTTAGTTCAAAAAGTGAATTAACAAGACATAGACAGATTTCATTCAGTTTCTCTGCTGGACATCAGCAGCATCTTGGGGAGGTTTCCGGCCTTAGATTCAATCTGCCTTACTTTATACTGTAAATATCTACACCTGAACTTGTATTCTCAGCTGTCCATTTTGTCAACAGGGAGAAACAAGCTCTTTTAGAGCATGATTCATCTTATCTATTGTAGACGTCCACCTTAAGCTAAATTGAATTGCCCTATCAATGACTCCATCTCTCAGGGATTGCAAAGGGAGTCCAGGGTGACCAACTCGGGTGAAAAGATTTACAGAAGAGGTGTCTAAATTTGAATGAATGAATCTTCTTCTGTGTGTCAAAGGTGTGAAATGCCCCCAGTGAAGCAAGAATGAGAAGCAAAGTGGGAAGTGATAACTTGTTTCTACAGTTCTTATTTGGATATGTGTCAGTGCAATGTCAATGATCTAAAACATAATTTAAAGTACAGGGTTTGCCTAGATGAATTTTCTCCCATTTCTTCTGCTAAGCAGTTTTAGCAGTCCATACAATAGCACAAAAATGAGCTGTTTCTATTCTGCAAAGAAATTGAATTTACTGTACACAGAAAGGACTGGTACTAAATTTGCATAAATTTGAGGAAGATGCTTATTCTTAAAAGAAGGTCTGATTTTTTTCCTTGCAGAGGAAATGATAAGCATGTTGAATACTATAAATTATTAACTTGAGGGTAATTGCATAGGTTAGATACTTAGTGGATAAATCAGAGAAGAAATTATCTTCCCAAAAGAAGCAGTAAAAATGGCAGTGAAAACAATGCACAAGACTTTTCTAGTTCATCCTCAGAATAAGATTAGGACTAAATAAATATATGAAATAGGAGGGAATTCGAAAATCAAAGCAAAGTTGTAAAACTTGTAAAAATCAATAATGTTGTAATGAAAGATGTTAAAACTTGGGGAAAATATTTGCAACCAATTCTGCGTTGGTTGTCAGATGGTAGTTCCTCATTTGGCAGTTCCTCAGTCATTTACTTGTATTAATCTTCTTACGATGCTTGTATTTTTCTATTTTTTCTTTTAAGATTATTTTTAGGTTCACCAAGTAAGCGTCTCGAATAGATAATAAAGGTGAAGCTATAGATTACATTGTAGCAGGCTTCCCAAATCTATGCAAGAGCGCAGAAGGTATAATGATCAAAATATGTAACCTTGTTTTTCCAAAGGGAGTATTTATGCCTAGAAAATACCATCTAAAGTCTTCTTAATGACACTAAAGGCCAAATTTTACACAAGAAAAGTAATTCTATATAGTTCAATTAATTTTCATTCTTCTAGTTTCATCACTATTGCAGTCATCGCACCTACCAAAACAGGAAGCAAAAAGCTGTCCAAACAAAATGTACTAATCCAGATACATCCCACAGTGAGGATTTGTGGGGCATTGCTTTCATAACTCCCACATGGGCACACCACAGCCCATTCTCTTCCTGCAGCGTTCATAGAGGGAAAGATGTTTATATGAAAAGTGGAGAATGTTTTCAAAAGCAGATAGGTAAGATGCAGTAGAAGACAACACAAAAAGAAAAATATTTTAAATCACAAATATAACAAAGCTAGTTGATGGGGATAAAAGGAGAAATCACATTAACTAGTAGGCATGCCAAGAGGTGATGAAGCACTGGCGATATAAAACTGCAAGAAAATGTGTAGGGCTTATGGTTCTGCTTGTAAAGCAGCAAATAACTGCATCCCACAGCCTCAAGTGTTCAGGAGACAAAGTTGCTCATGAGCTGGCTGTGTCTATGAAAGGATCTGTGAAAGGATCTCATTAAAAGAGAGACAATAGCCATCATGAAGTGTCTTATTGTGCCCTTCAAATGCCAGATCCTCTCCTTGCGAGTACAGTCCCACTGCTATCCCATCTCTGCCCATGGAGCAGAACTGAATGGAGAAAGTGTCAGATGTCAGAGTCTACTTCAGGTAAGAGGCGGTGCAAGGAGGGCAAAAAATCCCAAATGCATAAAAGTCTACGATTTTTGATCATCCATTTAGCAGTTTCTAAAATTGTTGTTACTTTTTTACAGATAGGGAAAATGTAATGAATTATTGTAATTTCCTTAGGAATATCTTAACCACAGTAGCCATTTTACACTGAAGATATTTGATGTATTTTTGTATTTGCTTTTGTTATGTTGCCTAATGTGTTCCTGAAAAGCATTTAGCATCATTTCACTGAGGATGAAATAAAAATCTGAATAGAGTAATATATGCATTACTTTTCCATCTCTGGAAATCTGGATTCAAGCTCTAATGGGATTTTGATAAAAAAGAGGTATAATATTTCACTACAATGATATTTCAGGTCATGATTACATGACTTATTTAGATGTTTTGGGACCTACTCAGTATGCTTGCTACTCTCTCATTTTTTCATCATGCTGAAATCTTGCTGTTAAGGATTTTATCATAATGTAATATACAATGTCAGACTAAAGTAAAATACTGTGACTCTGTCATAGATTTTCATCTCTAAAATGGACACCCAAAGCAATCTTCTTCTCCTGTTTTCTTGAGAGATTTGGAATTACTAAAATCCAAGTCATTAGCATTCAGGTTGTTTATGACACTACAAAATGATGAAAGTAGCTTGAAATGAATAGTAGCTTAAAGTGCGAGACACTTTGTGAAATTATGCATCTGTTTCTTCACTAGCAAATTTGTATGCCAGCCAAGGCATAACAAGGCAGAAGCTGTGATTAAATCAGAGAAAATTTTAATGTTATGTCCAGTTCAGGACCTCAGCAGTCCAGGTAAAGAACTTTTAGCATTCCCAGTAACCATAAAATACTTTTCAAAAATAGAGTATAAAAACTCTATAATAAACTTCCCATACATTCTTAAAATAATGTGAATTTGTAAATTGACAGACCTTCAAAAGTCTAAGGAAGGGCTCAAAATATCTAATCTCATGGCCATGTCATTAATCCAATGATTATAAAACTCACAAGACAATTATTTACCTAAGAGTAGTGTAACAGCTTAGTTAAACACAAAAAGGCAGACATGTAAAATGGAAGAAATACCTAGTAAGGGATCCTAGTCACAAATTTGATAAATTAAATACAGACTGCAGTCAAAGAGAGACCCATTTGCAAACCACTTGTACAATGCTCTATAAAATTCAAACTGAAATAAACACTTAATTGCCAAGCTGAGAGCAGTCATAGTAGCAGTTTCAGATCTTCTTGGGCCTTGGTCCAGGCATTGGGGTTAAACCATGACAGTCCTCAGTGAAGGAAAATATGCACGTACTTACATTTCATTTCAGAGGTGTGTTTGCATATACTTAAAATTAAGCATATGCTCAGTTCATGAATTTGAATGCATCTTCAAGGGCTAGAAACCAAAGTCCTATTTTGCAGATTCAGAGCTGCCTAGACACAATAGTTTCGTTAAACATTACCATTGGGTTTCATTCATCTTGTTTTCATTGCTATAACCATTTTTTTAACACACATTTCAAGCAGCTTATTTTAAGTTAGTTGAGCATCCTGAAAATGTTGGGCTTGTTTCTAATTTTTGTGTGATCTCTATAAAGGTATTAACTATCTGAAAACTTGAAAATACATAAGTTCACATATTAAGATACTTAAAAACAGAAGCAGTCCCTCAACCAGACTCTTATGATAAATGGAGCCATATAGTAAACTTTACAAAGTGTTAGTAAAGACTTCTATTTTTCCATTAAAAGTCCAAAACCTATTATTTACTGCAGATAAAAACAGATATGCTACAGCTGTTTGGAAAAGAGCCTGGAATGTTCATACGGACGGAGAGAAACATTGATTAAGAAGTAGTGAAAAATACTTACATGTTCATTGGCCAGAGGGAAATGAAAAGGCTGAATATAGCGATGTTCCCAAAGGGCAGGGGACAGTATAAGAAGAATCCCCAAGACCGGTAATTCCATAACATTAACTGAGCAAAGAGGTCAATGATAAACTAGGCTCACTTCTATATAGAATCATAGAATGGTTTGGGTTGGAAAGGACTTTAAAGATCATCTAGTTCCAACCCGCCGGCCATGGGCAGGGACATCTTCCATTAGACCAGGTTGTGTCAAAGCCCTGTCCAACTTGGCCTTGAACACTTCCAGGGATAGACAAGTGCTACAACCTGTGAGGCAGATCCAATACATTGCATGCTGTCACTCTGCTATGTAGACCTCAAAAGGATTTGAAGGATGTGATACTCAACTCAGGAATGACTGACAGTACCTCCAGCAAAGACAGCTTACTTTGCTGAGTTGGTTATTTCCTAGGCATGGGAGGAGAGGGAGGTTTGTCTTGAAGACTGGGATTCACAACAGTTGAGATGCCGAATGTTGGGATGTCATAAACAGATGAGAAATATCAGATTGTGGCTACAGTGGTATCTCCTGTATGAGCTCAAACACGTCAGAGGCTGTAAATCAAAGCCTGCTGTTTTGTCACCTAAACTACAAGAAACACAATATTGGAGAGGGATAGAGTCAGGGTGTCCTTTTACTGCTCCTTGGGTCTTTTGTAAGTTGTGGGTGATTTTTCTACAAAAGACCCCCATAAACATAACAAACTTCACCTCTGCATACCCACCCAGTAGGCTACAGCTTCTTGCCTTCCTGGCTATGCACTCATTCAGATTTAGCGGGCCATGTTTTCTGTAGCTTGCTATCCCGGGTACACACGTGAGACACTGGAGTTGGGTGCTCATCTCCTGTTAATCTGAGGTAGATATCTGCTGTAAGCACTAGGGGAAAAGATTTACCATTTCTGCTTTTATTTAATGGCATAGGTAGATGGATGCTGTGCTTCAAGTCTCTGAAGTAGTTTAGCCTTTGGGCTTGGCAAGCAATATGTAGCATGCCTTCAGGTTGCGTTTTGATTTGTAAATGAAAAGTAAATTATAGAGTAATCACTAGGTACAGTGAGGGTTTAATCTCAATTTTAATGGCCATTTCATCAGAACCAGTTAAAAAATTAGGACAGAGTATCAGCATGTACCAGTGTTTCCTATTGTATCGTCATCCTGAACAGCTGAAATACAAGAGGCAAAAACTAGAGCTCTGTAACTATTTTTGCAAAGCTATCACATTTGGTTCTTGTGTACTGCAGTAAACAGAATAACTCTGTAAAATTTGGAAGTTGCCTTTAAGTTTTTCTTTTTTTCATCCTTTTTACACCTAGTTGAAGAGGAGATTCACAGCACACCACTTCCTACATTTCTTACAAGCCTTGCATAAGACAGATCCATTGTAATGTGAATATCAAGTCAAGAGTGTGAAAAACATAATAATGAATTAACTTATTCCATCTTTGACAGTATTTCTTCATTTTAATAGCTGGCCAGTCCCACTAATGGCAACCAGCTTTACCAATCTGTAGGGAAGTGGTGACACCAAGAGCCCTGAGCAAAACAACCTACAGAAAAGCTGAGTCAGGAGGAGGGTTTTTTTTTGCAAGGTCAACATCAACATTCCTTTGTTTGATGGTCATGACAAGAATGGCAACAAGAGTGACACAACATAAATTGGTATTTTCAGAGTGACAGAAATGTAAATGGGAAGTGGTGAAAACATCCTCACCCATTCCCACTACATCCTCAACATGGTAACCTCTGTTCTCTCCTGAAGTACTTTTCCCTCCCCGTGAAATATTCCCAATTTCTCTTCTCTTCTCTTCTCTTCTCTTCTCTTCTCTTCTCTTCTCTTCTCTTCTCTTCTCTTCTCTTCTCTTCTCTTCTCTTCTCTTTTCTCTTCTCTTCTCTTCTCTTTTCTCTTCTCTTCTCTCTTCTCTTCTCTTCTCTTCTCTTCTCTTCTCTTCTCTTCTCTTCTCTTCTCTTCTCTTCTCTTCTCTTCTCTTCTCTTCTCTTCTCTTCTCTTCTCTTCTCTTCTCTTGTCTTCTCTTCTCTTTTCTCTTCTCTTCTCTTCTCTTCTTTGCTTCTTCACAAAAAGCAGTCCTGTAATACCTAGGTTTTCTAGCCTGTTCCATTTCCGCAGGAGTAACTTGAATGTGCCTGACCTCATTTTGATGTGGCATTGAATAGCACGGCATCAAGACTAGAAGAGGAAAAAAAAAAAGAATAAAAAAAGGAGACAAACATTATACAATAAAAACCTTAATCATGTAGTTATAAGTTTAAAAAAGGTTTGAAAGTCTGATGCTTTGTCTTTCCCGTTTCACATGGTCCTGCTGCTAAAAAATTTTCCCTGAGGTTCCTGCTGCATCTCTTCTATAAATGATTCTCTTTGATCAGAATCCAGTGCAAGCAGGGCTCTTTTTTTTCAGTCTTACAGAGGCAATGATTCTATATCACAGAATTGAAACTCTTGACAGCTCAGTGGGGGTGAGAAGAAGAAGCAGGGTTATCTAAAAAAGAGAAAAAAGAGGAAGCAATTCAAAGTCAGGCCAAAGATGACAGGAGAATCAGGATAGCAGCTGTACAAAATCATACTTGATCTCTGCCAGAGATGTGGTATGTAGGGGTGAATGACAACTTCTAATTAAAGTTGTGACTGATTACCATGTAAGAAATGACACAATTTGTCGAAGACCTCAAGTCGAAGATGAATCACTTTTATTTGTGGAAAATGCTAATTTAAAGTTATGCATTTTTAGAGGAACATCTGTGGCATATTTTTAATAAAATTCACTCCATAATGAAATCTTTCTTTTTTTTTAACTAAAACTTTTAAATTGTCTTTTATCCAAGCACTGACTTTGCATTACAGTAAACAAAGAGGAAAAAATAATGGAAACAAAATTTGGAATAGACCTGACTGTAATTCAGCAGCCCTTGTTTGAAATTCCAGGAATGAATCAGTTTTAAAATACAGTGTCTGTTGTAGTGTAAGAGTCACAGATCTGCATCGAGTGACTCAGGATATTATTTTTCAGAGGTTTTGGATTGTTTGTTTGTCATATATGCATGTGCATTATTCAAACACATGTGCTGACTCACCTGAAAGCACATTTTGAATCTGGATTCACACCGCGATTAGCCAGCTTCTGTGCTGAGAGCTGTCTCAATCATTGTCCAAGTTGGTATTTTTCAATACAGAAGACTAAATCATTGTTGCCTTCTACTGGTTGCTTCACCTTTCTCAGGCAGGGCAAAGCCCCTGGTAAACTGCCTGGTACAGAATTTTCTTAGCATGAAGCCTTTGGTTGGCCAGATACTGGTTTGTCACCCATTGCCAGAGCGGATCTCACATGGAAATTTGCAGGAACAGCAAGGGAATGCTTGGATATTGCCATGTTCTGCCCTCCAGTCTACCTGGGCATAGCCTAGGATGTTGAGAGGAGCCTGGGCAAAACATACATCAGGGACCACACTAATAGTTACACAGCATGGATGGTCACTAAACAATGGCCTAACTTAAGTGTCTGTAGTCTTTTTTTGGTATATATGCAATTCTTAAGCCCCAGATGATACCTAGATGATATGGAAGATAAATTTAATTCTCCTTACTCCATCCTCTTATCTACATTTGATTACCTACGTTCCCTGTGCTGTTCCTCTAAGAAACTCCTCATCCATTACATCAACCCTAGGCTTTTTAGGATAAATACAAGCAGGTTCCAAGTGGGAGTGTTATCTAAACATGGAAATAAACATGAAATCCCATTTTAGAGTAAGTAATAGTTGTATACAGAGCAATGTGTGTTTTTCTATGATTGTTCTGAATGTCAGTCTTCCTTCTGTCAGAAGAAAGCATCCTGTGGATTTCCGCAAGGTCTGGATCACTACTTCTTTCACTATTTCAATTGACAATCCCATGGACTACTTTGATCATTTAGAAGGATAGATATAGCACAGAGACTGAAATAGGGAACTGAAGGTGGTGTGACACATGAAGGCTGAGTACAAACTCAGTAATTTATAGATGAACATTTCATAAGGATAGGTATTTTGGCTTTGAGAGGAAAATGATTCTTTAAAAGTCTTGTTATCGGTTTCTCTGAATAAAAAGAATCAGCATGTATGTCTCCATGGCATTTTTTTATATCTAAATATCTAAAATATAATGCTTAACATTTTTAATAAGATGAGTATCTTAAAATACAGTCACATGAAGATTTTCCAAACACTTTTTCTTCACTGGCTTGCTCCAGAATTCAATTGACTTTTTACACTTAAAGGTAAATCTGAATTCTGAGACATTAATTATCACATTTTCATACCCTACAGAGTTATCATATACCTCTAGGTTGTTCCTAGATGATGTTGGTTTTAAAAATGTGGGAGTGAAGAGTAAAGAGGTTTTATGCTTGTGTATGCCATTGTTTATGCTTATAGTTAGCTTTACAGAGCATAAAGTGAAATTATGTATTTCTTTTGCAACTCTTTATGATCTTTCCTTATGTGAACCACATTTTGAGAACAGGCATACCACTGTCAAGTCAAATTTTAAGTCTACATTCCTGGGTTTTTTTTTCTGAAATTACACATCGTTATGAGTTACCAGTTTAGTTACATGCACCACCTCTGCGTGTGAGAATAAGGAAACACAAGATGAAGGTAAAATTAACTGGCAAATAAGAATGCACTTCTGCCCAATGCTTCTCTTTCCATCTAGCTGAGGAAGCATAGCCTTGGAGCAGCTAAAGTAGGGTCTTTCATAGTAGGTGTCCCTGCCCATGGCAGGGGGGTTGGAACTAGGTGATCTTTAAGGTCCCTTCCAACCCAAAACATTCTATGATTCTATGACTCTACGATTCTTTTCTGCATTAGTACATTTCAGAGCTATGGCAATAAGAGGTCTTGAGCCCTGTTCTTACTTCACCAAGATCTCTACTGCACTATATTACCCATGATGCTGAATCAAATTACAGGATAAAAAAAAAAAAAAAAAAAAAATTAGAAACCTGCCCAAAATAAATGGAAAATCTGGTCAGAAAAGCAATGTCCATTTTCTTATGTGGATTCCACTACAATGGTGGAAAATAAGCAAAATAAGTCTGGGAATCCCTGGAATATAGAAGTGAATCACCAAATCCATTCCTGTTGTTTCAAGGAGAACCAAGACATAACTTCATCCTAAACCCTGACCATATAATCTCATGTTAAAATTCCTCTTGGAAGAATTTGTACTTTAGAGAGAGACCAAATATTATATATTTGTACACCCATTGCTGTTATGCCATCAACAGTCTGGGTTTATCTCACTGTATTTAGGCACCTCAGTAAAGTGCTTCAATTAACAGCTAGGTCTCATTAACTCTCTCTTCCAGTGTTCAGATGCGATTAATCACCCTCTGGGAATACTTTCTTTACTCTCTGAGTTTCTTAGGTACCATAAATCTCTTTGAACCATTTTATTTGGCAGTAGAAGATTTTCTTATTTCCTGCTTACACACTGGTGTACACAGAAACAACAACGTTTCATCTTTATTAACAGTCAGTTTTATTTTGCTAGCTTAAATCAAATTCTTCCAACTACATTCCACATATAGGTTGATAACTGAGCAGCATTTCCTGCACCTGTTTCATCTTAAGTCCCTCTTTCTCAGATAGGGGTGACGAGAAGAATACACAGTCTTGCAAATTAGTGTTCACCAGTGCCTTGCATAGTAGTACTACTATTTCCCACTCTCCCTGTATCTGCATCTTTATATAGGAATGCCTTGATGGTTTTGGACTTACTATGAGATACTGTTATTTTTGGAATTACGGAATGTCCACAGGAATCTCCTTCATGCAGCATATAAAATTGACCTAAGTTCACTGCAAATTTAAAACTGCCGGTGTTTATGATTTTACAACCCTCAAGTACTGGCCTGTGTTTTTTTTTCAACATATAAAAGCCAAACTGTAAGCGAAACCTACAGAGGAGAGGGGACAAGAAATACTTTGTATTCTTAACTGACAGCTCTGCTAATTCAACCTGAATCCCAACCGCTAAGTTGAGTTATACCCTTTTAAATCTCATCACCCACATAAAAGCTGCCATAGAAGAGTTAAGATAGGAGTTTCCCTTCACATAGTCCCCACTTTTCAGTAAGTTTATACAGGTGTCATTGATTAGTCCTGTATTTTTAACTTTGCAAAGCAGTTCTGGTAAGGGTGATGATGGTACACACAAATACAGGCCTATGTCCAGCATTTTAATTAGGGAAAAAGACATTATTTTAAAAAATAGTGAATGTTTCTGGATAAATATTGTAAAGATTATGTTAAAAAGGATAATATTCTCTAAAAGCTGTAAAATATTCCCTCTTCCAAGTATTATATGCTTCTTTTAGGCTTTCCCAGTATCATACATTTAAATAAAATATGTAAAGCTGACATTTTATGTCATCTTTCTATAAAATAGGGCAAAATCATAAACCAGTCTGAATGCAGATGATAACAATATACAACATTGGTTCAGCGAGCATATATTCATAAATCCAAGTGCCTTTTGAAGTTCAGTCCCTTATACTTGTCACAGCCGCCTTCTATCCCCTTTCCGGATAGAGGTCTCTCCTCAGTTGTACAAAAATAAAAGTTAATGAGAAACTCAGTTTTGATAGCTGTCAGTTTGGATTACATAGCAAGGACTTGGAGATTGTCTCTACAAAGACCTTAGCTTTGTGCAAGGCAAGCTGAAGACCACAGACAAACCTCCTTTCACAGCATTGTATCAGGCCATATCCAGATCAGAGATGGAAAAGAACTCATCAGATCCACCCATTAATGAGTGGTGCATTCAGTGGGCAATCTGTTGAGTGTCTTTTAACCTGTTACAAGTTTCAATTTCACGCAACAGTGCCAGTCTACTACAGATTTCCCAAGCATGCTCTTGTGACCGATCTCACATTTTGGTCCTTTATTTCCCAACGATGGATCCATTTTGATCATTAACATCTTGCAAGCAGGTTAGACATGAACAAGGAACTGTTTGATATCCTCCCTGAGCCCAGATAATACTTCGCAGCTGAACCCAGGACAGGAGATTATTCCAGTGGCTGATTGTTCTCATTGTTAAAAATCTTCCTCTTGCATCCAGTCAGAAGCTCCCCCGGAGTAACTTGAGCCCATCACCCTTATCTTTTCCATGTGACTCCCTGTGAACAGAGACTCTCCATCTTCTTTGTAACCAACCTTTAACTACTGAAACTTGGTGATAAAGTCTCCCCTGAAATGAGGGTAAGTAGTAGTTACATATCCCAGACAGTGATGAGGAAACACCTGGAATGTCATGAAGAAATATTATGGTTCTAAATGACCACACAAAACTACTCTGTAGTTGGAGGTAAGGGAGAATCTCCTTTAGGTCAAGTGCTCAGAACTTCAGCTGTTGTAAACCAAAATAACTGGAAAATAATATAATAATATAAATATAAATAATATAATATATAAATAATATAATAATAATTTTGAATTGCCGAGGTGAGTATCTCCAGCGAGGACGCCTTTAACACCGGAGCGGGGAGAAGCACAGCGTCCAGGAGCCTCAGTTCGGAGCGGCAAGAGAGACCGAGGGAGCCTCAAGTCCTCGACAGGACTTGCCCAGGAGCCAGCAGCTCAGATCACGCGAGCAGCTGACTCACACGGGGCGGCGCCAGGAGTGACGGCACCAGCCCTCAGTGGGGAAAAACCCATCGTAGGGTTTTTTACCCGGCGAACAGGGCGGGTAAACAAGGCGTGGTGCGGCAGTTCGTGCAGGCAGGGCGACCGGGCAGCGAGCGGGCAGCGAGCGGGATGGTGAGCACTTGCCTCAGGACCAGGGCCCGCTCTGGGAGCTCTGCCCCGGCGGTGGCCAGCGTAGGCACCCAGACAGAGCCTATGAGAGGGGAGGCTGCGGCGCAGACCTCGGAGTGTAGAGAGTGCCTCGACTGGTCTCTTGAGGAGAGGGTGCATAACGGGCGGGGCTGCACTCGGTGCGCCCTGGTGGAGGTCCTCCTGCAGCGGGTGGCTGAGCTGCGGGGGGCTGTTGGAGAGCTAAAAGGTGCCAGGGAAGCTGAGAGGAAGCTGGGCTGCTTGCTCCAGGCCCAAACCGCCCAGGGGCTGCAAACGTCCAGCATTGCTCACATAGGAAAGAAGGAGGGCAGCAACCCAGGAAGCTGGGAATTAGTCACGAGAAAAACTAACAAAAAAAGGAGGAAGAGGACAATTAACGACAAGGGGCTTCCTCCTAAATCTGATGTCCCCACCCAGAACCGCTTCGCGGTTCTGCAGGGGGCTAATGAGAAAGCACCCACCACACCTAATGAGCATCCTGCTGATGCACCAGTAAAAAGGATCCCTACTGGTGCCTCCAGGGAAAAGCGGAGGGTCATAGTAGTAGGGGACTGTACTTTGAAAGGCACAGAGGCACTCATCTGCCGGCCTGATCCAGTCTCGAGGGAGGTGTGTTGCCTGCCAGGGGCTCGGATCAGGGATGTTACTGAGAGGCTGCCTGCTCTAGTGAGTCCTGCTGACTATTACCCCCTCCTAGTGGTCCATGTGGGTGCTAGAGATACAGATATCAGTACCCTGGAGAACATTAAGAAGGGCTACAGAGCCTTGGGAGAGGTGGTTAGGGGCTCGGGAGCTCAGATAGTTTTTCATCGATTCTCCAGGACAAAGGGGAGGACCTTAAAAAAGCTAGGCGCGTTTGGCAGGTTAATAAATGGTTAGAATGGTGGTGCCATAGTCAGGGGTTTGGCTCTTTAGAACATGGGGCTCCATTTGGGAGGCCAGATCTACTGGAGGCTGGTGGAGCTGGTCTGACAAAGAAGGGGAAGAGCTGTTTTGGTAGGAGGCTTGCCAGGCTGGTCAAGAAAGCTTTAAACTAGATGTGTTGGGGGAGGGGAGCATTGAGCTATCCCAACACTCCTGGTCAGTTGCCAGCACCTGTAATAAGTGCTTGGAAGGATGTAGAGATGTTCCAGCTGCTCCAGCCATTGAGTCGGCTTCATTTGGAGCTCGGCTAAGGTGCCTCTATACAAACGCCCGTAGTATGGGGAACAAGCAAGAGGAATTAGAGATGTGTGCAAGGCTACGGGAATATGATGTCATTGGTATCACAGAAACATGGTGGGATGGCTCCTATGACTGGAATGTCGGAATGGAAGGTTACAGGCTGTTTAGAAAAGACAGGCCAGGCAGACGGGGAGGGGGTGTTGCTATCTATGTCAGTGATAGGCCAGAGAGTATGGAACTCTGTCTGGGGACGGGTGATGAGGTAACAGAGTGTTTGTGGGTCAGGATCAAAGGGAAAACAGCAATGGGGGACATTACGGTGGGGATCTGTTACAGGCCGCCTGATCAGGAGGACTCTGTGAATGAAGCGCTCTACAGACAGAGAGGAGCAGCCTCATACTCGCAGGCCCTGGTCCTCATGGGGGACTTCAACCATCCTGACATCTGTTGGAGGGACGGTACGGCCCGGCACAAGCAATCCAGGAGGTTCCTCGATTGTGTGGAAGACAACTTCCTCTTTCAAGCAACAGAGGAGCCGACGAGGAGAGGTGCCATGCGTGACCTCGTGCTCACCAACAGGGAGGGACTGGTTGGAAATGTGATGCTCCAGGGCAGCCTTGGCTCTAGTGATCACGAGATGGTTGAGTTTGAGATCCTCAGGACGGTGAGAAGAGCATGCACCAAGCTCACTGCCTTGGACTTCAAGAAAGCAGACTTTGGCCTCTTCAGGAACCTCCTTAGTAAGGTTTCATGGGATACAGTCCTAGAGGGCAGGGGGGCCCAAGACTGCTGGTCGATATTCAAGGATCACCTGCTACGTGCTCAAGAGTGTTGCATCTCGACTAGAAGGAAGTGCAGCAGGAGGGCCAGGAGACCTCCACAGATGGACAAGGAGCTGCTGAGGAAACTTAGAGGGGAAAAAAGAAGGTTATAGAAGGTGGAAGCGAGGACAGGTGGCCTGGAAAGAATATAGGAGCATTGCCCGGGAAGCTAGGGACCAGGTTAGGAAAGCTAAGGCCCAGCTAGAATTAAGTTTGGCAAGGGATGTAAAAGATAACAGGAAAGGATTCTATAGGTACGTAGCAAACAAAAGACAGACTAGGGACAATGTGGGCCCTCTCCGGAAGCTATCAGAAGAACTGGCTACCATGGATTTGGAGAAGGCTGAGGTTCTTAATGACTTCTTTGCCTCAGTCTTCACCAGCAAATGCTCTGACCACGCAACCCAAGTCTTGGAAAGCAAATGAAGGGACTGTGAAAATGAAGACCTTAGGCCCACTGTAGGAGAGGATCAAGGTTGAGACCATCTAAAAACCTGAACGTGCACAAGTCCATGGGACCTGATGAAATCCATCCTCGGGTCCTGAAGGAGCTGGCGAATGAAGTTGCTAAACCACTGTCCATCATATTCGAAAAATCCTGGCAGTCAGGTGAAGTTCCCAATGACTGGAAGAAGGGTAATATAACCCCATTTTCAAGAAGGGGAAGGTGGAAGACCCGGGAAACTACAGACCAGTCAGTCTCACCTCTGTGCCTGGCAAAATCTTGGAACAGTTTCTCCTGGAAAACATGCTAAGGCACATGAAAAACAACAAGGTGGTTGGTGACAGCCAACATGGCTTCACTAAGGGGAAATCCTGCCTGACCAATTTGGTGACCTTCTATGGTGGAGCCACGGAACTGATGGACAGGGGCAGAGCAGTTGACATCATCTACCTGGACTTGTGCAAAGCGTTTGACACTGTCCCGCATGACATCCTTGTCTCTAAATTGGAGAGACATCAATTTGATAGATGGACCACTCGGTGAATAAAAAACTGGCTCGATGGCCGCACACAAAGAGTTGTGGTAAATGGCTCGATGTCCAGTTGGAAACCTGTAACGAATGGTGTCCCTCAGGGATCGGTGTTGGGACCGGTCCTGTTCAACATCTTTGTCGGTGACATGGACAGTGGGATTGAGTGCGCCCTCAGCAAGTTTGCCGATGACACCAAGCTGTGTGGTTCGGTTGATACGCTGGAGGGAAGGGATGCCACCCAGAGGAACCTTGACACGCTTGTGAGGTGGGCCGATGCCAACCTTATGAAGTTTAACCAAGCCAAGTGTAAGGTCCTACACCTGGATCAGGGCAATCCCAGGCACTGCTACAGGTTGGGAGGAGAAGAGATTCAGAGCAGCCCTGCAGAAAAGGACTTGGGGGTGTTGGTTGACGAGAAGCTTAACATGAGCCGGCAGTGTGCGCTTGCAGCCCAGAAAGCCAACCGTATCCTGGGCTGCATCAAAAGAAGCGTGACCAGCAGGTCGAAGGAGGTGATCCTGCCCCTCTACTCTGCTCTTGTGAGACCCCACTTGGAGTACTGCGTACAGTTCTGGTGTCCTCAACATAAAAAGGACATGGAGCTGTTGGAGCGAGTCCAGAGGAGGGCCACGAGGATGATAAGAGGGCTGGAGCACCTCCCATATGAAGACAGGCTGAGCGAGTTGGGGCTGTTCAGCCTGGAGAAGAGAAGGCTGCGTGGAGACCTCATAGCAGCCTTCCAGTATCTGAAGGGGGTCTATATGGATGCTGGGGAGGGACTCTTCCTTAGGGACTGTAATGGTAGGACAAGGGGTAATGGGTTCAAACTTAAACAGGGAAAGTTTAGATTAGATATAAGGAAGAAGTTCTTCACTGTGAGGGTGGTGAGGCACTGGAATGGGTTGCCCAAGGAAGCTGTGGGTGCTCCATCCCTGGTGGTGTTCAAGGCCAGATTGGACAGATCCTCAGGCGACATGGTTTAGTGTGAGGTGTCTTTGCCCATGGCAGGGGGATTGGAACTAGATGATCTTAAGGTCCTTTCCAACCCTGTCTATTCTATGATTCTATGATAATAATTTGCAGCATATTCTCAGTACATGCAAGGCAAGCAGAAAGGTTTTCAGTGAGATATCCAGCTAGTAAAACCTGGAATGCCTCCTGTGGCCTTCATTACCAGCTGGTGTAAATCAAGAACTGTTGTCCCCCAGAGGTGTATTGGTTTCAGAGACTGATACAGAGACTTAAGTAATGCAGTATTGATTTTTCACTAGCTGATGACTTCCAACTACAGGTTTTCAGATCATAAGAAGTTAGAGTCTTTCTAATTATTATTATTATTATGGCCAGACTGCACATAGCAGTGATAACCTAGAAACTTCACTACATTCTGCATTGTTGTTGTCTTTATTAGAAGTGGGTTACGTTTAGTTTTGGGGTCTGTTTTCACACAGGCTTTCAAGTTTTAAAAAGGATCTCATCTAAATGCAGAATTAAGGTAATGATATTATTTTCTTTAGATTGGGCAGCCAAGTTAATTAGCGGTTATAAAGAATTTTGACATATTCAGATAGAAAGCAGGTGTGACCAGAATATATCTTTGCTTTTCCCAACATAGTCTAGCCCTATAACTTGTAATTGTTCCAACATGCACATTATTAAAACCGCATGTTTTATTTTTGTCCGTATTTATGTCTTCAGTTTAAGTTTGTATAAATATTCTAACAGGCCATTCTAACTTTAAGGATCTAACAAGGGTGGTATATCTTTAAATCAAATTGACTATATCAGGGAACTGTATACAGGTGAGAAAGTATCAGTTACAGCAAATATGGGATACAGATGTTTATAGAGAAAAAGGAGAAAGAGGTAGATCTTTAAAGAGGGTTTATCTCATACTGTATTTTATGTCTTTTTTAGAAATGTTCAAGCACTCAGCTAGAGATTTGGTTTGTAAGGCACTTGATCTTAACAAATATGCTTAACAACAGAATGACAAGTAAACGATTACTCCAAAACCACCAAACGTTATTCCCAGATTAGCATTTTGTTAATAGCATTCATTTAAGAAATAAGACAAAAAAGAAGCCATGAATACATGTCTTAAGGCAATATGAGGAATATTAGTTTATGTAGAAAGCAAAACTAGAATCTATTATATCAATAATAAAAAAAAAATCCAAAGATTTAAAGGTGACCCATATATTCCAGCATTGTAAGCAATAGGCAGAAATAACCTTTCCTAAAAAATATACATTTAACGAAGAGCAATGAGAAACTGCACTTCTATGACTGCTTGCCTGTAACCCAGCAATTAACTGCTATCTTTCCAGCCTTAGTCAGAATCTATATGCAGCTACAAGGGAAAATGTTCAGAAGTCATGGATTTCAGCATTACCTGCATATTGCTATGTGTCCTTCACTGTGTATGACCAAAATCATCACCACCCATGTAGCCCAAACCTTGAGCCTCTTCAACTCATGGGTGGAGTTGAAGCAGAATCAGAGTGAAGGGTAACAAGTAAATACTGTGATACAATATCTAGGTTAACTCACCAACTAGCATTCATGAATATGACTTCTTATCTATATCAGCTGGTTAGAAGAAATTGTTTTATCTGTCAAACAAAGCCTTAATATTTCATACATTTACACCATCTACTTTGCAATATAAAAGTATGACCAGGGAGGAAACCTTCCAAACTCAGAGGTTTCCATCTGGCCCAGAGCACTGAAGCATGACTCCTCAGGAGTGCTGTCCGTAGTAGAAACACTACAGCATATTCTTGACACAGTATACTGTTTACCTAAAGTGATCAGATTAGATTAATGGTCTCCATCCTTATCTTCAAGCCCCACAATATCCCGGAGGTACCATTCAAACACCAGGTACTCACTATTCTTAACATAATATATATGCAAAATGCATGCATGCTTATAAACAAAATTCAAACCAAACCTCTGTTCACAGTCTGAGAGAAAGGTGGTGAATTTAGACAATTTATTTAATGCTGTCTGCTGAACACTGTAAGCTTATGTAAAAAAAATGACATTTACTATCAATCAGACTGGCTTCACAAGACTGGCTTGGAAAGAGTATGGTCCCTTAAGGCTTCCTTACAAACATGATAATAGCAGGGCATCTTGTCATATTCCCATGCTCTCCCCTTGCAAACGTTATTTTGTAATTCTTGAAAGAAACAGAGAAAATAAACCCAAGGTGTGAATTTGACTACTGTTGATGGCACAATACAACTGTATTTTACTAATATGCTTTAGAAATGTGGAAAAAAGAAAAATCTGTAGTACAATAATTAATATACGAACTATTAAAAGAAGGACAGAATAACTGATGAGACAGCAAAAAGCTTCCACTGTGGAAAAGGACAATAATGACTACATCTGTTCTACAGGAAAGATTTTTGTAAACTAACCTACTGAAGCTTATATTTCCTGAATTTGGTTTGTTTGTTTTCGTATGGAGTGTCATTTACAGGAAGTCATACATTCAGTACTGCTTCATAAACATTTCCTTCAATAAAATGTTTTTATTTGCAAGCATCGCTTGCATTAGGGTACACAGGGTAACTGTGAAGAAGATTCTACATTATTTCTTAATCAGAGCTTTAATAGGTCTAATGCAACCAGCTTTACTTAGAAAAGAGGCTGTCTACAAGTCAGTGCCTAGGGTGTCCCATTGAAAAGGAGATTAGAAATAGAGATGCAAAGCAAAGTCACTGAGGTATCAGAACATCCACAAATAATACTACTACTAATAAAAAGTATATGACACTTGGGATGTTAGAATCTCCTCTCACGGGTGAAAGATAAACTAATAGGCTGGATTCCTTCTACAATTAACAGAGAGAGGTACAGCTTTTGCACTTTTAGGAAAATTCGTCATCTCTCTGGAGTTCATTGGAGGCATCTATTCTGTTGATATGCGGAGTGCAGATGTTCAAAGGGCAGCATCCCTATCTTTAAGGTTCAAGCACTTACATTTCAGTGAGGCAATAACAAAGGCAGCTAATTTAGGATTGACGATTCTACCAGCAGCTGGTGGAGAATAGTTCACACGGAGGAGCAGCGCATTTGACTGCATGGTTGGATTAAAGTGTATGGCAACCGGAATCAGCGTGGTTTGTGTAGGTGTTTACACCTTATTTGTAATGTGTGCCATTTTAAAAATCTGAACTAAGATCTGATGGAAGTTATGGTTAGGGAAATTATAGCAGTTACAATTTACTATGAAAACATCATGCTTCACTGACAGATTGTTCTTCTTCAATTTCTCATCCACTCTTACAATGTCACTGTCTCATTCAATAGTAGCTGAATCCAAGAAGAACTCTTACCATCAGTTCTAGCTCAGTCTTCAGCATTAGGATAAAAGATACAAGAAAATGTAGAGGACAGATTTAAACCAGTAGTTATCAAACACCTTATATCAAGGCACTGTGGTGAAATGTTAGCATTTCTCAGACAGCAATTCAACTTTAGCATCAAAGTCCGAATTGAAAACACTTTAAAGGACATGTACATTTAATTAGTATGCTGAAAGTGATTTATCACGGACTTTAGTAGGAGAACTATGTCCTAAGCTACAGTGATGTCTCAAACGAGAAGTGAGTGACAGCAAATTCATGAGACATGCATACAACTAGATGATTACAGATAAAATATGAATTAGTGCTACAATGATTAAAGACTTTCTCTAAAATTAAAGCAGCAACAGTCTTCCTCCAGTTGCTCTTCTGTTACCGTGAATAGATTTCTATTTCAGAGCTGGGCAGCTCTACAGGGTCCAGGAGCTGCGTGCTGAACATCTCACACAGCAGAGTGCCACAAACCATACATACCATATAACCCCGGAGATGAAATATGATGTGTGCTAGGAGCACTTCACAAACAGGAACTGAGTACCCATCTGCAGGAACCCTGGCATTCAAACTATAGGACAGGGACAGTGTAGGGATGCATCATGGAGCAAGCCAACCTTGTCAGCCTGCTTGATCCTTTCTCACAACTGGGCAGTCCCTGTGCCCTGCCAGCACATGTGTCACAGCTTTAGAGACCTAAGCATAGCTTTCCATGTTCCTCAAAAGCCATAGCTTGGTCACTGTCTTGTTTTCTTCTTTTTTCCCATTTCTTTTCTTCATGCAGAAAGACCTACTGAGTATGCAGACATACTGCCTTGTAACTTGGCGGTGTATCAGCAGTCACAGTATAACTGATCTGCCCCAAGGTGTGACAGTTCAATCATTTTTGTAGTCTGACGGTCTTTATTAGCACCAGGACATGACAATGGTTAGGAGATCAAAGCCCAACACTGTAAAAGAAAATCTTTCTCGTACTGCCAAAGGTAATGGGTATGGAATTATCATGCATATTTTTTGTCATACCAGTGCTTTACCCCTGTAAATAATTGTATCTCATGTTCACTTATTCATATCTTTTAAAAATTCACTGTTTTATTTATCTTTGAATTTATTTACATGCACTGTGCTCTCTCATCAACTCAAATGTTATTAAAGATTCTGTTTACCATTGCAATAATAATAATATTTTAATTCTTCCATCTTTATTGTAGAGTCTGCTTTTTCTACTAGATTGCACATATAATTCTCCCCTGGGTTCACTAGTAAGAAACTATGGTACGTTGAAAATTATGTTTGTGAAAATGTAATTTACACTTTTTATGTTAGAGAAAGTCAGTCACACTAAATAATATGCATTTCAGGGAACTTATTAGATACCAGGAATGCTATCCATGACTCAGAACTCCCCACTGATGAGGTGTGAAAGATTGTTTCATATCATTTGCAGAATGCGGATGTCTGGGACTAAGATTTCATTTCCAAATTATATAATATCATTTAAATTACACTGAAGGAAGAAAGGAAGTGATAGTTGGTGTGGAGGAAGGGTACTTGGTGATGACTATTTATTATGATAATGGCAGATATTTGGCTTGACTGTGATCTTTTAAAATATCTTTTCTGTGGATAAAAAGTAGGCATTAATGTACTTTATCTGATACATGCAATGAGATTGGCAGCACATTTTCTGTGTTGAACAGCAATGTTCTCTTCAGTCAAAAGAGTCTCCATCTCCATTTCAGCTAGACCTGCCAATGTATTCCGACTTCAACACTTGTGTGGTGAACTGGTTATACAGACATCAAAAAATATGAAATTGAGTTGAAAATTCCTTTTCATAATAATTGTATGTTTCTATGAATCATCATAGAGGATTGAAAGGTGCTCCTCTGTCTGACCTTGAACGGGTAATAATTGCTGGGAAGTTTGTTACCAGGTTTTGTCATTCTCTGACCTGTGGAAATGTGTCTCTTTTACCATGCCCCTTCTAGAAAATCTAGATAGGCTTTGGCAATTCAGGTTTTGAGTATAGGGGGTGTGATGGGTGGATATATAAGTTGATGTTTAAAGTACAATACCATAAAGATTTCACATAGGAAATAACTTTCTAAAGCTGGAATTATAAAAATAATGTCCCCAAATAAGAAATAAATATTTATTGTTTACCTCTTTGAGTATTTTGTGGGTGGGGAATAGGGTGAAGAAATTGATTTTCCAGACATAAAAGTAGCCCTGTTTCTAAAACAATGGTTGCTCTTATTTTCTCAAAAATGAAACAAAGGGAACTGAAAGATGAAAAAAAGAAAAAAGGAAGCTGACAGATCATTGCCAGAGGCAAAGGGAGTGCTATAGGAGTGTATATGAAGAATTCTAAATATATGATCTGCATGTTATCTTGAAACTTACAATGTGCCTACATCTGCCCGCATGCACAGGAATTTGCAATACCTGTATTCTGGTTTTCAGAATTTCCATTGGTTAAAATTCCCAAGCTTACTTTGAAAAATGCAGCCACTAATACTAGGTATAACAAGCAAGAGCTCACTGTTGGTTTTGATGCAAACTGCAGCAGTTCCCACGTCTGTGATAGACTTCACATATATTTAGGGGCATCTGTTTTCCCCCTTTCCTACCCTAATGTATGCCCTTCAAATCTCCCACCAAACAGGATCCCAGCTCCATCTCCTCACTTATCTCCATCCTCTCAGTATCCATTTGTACTGGGTTTGCATGGCAAGGTTTTGGTAGCGAGGGAGGTTACAGGGGTGTAGAACTGCAGCCCATGGGAGAACTCACACTGGAGAAGCTCATGGAGTCTTCTATGGGAAGGACCCCACTGGAGCAGGATAAGAGTGAAGGAGGAAGGAGTGGCAGAGACAGTGTGTGATGAACTGACCAGAGCCTCCATTGCCTGTCCCCCTGTGCTGCTGGTGGAGAGAAGGCAGAGAATTCAGGAGTGAAGTTGAGCCAGGAAGAAGGGAGGGATGAGGGGAAGATGTTTAAGATTTAGGTTTTATTTTTCATTACCCTTCTCTGGTTTGTTTGATAATAAATTAGACCAATTTTCCCCAAATTGAGTCTGCTTTGCCCATGACAGTGAGTCATCTCTCCCTGTTCTTATTTCAACCCATGAGCCTTTTGTTATGTTTTCTCTCCCCTGTCTAGATGAGGAGTGCACTGATAGAGTACCTTTGGTAAGTATCCAGCATCCAGCCAGGATCAACCCACCACACCTGGTCATCTTGCACCACTCTTCTGCTATGTATCACTCCATTGGGATGCCAACAGTTCCGCCAACCCTAAAACCGGTGGAAGTACAAGTAGTAAGAAAAGTGAGCTATCAGGAAGGCATGGGATGGTATAAAGCAAACCACAGATGATACAGCTTCTGAGCACTCAGGTAACACCAGCTCTGACTCCCTTCTATTCACTTATCAGCAGGATGAGGTTAGTCAGTCTGCAAGAGCCCATGTTAATGATTCCTAATTCCCAGCACCTGCAGCTCACTTTGGAATTTGCATTACTTGCGGGATATGGAGCATCATACGCCATTGAGCAGAATAGAAGGATGGTTAATTTCATAAATCAGAGGGAAGTTTTTGAACTTACTTAAATGTCTACCATTCCTGAAATACAGACATTTGGAAAACTAAATGAATAATAAAAAAACAATACCTACCCCCCACTCCCCCTCCTTCAAGACATTTAAAACAGAGAAACTTGTTCTGCAAGGAACAGCAGTCAGCGCTGAAAGCCTTGGTTCAGTCCCCAAGCATAGCTGAGGAAGTACAACAGTCCTGAGGTGTGTTGCCAAGTAAAAGGACCAGAAAGAAGCAAATTAAGCATATTTTTACTCTAATTTATGACCAATTCCTATCCCCACAGGCCTTGATTCAACCTAAATTCCACCTAAGCCCTGGTACCTCTTGTTGACCCTAGGCTTTCAGAGGTAGCCAGCCAATAGGAAATGCTAGGCTCAGGGACTCAAATGGAATTTAAGCTGGGGAAAAATTGGATGAAGTATTGTTTTCAATTATTTGGTTTTCCTCGATGTTAAGATAACTTTTAAAATATTTCTGCTTGGGAATTTAGAATAATATTTCTCAAGTTTTCTCTACAGCCAACTCAAAAAATATTTTCAATCCTTTTCATTTATTATAAAAGTCGGACAATAGCAGTGACAATAATGACAAATTCATATAATTTATTTGCTTGTGTTTTGAAAAGATACCTTCAAGTAACAGTAAAAAAGGAGCTAGATTGGTTTTTATTTAGCTTCTAAAAACATATCAATGTGTAAAGAGGTTCCCAAGTGATTTTTATGAACTTACAAACAGGCTGCTGAAAAACCCTGGTCAACAATAAATAATTAAAAGCCATTTGCAATGTACACAGCTACAACATGTTTTGGCTCTGGGAGTCTATTGAATGCTCAGCTTCAGCTTGCCCAATGTATTGTAGTTTTGAACACATAAAAAAGTCCCCCCTCCAGTGCCACCCTGATTCAACTTCTGCTCCAGTTTGATAGCAAGTACAGCTGTGAAGGATTTTCAGATTTTGACTACAAATTTTGTGAAGGCAAACATCAAAAAAGAGCATAATTCGGCCAGCTTTGTTTCTGTAAAATAAATATTTTTGTGATTCCATAGAATATAATAACTATTAGAAATATCTCAAATTGTTCAGACTTCAAATATCTTTGATTTTTTAATAAATTGAAAAATCTGAGTTTGATACAAAACACTTCTTTGTCACAGAACGACAGCAAAAAATCATTATTCACCAAGCCATATTCTCAGGAGGAAGACATAGTAGAGCCATATTGTAACAAAATCTAATGAGTATGAAAGATGCTGTTTAAAACTTATAAAATATGATTTGACTAGAAATATATCTAGAATGTAACAATCCAGATGAAACTAGCCTCTGGTTTTGGAGCAGTCTGTGAGCACTAAGCTAAGCCTGAGGACTAAAATCGCTTTAAAAGCTTTCAGACTGTGCTCTCAGTTACAAAAACATGTTTGAGAAGGGTATGATGCAGAGGGGAGAACAATAAAAGGTTGCATTTCTCTGAAGCCTCAGACAGTGTGTTTAACAACAGCTGAGCCTCTGAGGGTGTTCATCTTTCATTTCAGGGTATCACAACACTAGCGTAAAAGTGAAAATGCAGGAAATGGTTTGCTCAGAACTGGCATGATTTCAGAAACCAAAAGGGATAATTTCATGTTAGTAATTGCCTATCGTAATTAATCATGCTTAACAGTTGGACAAGTATTTATAAACAATTATGTGGGTATTCTGCTTAGGGCTGGAAAGTCACTATGACACTTCTCACAGACAGCAAGAGAGGGGTGGATGTCCACAGTATTTCTGGGCAAAAACTTGCCTGACTGGCATCATGCTTGACTCTGGACATTGAACCAGACTATATTTAATTCACAATCCAGGCATCTTCTTGCATTTTATTTAGTTTAGAAAAGCTCATTTGACCATTCATTCTGTCACAGTGGGCTTTCACAGGCTTTGAATTATGGAATACAATCAGAGGCAGGGGAACAGGAAGAACGAAATTGTGCCCAGACAACAAATTTCAGGACAGTATTTACTGGATGTGAATGAATGAGTAGTCATTACAACCAGTATTCCTTTACAAATGATCCACAATCAGTCTCAAGTGGGTGCTTGAAGTACTACTGCTTTGTGGATTGAAGGATTATACCTCCAAAAGGAATCCAAAAGAGGTGCTTATCTAATGCATTCTGACATAAGGGGCATTTTGGATACCAGTAGACCAACCAGAGCACTTAAAAAAAAAAAAGCCAGAACTGTAAGACAAGCATTAGTCAAACGTTCTGTAATAGGAGTAAGTCTTGGTGCTTGGCATCACAAAAGATTTGAAAAATCCCTGTGCTAAAACCAGATTTTTTTCTTTTAGGTAGGGGAAAATTTTGTAGCTACAGATACCCATCTCCCTAGGTTAAGAGGCAGCATCATATACATCTCTGCTTACTCATGTGAAGAACTTATCAAATATTTGCCATTATTTTTGAGGGCTGTAAATTGCTTGTTTTCTGGTGAGTTTCTTGGTAAGATCAATAACTGGAATACAGTCACACTTCAGTGTAACTTCAAGTGATAATTTTTAATGCAAAACAGCAAACTTACTGATGAGTAATTTTTCCTTCCAAAGAGGTTTAATTATTTAGCCTCCCCATTCACTTTGATTGATGCATATTCCTTTTATTGGCTACCGTGACAATGAAGAAATTCAGGATGGGATGTGAATGAAAACTGTGTGTTCCCTCAGGTCTATAACTTCAAGGTTTTTTTTAAACAGCTGAAGCAGCAGCAAGAGTCTGCTAAACTCCTTAAGCCAATTGTAGAAGTATTTTCTTAATAAGGATAATTTAATTGAATTGTGGGGAATACCTGCTAAATGGATGTGAAATTCTCTATCCTTCTTCTAGAGTTTTTTTAAACTGCCTGTTGATCACTACATTATTGTGCGAGATTCAACAAGGCAAAGTGTTGGGTCCTTCACGTGGGTCACAACAACCCCATGCAGGACTATGGGCCTGGGGAAGAGTGTCTGGAAAGCTACTCAGTGGAAAAGGATCTGGGGGTGTTGGTCAACGACAGGCTGACTATGAACTAGCAGTGTGTCCAGGTAGTCAAGAAGGCCAACAGCATCCTGGTCTGTATCAGAAATAGTGTGGCCAGCAGGACCAGGTCAGTGATCATCCTCCTATATGTGGCACTGGTGAGGCTGCACCTCAAATACTGTGTTCAGTTCTGGGACCCTCACTATGAGAAAGACATTGAGGTGGCGGAGTGTGTCCACAGAAGGTCAACAAAGCTGGTGAAGGGTCTGGAGCACAAGTCTGGTAAGGAGTGGTGAAGGAATGTAGGCAGGTGAAGGAATCCTGAGATCTTAAACTCTAAATCCAACATCTTAGCATGAAAAATTGAGGTAAGAGCTTTCTCAGCTTTAGTTTTCATGGTTAAAGTGGGCTAATAGATGAGTTTTTGTGGTCAGGTACAGCTGCAAGGAAAAGGGTTTCATTTCACAAAATACTGGTTGCGTGGAGTTTATCCCAGAACACTTAGTAGTGTCACAATTTGTGTGGTGCTGTATGTGAAGGTGAATATGGCAGCTCAGTAAAAGCTGGTAATTACTGTTAGTTTAGCCCTAGAAATGTCTGGATTATGCTCAGTCCTGAATACCTGTGTTTCTAAAGCACATTCAGAGCTTTAAATCAGCTGAATCTCCTAGTTTGCAAGTAGTCCTTTTTCTTGTTTGAGCTCTGGGACCATAAATTGCACTTATCAGAGCACAATGCATGATAAAGTGATAGATGTTGGCTCATACCTAAAGAGTTTTCCAACAATGGAATACATAGAAAAATCCATGTATTTCACCCTGTCACCTTGTGGCAAGAGACTGTTGCCAACCCAAGAGAGTAAAATAATCCTTAAATGATCAGTTTTCCCTGCTTAGCACTTCATTCACAGTTTTAAATAAAGCCCTACTTCACAACAAGTTGCAAGGGGAATTTTTCTGAAGGGCTATATCTGTATCAGGAATTTAAAGAAAATAATTAGATTCTTGAATATTTCAGTTCCCCTTTGACTCATAACTTGGCACTCATAAGAAAAGCTAATGCACAGTGGTTTACACTTTTCCACTAAGAGATACAGCTTGTCAAAACATGAAAAATTCAGTTGAGAGGCTGGGGTTGGGTTTTTTCCTTAATTTTTCCATTTGACAAAAATCTATTTTGTTTTGTTAAAATTTCCTGTTTAGACATTTTCACATGCAATATTTTGTTTTTTCTGTTTCAAATTACTTTTTTCCTCAAATATGTAATTTGCTGTGGCACAAAAAATATTTCTCAAAAGCTCAGGTTAAATGAATTATTTGCATACAATAAAAAATAAATGCAATGAATGATGCAGGCTGGAGGGAGAGATTAAGCCACTAAGACTGCACCTTTTCTGAGAGTTTTGCTTTTTTGTGTGTGTGCTGAAAAAAACCTGTCTTCCCACCTCTTCTTATTTTGGAATGAACTCATAACAACAAACACACAGAGAACATCTCAATAACTGGAACTTGCAGACAGTTTGTACTGTAAGAAATGTTATTCTTAATACACTAAAAATGCCATCTGGGTCCTACTGTGCTGCTTTCATTTCCTTATGTGTCACAACTCAGCCAGTTTCTAAGATGCTGACAGATTACTTTGTAAGACTAATATATAATAATGCTTATTAAAAGTGTGTCTTTGCCATGAAATCTAATTCTACTGTTGTATTTGAAGCATCCAGCCTCTTTTTATAGGTGACAGTGAAATCATACAGTCTCCACTGGAATCATAACGAAGGCTATTGACGTGTCTGATGGATCTACAGAAGAGCTGTTTTTCCTCCAAGATAATAGATGTCTGTGGTGCGCTTGAAGTATTTTGCACCTAGACCCATAGCACAGTGCCAGGTTTTTGCCATTCACTCCCATTTCAGAGGCTGAAGCAACACTGAAGAATGGGATTTCCCACAGAGATGAAAACTGATTTAAGTATGTCACACGTTCCTGTGTGGACAACTCTCTCTGCTGCCATCTCTCAACAAAACACCTTGCGGGAGGAAGATACAGTCTAAGTGGCACTCTTTATTCTCTTTAGATGTCACAACAAAAACGAAGTTGGATGAAGAACTGTAGAGAAAAAGGTCTGGGTTTAGGAAGAAAATGCTTCAACTGAAGCAGGATTTCAGGATTCAGTTCCCAAATCCAGACGGAGTGGGTAGTATTCCCAACCTTAATTTCTTCACGAAGCTTATTTATACCTTTCTTAAGATGTTTGCTGACAAACCAGTACTAGAACAATATTAAAGTTTTTCTGTATTCCAGCTTTTCCTGAAAAATCTAACCACAAGTTCTACAGCAACACATAACCTCTAAAAGCAGCAAATATCTGATCATTTTGGTCTAACAAGATCCCTAGATGTCTAAGCATAAGGCCCTACATTGTTCCCAAATTTCAATAGTTCATGCTTCTTTGTAAACTATGTAACAGCAGAGAGAGGGTTTGGTACAGAAATATCACATCTCCATCCATGTCTTTGGAGGGATGGATGCCTGCAATAGCAGTCTGAAAATGTCTCCATTCTCCTTTCTTTTACTTCTATTGTGCTACATCTGTAGGACAGACAGCTCTGCTCATGAGGACTGTGGTGGGATAGCTGAAGAAAACATTGCCCTGTGCTGCTTATTACTGCTCCTCAAGCAAAGGTGGCTTGCTGACCTAGTTTATATTTGTACTGAAGTAGACTAAACAAGCTCAGACAATTATCTACTGCATCTCAGCCCTTGGGGCTGTCAATTCTACCTGCAAGATAATAAGCAATGACTGAGAGATCTCAATTTTTTTATATTTAAATTGAAGTATAAGCACCTTTATGGACCAGGACCTGGAGGAATATCTTTTGCTGACTATTTGAATTATGCAAACTGGTGACAAAATAGGATTGGTTAGTCAGCAGTGAAGCACACCGGCAGAGGTGCCTTCATGCCTTAACATCAGTAACGCTCAGAGCCTGCAATGTGCAGTTTTATACCCTCTCACTTAAGGTGCTGTAACTATAGTTTTCCAGAGTCTCAGTGGCACTTTCCCCTTGTTTTTCTCTATGCTAAAATTCAGGTGTTATTGCCCTCACAGCCTTGTGCTTGCCAAACCCTGATGTTGGTGTTATGACAGGTTCTCATGGGAAGTGACTGCTGCTAGCGTAAGAAACACCTCACAGATTTCAGTTTATACAAAAGAAAAACAAGAAAAGCAGCACAGTAGGTAATAGTCAGGTATATACTTGACAAAAGCTATCCAGGAATACACGAGCAGAGTCTTAACAGTTAATCAATGTGCAACATCTCTTCCTAATTAGCACGCTCCAACTAGTACTAACAGCTTCACAAGCAGAAACAAAGAATAGGAAGCTTGAGCAGTTCCTGGTTAAAAGTTCATAATGCTAGCAGGAAAGCACAGTGAAAGATGTCATCATTGTCATCATCATCATCACCATCATCTTAGTTGTTGCTTCTTGGCTTCTTGCTGCACTGGAGAGAGTTGTCACCCTAGGACACATATCCTGGACACCCATCACTGTTCCTCCTGCCTGGCCACTGTAGAGTTTCCCATTTCCTGTTCCCTTTCCTACTGTCTTTTCTCTTTTCTCTCACTGTTGTTCTCTCTCCTTTATTTTCCCTAAATGTAACTTTCAACATGAGAGTCAATGCATGTCATCTGCTGCAGACTCTATTTATACATCTTCATGCATGCAGCCCAGTCTCACCCTCCCTTTTGTAACAAATGCCAATGAAACTAATCATGGGCATGTCAGCACGACATCAGCGTTTATCAGCTTAGAATCTATGGCTGAAAAATCACAAGCTCCCTCCTCACATGCAAACCACTGTGATTTATCAGTGTTAGAGCAAGAATATTCAAGATTTTACTATGCCACAGACCATGCTGATTTCCAGTCTAGAAATCAAGGCCATCCTGTGAGCACCAAATTCACCTAACGTATCAAGATAAATGGTTAAAGTGTAGTACCTGATGATTTATAAGCTGCATTTTACAAGACTTTTATTAAAATAGTTCTGTTCTGTCCTTGCTATTTTTACCATAACTTCAGCTATATCTCTTCTGTTAATTCAACAAATTCCCAAGATGCCCTTAGAAATAATTGGAATTATTAACCTCTAGATTCTCAAGGGTACAGAGCCTTTTATTACACAACCCTTTACACTTGGTATTCAGTCTGAACTCTGATCAAGACCAACTACTTAAGAATGTGTTTTACAGTTCCGTAACTCAAGTTTCATTGGGCTCAGAAAACTTGCAATGATTTTAAAATATGAATTATGGGAAACAGTATTAAGAAGTAATGACGCTTTCAATGCAAACATTGTGCTGAGTTTTGTGCAGCTTTGGCTGCATTTCACTCTTGAATGAAGTGAGAGTGATTAGAGGAGTATCTCTATGATCCTATTCCAGCTGTAGCATGCATTACAACAGTAGATTACTACATAAGTATTTGCTTCAGATTTTTTACTAATCAGTCATTGAGACATTACATGATCAAAATTCTAAATACAGATGCTTTAGCTTCTCTCATGTTATTATTTCAAACCCCTTTCCCACCCCAGTCTTTACCACAGATCACCAAAGGATCAAACTTACTATGAAGTGAGACTAGATCTCCACCATCCTTTTTCTTTTATTTAGATAATGAAGGATGAGGTTAAGAATGGGAAGAGATAGTTTCTGATCCTGCTACTTGAGAGGTTTTCAGTTTGTCATTGGCCTAAAAAGCTTTTTGAAATATAAGAATGGGGCTTTGCTAACACAGCAGAACTGAAAGTTAATCTTAAATTTGGAAGTTAAAGATCTTTACTGATGCTTTCCTATCTTCCTCTAGATATTTTCACTAGTCATTTCAACTTTTAACTAGCAGAATCCTAGTGCAGAAAAATAATGCTTAACTGATGATTCACAGAACATAATCTAGCTCCATTCTTAACTTTTCTGTTGCCACTTTGATGTTTAAAATGTGGGGTGGTCTTTGGTGAAGCTCCAGGAAAGTCTCTTCAATACCTTTCATTTGGATCTTTCTTCAGTAGTAGGCTGCTTCTTGTTTTTTGAAGTGTATATCCTAAAAGAATATAAAATGGTAGTTAGAAAGAAGGCCCTCATTTGCTTACATTTCGTTTTGTCCCTCTTTTTTTTTCTGGGAAAAGTTTGCAACACTTAACACGCCCATTACACTACAACAGTGGACATCATGACAGCTTTCATTTATCTTAACAAATGTGGAGGTATAGTTGTTGCTGCCCTTGGCAGCAGATTGTCTGAGATACTTGATGCTTTGCAGAAAGTCTGGAAGAAATCCTCTTTGGCAGTTCCAACAAAGTCATGTATTCTGTACAGGATATCATTGCTCCATTCACTTCATGTTGCACATTATAAAAGAGCATTTCTGAGTGATATTGTAAATGCATTGTGAATTAGTAAAGATACCATTTACGGCAATACAGAAAGAATCTGCACTGGATCGTTTAGGTTTGACGTTTGTCTCCTTAGTATCTGTTTCACACTGGTGTGTTTCTATTAATATCAGCAAGCTATAGTTTCAGTGAAAGGCAAGTTATGTTGCTTGTGTGTATCTATGCTAAGGGAGACCTACCAGCTACAAGAGGCAGCTGGAGGACATTTGGTGTATGTCTCTTATCCCTGGCTTTAATAGGATTATTTACAATTCACTGGTGACACCTTCATGCAGATGTCTAAATTTAGGTATCTTAAACTGAAGTCAGTTTCACAGATTATTTCTTATGGTGCTATTGGACATCAAAGCACCCGACAAGGGTGGACAGCAAAAATAATCAATTGTTTTATTGATTCACCAGACTTATGCTCTGGTGAATGCTCTTATTTTGTACTGAGATTGTAACTTTGGTGGAGTAGGAACCAAATGAACAGTACCGGTACTAAGTCCCTAGCTAGGGCTTCTAAGTGTGATAATAATACAACTATATTCTTTTTTCTGTACTGTTACAAAGTACAAGAAGATAGTGCCCTTCAGTCAACTGAACATAATAGCTGTAACAGAGGCTAGTATGCCTGGATAAATAAAAACGCTGGGTTGTTCTCATGCTTTTTATACACATTCAGGAATCATCCAGCAACGTATACAGTAACAGAAATGATAGCAGACATCACTAACTGTAAGGGAATCATGGCAAGTATTCACAGCAAATATTTCTAATCCCATTTTATGAAGGCGGAAAGTAAAGCATACAGAATTGAGGGATTTATGCAAAATTGCCAATGAAGCCTATACCAGAATTAATAACTGAGTCAAAGCCTCTTTCCCATAGCAACTTTAAGTTTTGTTTCCCTATTTATATTCAGTATTTGGGCATATGCTGATGGACACTTAATTGACAAATGTCATGTTGAACGCAGATAACCAAGAAAACAAAACAGCACACAAGTAATTTTGTCCACTGAGAAAGGGAAGAAATTAGTGTCTTCATGTGTCCCCCTTCAAATTCCTCATCTCTCAGTATCCACTGAAGATACCTTCCCCCTTCAAATTCCTCATCTCTCAGTACCCACTGCAGATACCTCTCCCTATAAAACCTTGAGCAACAGCCCAGAAAATTGATTTATTTGCACCACAAATCTCACAGATAGATGAAAGGAATGGAAATTGCTGAAACAAAGCAAGAAGACCAACACAGAAAATATGGTAATAGAACTAATAAAGTTCAAAGTCAAAGTGCAATTCTTTGAGTGCCTGGCAATGAGAACAGTGTATTAAATGCAGCATGAAAATGAAAAATCTTTTGGAGCCTGTGGATCTTAGGTCAGTCTCACTGACACAGTAAAAACAGCGTTTTCTAAGACCACATTCTGGTCATGACTTTTATAATCAGAGAATGCAGTTCTTAACTAAGAATATAGACTTGGTGATTTTAAAATCAGAGGGATCTCAAAAGAAGCTGGTCTTTACATATCCCAAGACATAGAGTTCTGTTCTGAAATTCCTATAGGTAGCCATAAAGTGTTTTTAAGTTTAAGTGTATTTTGAGCAAAGCATACAAATCAGTGTTGAAGAATTGAAGTTATAAAGAATTGATCATACTGATATTTATACATGATTTATCATTTTCAGTGGCAAAAATTGCCCAGAATTTTTAGTTTTAATTTCTCTTTGGTTTCCGTCATTACAGCTTTCAATCATTTTCTATTGGTATAGTAGCCTTCAGTCTTACAAATTAATGTAGATATCTATGGAATTTGATCAGAAAAAGACTTTAACTCCTCCATGGATAAACAACAGTTCAAGCATGTTAGAAGGCAGGTTTCCAAAATATCAGTCAATTCTTATAGCTCTTTTATGACTACTTTCTTTTTTTTTTTTTTTAATATTGTCCATGGAATTTGATAACCAAATCTGAATATGGCTTTATAGGAATGATCTAAGTAATTTTATCTATTCACTTCATAGAAGAGAACTTAAGAAACTTTGACTTTTCTTTTTTTTTCCCCCAAAATGATGATTTTCACTACCTAGAAAGATGTATTAATCCATCCTACACCCACCTAAGGATTGTTATTTACTTATTCAAAGTATTCAGCTTATGGGCCACCAAAACCAACACAGTTCTAGCTAGCTTTGTGAATGAAAAAAAATTAAATAACTCCCAAACATAGACTCCTGCATGGAATTATCATAATATTGCGGCTTTGGTCTCCCCTTTGACTTTGTATCCTTGTCCTTTTTGTAGTTTATGAATCAGTCATGATGAAAAAGAGAATCCTGATTTGATGCATCAGCAGCGAGTTCTTAAACATCAGGTCAAAGCTGTAACATCTCCCCAGGAAAACAAGAAAAGAATCCTGTAAAATCAAATTCTTCCCCTGTTTCAGTATAACTTGTTTAGTCTTTTTTTTTTCTGTGGTCATAAAATAAACAAAGAGTTTACTGTGTCAAAAACTTACAGGCTGCTGACCCAAGTTTTTGGTCCAAAATAGTGTCTGAGATTAGCTATTTTCACCATTTCTAAGTTTTATCTTACCTCTAACCCAAATTATACATATTTCAATTACAAACCCTCAAAAACATAGAGCTTTAGAGATTTTGGGTTCTGGTTCAGTTTAATCTTTAGTAACAATGGAAATTCTGGACACTTGGTTATGGTGGAATTTGCTCCAGTGTTTAAAAAATTGTAAACACTATGTATTGTGTTATATATTCCACTGCTGTATCAACCTTAGACAGACAAAACAATAGAATTTTATTTCCCTCCAACGTGTTATGGTGAAAACAAAGCCAGCTGTTTAAGATAAGAATTAGAGAAGATTAATGCCAAGAATGAAACAAGACTTGGGATTATTAATCAGTGCTTTTCATAACCTTGTTACAAGATGCTTGCATAAGCCAATAGGAGATAATCTCCAAGTGTCAGAATTAATAGCCGTAACATGCTTTGGCAGAAAGAAAATAATAAAACAAAATCACTTGGGGCACTATATTGCAATAGCACATGCTTGCAATGCCATATGAGGTAGATATGTTCGAACAGTGTTACGAAATTATAGAATCATAAAACAGTTAGGGTTGGAAAGGACCTTAAGATCACCTAGTTCCAACCCCCCTGCCATGGGCAGGGACACCTCGCACTAAACCATGTCACTCAAGACTCCATCCAACCTGGCCTTGAACACCGCCAGGGATGGAGCATTCACAACTTCCTTGGGCAACTCATTCCAGTGCCTCACCACCTTCACAGTAAAGAACTTCTTCCTTATATCTAACCTGAACTTCCCCTATTTAAGTTTGAGTCCATTACTCCTAGTCCTATCACTACAGTCCCTAATGAAGAGTCCCTCCCCAGCATCCTTGTAGGTTATCTTGCATTAGTGCCAGTACTGGACATGCAGATAAATGAGTGGTGCTAAAGAAGTCTAACTTCAGCCTGCTGAATTTGGGCTGAAAGTCTGCTCCAAATGTGGTTAGGCTTAACTTCAGTTTTTAAAATGCACAGAAACAGCCCAAGTTTTGCCCCAGGACATTTTTCACAGGCACTGCCTGAGCGTGAGTTGGTTCTTCTTTTTAGTTTGGATTTTTTATCTTATTTTTTAGTGAATATGAAACTGTCTTGTCACTATTCAAATTACCCCCTCAGTTTGAATTTTGCATCACTAGAACTCACCTATGGTTATGAGTAGGATCTCAGAAGATCAGCAAGTAAAACATGCCTTTACTCCACTGAACTCAGTGGAATAAAGGATTTGCCCCAAAACTTTCATTCTGTTTCATCTTTGTACAGCTTGAAAGGGCACCTTTTCCCTGGATGAGTCCCACAGTGTCTTGCTCCTCCAGCCACCTATCAAGGTCTTTTCTCGGGTCTATAAAATTGATAGCCTAGCTCGATGCCTCTTGTCACCATGCCTCTTGTCACCGTAGTTCATCCTGTGTCCCCTGTTTTGTGTCCTGTCTGCCCTCTCTATTACTATTTTCATTACAGAAGGTACAAAGAAAGTGAACAGTCACTTTATGAGAAAGCCGTGTCACAAGAAGTTGGGCATGAGGATACTTTTTTAAATACTTCATTTTCCTGCAGGCTTCTAGGGTTAGGTTTGAAAATCACCAGCCTTGGAAATAAGGACAATACTTTCCCAGCCATCAGACTAAATGAAAATAGACATCTGAGAAATGTTTTTAATTAAAGATGATTATAAGAAAAACTGCCATGTGAAGTAGGTGTTAGCTTTCTGTTCTTTATTTTTATGTTGTACTTTTCTGAACATGCTGCACCCACTAAGCCATGTGAATCATATAATTACGATTAGCCCTCCCAATAGTCTTATCAGAAATGAAGGTTTATACAGACAGTGTGTGATAACCATTTATTATTTTTCTCCAGCTCACTTAGCTCTGAATTTTTATAGGACGTATTTAAATAAGTGTTCCACTTGGTGGAGATGAGTGGCTGAAAAAAAAAACCCACCAAAAAATGGAGGAAGCTCAGAGGGATTTATTAGAGTAAAAAATTTAACCATTATACTGCAAACACGTCAGGTTTTTATACCCTTGTACAGCATCTTGTCTTTAATCAAGATCAGACTCTACAAGCTGTAACATAGACAGGACTTGATAGGTAATTTGAGGCAAGGATACAGTGCATATACCTAATTATCACATTAATAAAATATAAAATTAGCAATCAATGTTTCCTTCCTTCTGAGGGGTTGGGTTTCATATCTTTCTCTTTTCTGTATTCTTTAAGTTAAAAGGCCTCTTAGGGAGACATTTTTTTCCCCTGTATCTATAAAATAACAGCACAGCCAAGCGCAACTTGAATTCCCTTTGGGACTTTTGTGTGTTAGTTGGAAATATTGCTATTGGTGCTTTCTCCATTATTTTCTTTTTATAAAGTTGAGATTTTTATACACTTTTTTATTGTAGTCTGCAAAGACTACAGTTTTAACACTGATCATTTTTATTTTACATTGTATTTGTATTAAAAGAAAGTATTTTCTAAATTTAATATCCCATCACGAGTTTTAAGGAAATAAGTGACATATTTCTTTTTTCCACCCAAATAAAGTAAATTGAAGTTTAAAATAAAGGTATTGGAATTTCCCTAGTGTGAAACAAAAAAAAAAAAAAACATATGGGAAAATATATTTCTTCTCAAACACTAATAACTTTCTAAAAAAATCATCTTTCTTCTTCATGCCATGCTCTGCCATCTTTAACAGAGAGTAATATTGGGTTGTTTTTTTTTCTGAAGATTGAAAAATTTTGATTTTTTTATTTTCATTGAGAAACAGATTGAAACAAAAAATTCAAAATTTTATGTGGCACAATATTTCAGAAAATCTTTTGGGGATAATCAAAATATTCATGTTTTGATTTTGTTCCCCTAAGACAGTGAAATGAAAAATCAAAACATTTCTCTAGAACCACCAAAATGGGACTTTTCAGCACTTCTGAAGCCTGTCATTGCTGCTTTTGGTTCTCAAAACTAATTTCAGCAACCTACAGATACAAGAATTGCAGAACTGGTGCACCTTCGTGCCCACAGGAGGGAGCAGTATGTGTAAGGATGGTTTTCATTAGCATGTTTCTCCTATAGTTTCATTCACATGCAATGGACAGTTTCTAAGCACATTCAACTTTAAATTCATGTTTAAGCATCCCTATGAAGCAAACATTTAAGCATGTACTTACCCTCTTTTGACCTCAGGAATGCATAAATATGTGCTTCAATACTTTGCTGAATAGGGATACACTTAAATTCCTCAATAGCATATTGCATAGCTGAGGCCTCAAGCTTTTAATGAGGGATACGTGGATATACGACGGAAGAGCATCAGGCATCATCAAAAGCTTTTCATTTCATTGCTAAGACATGAAAAAACATGCTTTAGAAAGATCTATATTGGGTTAACTACTTCAATGATGAGATGATACTGATGTAGCATTATCTATCCTCATCAGTTACAGAAGGCCTGAATTGATTTATAATATGCTGCATGGATTCTTTTACAAACCATCAGATCTTTGACAGGGATTTAAAAACTGGGTCAGTTCCAACAGAAAGAAAAGAAATAAAGAGAAAGGAAAAGATTAAAAAAGAAAAAAAGAAAAAGGGACATTCACTAAGAATAATGTTTAAAAAAGAGTAGGTCGTATGTTTAGAAACAGACATTTCCTAAGCAAATCCTTATGTTCAGCTTAACCATAGATTTTTTATTCTTTTTCTCTGAAATCTTTCATTTATAAAAAAAGGGAGATAAGGTTTCTTTAAAATAAGAATATGCATCCATCAACTAAGACAGTATGTCAGTGTTACTACGTGATGGCCTTACTCCCATACTCTGCTCTAGAAATCCAATACTGGTCACTTAAACTAAAAAGATATTGGGTCAGGTGGACCTTTAATCCAACCTGATATGGCCAGTTTCATGTTCTTACTTGGTGAGACACAGAGGACAGGAGAGATCTAATATGTTACATTAACAAGCCTATTCTTTAACCTTACTTTCACATTTAAGCCGTTCTGAAAAGTGCCCTTTCTACCGCCCTTGTCCTGCATCATTGGTGAGCTGCATCCTGCTGGTGAGGTTTAACTAACCTGGAGAGTGACTAAGTGTGGCTGAAGGGCTGTCTGTACAGAAGAAAGACTTTAGCACAAAGATGCTTCCTGTATTGCCAGTAGTTTGGGAAGGTACCTAGTTTAGCCACTCAAAGTTTTTTTGACCATAGGAGGACTGATGGATGTAGAACTTCTACTCAAAATTTGTAAATACTGTGATAATGCTTCTGTTAACACCTTACATGAGCAGGCAGGCACTGCAAAGGTTAGCTAACATTCGTTTACAAGACCTTGTGAAATGTTGGGGGGCTCATAGAAAAACAATCACGGAAGCAACTAGAGACAGACAAGAATTTTTTTATGACAGTTTTGACAAAAGTGTTGAGTGATCAAAAATGATGATCGTTTCCCATAAGAAGGTTCACTTTAAGTGGCCTTCTTTATGTGAAGAAACACTGGAATAAAAGTTTTGAGTTCTCAGTGCCTCATTTAACTGGTAATGTACATCTTATATAGACTACAGAGACCATTGAAAACGTCATCAAATATTATTGTTTTTTTGACATTTTTACGCATTCTTTAGAGCTCAGCTCACCCTTTCTGCTCCTTTTTTGTTTCAATTCCTTTCAATTTCTTTGGGTATGCACTGTATCACACACATGCCTATTGGATCAAAGAAATGACTATACTGAACCAACCAATCCCATTCCCAGTTTCTAACAAGAGCTGGCCAATACCAGAAGATTCAGATGAAAGTTATACAACCTGCACTGTACAAGATGGGATAATCTGGCCCACATTTCCATCACACTCCAATAGCTTTTGGTGGTTTAAAACACTGAATGACAAGATTTAACAGAATTTTTTGTTCTGGTTATTCTTGTTATCCAAGTATATCTCCAAACTATTTTTGAAACTTGTGAAATTCTTTGTCTCAATAGCTTATTTTGACAGTGACTGCATAGTGTGTGCCTGGGAGAAAAATGTTTCCTATATTTATCTTGAATTTGCCTTGAATGGTATTTACTTCTTTATCATGCCTCTATTCTTATGAGCTATTTTGTTGTCAGTGTCTGATTCTTTCTACCAGCAAAGATCATAAAGATGTAAGAACATCTGTAAAAAAGGACAGAGCTAATTAGTCCAGTACCTGTCTCTAGCAGAGGACAACACAGAAGAATATTTTTATGAGCCTGCAGAAATCTTCACCTCGTGGCCAACTCTTTTTTGTCTGTTCTGAAGTTTTTTGTGTATTTTGTTTTGGGTTGTTTTGGCTTGGTTTCGTTTGGCTTTCTGGGGATTTTCTTCCATGTGTTTGTTCCATTCATTTGTAAGACATACACATTTTTATCATGCACAATATTCTGAGTTTCACAAGCTACATGAAGTACCACACTGTTTTGATATTCCAGACCTGCCACCTGCTAGTTCCATTTAAATCTCTTTAGTTCTTGTATTGGAAGAGACAGTAAATAATGATTCCCTTCTGGCCTGCTCCTTGATTCTGATAGTTTTATAGACTTCTGGTATATCTCCTTCAGTGCCAAGCCTAGGCTTTTGCAAACCTGTAAGGAGGAAGCACAGCTGCCCACACAGTTAAACACACCCTCCTGGACCATTTGAGCTGCCACCCAGTATGGCATAGGGCCACCTGAAAACCAGGAGAGAAACAAGATACATCAGTACATGCTTCTTTTGTGCCAGTTAGATTTGCCAAGGATCAAGATACATTTGCCTCCTTAGAGCACTGTGTGCTGCATTCAAAGCTAAATGAAATACCTTCTAATGGAGGCATAATCCAAAGTCAATCTCTGTGAGGAAAAGACAAGTCCTACAATCATCCTTCATGACATTATTTTAGATTTATTGTTTCTAAAGAAAGAGAAAAAATATCTACTTCTCTAGGCATTTTTTAACCCCTAAAACACTTCTGATAAGTGGAGATGGTTCGGGAAAGAACGTAGCAATTATTTTCCTTTCCAGCAGATCAATAAATGCCCATTACTGTTCTGTAAATATGCAAAGAACCCCAGAGCCAGTGGAAAATAAAACATAAGTTTGGGGTTTTTTCTACTCTGGACATTATGGCCTAGTGAATAAAACTGCTGGACAAAGAACTGAGTTGTGCTTCTGACTGACTGGTCAACTTTGGGCTACCCTGTGTCTTACTTTTCCTGCCTGTAATGTGATGTACCCTCTCTAATAGTCACATTCTTCACACATTTCCTATAATTTACTTCAGTAACATTTAGAGTTTGCAGCTGTGACCTAATCCAGTAAATGGATTGGTGAACCTGACATACCGACAGATTTTAACCCCAACATGTAACTTTTTTGTGTTCTACCACATAGTAAAATTGAATTTTGAGGTCAGTGTAGCAATGGAGAAGAAAATTCAAAAAACCCAGAAATCCCTATTTCAGGTAAAGCTGAGGAATTTTTCAGGGCTTTTTTTAAATTAAAATAGAAATTCAGGATGAATTTTATTTTACTTAAAAATAAAATTACTTTTGTGATTTAATAGCAATCCTTTTATTTGTTTTCTTAATATTTTAGAAAGCATTTCAGCTTTTAAGTAAAAAAAAGTATTTTACCAAAGAACTGACAGATTTGCTCTAAGAAATGTTGAAAGTAACATTCTCATATTTCCAAGATAAAATATTTTACTTAATATTAGATAATTAAAAATGTCAAAATGAAATTATTCAGCATTTTAATTTCCCTCCCTCTATTTTTCAGTTGAAATTATTATGAGTAGATTCATTTCCACCTACTCTCACGCCAGATCCCTCTTACTGTTAAATTTTCTGTTCCTCAAGTGTATACTAATCACACTGAATAGAGTTAGTTGATCCAGGCTTGCCCACAAGCTCTATACTACACAATGAATGATCCTGGTACTCTGAATGACTGCAAACCCATCACACTAGTTAGGCAGTTTTAGTGTCATACTGCATGGAGCCCTTGAAATATCAGGAAACCCAAGAAACTCTCTGACTTCAGTCATTTTTATCAGCTTCGGTTTTTACAGACACCAAAAGTCTCCCATTCTATCACTGTTTTAGTGAATGAGCAATTAGTTTCTTCAGTTGAGAAATCCAATTTAAAACTCATTTGGGAATATTGTTATCCTGTAGGCCACATACAAATGAGAAAGCAAGCACGAAAATACTGCTCATCCAGGAACTAAAGTGGGTTATTCTTCAAGTAATCCATTCACTGATCAATTTTAGTGAGAGTTTTGATTAAATCAGGACAGAAGGAGAAGTGCAGAATGGGTCTAAACCACTACCATCTGCATAGCAAGGTTTCTGAAACAACCATTTCATAAGCCTTTTTCAGCAACTGGACAAAATCTATAGGGGTCATTCCTCAAGGGATTTGTTCCAGAAATACTGGTTTTAGGACATATCATTCCAGATACTACTTTCTGACCTTGCATATTTTGGGATCTCTGGCATATCCTATAACATAAAATAAATATTTTCCCCACTAAAGTTGATGTCTGCTTTAGATTCTGTGTTTTATTTGAAAAACTGTGCAGTAAGTGATTTTTCTGTCCCAATTTTAATTTAACAACCTCTGGTTTCTTAGTGTATTTCTTGTAATACAACTCCATCCAGTTTCTTTTGGTTCAGGTAAATTCCTACTTTTCCTTGTTCTTAATAGGGTCATTCAGGTCTTTTGCGTTCTAAGAAGGCTTTATGCCATTCATTTAAGGGGTTATTAAATGTTATGATTTCTCCTTTTCTTTTTCTTTATGACTTTTAAAATGACTGCTCTTTCAAGTTCCTTTGTTTGTTGTAACTGCTTTATCAGAATTCCCTACTCTTTCCAGTAGCTAAGCTGTTTGCTGTTGGTTCAACTCCTTCCCCCAATTTTTGATTCCAGAGAATCAAAATTCCCAAAGGAAATCTTAAATTTTCATTTTTGATGGTGAAGCACTTTTTTTCTTTCCTTCTTTTTTAATGCAAAGACATGGAGCAGCCTTATTCTGCCTCTAGTTTTTTAAAGAAAATTATCAGTTTAATTTTTATTTTTATTTTTTAACGTTCCTCATATTGTATGCTCTCATCTTGAAACACCTCTCAGCATTAAGTGAAAATCGCTCCACAAATGGTGCAGCCTGGGTGCAAGCTTGGCCTCTGGGTATAGCAATATTGCTCAGTGAAGTACTGTCCAGAGCAACCACTCCAGCTCTTGAGTGGAATAGTTCATCTATGTGACGGTGTGGGGCTGAGCCTGGGGGAGTCTGCTCTGGCACAACATGCAGACAGCTGGCTAAACCTTCTTCTGTTCAGTTCCCAGCTTCACATGATCTGCAGGTGGTTAAATTATGCTCAAATAAAGCGTTTATCCATCAGCAGTGTCACAACAGTCTGATACAGACTTTCATCCAACCATAAGAGTTGTTATCTTCCGTTGATGGAGATCACTCCATCTTGAACTTCCCACAGAAGCAACTTTGGCCAGGGACACACTGGCCAGGGACACACTGGCCAGGGACACACTCTCACTAAATCTCTCTCCTGACTGCCTCTTCTCTGTCATGTCAACTCAAAGCTACATTGCAAAGCCTTCACATCACACCATTGCCTGCTTCATCTTTAAACATTTGCCTCTATTTTGCTGACATTCACTGTCTATAAACAAGCAATTTTTGCCTCCTCATTCTGCTCCTCAAGTGCTATCATACCTCAGGAACTGTTACCACATATCTTTTTTGTCTTCCTTCCCATTCTCCTTTAGAGTGCCCTATGTTACAAAACTTGACAGAAGTTACTCCTCTAGAATACAGATAACACAGACTTCTACATCCCCCACAATACTGTATTATCTTTGTCTCTGCATGTAGCATCCTACAGGAAGATCACATCTCTTCGGAGTGTTGTCATGGAGTTCCCAGTCCCAAAAATCCACATTAGGAATTATCTAAAATAGGACTAATGTTATCTCAGTGCTGTTTTTCTTTCATCTTGTTAAATGTCCATAAGGAATTAATTAGTTAATGAATCACAGCTCTTGTTCTTAGTAAAGTGTTTATGTAAATAGTATTTTATGAAAAACTATGTACAGTAACTCATGATACTCAGAAAATATGTAAATTGGTGTGTGGATTGGTGTTCCAGGAAAAGGCATGGTCATGTACTTGTATATAGAATCTATTGGTTAATAATATGCAATGCATTAGGACAAGCAACATTCAGCTGGATATGATATGATCTTTTTATTTATTTATTTTTTAAGCAAGCTGTGTCAGACAATTACTAGTTTAGATAACAGGAATTGAGAGAGGTGAGCCATTTTCCTAATTAAATCAGTAATCAAGAATAGAGGGTTGAAGAATTTACACTCAACACAAATGAGTCAGCAGTGTGCCCTTGCAGCAAAGAAGCCTAAGAGCATGCTGGGCTTCATTAATATGACTATAGACAGCAGGTCATGCAGAGTGATTATGCTTATCTCTTTAGCACTTCTGAAGTCATGTTTGGAGCACTGTGCCTATTTTTTACATCTCTGGTATTATAGAAAAAATTATAAATTACAAGAAGCCCAGTGGAGGATAAAGCTTGTGGGTTAAGCATGAGGCACGCAGGAAGATATTGAGGGATCTGGGTTTGTTCAGCCTGAAGAGGAGAAAGTTGCAGTGTTCAGCTATCTCATAGGGGAATTATAAGATAGCCAGACTTTTGCCAGAAATGCCCAGTTAAAGAAGAAGAAGAAGCAGAAGTCAAGAGCTGCAGCAAAGGAAATACCAGCTAGGCATAAAGAAATTACGATTCACAATGAAACTCACCAAGCATTGAAACAGGTTGTCCAGAGAGGCTGTGGGATCTCCATTTGGTGATTTTCAAAGCTCACCGAGGGAGGCCCTGAGCAACTTAGAGTAAGTTTGGAGTTAGACCTGCTCTGGGCTTGTTAGACTAGCTAACTTCTAAAGGTTTCTTTTATTGAAAATGATTCCACGAATAAGAAAAATCTGAGGTGGTTCACTCTAGATCTGAATTGACTTTGGGAAAAAGTGGGGTTTGTTAAAGACCCAATTCTGCCCGTGGGAGCTATGTATAATGTCCTGAAACTTAGTTTGTCTGGATCACCTACTGTAAGAAAAGCATACAGATGGAAAAGCGAAACCAAAGCTAATTATAGCTTATTATTGTTTGATTTATCAAATACAATAACTTGTTACTTACACCTGGCAATTTAGCATAAGATATTAATTTCCTTTTACCTTAACTCCCTCTATCTTGAAACAAAAGAGTGAATTCATGTTGGTGACAGCTACATCTCAATACTCCAAGAAGAGTGATTTTAAACACATCTGTTCCCACACTGATCAGGAGGGCCAAGTTGTAGCATGGTGCCTCTTCACAGAGTTGGGGGGTGGAAAGGGTTTTTTCAGAGCTGGCAATGGAGAGTCATGCCCTGGGGCAGGCTCTGGCTCACTGTCCTAGCCTCACACCAGCATGGTGTGTAGAATAACTGCACCGTAAGGGACTCCTCAGAAAATAACAATCGTCTTTTATTATTCATAGTATAAGGGCCTTGTGAATTGGCCCATAAAGGGGCCTCCTCTGTGCTGCAGCAGTAAAAATTACAATAAAAAGAAGATTGCTCTATGTCAAAAAGAAAAGAACATTTGTTGAATAAGCTGTTCTACCAACATAAATAATGATGTCATGGTCTAGCTCTGTCTCTCTCTCTGCTCATTTTTAATTACTTTTGTCTAGTTTCCTTCTTGGGAATAAAAATAGATTTTTCCTTTCTCTGTATCCTTTTCAACGGGTGTTTTGCTTCATTTTACTTTGTAATTCCAGGTGGCACTAACTTCTGATGTAGTTGTGGGTTTGCTGGAAAGAGCGGACAGGAGTCTGCTTGCACTCAGCAGGAGAGCAAGCCTCCAGACAATTATGTTCTTTTTTGATTTATTTACCATTTTATTTAGCAGCTTTCCTGGATTTAAAGTGGTTTATCAGGAAAGATCTCAGCTGCTATCAGCTCATCAAAGATGCCAATGTTGGAAACATAGACAGTTCCGCCTTGCAGAAATCTATACAAAGCTACACTTGTACATGTGTATGCATAGGTGCATAGGAAGAAATGAAATGGAGAATGTATTACACCTAAGCCATCTGTTTGCTTCTCAACACAAGAAGAAAGAAATAGAAGGGACGACCTCCCTGCCCTTGCCCTCAAAGTGTCAAGTCCTTCACTTGTCTGAGAAGTCTTGTATTCATGATCCTGAATAAGAGCTAAACTGTTCTGAAAATATCTAATACTGTGACATAGTTCTGTCCCTGAGCTAAACTGAATATGTGATCCCCAAGTGTGCCAAACAGCATCACTAAAACATTTTTCTTTCAGTGAACAAAAGCTTACAACCACTAACCCATAAACAAATGACCCTACCCATTCACTCCCTAGTAGCAGAATAATAATCTCCTGACATCAGATAATGAACAAAACCTACCTAATGTCTCTTTCTGCAAAGCCTGAGTCATTGCACTCAGAAATATTATTCCTTCTAGCTAAAAGACTAGCAATTACCATCTGGTTTTTTCATTAAGTTTCAGCAAAGAAATGTGAGAGTCCCATACATTTTCCTCTCTCATTCCCACTCTTAGTCCTCATGAAAAATTGAATAATGTCTGTAGCCAAAAAACCAGTTTTGTATGATTTGTTGATCTATGGAAATTAATTGTAAAATATCTTGACTTCTCCCTGCAAGGAAGCACAAATCAAGCTTCCTTCATGTCAGAAAAATCTTAATTCCTTAAAACAAATAGTAAGGGATGAACTGTATGATTTTGACTGATTAATCAGACAGATTCTTTCCTTGCCAATCCTTGCATAAAATTAGAATAAATCCTTTGGTTTCGTTGGTTTATCTTGAGTTTTACTCTGACTTGAAGAAGTGCAGAGTCTCAGTGAGAAGCTGATATCATTCTGGCATGACACCATTTAACTCAGTTTATTTCAGTAGAGCTACATCTGGTGAATATGAGCTTGAAAACAGACTCAAGCCCAGACTGTTGATTAAGGTATCAAAACTTAAAAAAGAAGGCTTTTACCCTGCTAGGCTATTATCCCTTCCTTTTAAATTAGATCTCAGAAAGATTTAATGCTTCAAAAGATTTGAATAAGACTTCAACATACTTACTCTATTATTATTTAAAAATTATCTATATTACTAATTAACTGGAATAATTAGCTATCTTTTTTGTTTTAATTTTGAGATTTATATACTTTTAAATCTTCAAATAAATAAAAGTGCTGTCTGTTACAACCCATTATCTTTCAAGTAGGTGGTAAGTATGGCTACTATGTATGTTTTATATTAAATTGCTGTGTTCAGCCATGCCACAGATGGGACTGATTTGGAGTTTTAAAAGATACAGGTTCCTGGCTGTCTTTACATTTTGTTTTATGTTCTCTTTTGTTTCCTGACACAGTATTTCTGGGGAAGAGGTAGACTATAAGATTAAGTTTTGGGACACTGAGGATTAGATACTTATGTGAGAATAAATCTGTGATTTGCGAGCAAGGCAAGATGTAATATTCTGTAAATGAAAATATCTATGGAGAGAATTACATGTATACAGGGTGCTGACTTGTTGAGTGCTGGGAAAGCCAAACTGTTGACTTTGAGAGTCAAATTATTGCAGTGCTATACAACATTTACAAGCCCAAGACAATGAGTTTCTTTCAGTCCAGGAAGAGCCTTACCACGTATAAATACCTTTTTCTGGACAGGGTGGAGCATTGGCTGGGAGCTGGCATCCAAATAAGATGGCCAGGCAAATGTTTTAGCCTTCTAGAAACTAGGGGTACAGAGGAATTTTCTTGTTTGGGGCAGGCTGGTAGAAAGGCTGATAAATACCCTGCAGTAATGCAAGATAAGTCCCAGGCAACCTGTAACCTGGAGGTGGGGTTAGGAGAGCCTGTCTAGGTATGGAAGTTCCCATATGACATTTTTGACAGGGACATTTAGTGCCCAGGCAGTGTCCACTCATGGATAGTCTTAACATGCAATTAATGCCAGATGGTCTAGTTCAGTTTCAGATCAAAATCCGCCCATCTTCCCTGTCCAGACAATCTCTGCATTACCAACCTTCCTCTGGCAGTGTAATAACCTGCCCTACACACTCCTAAGGAATGTGGGACTGTTCCCTGCCACCCCCTGGCTTATCTGCATTGCCCATGAAAACAAAGCTCTTTTCTGCTCCTCTCCAATGTAGAAGCCTTGAAGCAGAGCACGCTGGGACCCATTCAGCTATTTATAGATAGAGCTATTTATCCCCTATACTGTGTCCTGTAAGAATGTCCTCTGGAGACAGCCTAAATAAAACCTGCAGAAATCTCTGAAAGACGAAAATACTCTGCCAGATATGTCTTTCAAGATTGTTGGGGTTCAGGGACAGAGCCACTGGAAGACATTTACTTGAGAATTTCTGCTACATGCAGTCTAATTTTAATTTGACAAAGATGTCTCTAGCTGGCCATCCATTTAGGAATAAAACACACAAACCTGTTATAAACTGCCTATGGACACACCAGAACAAAGACATCCCCTAGCACAACAGTCATGGGTCAGAGGTTATCTGGATTCATTGTAAGGAATGGAACGGAGAGGAGCATGTAGAAGTGATCAAGGGTTCATCTGAGCAGAGAAGAGATTTTTTGTTCTTCTTGTGAGCCCAACAAGTTTACTGCAAGCAACGGGGCATACGCTCATAACCTTTGTTTCTCACTGTTAATAGATCAAGCTAATGGGCATGGGAGGAAAGGCATATGAGTTCAAACGCAGGTTGCATTGTAGTCAGTGGCAAAACTCTCAAAGAGAACAACTAAGTGGAAGTGGAGAACAGACAAAAGGCACATGGAGAGACCAGACAAAGCAAGTGAAAAATGTGCATTGGGGAGAAAAGAGAAAGACTCTTGAGAGAACAAAAAGCAAAAATGTAAGGAAATATTTTTATATATAATGTAGAAGAATGGAAGTAAAAATAAACTTTTATTAATGTCTTTTTGCTTAGTTGCTCTAGACAGCATGCAAATACACAAAGCAGCTGAAATAAAGGAATAATCTAATTACATTTCTAACGAGGGAGAAAACAAGCCAATACAGGAGGAAAAATATGGGTGTTCAATTTCAACTTTGTTAGAGTTGAAAATATTGGGTAGAAGTGAAAGAAATAGAATCACGAAGGGAAGAGGGAGTGGGGGAAATTGGAAGATGTTCAAAGTAAAATTCATGTTTGCCTCAGGGAATGTTGTATATGTGTATGCTACCTACCCAGTAAATATACTGTAAAGGCTAAGGGATGCCAATGCGAATGAAAAATGCTCTGTAGGAAATAATCAAGGTTAGGAAGGGACCAAATGTGGGGAATAAAACGTGGATTATGGAAGGGAGAGATGAGAAAGTGTAGAGAAAAGAGAGGGGAATTCAGCAAAAAGATTAAAAGCAAAGTAGAAAAAGAAGAGAAAAAAGAAGCAATAGAAACACATTAGGGCAGGTAGGTCATCCAAGGAGATTATAGGCTAGGATATTGTAAATGTAAGATATTATTAACCAAAGAAATAGATATGGCAACAATATGAAATTAATTCCCTGTCTCAATTTTCACAAAATAAAAGTAAAGGACAAATGTTAAAAGCAGACATAAAATTTCCCCAGGGAGGAAAAAGAAATATTAGAAATATTACAGGAAATCTCAGTCATGCCAGAACAGGTAATCAAAAATAATGGTCCAAACCATATACACCAAGAATCTGTATAGAAAAAAACCTCAAACCACCTCTACTCAAGTATACTTTACAACTTTCTTTGTAAGAAAAAAAAAAAAAAGAAAAAGAAAAAAGAGGTTAGAAGAGAGAAGAATAAAAATTTCAACTCACAGCTCTCTTTTAAAGCCTATCGATGACAAGCTAAAAGCTATATTCAAAATACTCAGCCCACTAATTCTTCACTTTTCTGATAAAATAAATGTCTTTGGAAAAGAACACAATACAACTACTCCTCAAAGCCTGTACGTTTCACTCTCTTGTAATTCACATGCCCATTAAGGACATAATCTGCCTCCAGTGAAGCCAATGGAAGCATGCGGTGCTGATTTCACTTGGCATTGAGTCAGGTCCCAGCTAATAGAACAGTTTACATGCCTGTACTGGAGAAATGGTATGGATCTTCATATCTCTGTGTGCTGAGAGTGCCTTCACCACAAATTCATGCATTTTCATCACTGCTTCGTGTCTTGGTCTTCTCAGGTGGAAAATGGGACATGCAATTGGTGCTGAAGTGTTTTGGGATGAGTCAGTGAAAACTTTTGGATTTTACGCATACAAAGACCACTCAAAAAACTTCTTATGTTGGCATATAGAGGAAGAAATTACTCCTAAACACTTCTTTATTTTTCAGTTTTGGCTGCCCACCCTGGATGAAACAACATGACAGAAGAGCAGTTGCATCTGGACTCCTACACTTTTCTAGGGGGGTTGGAACCAGATGATCTTAAGGTCCTTTCCAACCCTAACTATTCTATGATTCTGTGATTCTATGTTGCCTTGTGTGTACCAAAGTGCAGGTCAACAGGAGGGAGAACTGCTAATTCTGCCCTCTCTACTGCCAGACGTGTAACTACATGCTGCCACTTCCTCAGGGAAGATTGCAACCACTGTGTTTCCAAGATATCTAAGACCGATCAGCATAGTACTCTTAGAAGAATCAGCCTTGAGGAGTCACATATCTGACACTCCATCAGAGGTCAGTGGTTCAAAAGCTACAGGGAGCTCGTTTTACCCCTTTTTTAAATGTTCAATAGCAATAGGGCTTCTTAGAACAAAACTGCAGCTGGTTGAGCTGAATTCTGCTCTCAGTTGCTTTGGAATTCATTCAGTTTCCTTGATTTAGTCGTATGAATTCTGCCCTTCTTCTAACATGTTTGCACTAGGCATTAAATTTTTGACTTTAAGCTTTGGAAGTTAGAGATATTTGGAACGGGAAAGACTGGCTGAGTTTCTTTGCTTATCTTGTAGGTTGGTGGTTCCCTTTACACTGAGCTGTGGAGATCCTCAACCTATCAGCAACCCATGTGCGTGAATACATTCCCAGAGAAAGCTCCTTGCTTAGCAGCACATCTTTAAGATATTATCACTTTTTGTAAGTGGTATAATCATGTTGTTAGAGCCAAGAAACAATATGAACAGGAATATACTGTTTTCAAAACATGTTTGATAGCTCAGCAGCGTGCTTCCTAGTGTGTTGGATTTCAGGACATGAAGAGACAGTTTGATTTTCTCTGCACGCATGATGAAAAATGTGCTTTCATCCTTCGCTACTTCAGTGGCCTCAATGTGATCTCCAGGTCCTTAGTTTCTTCATCAGTGTCTTGGTCAACAAGGATAGAGGGAGAGGTATGATTATACAGTATACTTGGGATGGTGGGGGAGACTATAACAAAACAGGTATTTTAGCTGCACCTTTTAGTGGATGAAAACTGGAATAGGAAAAAAGGAAATATGCCAAGATTAAGTCTACCAAACAGTTCTGCTTTGTGAATGCAAACAAACATAAATTCTTAACAAAAAAAAAAAAAAAAAAAAAGGAAGAGTCTGCTTTAATTTAAGGTTCTAAATAATAATTCTGTTCCTAAATTTACATTGCATTTTGTAGATTAAAAAATAAAATTAAAGCAAGCTAAATATTTTTAAAAATAAACATTTATTCTGAAGTAACATCTTTTCAAATTATTTGATTTCAGATTGACACAATTGTGTTTTTAATATTATTAGCCACAGTAAAGAATGAAAAATGATTTCAACTATCTCCATATAGGTTGGAGTGTCAGATAAGAGGCATCATAATAGAGAAGGAGAAGATTCATGAACTTCATTCTGTAGTTTAGTCTAACATAAACTCTCAAACAAAATTCTGTCATGGTAGTGTTCTGATCCAATATTCCATCTGTAGATGTTCATGCACATTTTTTGATTGGAGGGTGGTTTTATAACATTACAGCAACCCACATGCTGACTGCATATATAGTTATGCAGTTATATACGTTATATGTAACATATAGTATATATCTATATTATTATATGTTATATGTAATACATATAGCACATATACTATATATTAATGTATAATATTTAACAGAAGATACTATAATATAATTTTTATATATTACATATTATAACATTACAGCAACCCACTTGTGACTGTCAGGCTCAATGACATCTACCACGGCTGTTAAGCCTCATGTAGCTCTAGCTGAATCAGCTGTGTGGTGACTAGCACAGACTGTAGATAGCAGGGCTACATTGCAAGGTCTATTTTATTGAAGCTCCATGTGCAAGGTCCTTGTCATGTATGCCATGCCATACCTGGTGTTGTGTGTGCAGGTTCCAAAGCACTTCTCTTGGCAAAGAAAAAGGCAGATGTTAACACTGGTGTTTGAGTCATATTCTTTCTTCTGACAGCAAATGCAAAGTCCTCACTGTAGGACTGAATAATTCCATGTGAAGATAAAGGCTGGAATTCAGCTATCTGAAAAGCAGCTTTGCAGAATGAGATCTGGGAGTTCTGGTGGACAGCAAGATCCTGTTCCGCAAAGCTGCTTTCTGGACAGGCCAGGTGGACAGCAAGACGAACACATTGGTCAGAAGGTCAAGTACAAACCAGGCACAAAGTACAAAAAACCTACAAAGGAGTAAATACAGTGGATGCCTCCAAGCTGGTCAGGTTGCTGGTGCACACAACATGAGGAAAGGCTGAAAGAACAGTTTTTTCCCAAACTTAAAAGACAGGGTTAAGGGGAGATGGTATTGCCAGCTTCAACTATCAAGTGGAAGGGCATTGAAAAGGTGAAGAAACTTTGTTCAGCTATTGGGAAAAAAACATGTTTTCACCATAAAGGTGATCAAATTGTACCAGGTTGCTCAGCATAGAGGTTGGGAAATCTCCATCCTTGGAGATATTAAAAATGCAGCCTGGACCAGACCAAGAACGACTTGATTTATAATATTCTGTTTTGAGGAGGAGGTTAGACCAGGTGACTTACAGGGGTCCCCTCCACACCTTCACAACTTGGGCAGTGTGTCACCAGATGTACATACAAAACTTATCAGAAGAGGACTCTGAATATAAACTAAGACCTTTAGGTGCTACGATGAGTGCTTTTAGTTTTCCAATATGCAGCTTCTCTATTCTTAACAAGTATCTGCCAATGAGTTGGAGGCTGAACTATGACTTTCACAATTCATGACTTTTGCTTCTTCATTCTCCATATGGCCTGAAGTTCCCTAGACCTGAATCCTCAAGAAACAATACTCTGTTCTCTTCTGCACTCAAAAGCTGATTTATTTTGAAATGGGCAGGATTTGTTGCAATTACGATCATAATGGAATAAAAAAGACAGTGTTGCCTAACAGGAAGCTCATATAATCATAATTGTTAGATTTATGATAGCTTTATGTTTTATATTATTTATATTTGAACTAGTCTACAAAAATCCTTGAGACTCAGTTTATGATCATCTAAATCTTGCCTTGCTGCTTGGGCTGAACTCAGACTTTCACAAGCATTCTGGTACTGATGGGTGCAGGCGCCTTAGAACACTTTCTACAAACACAAAAGAATGCTTAGAGAGAAGCTGCCTATACTGGCAAAGAGAAAATCCCTATATCACTCCTCACTACTTTTTTTTTTTTTCTGATGACAAAGGTGAACTACTGCATATATCTACAAATCTGCCTGGTTAGGCCATAGAAATATGACAGGCAAGAATATGTCTGAGAATATCTTTGGGGTTTAGCAACTGCTCTTCTCAGATGTTGTATAATTGTGCTTTTATCATTGTCAGAAACATGTCCTGATGGGATTTAGATGCTGCAAGTACAAGGTGAACATAGGAAAGGATCCGTGAATACCTACAAATGTGTATTGTGGTCATGAGTACAATTGGGTACAATTGGGTACAATTCATTACTAAGAGTTAAAAAAGAATATCTTTCTCATGCAAAATTGTTAGATCACAGTGCAGAACAATTGGAAGGCAGACCTAAAAAAACTATCCAGCTGGCTTAGCGCCGTAAGATTAAGTGTAAATGAGAAAAAGGGCACTATTTGTCTTCCAATTTCTGAGTGTGCAGGGTTCACTTGGTTCACATTTTCTGTACACCTGTGACCAAAAAAATTCAATTTTTAAAATTAAAAGAAAGCTGAGAATATCTCTTAACCACATCATTTTGCAAGCTAGATATGGAACACATAGTCCTTTGCTTTTTCTAAGTATTTTCATGGGCTTTTATATGATAGTCCTGATTCTTGGCACAATTTCTTGTAGTTCTTGCTGTAGTATTGACTGTAATTGAGCTAGACCACCTTATATCTGATCCCAGATCTCATCTTCAAAGCAAACCTTTTTGTTTAATCTTGCCTCACTGATTTTCTGACAGACCATTTCTATTCTGATGTCATGTTCTTTAACTGTTCACGTTCTTTCTCTTCAGGATGAATTATTCATCATTTGGACACACTCCAGAATGCATAGACACTTTTTAAAGATTGAACATAGTTCATACCACTAAAAGTAACGATCTCTGGAAAACATGCTTTCCTCTTCTGACACTGTCTCCTGCAGAAAATACTTTCAGCTTACGGAGTCTTTTGCCTGAATATGGTCTTCATTCCTCGTGAAATTACCCAGTCATTGTTCCCCACAAGCATGTGGTCCCATGTTGGTCTGGAACATATAGAGGATTATTGTATTACATGGTTATTTGTGACCTGTAAAATTGATATCGAGTTCATTATAGTGCAGCTGACTTGGTTTCAGATTTCAGACATTATCAATCATAGTAGAAAAGAGTGTAACAGCAGGAGCATGTCTGATGGAGGAGACTTAAGACTGAGATTTGTCCTGCATGTATGTTGGAAAACAGTTAAAACTGTCCATATTTTAAGCTGAATTCCTAACTTGTGAGATCTCTAGTTCCTCACATTTGCTTTTCAGGCTTCTAAACGCATAAGGACACTTATTTCCTTGGAAGTTTAACATTGCTTTTATCTGGGAAATAACAAAAATAAATTGTAAATATATCTCAAGATAGACAGACAAGCTAAAATCCTGGTTCACGACTTTCTCATTTGCACTAATTGTTGAAATAGCTTTGCAAAATGGAGATAGATTCTGATTAAAGTTAGGGTGGGATAAACTGGAATTATTCCCATGATGTGAAAAAAACTATGTAAATGAAAACAGAATCGGAGTTTATGTGAAATTGTTTGCTTAGAAATGCTTGATTTCCATCTCATTAAACTCATTAGTATATATCTAACATTTGAGCAGGAAAAGGCCCAGACACACAAAAAGAGGGACCCATGGTTAGTTCCTCTTTCAACACAGTTATAGAAGCAGTTAGAAAAAAGCCTAAAAGGTATACTATAACAAAGAGTGCTTTCTCTTATAAGGAAAATATATATTGCTATGACTCCTGGGTAAGTTCATCAGGTAGGAAGTGTTTAGGGAGCTGTGGCTCACACAAGAGCCCCATCAATGCCATGTCATGGGACAACAGCTGTGCTATCACTACAACAGCACTGAGGTGCAACAGTGAAACTCTTTGCTGCATAATGACATTGAGGTCGACAATCAGGGAAACACCAGACACTTAGACAGGTAGCTCCAGCTTCTAGTTACAGTACTAAAGACTAAGATTTTGATGGCTTTTTATGCCTCAAAGGCATTGGATAGCAGAAAGCCAGAAAGATTTTCCCAGTGGTCAAATACCTTTAAAGCTGCTTTCTTGACCCTTGGTTTGAAATACGCAATACTCATCATGTCATTCCCAAAATCTTTGCAGAGACAAAACACAACATGATCATTACTATGCTGTTATGCATTCATTTAGTTAGGGTCACTATAAGGGGCTTCTGCATACTACAGAGGGGGCCAGGTGATCTGCTGCATGGAAGTTTGGTGCTTTAAAATCATGCTTAATTTCAAACTTGGGATTAGTGTTATTGAAGGCAGGAGGCAGCCTTTTACAGAGCATTTAAACACTTTATTGAAGAGACCTGAGGTTTGCAACCTACCTGCAAACACAAACCTTAGGCAAAATTTATGGAGTAAATCATTGAAAATTATTTGTCCAAGTCTCCTCAAGAGCTCAAAGACAATGTGTTGACACTACAAACACGGGAGTGAAGGAGAACAAAACACGACTGTTTATACTGTGTTTCTTTACTCTGTCAGATCCTCCAGACTGCAGAAGCTCTTAGAAACTGCCAATTTATTTTACGGGTGTGCAGGGATATTCAGTACTGATAGCAAATAATTTTGCATAAAGCTTAAGATTCTAGTACATACAGTAAGGCTAAATCCCCAGAGTACCTCTCAGCTTTGAACAGTGCTGCTTAGGAAAAGAAATGATTCTATATTCAAGAGAAAATCAGGAATAAAACCCATCAATGCTGAAAAACAGAATACCAAATAGGGAGATAAATAATATGCCACTTCAAAGTAAGTCTTCTCACACAAATCCTATAATCACTGTGAGAAAAAGGGATTATGTAAATATATTTGGTGATTAACAAAATTACATATTCAAAATTGTTTAATTTCATTATCCGCTGAAAGTTACACAAATAAATATCTGTATCTGCATTTTCCCATCTGTCTCTTTGTCATTTTTCACGATTATTGTGTACAAACTAGACAATGTATGACCCAGGTGATGAGCTAGATTTTGTTTAACAAACATCATGTAGGTACCGTGAATGATTACAGAGCAAAAAAGACTGATGGTTAAACTGCATGAATGAGAATCAGGAAATCTTGGCACTGCATTCCCTTTCTTACTCATAGAAAGGCTATTTTTATGTCTCATCTTTGAGGCATTCAAAATATGCTGACTGCCTGACCACAGGTCCCCTTGGTCAAAACATACTACATCATACATGCAAGTAGGACACCAGCGGAAGATAGGAGCAGATGAAGAAGAGAAAGGCTTTGAGGTATGGCAATAATGATGGTTGTCACATATGTAGCTAGGTAGGCAAGGCCAGAAGGTAAAAGAGACACCCTTGCATTGTTCCTCCATCCCAAGAAAAGGAAGAGGACTCCAAATATTTTAAGGTACTCTGTCAGCCCCTAGTGAAGCTATAGGGAGAAAAATAAAAAAGGAATGATAGACAGGCCTTAACATCTTGGATTGCATGGGATGATGTGAGTAAGATTCTTCTCTGTTAAGAAACATGAACTATCATTATTGTGCTTACCTACTTGTTAGGAATGCATTGTCTCCCTTGATTACATGCATTGTTCTCTAGCCATTCTCTTTGGCTTCTTTTTGTTTAAGTAACAGGGACTATATTACAGCAATCTGAAATGAAGTAAGGTCTTGGGTTAGGGGTTTGCAAGTGAGGCCCTAAAATTGAATCTGATCCTTAACGCTGCTGAGTAAGTCACACTGAAGGTTAAATGTGGGCATCCAACACCTGCGAAGTCCCATACCTGACAAGGTCTGCACACACCAGTCTTTACTGAACATGTTTTTATGACAGCTACACAAGGCAACAAAGCACTGTGGTAGGAGCATGGACAGACAGGCAAACTCAGAGTGATCATTGTGCTGCAGGGAAATCAAACACTACTGCCTTGTCTTCAGAAAATACTCCCATCACTGAAAGACCCTCCAGCCAAAACACTCCTAAAAATAAATCAGAGTGCTCTAACAGAGAGGGTATAAAACTTGAAGGAATTGTGATTGAGTTTTGGTTCAGCCAGAAGATATCTGTGGTATTTTACATGCACCTGATCCAGTGGCACTTCAGGTCATTGCTAAGAGAGACACTTAACCTCTCCCCCTCTCCTCTCTGTTCTCATTCCACACCATCAACTGTGCATTATGTCTCCTTCCCCATGTGAGATCAAATAACCCCCTTGAGGATTTAGATAAAAAAGGAGATTTCACGGAAATGTTTTTTTGTTCATTTGTTCACATGTGTGGTAGGCTAGTTTTCTAAAGATCAGCTGGACCAGCTGACTCACACTTCAGTTTCAGCTCTAGCACATGGGAAACAGCAGGAATGCACAGCTGAGGACAAAAAACAGAAGAAAACACCACCTCGGGCTGCACTGACAAGTCACGCAAGTTTGAAATATCTATTCGGTTACAGATCACATCTCTCATATTTACAATTTTCCCTTAGTAGGACAGAATTAGTGGGGTTTTTTTCCTCCTATATAGGATGTGGGCAAAACACAACTCAATAGTGATTATGGACCACTAAACAGTGAGGATATAAGCACGTAGAAAATAGATAGCAGACAGATAGAACCCTTTCTCGAGGCCTTTTGGATTAGCAGAGCTTGTTTGACCTTTTGACTCATGACTTCCCACAGATGAGTTATCAGCAAAACTTTTTCTTTTCTATTCCAGTTAACATTGGTGGTTTCCACTTGAGCAGAGTTACAGAAAATAAAGGGCAGGTTGGGGGAGGATGACAGCACACCATGGCAAGGTCAAAGACTTGTCTTGAGAGGAAAAGCTCACTCTTCATTGCACTGATTATCTCAAGTTCTCAAGTCTAAGCATCCAAGTCTAAATATTCAAGTTCAAGTCCTCATTTTTCAAATCAGTCACTAAATATTTAACATGCATATTCCTAAATATAATACAAAACTAACACAACATTAATATTGATGATTAGGTTTAATGTAAAAGTTAAACAAAATGAAACAAAAGAAATCAAGTTTCCTCCACCTCCAACACCATCAGGAGTAATGCTATAGTCAGCGTAATCTGATTCTTTGGCTCATACCAGTTTTGCTTTCCCATCAGAGCTCACAACAGAATCTTTTCTCAAAGGGCTCAGGTCACTTTGCCTACAAGTATCCATCCAGAAAGCTGCTCCAATGATTATTCCCTAATTTGATACTTCCCCAGAGCACACCAGCACATGAATCCCTTTGCTGAGGCATCATGCTGTCATTCGGCATCTTCACTCCCAGTGCCTCAGACAGTCTCTGCCCCTCTCCTACTTTTTAGCACTCATTCAGAACTGAGAACTGTGGCCACCACACTTCAAAAGAACCATAGTGTCCTTTGTCCTCTGAAACTGCTATTGCTTGGGAGAAACTCACTTTAAACATCTCTAAACCCACTTCCTTCTTTTATAAGCCTCTCTGTGAGACCTTACTTTGCTGTGGTGCCCACAAACTGTCAGCTGTTGTGCCACAATGTTTTGTTATGAACAATTTACTGTGTTCTGATCATCATTATAAGTATTGTTTCAGTACTTCTTGTTGCACTTTGCCATTTATGGGCACCTGCCCTTGTCTTATCTGTAGACTTTAAGTACTAGGGATAGGGACTGTGTTCTTTGTACTCAGCTGCATCTTACTTGGGCAATGGAGTGGAAACACATACTAAATACAAAATTATGAGTCCCATTTCCTTCAAATAAAAATGTATAGGTCATGATTCATCAGTCATGTGTCTTACACTAGTAAAACTTTGCATCGCTATGTTGTATGTAAAGTTGGCATTTTGAATGGGCCACCATCTGGACTTCAATTTTTTATATATGGTCCATATTGATGCCTGAAGTTAATATAGCACCTACATTTCCATTCCTAAAGCTCATTATGACAAACTTATAAATTCAGCCTTTAAAATGGAAATAATCTGTTCTCAAGCAGCTGTCAAATGGCTTTCAAAAACCTGAATGTAAACAGTTGTTACTCTTAAGGATGAAAACGCTATTTTATTATTACAGGATTTTTGCAAACTTTCTAAAATACTTCTGATGGCTCAAAAGAAGAAGGCACAGACTTGAAACATGGACAGTGAAGCATGACGTGCAGCCATGGCTTCATGTCATCCCAAGTAAAGCTGTTTTGATATGCCTGTTTTCTAGAGGTTTAAATTGTCTTTTCCATGTGCAGTGCTCAGGACTTGCCAAAGTTCTGTGGGCATAGAACATGAGTGAAAGTTGGTTAGAAATTTCCAGTAAGTCGTCAATCCCTGTGCAGTACTGGTATTTTGCAAGGGAAAAACAAAAATAAAAGGAAGATCTTTTCAATATATATACTTCTGTGTAAAATGAATCTGAAATACCTACATACTTATGTGTGTTTAAAGAGCTATTTGCATACAAAACCACAAAGCCTCAAGAGGAAGTATTTCCATATTGCATGTAAAAGAGACAGATGCAATTTATAAAACTGCCAAACTATGTATTGACACAATCATAATTAATTAAAGTGGAAGAGAATATTTCTCTCAAAAACAAAAAATCTCCTTTAAAATTCTACATTCTCTTAAAGTAAGACTTTTATAGTTCATTTATCATTAAATAACTTTTATAGCTTTCTTAATTACTTTGTATCATATCATATTTCATACTTTTTCATTCTTATAAATCTAACCATGTAATCTCTATAATTCATAGTTCATAAAATTTTAAGGCCAGGAAGAATCAATAGCTAAATTTAATCTGAACACTTTACTTTGCAGGTTTATTTGAATACTTTTCCCCCCCCATATGTTTTCCTTTACGGGGATGTTAGATTGTCCTTTGAGAAGCCCCATGTTACCCAGAACTGCTCAGTAAGTCTGGCAGGCATGACACAGGACCTAGAGAAGAACCATTAACTTTCAGTAGGAACAGCTTTAAGCAAGGCGAGAATATATCAAATGGTTCTAGACTTATCCATGAAGACAACTGAATCAAGCCCAAGATGTCTGTTGAGCCTCCTGAGAGTTCAGACACATAGTTCACACAAGCACTCTAAAAGACTCTTATTTTAATATGGAGTTGAATTACCCCCTAATTTCATTTATTCATTAAAATGCAAGTTTTTCTCCATTTAAATTTATTTGGCTTTCACTTCCAACTGTTAGATTTTCTTATGCTGCTTTCTGCACAAAATTGTTCACTAAAAATAACATCAGAAAATTTCTTCTTGAATAGATTAGGATCAGCTCATCTCTTAGACCATAATTTCATTGTCATTCTTTTCTTCAGCTGCCCTATCCCATCTAGAGGATATGAATGACTGTCCGTTACAAATAAAAGGAAAACAAACTCTTGGTTTTAAGCGCTGAGAATGAAATTAGGGGGAATGCATGAAGAAATTTAAATTATGTAATAAGAAGCATACCCACAGTGGTATTTGTGCATTTGGTGAGGCAGATGCCAAGATGACTTCTCTTTCTGTGCACGGGTCCAACAGTGTACAATGAGCATTGCCAGAATGAAAGGAAAACAGAACCCACCTTGTCCCTCTTCCTTGAAGGACCAGAATGCTACATTCACAAAGGGGCCTGTTATGGCACAAGAAGTATTTAAAAGTGTATTAGTTACAGTCACCCAAAAGTCAATTTCTGATGCTTGAAAAGCCCTGACATGCCAACACTAAACTCCAACGAATGGAAACCCACAAACTAAAAGAAGCCCAACAATATGCTTCAGTTCGCAAGATCAAACAACTTGGAGATGTTCAGAGAGCTGATTGAGAGAAAGGAGACTATCAGTTCTACAGCCTGGATTCCCACGAGGATTTAAAAACAATTCCCTGAATTGAGATGCACACGTGATCATGGCATGGCATGTGCCTAAGGTGAAGAAAGTCCTCTCTTTGTATTAATAATTTAACATATATTGGTGCAAGTACTGGAATATTATATAGCCCCCTAAAGCTTGTGCACCTCTAGACAACAAGCTATGAAACTATTCCCCGTCTAGCTTTCAGTTTTACCTGCAAGCATATGTGCATCTTGAACAATGATACTACAAAACACACAGACAGTACGTGCACACCTGAAACAGCACCACTGTCATCCCCTATGTAGAGCTGAACAAAGATATTTCCAGCAGATGCAATAAATTATTGTAGCACTTATGCAGTTAATTTAGCTGGATTTTGATTAGAGCATGAGGGTAAACACCCTTTTTTCCTCTAAAAATGGATGTGTGACTTTATTTATGTTTTAAATATTGTATTACATAGGCTTGCCCTCACTGCACTAACAACCACTTCATTAAGACCTTCTACAGTTCTAAGGTGCAATAAAAGTGACCCACCAAGATTTAATAACTCTCAGGCTAGATTTCAGAGGGAAAACCGTAACTCCATGCCATAGGCATTTTCATACTCTTTATCTTTTAACAAAGCTTGAGTTTACTAGATGAGTAACATGACCGTCATTGATTCTTCTGCAAGAAAAATACCATAAATTTTTACATTCAGTAAAATGTAAGTAAAAATAACCTTATAAGCATCATTTGAATCCTAAGGAAATTTCCTATTTCTTGACATTACAGACAAATGTGTAACTGTATTGAGAATGCCCTTGAGAATACATAAAATATTGTCAAATTCTGAAATGAAGTGTGAAATATTGTAAGAAAACAGATGTGTCATTTTCTAATGTGCTGAATGATACTGGAATATCATCAAGCTGTAGACCGATAATTAGCTTGTATAGAATTCTGATATTTTGATAGATACATAAACAGGTGAGCTGAAGAGCAAAATGCACATGCTGAACTATAGTCTGCCTCCACTCTGCTAGTTTGTCTTCACTTCTTCAGAAAGAAAGCCACGTGCATGGTCTCTTTGATTCAGTGATCCAAAACCATCTCTCTTCAGTGTGCCCATTCCATCCTCCTGCATGTTCATGTTGAGGCAGCTGTGCATGAAATGACTCATGCATAAGGAGAAACACCATGACTGAATCCCAACTTCCAAACCATCCCTCTTCAAACGATGACTTTGGTGTTACTGTTTTCTTATCCACTCAGATTGCAATTCACATTCCACAAACTCCACTTGATTCTATTTCTTAGTATAAGCCAGGTGTTCTCAAACTGTTTTCTAGTATATACAATTCAGCAGAAAGACTGTCCAGCAGAAAGTTCCCTGCGCTCTTCACAGGAGGTATGTTCTCACCCTGAATTCCTATTTGATTAATATTGTAGTAACTACAGAATTTGCAACCACCCAGAAATATTTTTCAGTGAGCTTTCAATGCCTTTTTTTATCTGTATAGATCTGATTTAAAGACTGCAAACAAGAAGAAACATTAGATTATGGACAGGCAGTTTCAAGAGATTAAGTTAATCTCAGTAAATTACTGCCCCTCAAACTGAGACACTGTAATTGACTTTGGTATCTCTAAATGCCTGGCTTCATCTCAAACGCTTTAGTGCTTCTCTGGGTCTATGCGAGTGGTGATTCAAATCAAACTTTTCAACTTTGAATTACATCAACCTAGGAAAGCAGGCATAGGTGAATACTAGTCTCAGTTTTTCTCTCCATATTTTCCATCTTTAGCTGTGCCCACTCCTAAGCCATGCTACTCCACCCTTTGCTGAACATCCCAAGAAAATATCAGATCGGATCTGGTCTGTTTAGTTTAAAATTTGAACACCAAAAATCTCTATGTGGATAAAGACCAATATCATATTAAAAAATCCATGCCCTCTATACCACTGTGGACAAATTTGGGTTAAGAGGTACAGCTTCTACCTGAAGAAAAATGTTCGTGATTTTTTTTTTTTCCCCTTGGATTTAATAGAGAAAGTTTGGAATCTCTTCCACAGGGCACTAAAGCAAGCTTGTCTACTTTGAAAATCTTACAAACAGATTCAGCTTCCCAACCAGCAGTTACTTTAATTACCTTCAAGCGTAAAACTGAATTAAAGTAGAGGCCGTGCTGGGAGTCACTGATGTGCTTCATCTGATTTGGAAGTGTTTGGCATCTCTGGAAAACTTGAGAAGTCTAAACTCTTTGCAAAATAAGTAAATATATAAATAAATAGATTAAATGCTCTAAAAAATAAAGTTATTTAAGAATGAAATTAGAACTTGCCCAGAAAAGATCAGGTTGTTTAAACAGTGGATCCAGTGTTGCAGAGCTGCAGACAGGCTGGCGCACAAGACATTCAGTGCTGAACACCAGTGTCACGAACGCCTGTCTCTGTAAGGTGGCCACTGAGGCATTTGCATCCCCAGAAATTTCAGTAGGACAAGGCTCTTCAAAGCTCCTGAGTTCATGCTTCCTCCTGACACTAGCTTATTAAATAATGCTCCTTGACTTGTCCATCCCCAGGTGCAAAAGAAAGGGCAGCATCTTTTGCATATCTGGCTAGCACTAACACACAGCATAACAACAGCCTTTTTCTTCATCCTTCTAGGCTCTGTCATCATTTCTTCTGTAGACTGATGCCTTTTTCATAGTGGCCTTGCTATCTCTTGCCTCAGCCCGAGAGGGTTAATCAAATTCAAAGTGTCTAAAACTGCAAAGGGGCTCCTGAAATATGAATTCATGTTTATTCAGAAACTCTTCAAATGTGAATCACTTATGTAAAGCCCTGCAGCCCTGAGACTCAATTCGGATTACTTACAATTACCTGAAATTATTTGAACAGGGTAAAGCTCCCTCTTTTCAAGCTTTTTAAGATCAAAGAGTCAGCCTTCACCCTTTACAGCTTGTCACTTTAAAACCCTGAAGTAACAATCAAAGGCTACTTCTACCAAGCACTTCTATTATATCCAGACTGTATAACTGTGTCGCCATAGAAATAAGTGTGGAAAGATATTTGCTTTTTTGTTGTATTTCAGTAGGTGTCTTTAGCTTCTAAGAATATGAGTCAACTTTCCCAAAAGCAACTCTCCCTCTTGCTTCTGAGAGTTCCATTTTCACATTTTCAAATGGAGACTTTTCCTCCAAAGCTGCAAAACCAGCCTTATAAACTCTGCACTGATGGGGTAATCCCAATTGTCGAGGTCCAAAATGGAGGCAAACCAAAATTGGAAATATGTTTAATGCATCTTGTGACCCTAAAAAGCAGAGATCTCTCTTGTGCTTCCAGTGTAGCACACCAGTCTGTCTGCTGGACAGCAGCACCTTGTAATCTCTATCCTCAGCACTCTTTCCTTCCTTTCCTGCTCTTCCTCCCCATGCACAGTTCATTACAGTTCTCATCTTCCATCTGTAAAACAACTCTTAACTGAAAACAACCATCTTTGTGCAGCACTCAGGGTTGGCAGCAGTTACTGATAGGTTTGAATTTACTGTTCTCTTTTAAAAATAGAGAAAAATGCCTATTGCCTGGTCTGGCAAGCTGGGGACAGCAAGACAGTGTAAACCCTAATATCATACTTCATAAAATCCATTCACAATTGGAGCCTGGATTTTTGACAATAGCTGTTTGTGTCCTCTGAAACTCCGTTTGTGTGATCAAATAGGTTTGGTACAGCAGAAAGGATCAGATGACACCAGTTACTGAGACAGAGGAGCAGGAGATAGCACACAAGCAGAGGCCACACTTCCAGTGCAAGAATCATAGTGATAAAATGAAAGAAGTTTTTCAGATTTTGGCACTGTCATTTCGATAGGATAAACCATTAGCTTTGAACTGGATGACTTCTAAGGATAAAATGAATTGCAATAATATTCACTGAGGACTAAGTGGGTGTTTGATGAGATCAGGAGAAAGGCAAAACAATCAGCATCCTATTGGCTTCTGGTGTCATTTATGTCCTTCTTGAAAATATGGAATGAAATTCACATGTCAAGGAGTGAAAAATTTGGTCTAAATTTCATCAGATCCCCCATGTTGTGAATGCTGTCAAACAACTGAAATGCAGATTGCTTTTCAGTCCACGTCTGCCTTATTACACTGGGCATATTTATACCATTTTATAGTCGTTAGCTTGATTTTGTCTCCAGGAGGAGAAATATACCCTGTTAGGTAATGGTAGTAATCATCCTGTATGCCAGTGCTCCAGTATGGTTGCATATGTAAGCACCTAGCATTTAAGTAGCACTAATTAAGGCCAAATATTCTCTCTACTTTTATTTTCCCCACTTGTGTATGTACACTACAACACAGCCATTAATTATGTGACATAGAGTATATTAACTGCAAAATACAACAAAATCAATGCAGACTATTTTCAATCACATTTAAAGACATGGGGCAATTCTGTAAGACTTTCAGCCAAATCTCAGAGCTCTTCTGGAATTCATTCACTTGAAAAAGTGTAGAAAAGCTGCTGACGGCCTGGGGTATTTTTCATTGGTGGTCCCACAGGGCTCCACTCTCCATCTGCTCTGCATGTCTCTACACCCTCCTCCCCTCCTGCTGCCAGGCACTCCCTTTGCCTTAGGCCAGTCACAGGATTATGAGTATGGACCTCAACTTCTTTTCTGCTTACACTGATAGGTAAAAACCTATTAGCTTCAGAAACTTGCCTAGTGGCTAAACCCACTCATTAGGCAGAGATAGGATAGCACCAGTCCAAAGACAACAGGCTAGAACACATGTGGAAAGCTACTACCTGAGAGCTCTGGAGCCAGAAATGATCCAACAGAGGCTGTTGTGTTAGTGGCAGAGGCCTGTGCCTTGATGGCAGGCAGGCTTCCATGCCCTCCCTGCTCTTCCCAAATAGTTCCCAGGTGGAAACAACTGTGATGTTTCTAAGGAGCAGTATTTTGCTGGAGGACTGTTATCCTTTTCACAGGTATGCCAGAACTGAGGCTCATAACAGCCAGGAAACAATGCCTTTATTTAGGCAGCTAAAGCAGTGGCCTGATTTTCCACAGCTTCAACTTCCCTGAAAAGAGCAGGGGCTCTGGGCTCTCAGCAGGGCTGCAAAACTACCCATTAACTTCTATATCTATAGCCATTTCACAGCTGTATCTCAGTTTCACACCATGCTGCTCAGTTTTTGTCAGCAGCAGAGAATAGCTGTCACACAAAAAAAGGCAGAGGGCTGATCTCTGGTCTCCAGCATTGGAAAATGCAGTCTACATGGCTTGGTCAATATTTGGTGACAATGCTTGGTGCGTGCAGCATCCCCTCCATCTCCAGTTCCTGGACTCACGCATCCATCTGCTAATCCTTCCCTAATACCAGTACATGTAAGAAATTAAAAATAGACCATTCTCTTCATTTACATGTAGAGTACAGAGTAAAACATAATTAAACCACATACTACACATGCACTGTAAGAAAAAAGAGAAATAGTAAAAACAATTATAGGCTGACATACTTACTGCTTCACATTTAAATAATAATGTGGACTATTAAGTAAACTAGGGCATAATCAGCTGAGGTTCATTAACTTATCTCACTGTAGAAACAGTACTACAATTCAATGCAATTAGGTACATACTAGTAGGAAACAGTGCTTTTTCTGCGCCATGCTGGGCCCAGTCTTAGAGATACTGAGGTGTCTCACCTCCCACTGGCTTCTCAGAACATGCTTGCTCCCTTTCAGGAGCCAGCCAGCACCAGTCTGGATCCAGACCCTTGCAAAGAGGTGGTCATTAAGAATGTCAGTTCACTCTCCTGCTATTGATAGCCATGAAATCCCCCCGAAAATGCTCAGAATAGGCCACATTCACAGACCACATTCAGCTGGGATTACATTACCTGTCCATGTTTAAGGAGAGCCACAATGAAGATATGTACAAAGGAGGCATGTATGATATTAGCCTTCATACAGCAGGGACTCTGGCCTGTGCAGACCTAAAACTACTTCAAGTAGAGAATCTCCAGGACACCTCAGGATCCTGAAAGTCCTGGAAGAAACTGATTCTCAGGCATTTAAAATCACCTAGGAAAAATGAGAATAAGCCAGTCTACTTTGGGCTATCTATAGCACTTCTTCACACATGCTCCATCCCACAGTAGATCCACCCCCCACCTCCAAATGGCCTTTTGAATCTCAGAAGACTTTCCTTTCTGAAAAATGGAGAGTTAAGGCACAGAGACCCTGAAAGGGTGTCTGTAAAACCTCATTGTATTGTAAATTAGTCTTTTCACTACATGTGGTCTTCCTGGATGTGTCTGTAGCAGAAAAGCAGACAGGGCTAGGGCCTGACTTCTGATCCTAGCGGCAAGTGGAATGTCCATCCAGTTGAATTTTTCTTTCCTTCAAAACAGTATAGAAAACCTGTCTGCTATGGTCCTTGGCCTGTCCAAACATGATCTTGTACACTGGTAGGGGGCACAAGCAGAACTGCACCATGAAAGTTCAAGCACTTGAACAATATGGAAAACCACATGTCACTGACTCAATGCCTTCACCCCATTTATTTGTCTTTGGTTTCCTAAGAGCTAGCCAAGGCAGGATTTTGATGAAAGGGATTTGGCTTGAGTTTACAGAGCATGCTGATAGATTGGAGTGAGCATCTGGAGGATTGTTTGTGATAAATGTCTGAAGAATTTCCCTAATCTTTCTTGAAGAGCGCCTTACTATCTGAATCTTTTTGAACCTTCTGTTTCCTCAGTCTTCATGTGAGTTTGATCAGGAGAAACTCTTCCCTCTTCCACCTGTGTATCAAGTAGATACAAAGATGTACCAGATGGAGATGCTGAAGGTCTCCCTGAGACCACCAGGTGGAGAGTGTTCAAAAACCTATGCAAAAGGACATAATTCTTTTTGGACAGCGTTTTAATCACAATTTCTATGGGTGAAAGTAACAGCATATGGCACAAGAGAGTAAAACACACAGCTGCTGAGGGAAAAATACGCTGTCATTACAAGCTATGATCGATAAATATTGCGTATTAAATTAATTTAGAATATACTTTTAAAATCACAATCCTTATGTATCACTAAAATGCTTTCAGTGATTTCTCAGCATTATATGAAGAGATTATGAGTTACAGCTGCCAATGTCTTCAAGCAAAGGGACTTGGAAAGAAATATTCCATGGCATGTTTACAGCAGGTGTCTCATAGAAATCTCAGCTTAGGATGGGGATGGTTTTAAACTTGGGAACTGTGAACAAGGCCAAGCAGAAAGTGTGTTACAGAGAGCTCAGATGAACAGTTCACAAAGAAGTCCTAAGCAAAGATCTGTTCAACAAAAACATGGATCAAACAACAGGTCACACAATTGCTATCACTGAAGGAGCTTATGTTTAAATTAAATCCCTCTGTGTGTGTGCAATTAGGGATCAGAAAATTAAGCTTAATTGTCTGAATACATTCATTCCAAATTTCTCACTTGGATGCCTATAACAGGGAGCTAATAAACTGGAACTTCAGCTTCATGGAAAATTCCACAACTCGCCTATGCAATTTTTTTCCAGATTGGGAAACAAACAAACAAAGGGGGAAAACAAAATTGGTTGATAATACTCCACAAAAGGAAATTTTAAGAGATCAGATGCTAGTTTTGACTTACTGGAATACATAGTTTCAACAAAACAAATACTTATTTTTTGCTTAATTTTCAACTTTTGGAGTTTCTGAATTACAGGTACAATAATCAAACGAGACTGAAATAAAGGAAAAAAAAAAAAATTAAAAAGCTTTTGAAAAACAAAAGCAGGAGAATTCTATTCCCAACTGAAAAGTTGTCCCCAAACAATTGAAGTGACATACCATTTCCAACCATAAAAATGTTCCCTTGAAAAACATGTGAACAAAATACAAGGCACTTCTCTAAGGCATATCTGTGACAGAGTTTCTTTCTGTGATTATGGTGCTTCGGAGGAATTTTCTGCACTATATGTTCTAGAAACATACACTGTAGCTCTGCGGGTAAACGTAGGAAATCTTAGGTCAAACTGAAAAAAATCTAAGTACATTTCAGGAAACAAAAGCAGCAGTCCCCTTAGATTGAAATTCTCAAGGTTTTTCTCCAAGGCTGCTTCTGTGATGTCTTGCAAATGGATTTACCAGGACTCCACAAGCCCCAGGTGATTAAACTACTGAAAACAGGGCAGAATATTCCATTGCACATGTGTGAAGTCAATTGCTTAATCATATACAACCTCATAACTTTTAGAACTATGTTATAGGCAATTTAAAACTGGGCAAAGCCCAACTGCTCCTTTTTTATTCACTGTAGTTTACCTTATCCAGATGAAACCAGAGCAGTTTCTTTTTTTTTTATTTTTTACTTCCTTTGTCAGGCTTGCAAAACATTTCAACTCCGCTTATTCACTTTGCACACCCCAATAAATAAGTTAAATTACCGACTCATCTGCACACACAACTATCTGCCTGCTTTTCTACCCTGATCATACAGCCCTGCACATAATGCAAATTAGCTCAGCTAATTTGGTTTTCATTATGATGTTAATGAATCCTTCCTTTATAAAGTGCTTTGAGATCTACTGACACAAGGCATTATATCAGAGTTGGCATTAACATTTACTATATATTTATGATTATTATACCTTTTACAAATATAATTGATTTTCCATGTTATTAAAATACTCCGTACACTTGTAAAAATTCTCACTCAAGCATCTAAAAATCAGATGCATTGTTTCTGGCTTTTGGACATTCTAATTAATCTGTTACATTGTTGTGATTAAAGTTTTTCAGAGTTCTGGTTCTTGTAATATAATCACCATCATTTTTATTCATTAGTTGTTGATGGTAGCGACCAGAAAGTGCTCAGCAATTTCCAAACATTCATAAGGGAGAATAACTGCCCTAAGGAGCTTGGAGTCCAAAAAAGAGCTCATTAAAACAGTATTTATTTTTTTGGACTCACTGAAAATCTGTGTTAGATCCATTCATCTTTTGCTTTAAAGGTTTTTCTCTGCAGAAGCCACAATATGGGGCTTAGTCAAGAAATGAGCCTGTAAAGCAGGAGTGGTTGCACGCACATGTGCTGGGAAGTGCGCTGCAGCATCCCTTCCATATTTAAAATCCCAATTTTTTATGTCTGGCTAAGGTGGAGCACACAGAGTCCCAGCAAGAAGGTGCTGGTCTCGTGTCACAGGCAGGCTTTGCCTCCTCCCGGTCCCCAAGGGCCCTTTCCAAAGGTATGGGTGCTTAAGCAGTGCCTTTATCTGGAAGAACACAAAAATAATCACATCCTGCAACCCTAGGTCAGATGCCTGACCTAGGAAAGGATTTTCTCTGGCTTTATGTGGGTATAATGAAATCCCTGCATAAAACACTTCTTAAAAATCAGCTGCCTACACCTGACCTGATCTCTCCAGAGACTGTATCCCCTCAACCACAAGTTTTCAGGATCATCAAGGGCTAGAAAGGTATGTGTGTGTATCTTATGATTCTAAACAGCTGAAGGGATTTTCATCTAGTTTTACAAATCTATTGATTTAGTATTCCTATAAAAGAACTCAACTGAGCTTTCGTTAGAAATGGAAATTTTTTATAACAGCGATCAGTTTATAACTTCAGTTCAAACCAAAGGACAAAGCACATTTGGGGTTTTTCTTTTAACGTTTTCTGTTATTTGATTAACATAGGTTTTATTAGCCTAGCAGCAGCTGGGTTTTGATTCTGTTTGTGCGGCAGCTCAAAAAACAAATGGTGTTTCTGAGCAAGCTCAGCGCTCTCAAAGCAGTTGTGTGATGTTGTAATAGAAATGTCTCAAATCCATCTTCCCACTCTTCCTTCTTCTGCATCTTTGCTATTCTTAACAAAAATGCACAGCCTAGAAAATGTGGATTATCTCAGACAAACAGATTGAAAAGCTTCGGGTTTTATATTTGGTTGATACAAATCAGCAGCACAATCCCCAAATCTTAACATTGTTTTTTTATCCTTTCAAATCTGGCAGCAGTTCTTTAGCCTTTTACTATCTATCTCATCTCCTACTCTGATCTTCTTTAATACTGATTTAAGGTACTTGTTTTTAGCAACATTATCTAATTTCCTAGAACTACATGCCATACCAATTTGCAGTAAGTTAAAAAGATATTTTGGAAACAGTTACTTATTTAAGGCTGGAACTACAAAACATATACATTCCCATATCTGTCATGTCCACCCAATTTGACACACTTAATTTATCAAGTAAAATATTCTATTTTTAGATAATTTAGATAATACTTCTAGAAGCGTTTTAATCAGGTGCTGAAACAAGTCTGTACTTTTCCTAATGGGATTTAGAGAGCAGGGCTAGCAGTAAACAAAAAAGCAAATGAAATAAACCCCATTAATTAGGGTGAAACAGTAACAGAGCAGTTCTGGTTTTACAGATGGGCAAGATGTCTGATTGAATTTCCAAGGCTATGCAGATTGGCTGCAGATGGTGTGGAAAGTGGTCCAGAACTCGGAATTCATATAATCAAAAATACGCTTAGATCCAAACAAGAATGTTTTCCCATGTGATGTTGTATAGCTTGCAACTTTATCACTAGCATTTGGTAACTTTTCAAATCAAACCATAACATAAACCTCACACAACACAGAATTCAGCTCTTATTATTGGTACTATTATATCTAATAATTCAGTAACAGCACAGCTCCTGGAGGCAAGCTAATTTGGCCCAAACATATAATTTTCTATTGAGAATGCCGACTGGTAAGTTCATGGGCCAACTGGAGATCTCAAGAGAAGAGCATTCACTAAGTAGGCAGTATATGAGCAGCACCTGTTATCATTAAGAAAATAACACCGGAAGAAGTTATTGCCAGTGAAAATGTCCTGAAAAAATCAGCTAAATATTAAGATTTTGTACACCTAGAACTCTTAGGATCTGAATCTAAACTGTTGTATACTTCTTTGAGCTAGAAATTAGACTATTCCTGAAATTGTGTTTGCAATACTGACACATTAGAGAACAAAAATCTTTTGCAAAGGGAACTGTGTAAATATGGTGACCTCTTACTTTCTGCAAGGACATTGAGACTCCTCATGATTTCAGAAGCCAGCAAATAGATGATTGTTCAATCCTGTTCAGTCGGCAAGGTCATAACCCTTTTTACAAGGGTGTTTCTTAGGTTTTAATTTGAACATAATAATCCTTTGAATATCTATGACAGGTTCCTCAATATTATTCTGGTGTTGTAAAAAGGCAGAAAATAGATGCAATTCTACCTATGCTCTTGTCTGACATAAAAGCTCCTTGCTTCACTATCCTCCTCAGGAAGAATAAGAAAGTCTTGAAGTCCTGGAGGCAAGTGCTGCATGGGATATAATCCTTTCGTGCTCTTCCTTATACTATTACCCAGATCTGACCTCACCTTAACTCACACTAGGACAGCTGACATGGCATTCTTCAATGACTTTAACTTACCTAGTGCACCGTTCGCCTCTGCACCAAATCAAGTCAAGTTAATGGAAGAAAGATTGGGATTGACTGAGAACCAGGATCAGTGGGTTGCATAGGTGTACCTAAGACTTTAGCTGTGCTTTGGGCTTATTTTTCCTCCCTCCTTTTTTTTCTAACAATAATTGAGAGAGGCAATCTTCAAATTCTCCAATCTTTGAGATAAAATATCAACCAGAAAAATTAGCACACTAAGTTAGGTAAGACATTAGATCATGGTAAGAATATACACAGCAAGACTTAGGTAATTAGCCAATATAATGAGAGCTGTTAATTTTTGCAGGAACAATTTATAAAATTACTCAGGTCCAAGAATTTGTCATTGAGTCTTATTCTAACAGACTGGTACTACTTGAAGGCAGCTAGACATCTAGAAGTACAGCAAGAAAGGAAATAAAAATGAATCTCATACATTCATTTGTACACTCAATTTCAGAGGAGAATCACATTTTACATAAAGGCAGTGAGCCTTGGCAGAGAGGTTCACAAAGAATGAGGTATCAGCGGAAGTTTAATTTTTGTATTCCTCTCAAAAGGTCTTAATTAGCAGGGAAGGATGAAAGTAAGCTTGAAAGAAAATCACCAAAGACACTCTGGGAAAAGAAATGTCATTAAATAAATCCCCATCACTTGGCACTTTAAAATTGAACTTGACAAATGAGGGCCTAAAATACAATTGATAGAAATTCTGCGCTAAGGTGTCTCCATTCAGACCTTACCAGAGCTTACAGCTGGGAGACAAGAAAGATAGTCACTGGGAGGGGGAAAGGAGGAACAGGAAAAGCTCTGTACTGTAAAGAAAATTCACAATTGAGAAATACCTGGTGCAGGTATTTCCAGGGGAGAAGGAAAGAGCGGTTTTGTCACCTGCCAACCACCAGCTGAAAAGCTCTTGTGAATTCCCATTTCCAGCAAAAACTGAGTTTCTGGCAAAAGGTTAGATTTGACAAATTTCCCTTCAGCTGGGCTGCAGGGCTGGGGCACTTGGGGAGCCATGCTGCCTTCACAGCAGCTCTGCTTTACTTCCTCTGCTTTTTTTGACAGATTCAGATAAATTTTGCTTTCTTCCTAAAAGTGGAGTTAGATATAACAACAGTCTTCCCCGTCAAAAACTACACAGACATCACCTCACTTTTCTTGAATCACAACTAACACTTTCAGCAGAATTGAAAATTAAGTTTCAAACAAACAGCTCTACATTTCCCTGGTTTTGTGAAATTAGAGGAGTCTGGAAATTGCTTCTATAAACAATACATAAATCTCTGGATAAGAGACATCTGTGGCATATGATATAGTGCTAGAAAGTAATGAAGAATGAAGAAACAGCAGTCACTTCATCAGATAATCAGGCAGCAGGTCAAAAAAGGCAAACAAATGGAAACACATTTTTTGCGATGGAAGTATTAAACTGTGAAAGCCATTAACACAGTACAGAAAAGCCAAAGGATTCAAAACAGGGTTCTTCCTACTGATTGAGAAGGGTTCCTATTTAACAAAATGGAGCACATGAAACTTCTTAGTTCAGGAAGTCCTTAAAATAATGAATGTCAAAAGCCAGGGAAGTTTGTGCAACATTGATCTTGTTTCTTATTCTGCTTCTCTAAGCATGTAATACTGGTTACTGTCAGGTAGAGGATACTAGGAAGATGGACTATCGGACTGAACTGGTTTAGTAGTCTCTGTGTTAATAGAAAGCATGAGAAAAGAGTCTGCCAGGTCAAAGGCACTGGCCATTGGAGGCTTCTCTGTGTATGGAAAGACATACAAAACCCAAAGCCTTAACTCATCTTTAGCAGAGGCTTATCTTCAGCTTGTTAAAGAGAACTTACACGTATTAATCATCACATACCAAGAGGAAAGTGAACATGCCTAGAAGTCTGCCTGCTAGGTCAGTTTTACCAGTGCCCCTGCCCAAATACTAATAATTTTCTCACTTGCTATTGAAACTTATGAAGACTTAGGAGTTTCCTGAATAAAAAGGTTCTGGATTACCACATGTTCTTTCCCCTTTTGGCTTCACCATAGTTTCTTCTAAGACTAACAATGTGTTCCAAATTAAAAATATAAATTGCGTATGAAAGTGCTTGATTTGAATCTGATTAGGATCAAATATTTTGAGTTGTCTCACTCTTTTATTGAGACCCACAAAGAGAAAGAGAGACAGTTAATAAATCCTTTTCCTGCTCAAACTGATTTCAAGCCAAATAGTAGATTAAAACAGTATCCCAGAATACTGAAAATTGAATGCCAATTTTCACCTCAGTTACAAAAACTTCCTTTTTAACTTTAGCTCACTTAATTAAACTGTGTTCCTTTTCTTTATAAATTAACATAACATTTTCCTGGATTACTGTAAAATTCTGTATTTACAATGTCTTCTGAGAACAATACAGTGATCAATGTAAACAGAAAGGAATAAAAACCATAAATTGCTTCTATTTCATTGGAAAGTGAGACAGTGTTAAAAAGTGTGGATGGGGCTACTTAGAATCATAGAATCATAGAATCATAGAATCGTAAGGGTTGGAAAGGACCTTAAGATCATCTAGTTCCAACCCCCCTGCCATGGGCAGGGACACCTTGCCCTAAACCATGTGGCTCAAGGCTCTGTCCAACCTGGCCTTGAACACCGCCAGGGATGGAGCATCCACAACCTCCCTGGGCAACCCATTCCAGTGCTTCACCACCCTCACTGTAAAGAACTTCTTCCGTATATCAAATCTAAACTTCCTCTGTTTAAGTTTGAACCCATTACCCCTTGTCCTACCACTACAGTCCCTAAGGAAGAGTCCCTCCCCAGCATCCTTGTAGACCCCCTTCAGATACTGGAAGGCTGCTATGAGGTCTCCACACAGCCTTCTCTTCTCCAGGCTGAACAGCCCCAGCCTGTCTTCATACGGGAGGTGCTCCAGCCCTCTTATCATCCTCGTGGCCCTCCTCTGGACTCGCTCCAACAGCTCCATGTCCTTTTTATGTTGAGGACACCAGAACTGTACGCAGTACTCCAAGTGGGGTCTCACAAGAGCAGAGTAGAGGGGCAGGATCACCTCCTTCGACCTGCTGGTCACGCTTCTTTTGATGCAGCCCAGGATACGGTTGGCTTTCTGGGCTGCAAGCGCACACTGCCGGCTCATGTTAAGCTTCTCGTCAACCAACACCCCCAAGTCCTTTTCTGCAGGGCTGCTCTGAATCTCTTCTCTGCCCAGCCTGTAGCAGTGCCTGGGGTTGCCCTGACCCAGGTGTAGGACCTTGCACTTGGCTTGGTTAAACTTCATAAGGTTGGCATCGGCCCACCTCACAAGTGTGTCAAGGTCCCTCTGGATGGCATCCCTTCCCTCCAGCGTATCAACCGAACCACACAGCTTGGTGTCATCGGCAAACTTGCTGAGGGCGCACTCAATCCCACTGTCCATGTCACCGACAAAGATGTTGAACAGGACCGGTCCCAACACCGATCCCTGAGGGACACCACTCGTTACAGGTTTCCAACTGGACATCGAGCCATTTACCACAACTCTTTGCGTGCGGCCATCGAGCCAGTTTTTTATCCACCGAGTGGTCCATCTATCAAATTGATGTCTCTCCAATTTAGAGACAAGGATGTCATGTGGGACAGTGTCGAATGCTTTGCACAAGTCCAGGTAGATGACATCAACTGCTCTGCCGCTGTCCATCAGTTCCGTGGCTCCATCATAGAAGGCCACCAAATTGGTCAGGCAGGATTTCCCCTTAGTGAAGCCATGTTGGCTGTCACCAACCACCTCGTTGTTTTTCATGTGCCTTAGCATGTTTTCCAGGAGAAACTGTTCCAAGATTTTGCCAGGCACAGAGGTGAGACTGACTGGTCTGTAGTTCCCCGGGTCTTCCACCTTCCCCTTCTTGAAAATGGGGGTTATATTACCCTTCTTCCAGTCATCGGGAACTTCACCTGACTGCCAGGATTTTTCAAATATGATGGACAGTGGCTTAGCAACTTCATTCGCCAGCTCCTTCAGGACCCGTGGATGGATTTCATCAGGTCCCATGGACTTGTGCACGTTCAGGTTCTTAAGATGGTCTCGAACCTGATCCTCTCCTACAGTGGGCCTAAGGTCTTCGTTCTCACAGTCCCTGCATTTGCTTTCCAAGACTTGGGTTGTGTGGTCAGAGCATTTGCTGGTGAAGACTGAGGCAAAGAAGTCATTAAGAACCGCAGCCTTCTCCAAATCCATGGTAGCCAGTTCTCCTGATAGCTTCTGGAGAGGGCCCACATTGTCCCTAGCCTATCTTTTATTTGCTACGTATCTATAGAATCCTTTCCTGTTATCTTTTACCTTGAATCCATTTAATAACCAATGCCTACAAAATTCTGGCATCAGCGGGAAGCTTCATTTTTAAAACAGTGGTTATCTGTGCACTATATGCTTTCAAATTCTATGCTGCTATATAATAGCATTTCCTGGGGATGATCCAGACTTTAATTTTCTTTAAAATTAATATTTTGGATGGAGATATGTGTATGAGAAAAAGAAGACTTTTTGAAGGTTATTATGCATTTCGTTGTTATTGTAAGTTTTGGAAAAAGGCCCTTGAGATGAATGCCAAATAGCTAGACAAAGTCATACTTAAAAGTGTGCTTAGTTCAAAGCAGCTAATAATGAATGCTAATGATGGTGATTCCTTGTTTGCTTTTCCGAGCAAAGATCTATCTGCTTTTACACAGGAGAAGGAACATTTAGATCAGGTTTTACAATAACTGTACAAAGTGCTCAGCAGTCTTTTATATGTATAAACCTCATTGAAAGGCTCAGGTTCTTAAGAGCATCATGCCACAGATGATCTCATCAATTACATGCATAGCTCCTGGTTTTTCCACCCAGAAGATAATAACCTTCTGGCGGCTTGACTATGCCATTGCTATGGTTCAGATTATAAAAGTCAATAAATTGAGATCTGAAAACCAACATTGTAAATGTTTTTAAAAAAATCTGTATAGATAAACATAAAGGTTAGGCTTCCTCATGAAGATCTATAATTTAAACCGGTGAAAACATTACAGCATATGGAGATGAGGGAGATTAAAAAGCAATCCACAATCCTGACAATTATACTTGGCTCCCCTAAGCCCCACAGTAGACTTTGGTTTTGCTCTTCCACTGTAAAAATGTTTCTGTCCAAGGTATGCACAAGCCCCAGTAACTATCATGTTTTATATCACTGAAGTTCATGCTCCTTCAAGTACTAGAATGCATTTTTCTTATGCTGGCACTTTCCCTGGCATCCACACTAAGGAGCAGATTCATTTATGATAGCTGAGCACACCCAAGAGAGATGCTTAAATTAGCAGTATGGTCATTTTAAGGACAAGCCCATTTCACCAGTCTTTACTCATCTGAAAGCTTAACCCTTAGTCCCACATGGTCATTTCTAAAGCTAGTGGAGGCAGACATCTCTAGAAGCAGATTCATCCCATTCTACACAGGTATCTAAAACAGATAAACTGAGTCAATCCTGGTGATGTCTCTCTTTATTGAATACAAAAGGAATTTATTATGAGACTCAGATAACTTTGATAGCTAATATGATGAGATGAATGAATCCCTACTTTCTTCTGTAGTCAAGGGGAAAAGGCACTATCAATGGATGAAACAGTCAATTACAACTTGCAGATGGCATTCTGTCTTCAGTGAAATTTATTTCCGATAGATCAATTTCTGTTGACAAACTTCACTATATATTTTTTTATTTTCTGCTTTTAATCAAACATATAGCTTCTTTCTGGATTAAAAAAATCTCAACCAGAACCTCATTTTCTTCACCATTTTTATGATTGATCAAAACATTTCTGAAAAAAACCCCCACATGGCTTCTACTCCTGATATTTATGCATTTATTGTGAGAAGAATTTTCAAAAACCGGAAAAATATTCCTTCAGTCATGTTTAATCCAATCATCTTTAATTTAAAAATCCTTCTCAAGTAAAATGTATACTACTGTAGCAGTTAAAAAAATGCAGTTGCTCTTGTAAGAGCATGGCTAATACATGTCTAGTGTGTTTTGGCCAGATTCCAAGGCAAGTAATTACATTTACATACCTAAATTCACCCTGGTTGTTTCATCTGGATATTGCAGTATTCTGTAAGCTCATTTAGCTAATTTAGAACCCACATGAACAGCACAGGTTCGAAAGTTCAACTCAAACTTTATTAGGTTTGTGGTCCCCTTAATAATACTTAGCACTTAATTAATCTGCACAACACTCTTGTGAGCTACTTAAGTTAGTATTACCAAGAGGGTCTGTGAAAAAAGAACGAAAAGAGAGCCAGGAAGAAAAACCATCCATCCTATAATGCCATCTCTCATACTCAAATGGGTGTTCAGGTGCCTATAGTACTCATTTTTAGTTCAATGGTATTTAGTCTTGAAAAACCATTAAATCAAAAAAAAGCACACAAAAGGCAATGTGACAGTCTACCCCATTTTATGATTTCAATTTGGCTATGAACATGTCCAATAAAAGTCTGAAAAAAAAAAGAACACATTCTTGTTTTCCTTTTCAAATAGGAAGCACTAGATCCACACATAGAATAGGGGATAAAAGTCAGTAACAGCAATAACGTAATTCTCCAATAATTTGAGTACCCGATTGATGTACTTATCATACCACTGATGACTGTTAAGCCAGGACATCCTGCGGAACAACCAAAGACCAAACATCTTTAGCAACAAACCACTGAGTCCCATCCTCTGAAACATGAGAAATCTTGCATGCTCAAATTCCCATGTTACTATGTCAGCACCATAGCAGTAAGCAGACTGGTGTAACAGCAGGCATTTCCAAATGCAGAAGGCAGTAGTGCACTTGCAGATTATCAGAGAAGCTGCTGCATGAGAAAGAAGCAGGTGGATGAGGGCTTGCAGGCACTTCTGAGATTGCTCTACCCTTTTACTTAACCACCGCTTAGAGAGGCATTTGTGGTGCCAAAAAGTTGTTGGTTTCTGTCTCCTGTCCTGCAGGAATTTTCTGAACTGTTTCTTGAGATCTTATTGTTTGATCCAACTCCACTTATTAGGACCTAGTACAAGTCCTTAAGTCCTGTTTTCCACTTAACAGTTTCTACTATCTTCTCTGTGTCATTTGTAGGGACAAACCCTTTCCATGCTGAAGGGAACTCAGTAAATCCTAAATCCTAAATCCTGTTAGGAGACTTGTGAAACTGTGGATATGCATAATATATAAAAGAGGCTGAAAGAGAAGAAGATACAAAGATTTGTGTTTCTTCTGAAGCTTATGATTGCAATTACAGTCAATGACAGACACAGACCACTGTACGGACTAACAACCAGGTTTGCATATGGTCCCTATCACAGTAGGAACCTCTCACGCTTTCAAAAACTTTATTGTCACAGCATTCTTAATAAAGGAAAATACTACCTTCTCACTTAGGGTTAACTGACACACAAAAAATTAAAATTATCTGCCAAGGAAAACATACAGGATAATTGTGAGCAGTGTGAAACTAAATCCAAGTCCCCAGTGACACCTCTAGTTACTACACATCTTTCTTCTCCACTGGACTCCTGATTTTGACCAATTCTTACAGGCACGAGTGTTACAAGATCATTGCATCCTCCATGGCACAACAGGAGAAACCCAGGCCATGATCCTGCTAGAAGATCCATGCAGGCAGAACTATATGCTCGAGGCACTCTCTGACTTCAGGTGGGTCCTGCACGGATATGAAGGACAAAACTTTGCAGAACATAAGCAGTAGAAATAAATATTTCCATGCTAGAGGGTTTATGAAGTGTCAGGTATGTATTAAATAGGATAACAGCAAAGCTGTATCCTGACATGGTATTGTGATTACATCTTGGGTTTAGTGGTTCAGTTTTGCTTGCCCCTTTAGTCTCCCTCTTCTTCACTGCTCTTGGGAAATTAATTTCTTCTTTTTCTTAAATTATTTGTTCTGGGATAATCAGGTCAAGAACATGAGAAGATGCTCACAAAAGCTGTTTCCTCCCTCAAACATCCATATACACCATAAGTCAAACTGAGGGAAACTTGTGTGATCCATGATTCTCTTGAGACCAGAGAGAGAAAGAGGTGCTATTGTCAAATAATACCACTTTCAAAGTATTATGTTAACTCAGATAATGAAGATCATGGACAAACAAGGTAGTTAAGTCTTTTCCTCCCTGAAGATGTATGCTGTCATTAGAATACATTGATCCAGTATTTCTTCCACCCATTTAATCTAGTTTGTAAACCTAGTCTTCTTGCTTTAACATTAATTTCTTCATTTAATGCTGAAAAGAAAGGCAGGGTTATACCTTTTGATCCTCAAGACATTCATCCCTTCAACAAGTTTTCCTGGCAGAAGTGTTCTTATCTTTATAATGCTTCAACAACATCCTAGCAATAAAGGGCTTTTTCATGCCAGTGGCACTTGAAACTGAAATGAATTGCAAAACACTGCAATGAAAATACCAGGAAAAATGCACTGAAAGAGACTTTATAGCCATTCAGGATACCTGAAGGCATGAGAAGTCTTCCATTGCTGTTTAAAAATGTGTCCCACTGTGCACTCAAACCCACAGCAAGAAACCCCAGCTGCAGTGTAAGTTTAGGGAAAGTCCTAAAGCAAAGCTTCCCTGTACTTTAAGGCAGGTATCATTGAACTTATCTGAGGTCAGGAGAAAATTTTAAGTGTTCCCACACAGTGTTGCTGAAGTGCCCCCATTTTTCTGTATAAAATCAGGTTGTTCTAGCCAGGCTTAATATCTCAGACTCCCTGCAAAGTCTGCTGGAGAAGAAAGTAGAGACAAAAACTATATTCTGAAGATAAAGGGACTAAAATTTCCTTTCTCATCTAAAAAGTCTGTATTCTCTATCTTTCACAGTTGGCTGGGGACCACATCTCTCTGTCAGTACCAGATAGACAAAGCTGAGACAGAATACTTACCTGAGAAAATTTGGTGAAATCAGTAGTACTCAGGGACTGAAAAGTAACAGGGATAAAAGACACAAAATGGGATGACCTATGGGAAGAGGGAAATTGGAAGGAAGATTTTTCAAGAGGGAAAAGAGGGCGGGGATTCATCAGACTTGAAGCGAGCAAGGAGTCAGAACAACTACCATACACGATGGATACCTGCCACCCTCTCCCTTTCCTCCAACCAAAGAGCTGCCTGTGCCTCATCCTTACTTATGCCGTGTATTTCAGGACACCAGCTCTGCAACTGGGTTGACTTTGCTATGAAATTATCTTTGTATTGTCTTCTCATTTGTTGGAGCAAAGTCCTGGTAGTGTCTACCTGGTCCTCTATGACACGAGCAGGGTTTAGTTGCATAGTTTCTGTAGCTTACCTCTGCTGCAATATATCTCTTTCTCACTAGACAGAATTGTGTTACACCAGTAACCTCTGCCTCATCACCTAAGAACTTCTACTCTGTGGTCCATCAGTGATGCATTGCATAATTAGGAAATTGATACATTTTTCCTGGGAAGAATATAATGAGAGAAAAAAAGTCTTTGTTTTCACTGGACAAAATCTAGCAATGGAAGGTTACTGCCTAAAATAGCACCACATTCCCTCTTAAAACTACTGGTGGCCCATGAGCAACAAAATTCATCCAGAGCTCCAACCTTTAATATAATAAACTGGCCAGACAAAAATTGCTAGAATTTTCACAGGAATACAATCCAGGAATTTACCATACACAGGGAAACAAGAACATCTTCTGGGTTTTGTTGTGAAATTTGTAATCTGTACGTGACATTCAGCCTATGGGCCTTTCTCTGAGACTTTACTACACTTTTTTGAAATTTATTCTAAATGGTTTTCTCTTTCCCCTAGGTGATGTGATTTGTTTTACTTCTACCAAAGCCCTGGAGTATTCCCAGCTCACATGGGACACAGCAGGTCAGACAGACCTCGCCACTCAGCAGATCTGACCAGTGGGGTCAGGCAGAGGCTCTACCTGCTTTCTGCTGGCTAGTGAACACTTATAATCATCCCTTCTCCTCCATATCAGGCTCCTTCTGGAGCTTCCTCCCTACCCTCAGGCCTTTCTCTCCAAGGGAACCAGAACACAAAGGAAGGAGAGCCTGGCAATTCCCAAGTGCAGCTAGGACACTACCAATCCACACACATGAGACCAAGGCTGCAGAATTACCTCCCATGGTAAAAACACAAATTCATGGTGCCATAATACCAGTACAATTCCCAGATTAGAAAACCCTGCACTCTTCCACCCTTTGGTTCCCCCCACTACGCACACACACAGCTTCACTGAGCTTTATCACGTTATGGAGCTGCAAATTCTCTCATTATTGCCTATTGACTTTTCTCTGACTGCTGCTCACAACCTGATCTCTGCTCTCAGGTGAAGGTCCAGCTGGAAAAAATAAGCTTCCTCTTCAGGTCTATCCTGTTTTTAATCTGCTGCTGTCACACTAAATTCCCTCTGGGGGGTTTCTTACTTCCTATTGCTTTCCCTCTCCTGCTATAAACCTCACCAATATTAATCTCTTTTGGTCCTGATTTTCCCTTGCCTCCCATCTTTTATTTGTCTAAAATGCCTGCCAGGACTTTTCACACTTCATCATGTCTCCAGCAATACCGGCCCTGGGCCAGTGCCAGAGACTGCGACTTGACAAAATGTGTTGCAAGGTGGCTTTCCTTCCATACAGTCTGCAGCTGTCATCTTCTCTCAAGGCCTGATACTACAAATTAGCCAGAGCTGGTGGGAGACCACAGGCTTTCACCTCCCAAAAGTTAGATTGAGAACAGAATTGCCAGGGAATTTTCCTTTTAGCTCCTCGCATGTGAGATAAGCAGCCTGGGCATCATGGCTGTGCTTTATACTGACATTATCCTCTCCTTTTATTTGTTGTGTTGTGCCAGCTCTCCCTGCACTATCATGATGCAAGTTCTAGTCAATTTGCAAGCATCACCTCATGCCATATTAGCATGGACTGTGAAATCAATTAAACAGTGGACTAATCTCATAGGAAAAATACTAGAAGAACAGCAGTTTCATGCTACAATGAGCACAAAAGTAAATAACCTGGGGATGACTGGAGGTTTTGGTTCATTGGTTTGCAAGGACTGGTTCCATATGAGCAGGGAGATAGAATAGGTGTTTGTATATCCTAGGAATTCCTTGTTCAAACACATCCAGTAGGCTCTGGGGTTTGCAGCTCGATTTTTTGGATCAATGGCTAGAAATGATGTGCTATGAATAGTTTGAGTTAGGAAGTACCACAAGTTCTTGACCTTTGATAGTTTCCATGTGCGTAGAGTGCAATTGATCAAGTTGGATTAGTGAGAGAATTAAAAAAAAAAAACCCCACACAACCTTTTTCTATTACTTAAATAATGTTTCTTTATAAAATTAAGGTTAGAAATCAGGAAATATGCAAGGGAATGGAAAAAAACACAAAACCCTCAGCTAAAACCAGCTATGTTTCAGAGCTTTGACTGGCCCAAAACTGAGCAGAAGTATCTCCTGTATAAAAAGCTCTCATGAAGCTTCTCACCAGCATGAAGAAGGTGAGTTGCACTGGCTGCTGAAACCCTACTAACTAGAGGTTCTCAGGCTGTTGGCCTGCAGCCCTGTAGTTTATACATTGATCCTTAGACATCCACAGAGAATAGTGATAATAAAGTGTCAGAACTATACAATTCAATGTGAATGATATAGGAGAGAGCTAGTAGCTCAGCACAAGGAGACTCTGGAACAATTAAAGAAAAAGATACTTCCTTTGTGACGATATCAAGCACCTTCTGAAATAAAGAAAGCCATTCTTCAATGTCTGAGATTCCCATGGGATGAGTGGCATCTCGGGGTTGATTTTTTGAAAAGGATGAGCAATGACTCAGAGGAATCAATTTTTCAGCATCAGTTGTGTAGTAAAATGTTAACAAAGGTCCCTGGAGGCTCTAGGGAACGCCTTTGAAGTCATCACATCAGTTACAGCTTATTTTATATCAGATCTCCCATTTGTTCCATGTTTTCTCAGAATATCTTTATTGTTCTTATACTGGCATTTCATTATGATTATTGTGTTCTTTTTGAATTCCATTTTTCTTAAGCTCTTTTCAAGAATTCTGATGATGAAACCTATAGCAAATTATAGGTGGTATAATTAAAAGCATCTCTCTTGACTTCAGTGGGGTTCAACGGATTTATACCAACTGTTAGTCTGGACAGATTATTTTTATTTATACACAATGGGAATAAGAAGACATCTTTCCTCAGACTGGTTCAACAGCCTGGGTCAAAAGCAATCAGCAACCTTGGACTTCCCCAGCAGCTCTGATTCTGATCCGTTGTGTGACCTTCAGCAAGTTACTTCACTTCCCTGAGCTGCTAATTCCTTCCCAAACTTAGAGTTTTAAGGTGTACTTCCTGTAGGGGAGACTTTATTTTGCTGTGTAATCTTCTACTGCCTACAATAATGGCAACCTTACCCACCCTACAAACAACTGTAATACAAATAAGCAATAACAATGCCTGGTTGCAATGCAACGTTGGCAATCTGAGATGTAAATTTCTCCCAGGATACTTTTCCAGCTAATGTATGCCTATATTTATTTGAAGAAATCAAAGCATATCCTTGTGGGACCATTACCCACCTCCAGCCAGCAGACATACCAGTCCCAGTGGAATGCCAGTTATGAAAATTACAAAAATAATCCAAAAGAAAAATGCATTTCTGTTTCTAGTTTGAAAGATCTGAACATTTTTGCTGGCATGAAAGTCTCTCTTTAATGCAGACTCACGCCTTCAGATAGTTTGAAAGAGAAAAAAACCCTAGGAAGAAAACATAAATATTTGAAAAGCTGCTACTGTTCTGTGCGTGTTCCTGAGCACTTTTCATCTTAACATTTATTGGCTACATAGCTAGATTAAATAGCTTGCTGAAACTGAAATGAATACATCAATGTGATATGGACTATTTGTTTTTCCATTTAGATCCCTTTGTTTAAATTTTTATGATATCCAAAGGAATCAGCCTTGATGCCCAGTCAAATTAACACACATTACCAATTACCATTTCCAAACCAGAAGCATGTTGTGCTTTCTTCCCAGAACCTCCTACCAATATGTAAGGCAAACATAATAACACTCTGTTCAAGATAACACAGTCATACATTATTATCTTATTTTGTACATTACACCAATTCTACTGTGGCAGGGCTGCATTGAATATATGTATTTAGCACAGCTAAAGATCAAAAGGAATTATTGCATCACCTAGTCCTTTAGTACATTGCATCTCATCCATGAAAACATGCTACACACTAAGTTCCTGTACAATTTTTTAAGTTAAATTATCTTGGGGTCTTTTGGTAGAAGATATTTCCTCCAGTCTTTGAATCAGGATATTATTATTCCCTGCATAACTACTGATTTTTCAGCACGCTTTTGTAAACAGTAAAAATCAGACCCATGTTCAGTATCCCCATGACTGTCCCAGAGCATTTTATTCAGAAGCAAAGAGATCCTTCTATATATCATTCCTATTCATTGGCTTGTGACTTACAAAGCTATGAATCACACTAGTCATTTTAGCCCTAGTTTCACATGAGAACCTGTATTTAATTGTTAGTTCACTGTGATCCTTCAAGCTTTTCAGGATCTTTTTTTACGAGAATGAGAAAAAAGTAACAAAAAAGCTTAGAAGAAGATGCTGAAAAGAGGAGAGAACCGGAAGGACACAGCCACAGCAATGTAAGGCAGGTCTTTCTCCTCTGAGCCCATGCTGACAATTCTCACCCCACCCAAAGACCGTTTAAAAAGTTTAGGTTCATCTCTGTTGCTAAGAGTGTAAACCAGGCATTTTCAGAAGATGGTTCATTCTGTTCTGGGATGGGTTGGTAACAGAGATTCGTGAACTGTCCGCTGACGATAAATCTCTCCCCCTTTTTTTCATAGAAAGCTGCTACATTTTCAGAAAGCTAAATTTTGGTGAAATTAATCTGTGTCAGGCTTGTGCTTCCACCTGCCTCTTCTCTATAAGTTCTGTAGGCTTATCTTTCATTTCTTGGCCCTGGGTATGCAATTTTGTACCTGGCTGCATTAAAGAATTGTGTATTTTAACAAGCTCAGCTTACCAAATAGATGTCTATACAGCTATCTTAAGTGACATAGGCCATTTTCCCAAATACCATGCTGCCTGCCAAGGTTAAACATACTGATACCATATTTATTCTTAGATCACAGGTTAAATTATTAAAATAAAAAGTTGGACCTAGTCCATATGACTGCAGGACAAAGTTAGAAACATTTCCACTTGATAATGATTTATTATTGAGTTCTACATTTGGACTACACCAGTTATCAAATTTCTATTCTATTTCATGTCTTTTTTTTTCCTGTATTAGACTTTTACTCCTTCCAGGTTCACACAAACCAAGCGTAAGGCTTGACAGATCACTTTTAATAAGTCACTGAATTAGTATAAGTAAGGGCAATTCAGATTTGTTTTTTCAAGGGCTCTGTGAGGAGTTTACTGCCTAATTTCCTCAATCTCTCTTGAAAATGTTGGGCTGTATTAAATTAGCATTTTAATCCTATTCTCCTGCAAATGTGTTTACAAGTCACAGGTGAATGCAAGACATGTTTCTACTCATACACTTTCCTCCTCCCCACACAGTGTGACCATTTGTCCACAAACTTAGGATTTGTCTGTGCAAAACTTTCCACACATAGTCTGGGATGTTTGCTAGCTATGAAGTACTTATTCATTTTCACCAATGTGATGGAAACAAAGAAAGAGGCAGCTGAAGCTCTCATTCCTTTACTGTAATTTTCACCAAATACTATACAAAAGTATAACATAAGGTTATATACAAAAGGTAAACTTTAGTACCAGATGTTCATACAGTTATGGTGTTAGCAATACAGAAAAGAGAATAAATTTTTTTCACCATCTTAATATAAGATCCAACTTCTCTGCAATAACAGTATTCATATGTTAACATTTCGGACTGATTAAAATCTCTCTGGAATATTTCAGAAGAGAAGATTGTTCCTACTGAGAGTGTGTGTGTGGGGTTTCATTCCTTTCTCTGTTTCCTTTAAATAATCAGAGAAAAAAAACAACTTATTTTGATTAATTGAGTAGTTTCCATAGCAGCTGTGAACCAGGTGGCTGGAACTGGTTACTTAGGTTACTAAATTAGGGTAATTAGTTTATTTTTAATCTTTTAATTCTGTGGGAGTGAAGTTTAGTGTGTTAACAGGAGAGGTTTTTTGCAGAAGTGTCTTGACTAATGTGTCATTATCATCTAGTTTTATTGATGAAGCTCAAGCCTTATACAAAAAGAATTAAGTGGAAAACTCTGACACAGGACAAGCTACAGTTTTCATTCTGACTAAAAAGTCCCTAAAGAGCTATTTTATATATTTTATTTTTATCAGAAGTTTTTTATAACTGAAAACCTGAGGGATTTGGTTCAAAGAGCAGCTTGTGTTCATGTAGAAGGACCGGCTTTAGCACAGAAAGGCAGGCATTAATTGCAGAATGAGAAGGCATGGAAAACGTATTAACTGTGTCATTCTCTTACCAGCTCCTATTGTTGAGAGAGGACTGATTTTGATTATTTTACAATGTGTACATTTGCTGAGCAAAAAAATTTTTTACTACTTAATAGTCATGTCTCTTAACTTGACTTCCCAACCCCTTTTGTAAAGAATTTCTCCCACTAACTTCTGGTTTTAGTTTTTAAAGCTACTTGTTCAATTACCTGGTTTTCCAGGTTGAAGCAATGCATTTTTTTGGCTAACGACATGAAAACGGATAGATGTATCATTTCAGTGTTTTCCATGTTCTGCAAAATCTTTCTTTTCTGTGGATTAAGGCCAATTAGCAGATGGAGATTTGTGAGCTGGAGACAGTCCAAGGGGGAGGAGGCACTTCCTTTCAACTAGAGGCCCACTGATTTTACATCTACTATCAGCTGAATATTTTATTGGAAAAAAAATCCCTTCTCAGGGATATTTTTACTGCCACTTTTCCCCAGCATGCTCTAAAGCTACACAAACCACTGAAACCTGGTGTTTTCCAGAGTCATGCTATGCCAGCCAAGGATGAAGGGGGCCAAATTCAGACCACCTACCATACTTCCTGACTTAGGCATAGTTAATTCTGTCCTGTAATGGCAGAGTCACAGGTGTGCAGGTAAGGCTAACAAAGGCTTAGAACTGCTCCTGGCCATCTTGATTTCACTTGTCTGAATTAGAAAGCTAAGTCAGGTAATGAGGAAATGATTAGACCTCACCTGTGGTCTGCTTCTGTTGCATACTACATGTGCAGGCTGTGGATGCATTTACATTAGCTTTCTAATTCAGATCCGGAGCACACTTCTGGAATGAATCTCTCAGTAGTCTTCATTCACTGAGCTTTGTTTCACAACACAGAGCACTCCCAACACACCTTTTGGTCACCTTAAACCAGATGTGCTCCAGAAGCACACCTATTGCATTCTCATCTCTAAGGGAAAAAAGAACCCAAAACATATACAGTGTTCACACCAGGTCCTCAGCATCAGCCACTTCACTCTACAGATCTTTGCTGGGCCTCACTACCCACTAACACAAACAGAGCCTACCACTGAATGATTGTTGGTCCCAAGGATAAATATTTCTATTCAGCTAAACTCTGCAACAAAAAGTTTATTTCATCTTGACTAACTACTGGGAAAAGTCCGTGGCTTATGCTGGGATTATCCCCACAAGCTATACTAGTTTTTTTTCCTGGAAGAATGCTTGTTCTTACACACCTAAGCTGTGCCATGGAGTATGACAAGAGTGACATGATATGGCCCTGGTCTCCCTAAAGCCCTAGAGCCTCAGTATGATGCCAGAGGCAACACAGCATTGCCTTAGTAGTGCAGAAAAGGATTCTTTGCGTGTTTCAGGCACCAGAGGAGGTAGAAATGCACCTTCAGCCAGTTGAGTGCCTTGATCATTGGCTGTGAGAGATAAAGCTGTGAAAGAAGAATTTTCTGTCACCTGCTTGATGCTGTGTCTCTATATACCAAAGAGGTTAGAAAACATCAAAGTAAGAAAATTATCTTGATTCTGGCTCCAGCTGTCATGGTTTGAGCCCAGCCAGCAACTAAGTACTATGCAGCTGCTTACTCACTTGCCTCCACAGTGGGATGGGGAAGAGAATCAGAAAAAATGTAAAACTCATGGCTTGAGATAAGAAAAGTTTAATAATTGAACTAAAGTAAAATATAATAATAATAGTAATAGTAACAACAACGATGGTGACAATGATAGTGATAACGAAAGAGAGAGAGAGGGAGGAGTAAAACCTAAGACAAGTGATGCCCAATACAATCGCTCACCACCTGCTGATCAATACCCAGCCCAACCAGAGCAGCGATCTGGGCCTTCCGGGCAACTCCCCCCAGTTTATATACTGGGCATGACATGCTGTGGTATGGAATACCCCTTTGGCTAGTTTGGGTCAGGCGTCCTGTCTCTGCTTCCTCCTGGCATCCCGTGCCCCTCCTCACTGGCAGAGCATGAGACACTGAAAAGTCCTTGATCAGGGCAAATGCTACTGAGCAACAACTAAAACATCGGTGTGTTATCAACATTATTCTTTTACTGAATCTAAAGCACTACACTTTACCATCTACTAAGAAGAAAATTAACTCTATCCCAGCAAAAACCAGGACACCAGTCTAGATGGGAGCTTTGTGAAAATGCAATATCTTGGTTGTGTATTGTAAGTATTGAATAACATAAATAATTTTAAGTGTCTTTTAAACAGAGCTTTTAATTAAACCTAAGGAGTAGGTGTCAGCACACATTAGACAAATGCTAGATATTACTACATGGCTCTACTTCCATGGACACTACACTGATGAAATGCAGGACGTTTTAGTAATTAGGCATTTAATTCTACAAGAATTGTGTAGATAGAGTCAGCATTTGCATATGCATAATGAATAACTCTTTCACCAAGTTTTCATTTGCAATTACTTATTTTGGATCTTCACATTTCAATGTATAGAGATATTTGCGCACTAATTTAGAAAGGTCTGAAGGAGCAGCATGTACCATCTCTCAGTCTCCCAAGACTGCCTCCTTCCTCCGTCATTCTTTCACACCCACCAAATTCCCCTTTTGTTTTCTGCTGCTTAGTGAACACCTTCATTTGCAGAGCACTTAATTGTAACTCCCATCCTATCCCTCATTGACCAATTCTGTTCCAGTCACGGCAGTAGGCAGGTTGATAGCCTTTCCTTTAAAAGAGACATGCTGAAGTGAGCAATATCATATCCTATTCTGAAGGACAGGAATAGATAAAACTGAAATGTTTTATTTCCTTCTTTGTTCACTGGTAGGTGTTTAAAAGCTCTTGTTATTTTACAAATGTTACCAGCTTGGATTTATCTCGTTGCATTGTAGTGATAAATCCTTAATTTTGTTCAAATACAGCTCTGAAAGTAGCCAGGGTTATTGATTCCAGGGTGAGGGAGAGGGCAAGATGGGGAAGGCTTGCTTGGCCATTTAAAAGAAAGAAAAAGAAAGAAGGCTTTGGTGGCTAGTAGGACATCAAGGAGATTTTTTTTACCCTGAAGAATGCATCTATGCCTCCAAACGTAAATATGTGAAGGCGAGAAGTCTTCTTATTATACAGGTAGGACAGAAAAAGGCTGAATCCCATCCAGCTGAGCTGGTTCTGTTGCTTTGAACCCTCTAGAAACATAAAGATCACAGCACCCCACTGTGTAACTGCTGCATTTCTTGGTTTGTATGATCGCTCAGCTTTCTCTTCTCTCGGAGTATTTTTGAACTGCATCTTCAGAGAATATTTACTGTGTCTCACTCACGCTGTAAAGTGTGAAAGCAGGGTGTTAATGGAATGCTTTTTTTAAACTCTAATGAAATCTGTGAAAATTAATTTAAGCTGTCTGTTGCAACAATTTTTTAATCTGGTCAGTATTTACAAAGTATTCCACATAGTGGGAGGTTGAAATTCTTTAAATGCTTCTGCCTTCATAGTCATGAAATGTAAGTAGAGAGGTGCATAAAATGTGACTCTTTTTGTTGAAAACTTCAGATTTAGGTTTGGGCTGGAGAGGTGTCAATTTGTGTGATTCTCAATCACACTAAACACTACCTAGAATAAAATATTCCTACTACTACCTGAGTTAAGATTCTAAATAAAATTGTAATGTGATTCATCTGCGTGAAGTTGGCTGATTCCTCACTATAGCCCTCAAGCCGGTGTGCGGGGTTGGGGGGAAAGTTGCAGTTCACTCCTTTTCTCACCTTCTCAGCCTCTGTTCTCAGGGAGCTGTATTACTGTCTTGCCTTGCTTATTGAGACTAAGGATATGACTGTAGAAAGTCTGGAGGGGTACAGAATTCAGCAAAGCTATAGTAATTTGCCCCAACTGAGGAAATGGCTTCTGAGTCACTGTTTTATCTATCTTGTGATGATCTCCTCTCCATCTCGATTCCTGCCCTCTGCAGCCTTCTCCAAGGTAATTCTAGGAATCCTTTCAAGGCAGTTTATTGTATCCATTTCTATCTATCTTGTTAATAATAAATAAATTAACAAATATATGCATGTGTATGTCTGTATATACCTGAGAGAAGATGGTACCAGGACAGCTGTTGGCATTGACAACATGTATTCGGGATGTATTCAGGCATGTATTCAGGGACTGATCTTTATCTACAGTGCTTAGGAAAAACTCTCATTATAAAGAGTCACATATGGATAGATACAGGTATGCATACTTAGGTCAGTACAAATCCCTTTTCTCAGTGATGGGCCATTTCCATTCTTACTTGTTCAGTTGTTACTTAAATTTACTTACTTGTTACTTAAATTTTACTTGTTCTCCTTTAGGAAAAGCAACTCTATTGAGCTTTGGGATTCAAAATGAACTTGAATCACTTTAAGTTTTCATTAGATGCAATATGGTTTATGATTTACTGTTACACCTTTGGAACACAATCTAACTCAAAAATGGAAAAAGACAATGGTAAAAATAAGAACAATCACATTCAAGAAAATATTGTAGGTTTAATGTCATTATTATTTAAGCAGCAGATTCCTGTATCAACACAATAATGTGAAAAGCAGCAGCTGTCTGTTCTTTGGAGGCATCAGTAGACTTTGCCATTTACTTTGAATTGATTCAGAGCGCATGTGAACCAAGCTATACTTCTCCTATAGCTTGACAACAGTAAAAGTATGTTTGGCAGATGCTAATTATTTATTAGGTATAAATCAGCAATTCTGCTCAGTGAAGATATATTAAAGAAGCAGCAATTCTTGAACAGTAAGTGTCTTTTTTTCTTTTGTAGATACTGACAGTTTTCAAGCTGAGGTGTATATTTCAGAGAGCAAGGTCTTGATGATATGAGCATATTGTACTGTATAAATAATAGCTTCTGTGAGTGGGTCTTGGCACATTCTTTCCAGTGCCAGATTCTTTTGCTCAAAAATGTTCATGTGGTGAGGAAAAAAAGGACTTGCATTTTTCAAACAGGCTTTGTTCTTGTCAGACTGTCAACATTTAAACAAACATAATAATCTGTTTTGTCATCATACTTGAGTGCAAATAACTTTTGAGAAAAGGTTTGCCTCATTTTACAAAAGAAATTTTACAAAAGAAACAGCGAATTGGCTTCACGATGCCATTCTTTTATTGATGTCCTCATTACTGTGGGATAATTCATCATTAATGCACAAGGCCAAAATACCACATCTTTTTCCCTGTCCACCAGGACTGGTAGAAAATTTGCTGCCATAGCTACCCACTAAAGCTCATCACCTTCCCTCAGCCCAAGAAAACCAGCTTTGCAAGCAGAGCTTCTTCTGCAATTGCTCTCTAAACTACTTTGGGAATGAATGAGCCTGATTTGCTTAACTAGATTAAATAACTGTCATGGTTTAGGCTGAACCCAGGACAATAACCTTAACAACTCTGGTCCATTTTAGCTTGGGGTGGGTTAGGGAGCTGTCCCATGAGCAGTGCAGTCAGCAGCTGCCTGGGATGGTAACTGGTGTGAGACATGCACAGGAGTGGCTGCAGAAGGTCACTGGCTTCACCAGCACTGCCACATCTGGAGCCTGTCTCAGTGAACTCCAAGCAAAACAGAGAGGAAAAAAAAATGTGATGCAGCAGCCACATCACACAGGAGAAGGGTAGAGGATGTTTTATACCTCTCAGCTAAGGTTCATACCTCAAAGGAAACTCTTGTTTTGCAATTCATGAGCAAAAAAATCAGATTAGATTGAAGAAATACTTCACAGTAGATTATTTGCCTTGATTCAGCATTTACCAATTTAAATTTTCCCAGCACTCACTAATAAAATAAATAAAAATAAACAAATGCTTTCTTTTTGGTCCACATGCCATTTTGCTCCATCTTGGGGAAGAAAAGCAAACCAAAATTAAATTAACTTTCAATTTCTTACCTTAGACTGTATGTTTCAGAGGGTTTTTCCTTCTCCTTGCATAGCTTTTTCCTTTTGTTATATTAAAAATCAGGAAAACAAATTATTAAATATGAAAGTTCTGTTTTTATTTTATTTACTTTTTCCCACTTCCACATTTCAGGAGACTGAAGAAATGTGTTTATTCTGCTTTCTTTCCACTTTACAAATCTTTTGCCAGTGTTTTTCAGGTGAAATAAGAAAGAACTGTGTGAGAAAGAAGAGGGTTGTTTCTAATGTATTTTAAACCTTTTAATTTCCCTTGTGTATTTGATTTGAACATAGACCAAAGAAATAAATTAAAAAAGAGGATGTGATACAGCATAATACTTTTCCCTCGTTTCAGTTTTCAGAGCAGCTTTTTAATAACACATTTTGATTTTTTTTTCAGCAAAGAGAAAAGTGTTCAATCTGATGTCAGGGGTTGATACCATACAATATTTGCTACCCCCGTGTGAAGGCTGCTCTGATGACTTCTCCATCATCCAGTAGATGATAGCAGATCCCTCAGAACTGGAGCTCACAGGCTTCCTTATGAACTTGGCCTCTCTTGACTATACTGGGAGCTAATAGACCAGTCTTTTAACACAGGCACATGAATGCCTAAGGTTAAATAGGTGAATAGCCTCTTTATCTGCAAATTAAGTGCCTCTTAAAACACCAGGAAAACATCACAAGGAATATTTTCTTACCGAAGGTTCTGCTGACAATATTTCTGGTTCCTGAAAAATGTCCCAGGCATGTGCCCTCATTTGTAGATGATGCTTCTACAGAACAACTGTCATGATGATCCTTCTTCTTAGTGTTTTCAGAACTCCTTACAAATATATTAATATTATACAGTAAGCATGACTGTTGTTTGACACCCTAACGTAGTATTTTCCTTTTACCTTCTCTGAAGACCAGACTTCATTCAATGGGGATCATGCCTTCTCAGACACACTACTGAGAACTAGAATAAGAACATCCTTTTCTTCTTGCCCTTGTTTTAGATATGGATAAAATGTCATTTCCATCATGACCAACTAAGATGGTCTCTGTATGTAAATATTTCTACTGCATTCAGAGAAGGAAGATCTGGTGATTGCTGTAAAAGGAGGTTTGCACTCACAGGTACAGTAAAGAGGGCAAACAAAGTAGCAGATTGCAAAAGCAGAAGCATGTGGTATAAAGCAATTTTTTATGACCAACTGTAAAGAACTGGTGAAACGCAATCCATCTGGAAAGGATTATGACCCAGAAAGTAGTAAAAGCTGGACAGCCATGAGGACCTGACTGTGCCTGACCTCTTCAGATTTTGCAGAAATACTGAACTGATCCTCGGTAAGAGGAAAGGCAAATACTTGAACTATTGTCTTTTTCTAAGTCTTTGTGTCTCTACAGAAGTTTGGCAGGGGCTCAACTGAAGGATTGTGCAGTAGAGCAAAACTTCACTAAACCAATGGCTACTCTCATGATTTGGAATATATGTTTTGAAGTGTTTTATAAAATCTTATATCCATTAGATATCTGATAAGATCAGAACACTGGGAGCTTTGTTGGATGAAAGATTTTGCCCTGAAATAGCTGGATGGAAGAGGAAATATCTCCCTTCCAGTACCACTTCTTAACAGTATATTACTAAGATATTTATAGATGTTTCCTCTATAGGCATCACATAGAAAACCACTGTAATGATTTTTTTTAAAGGTATTTTTCAATAGGCATACCGGGGAGAGTAAATGATCTTCTGCGTAGTATGAGAGCTCCTCCTGATATGTCTGATGTTATTGTCCTCAAGGCTGGTCAAAACTCTGTGTTCAGAGAACTGTACCTGTGTCTGGGTACAATAAAAATCGTCAACACTAAAACCCAAGAAACAGAACCAAGACATAATACCTTGGATGTTGTGTGCAGTATGTCCATTCAATTTCCTGGAGGTTTTCAGTTTCAGGGCAATTTCCTGGTAACTTTAAGCTTTAGCACTTTCAGGTACAGTTTCTGCTACGAAAAAATAAAAGGAAAGAAAAGAAAGCCTAGAAAGCAGAAAAATGGTACTGTTTCACAAGGGAGTGCTCAGTTACAACACAACAGTCTATCATGAAACAGTACTGTGTGATTGCATCACAGTCTGTTTCAGTATGATTTATGTGTTCCTGAACAACTCAGTACCAAGCTATTGGAAATCTAATGTATTATTTCCACACAAAACACTTTATTAAATAGCAGTTAAGGTTAAAAAACAACTAGTGCCTACTAGATCGAGGATCTCTTTAGAAAATGCTGAAATACAGCTATGTGAAAGTTTGAGATTTTAGATTTAGGTTCCATTTTACAGAAGAAAAATACTAAAATAACTAAAAATACTAAAATACTAGAAGACGTGGGCTCAACATTTGCAGTTTATTTATTGTGGTCTTGATCCTGTCCTTCAAAGAAATAGAAATTGTCACTTATTTGCAGGAACAAATTCTTTGAAAGCAGACAGAAACCCTACAGTATCAGTTATTACGCCGGTTCATGTTGCCATTGATCTTAGAGTGTAGAATATTTTGCTCCTAGAATGGATAATAGTTCTAAATCCTCCACATCCTCCTGTAGTCTCTCCTTAAACCCAGAAATGAGTCCTAAAACCTATGAAAGGTTTTATCTTCTAACATGAGAACAGGTCTTTGTCAATTCTTTTGTGAATTTGTAAGTTAGGTCTGATGTTGAGCTCCATCTTGGGGATCGGGTAAGGTGAGACAGCTAACAAATTGCTATTGATAAGACAATAAATTATGAATATACAGTTCCCAGACAAGTCAGTTTGCAGTGATAAAACAACCCCCAAAAAGTATGTTCAGATTTAAAATCTTTTTTGGTATAGATAATTCTCCAAATTATCCTTAAAAAGAAACAATGTCATTCAGTCCATGAAATGCTGGGTATTTTGGTTCTGTTCATATCAAGTTCTTGAGTAGTGAGAAAAAAGGTTATTATAGAAAGGAATCTGTCTTCATCCAAAAGCTATGGTTAAACTGGAGCCTTTCCACAATGTAATTTTTCACTGTCCTAGGTATCACGCTTTCTGGTATAAGGGATTTTGCAGCCAAATAAGGTAGTTCAATTACTTTAGAGAGAATGCATTATTTATTGACCAGAAAGTCAAAGGGCACCATGTGATGTAGGGAATTTTCAGGAGGAATTATGATTGTTTGTCAGAAAGAAAAGAAATGTACATTGATATGTGAAGTTATTATGCTTCTCCTGATCACAATTTGACCTTTCTCTTGCTAGAACTATACATCACCCTAAGGGAGAGGAAAACAGGACACAGCCCACAAACAGGAAGGAGACTTAAGGTCATAATTATAAGAGCTAAAATGAATGTATAACCAAGAAAAAAAATGGGCAATTCATACACACATTCACATGTGTTTTGAAGGATACAAGGTAGTTTTATTACAGAGACTGAGTGGTATGTAGTCTTTTCAAAATTTGAAGATTTACATTTAAAACATAATGATGTACTTATTTTTAAAAACCTTAAAGCAAACATATGGAAGTATGGCAATTCACAGACAAAATTTTAAAGAAATTAACTGTTCTAAGCCCTCTTCTTCTGTCATTTTCTTTATTCCTTTCTACCTATCTTTTAAGATGTGCTATATATATACATATATATATACCTATATGTCAGGAATAGAGGAGGAAAAAGAATGAAAAATCCTACCATAACCATGGAGATGGCAGGTTTGTGAAAGGTTGAATAATCAAAAGATGGAGAAAAGCAATTTTGGTTTGTGACTTAATGGAATACAGAGATTTTACATGTGGCAAAGGTAAGAACAAAATACATCCTCTGTTATAATCAAACTTGCAGTACACTATTCCACTGACGGTTGTGGAACCCAGCACAAAATCATCCAGTTGCTGTGCAGAAAGGCAGGTAGAATTTGTCAATTTGGAAATCATATCTTTTTAAGATTCCAGTCAGTTCAACTCACTTAGAAGATATGGTTACTTTTCAGCTCAAGTAGAGATGCCTAAAGTAGCCAGTGTTGATACATAAACATTAAAGTTTTATTTCTAAATCCTTCCTTTAGGTTATGCATATTTGTAGCAACAGGAATCATGGGTGGTAGAGATCCAAACCATCTACTCATGTATATGCACATAGTTCATAAATTACTTCATAAAATGTTTACATTCTTCTGGTGGTTGACCATGGCTGGCAGCTAAGCCTCACACAGCCACTCACTCACCCTCCACTCCCTGGCCAAGCAGCTTTACTCTAATGCTCACACACACATAGTTATAGATCCAGACTATCCTGTAGTATAGATGCAGTTTATCCAACTGTACGTCTAAGTTTAGATTCTTTGTCTCGTGCTCAGGTAGTTTGGCAAAAAGTGATACATGCTTCAGGAAATTAGCAATGAGTGTAAGATAACATTGGGAAATATTCAAGTACATCATTAAAGGATTTCAATTGGGATCATGTATTAGAGTTATTTTCCCTATTAGTTGGTTCTATTTTCAAAGTCAAAAGTCTACAGAGAACCACTCTTTCCCACCAAGTATTCTATTTCTAGTCCTGGGATCCTAGCCCAAGCAAGTCAGTGGATAGTGTAACTTTTCTGTAATGTATTCAACTTACAATTTAGAACTTTATCAAGTAATGTAAAGATCCAATTTATCCATGTTAAAGAAATTGCTACTAGCATGCAGACTGAAGAACAGCCTCCCTGCTTATTGTTTTGCCAAGTATATTGGTGATTAAAACTGATACTGTACAGAATCCTTCATTTCACTGGAGTTGTTGATGATCAGACTTCCTTCTATTAAAGTATAGTGATAATCACTTTCAATGATTCCAGTTCCATTGCGAAGCCATCTCAGGAAAAAAAGTTGAAAGAAGGCATTAAGTCAGTACACAGAACCTCCTAGCACCAGTTATTGCTGAGGATGGATGCCATTCAAAGATAACTTGTGCAGTAAGCCATTGCTTAGGCAAAACTTTGGGTGGTGACATTCCACAAAGCATGCCTGACAAAAGCTAAGCTTCTTTTAAAGAGGCAAGTCAAAACAGATCTTCGACCTCATATTCATCATTTTACATATGCTGAATCAAATTAATAAACCATTTGTTTGCAAAACTAGCATTCACAAGGGCTTGGAATGTGAAATCTGTATAGCAGATGCATCCTTTATGTTGACAATATGACTTTTATGTGCTTATGAGAACTGAAGTTTCAGTTCATATTTTATTATTAAAACCTTAGGCCCAGATGAGCTTAGATATTTAGCAGTGCTGAGTTTGTACTGTATGAGAGCAAGGAACCTTTTTTTTGATTCTTCCAGCGTTTGTTCTTCTGGGCCCAAAAAATGGGGAAGCCTGATTTAAATACAGAAAGCAGAAGAACCAGATGTGTAAACAGTAGTGAGGCAGATTTATATACGTGTGCTGTTGGGAAATAAAAAAAGGTTGACAATGGCCAAAGACGAAATTATATTAACTAGACTGGGATACATGAAATTCAGAAGACTGTGACTGGAGAGACTGGAATTAGGTGAAGGCTGGTCAAGGATGATGCCTGGCAGCCGCTAGGTAAATGGAAGCTCAGATCAGATGAGTAGTTGGCAGAAGGAATACTAGGTCTGGGAGGTGTTTGGGGGTCAAATGAGAAGCCTAAACAAGAGAGAGAGAGAAATGGAAGTGAAGATAAGTGGAACTAGTCAGGCTGTAGGAATTCTATTAGAAAGTATCATACTTAAGACAGTGTGCTGAATACTTCCCCCCTAAACAATCATTTTTAAGAGGTTGAGAAGTAACCTAAGAGTCTCATATTTGTTATGTTATATGAGTGGTGGATTTTTATTTTTGTTATTATTTTCTTGATATTTTCACCCATTACATTCACCTGCAAAGACTTAAGCAAACCCTCAAAGAGTCCAGTAGCTGCAACAGAAGGGGTTTTGTGAGGTAGATTAGTAGACTCTATAACTTCAGAATAATCTCCTGGGAAGGTGCACTATCTTGATTAAAGAATGACAATCCACATAAGAAGATTTTTTAGGTTTTCTTTTATGTCAAACTTTAAAGACCAGAAACCATTAAAAGAATGTTTCTGATATTGCAAAAAAGAGGTAAGCAGTATAATACGTATCACAAATCTCTGAGCAGTGTCACATGGCATTGATATTATATGCAGAGATATTTCCTTCATCACTAGTTTCCAGTTATTCTGCAATTTCAAAGTTGCCTCAGGAAACTGCCAATCTTTTTCTGAATTCAGTAAAGACTAGAAGAACTTGGCAACATCTAGACTCCAGAGGTGACTTTGCTGAAGCAAAATGGTTATCAGTATACCTTGTCTCATCAACTTTCATGGTGAATGAGGTACAGACACCAGAATACAGCTGGAGTAGCTCTGTACGGAATTGCCTGAATTAGGATGAACTGTAAAACTATTATTTGTCCCATTTTATGATTGAACTTTTGATTACAGAGGACCACTGCCTCATTCAATGTAAGAAATGAAACACTGTTGACAGTATCTTTACATTGCAAGGGATATTAAGGAAATGTCTGTAGGATTCACTATGTAATTTTAAGAGATTCATGCATAGCAGTGAAAAAAAAAAAATCATCCAGAATAATTTATTAGTGATTTAAGATTTTGAATGAAATCATAAGAATTAAACTTTTTTTTTTTTTTTTTTTTTTTAAGAAATAACAATTCCAGATTGATCTGTCCGGAATGTATGGAGATTTAGAAAAAGGCAAAATTACATGATATGGCATTACAAAAGGGAAATGAAGCAAAATTCAGATGCCTTTAATTAGTTGACTCCAGTTAGTTATATTTTCAACTAAATTCAATGAAAAATTATGCTTTTGTAATACTACTCCAAAAAATTTGAAGCTTGATGACTGCCTAACTACATATCCCACGACCCCTTAGTTATCCAGGCACATTAGAGGAAAAACAACACTGAATTGTGTGACATGTTGTTTTCTAGATATCCCGATTGATCTGAGAGGACAGAAACCCAAATATAATATTTAAGAGGCGATAAACTGATGGTGAAACTCTATTACATTTTTTCTTGAAGACAAATAATGTAAAATATTTCAAAATATTCTAATTTGGCTTAAGCAGATAGAAAGTAATTTTTTTTTTCATTTGCCTTTTCTATCAGCAAATAATACTAATGAAAAAATTCCAACCACCTTATATGTGTTCTGAGTCAAATAGGAAATACATTTGTTGGCTGCATTCCAATGTGAAAACGTAAAAAAATAGGACCAGAAACAAAGGGGATGGCATAGATTCTCCACAGAGAACATCTCCACAGTATTAATGAGGTTGCCTGGGAGGGCTGAACACAAGGTTCTACTCTTTTGGTGGGAATTTGTGCCTTCTTCCTTTAGCTACATGTTATGTTTAATGGACTGATAGCTCTTTAATGGTGTGTAGAACTAATGCACATAATTTTTTTATCAGTGAAAAAAGCAGCAAATAAGCGAGAGAAATTACACATGGGATATCAGTAAGGAAGAATTTAAAAATAGTTTTCATCCCACACTAGGAGGAATCCATTCAATTCCAGTTTGAAGAATTTCTGGCCACTCATTCCTAAACCCACATTTAATCATGTCTGTGCCATTTGGGGAGATTGTGCCATGCATTAGATAAGTCTAATGAATTGCATCTGTTGCGAAGAGGCAGATTCAGTGTTATGGTGCTCAGGATGTCTAAAGATGGTACTGCCTCTGAATTTCTTTCAGCCACAGAAATGCAGGTTCTGTAATTCTTGTAAGTCAAAGTGGAATTCATGCAGAATGTAAGAGAATTCACAAATGAAGTAAATGCAATGGGTAAAAAATAAAATGCTGAACTCATTATTGCCTCATATGACAAAACGCAGTGATAAGAGACCTTATGCTCCAGCTGTAGGTGAAGAATGACTCCATGAGAAAGATAAAGGGTGTCTGGAAAAAATAATTAACCATATGTTCCCCCAGTCCTCCAACATCACTTTTGATTTGTATAAAAAATGAGCAGGGTTAGATATAACAAATGGATAAGGTGACTGCAGCATACTACTGCCACCTGTAAGTGGGCACCATTAATAAACTGAACTCTCAGAATCACAGGTGGAGCTTAACAGATCTGTATAATAGGTAACTGTGGCATAATTGCCTGTATGGGAAAACAGGCAAGAGAAAGTGGTTACAAAGGAGTAAGATGGTGGACTTGGGAGTGAAAACATTCCATATTTTGTTTATCTATGGTGTTCTATATTGCATAGTCATATCATTTAATGTACCTGTTCTTTACTGATTTCTCTATGAAATGGGATAGTATTTCCTAGCTTTATAGAAGTAGTGTTTATTAAAAAATCAATTGAAGATTTTTACCTTGTCAGGAGTTACATACACAAGTCATAAAACTAGACGAAAAGGAATCCTTCCAAATAGATAGATACAATGCATAGAGAACATAATTTCAAATTTCCCATATTACTTTGCCTTTATTCACTTCCACTTCTGCTTTTCCCTTACTCAGAATCAGGAGCCATCAAGAAAGCCCTTTAAGTCATGGAGCAGTTTCTGTAATGTTGTTTTCCAGTGCAGACTGACTCCCAGAATAGGATTGCAGTGGCCAAACATTCTGAAAATTACAAAAAATTCTAAAACATGTATCTGTATGTGGGAATTTCCATGAGCTTGACAATCCAAGATACTTTCTCCTCCTTACAATCAGTGGGAAAAATCACATAATCTGGCCATAATTAATCCTTTATGTAGAAATAGAAGTGTTATAGTTTGGGAGGTTTCAACAAATGCTAGCGTACTATAGATTTTAAAATGTTATATTCTAGTATGTGGAATTATTTTGGTTTTGAGAGATTCATGTTACTTCAGATGCTGTACAAAAAAGTGATAGTTAACAAAAAAAAAACCAAAGATAAGGAAGAAATTTTACTAAGGTAATAATAATGTAGTATGATTTAATCTACAACTGTACATTAAAATAGTTTTCTTATCAGATATAGCAGATATATTTTTGCCTGAATTCTAATGAGCAGCTCAAGAGAGTTATGACAAGTAAAGGAATTAACCCCACTTGTAGAGACTAAGGTAAACAAAAATTTGCAGCAGCTCACATCACAAAGAACTACAACACAGTTTTCCCCTTTATGTCAGAGAGCTGGTAAAAAAAATCACCCTCTAAATTAACGGCTGCAACTGGTGGCTACTAGCAAATAATATATATAAAAATCAGATATTTCATTTTCCTCCACTGTCTTCTATAATTTTGGCATATATTCTATATCTTCATATGAATTAACATCTCTGGACAAGAGAAGCTGGGCAGATCCATAGAATACATGTATGACTCCATTCCTAATGTGCAGAGTGAAGTGTAACTTTAAGTAAAATGTTGCAAGTATAGCACTCCTGATCGTGTAAGTCAGAATATACGCTTATTAAACGAGTATCAGTTTTTCTGTCTTATTATGCTGCTATTGAAATGTGGATTTTGAAAATAAGTTTATTTTCTATGTATATTTCTGTGGAAAAAGATTAAAATAATTAGCTTGTTACTTTGTAAAGACAAATCAAAGCAATAGCTGTGTGTAGTTTCTGGTTTGCACCATTTTCATGGTTTTTTGCCCTTTTCACAAGGACTATGTCAAGGCATGCAGATATTGCTGTTCTGCATAGTTACATTAAAGCTGTGTTGAGGTGCATTGCATTGTGCTCCTTGGTAGAAATGTCTTTTCTGGGACAAATACCTGCATTATTTTCAAAAAAACACAATAAGGAATTTCTAATATGTGTTTCTATTACAGAAGTTAAAGTAACTACAGCGTTAAGATTTGAGCACCACCCCTGAGGCTGCTGCAGAGGCAAAGGGTTCAGCTGGCAAAACTCATTTTAAGCAACAAAAATATGGTTATAAATACATTGTATGTATTATATCATAATCCAGTTACCTGCTTCTCACACTGCACAAGAAATACTAGTGAATATGGGCATAAATAAACAGCACACTCATCAAGCTAGAGTTTAGAAAAAAACAATAATTAATTAATGAATGCAAACCTAAATCATTATTTTAGATTTGGTTGTTATCCCATGCAGATTAACAGGTATATGGTTAGGAAGTATTAATGAACATCAATGGTTTTATTTTCTCCCTAGGAGGGAGTCTGTAGGTAAGATATTTTGTCACATTCTAGGATTGCTAGAAGTGAAAGGGAAAGATGCAATGCTAGTTACGTGCTATTGTCCCTAGCAATACGGGTTTTCTTTCTACCTATACTGTTTGCATGAGTAATATTGAAAGGCTGTGTTGCAGTCTCAGGGAAAACAAATGCTGGGTTTGGTTGAAGGCTGGAATTCTTAATGGTAATGGTCAAGTGGATAGTTTTGTTATGAGGAATGAGACAAATAAGTTTTACTTTTGTCTCCAGTGGAGACAAAAATAATAGAGACAGTTTTCCTAAAAGATGGAAAGGTACATCTAGTTATTTATCTCAATTCGATGTGGAGTGTGGAGTACTGGCAGTGATTATATGGAGACTCAAAAGCAGCATAATAATGGAGAATGTCATCACTTCATAGCAAAATTAGCTAAACTACTTCTTCAGGACTGTACAGCATAATTGAAGAAAATGGTCTATTCTGAAGATGCCGAAGCACTTACTGGAAAGACAAGGCATAAATAAACGATGAGTTATTATGCTTAATAAAGGGGTAATTAATTAAAATGCAATGGGGTGTAATATGTGATATGCAGTAAGTCATGACAGATCACCTAGTGATACAATCTTAATTTAAATTCCAGTTTCAGTCTAGAAACCGGAAATCTTAAGTTTTCTCTACTTCCTTTTTAAAAAGTAATGAGGGTGACTGAAAATGCAAATGTTTCATTTAAATACTTTTAGATTTTCTTTTTTTTATTTCAAATTAAATTGCTGGCTGGTTTGTAACTAAAAACATTTAATTTTCTTATAAATAATGCTAATAAAAGCTGAAATAAAATGCAACCTTCAGTAGCTGTATTAATAATGGAAACACATTTTAGCCAGCACTTAACATCCCATTTAAAGCAAGAGAAAACCCCAGGGTCTTCCACAATTGACCTGGAACACCACTTGAGGCTTACCGTATTCTGTTTGCTATGTAAAGAGTTTAAAGCTACATTGAAACTGTGGGCCTTGAGAACATTTCCCAGAGGGCAGTGCACACTGGGCTAATGATGCAGTTTCATGGTGAATAAGTCTCAGTGATATAGAATCTCATTTCCCTTTCTCTCATACAGATAATGGAGCTAAAGCCAGGTTAAGTGGCAGACAGTCATAGCGTGAGCCAGCAAATCTGTAAGAGCAGAGTCATGGAGTCATGACTCAGGATTGTACTGTGTTGTATTGCAGGGTGCCTCCACAGCCCTAAATCTCTGTAACTAAACAATGTTAATCCTAAATTTTAATCTTTTTTATTAGAAAAAGTGAAAAAAGTATGCATGTTCATGGTACCAGAGACCTATAACATTGCAGGGTAAGAGTCTGAATTTTCAGGAAAAAGTTTAGTAAGTCTCAGCATATTATTTTAGCATGTTTATTTATTCAGGACTTACAAGCTTTAGCCATGTTAATAACAACAATGAATAATTAGAAGAGCTTGAATGCATTCTGCTTGAGGATTCCAGTCTGAAGTGGGTTAGTGCATGAATTTCACCTGATTACAACTGGAAACTTCTTAATCTCTCTTTTAGAAGTACTGCACCACTTGTTAAACGCATACTTATTCACCATTAGAAACCTAGAAACAGTTTCTTCAGCACACAGCATAACTGCATGTTGCTTAACATTCAAAGGACATCGACATAAGGATAAGGAACCAAAATAACACCTGACTGGTGCCATTTCTGAGCTCTCTGCTCCCAGCACCAGCCCCAGCAATGCAGTCGCAATGTCACCCTGGGCTGGTGGTGGGGTTGGTGATATGAACACCCCAGGATGGGTGTCTGCCAGGGAGACTGGGACTGAGCCTCGGTCTGAGGCTGGGAGAGCCCTGGGCAGGGCTTGCCCACGGTGACCAAGGGTGGCTGCTCCCATTGTTTGTACAGATTGTCCTGTTTTCCACATTCTCAGGCCCAAACAAGGAAAAAACTAGACTCTGGTCAGAGGATGCTCTGAGATCATGTAGGTATGATGGTTTCAAAACATACTGACTGGGTATGGGAAACACTTAACTCCAGAATTTGCCATGATCTCTCTGCTTATGCAGTCTTCAAAATGTGATGCAGATATAAAATGTTGTGCTGCTCTATAAGATTTCTTTTATTATTGTGTGGCCCACAGACTGGTCAGAGTAGTCATAATAGAGGTTTAGAAACAATGATCTATATTCACAGATGTGGTGAGTAAAACTTGGCTAAGGGCCACAGACCCACCCTGCTGCTCATTCACTTCCCCTCCTCAATAGGATGGGAGGAGAACAGAGGATGAAAAAGCTTGCAGGCTGAGATAAAGGCAGGGAGACTGCTGACCAGTTGCTTTTTTATGGGCAAAAAAGATTTGACTTGGGAGAAATTCATTTAATGTATTGACAATTAAAATAGATTTGGGCAATGAGAAACTCAGACAAAAAATAAAACAGCCTTCCCTTTCCTAGGCTGAACTTCACTCCGGACTCGCCTACCACCCTTATCCCATGTGGCACAGGGGAATGAGGAATGAGGGTTATAGTCACTAACTGCTCCTCTATGCCTGTCCTTCCCATGCCCCCTTCATGGCATCCCTCCTTATTCCCTCCTTCAGGAACTGCTCCAGCATAGGTCTTTTCCATAGGCTGCAGTGTGGATATCTGCTTCATCATGGTCCTCTCCATGGGCTGCAGGGCAACATCTACTCCAGTGCCTGGAGAACCTCCTTCTCTCTCCTTGGGGCTCACACTGCTGACTCTCACCTTTTATCCCTCAGTTGTTTTCCAGCATTTTTGCCCTTTCTTAAATATGTTTTCACAGAGGCATCACCCATTTGGCTGACAGACCCAGTTATCTCCTGAGGTAGGTCTGTTGGAGCCAGATGGAACCATCTGGATCCAGACTGCCTCTCCTCACAGAGGGCCCTGCAGCCCCCCACTGCCACTATCTTGCCAGGAACAGCTGGTGCACATAGGTGCACTTTATGTGGTTCAGCTCATTGCTTTAGAATCAGTTTTGGGTTCTTGCTTGACTGCGCAGGAGGCTTTGAACTGTCTACCTTGTCTGTTCTTCCTCACTTACGCAAGAGCAGAAAAAGAGTGAATATTTATGGAGTCAGGATCATGACAAGAATGATAATGCAGAGTATAGCAAAACTTCTTTTTATTTTAACCAAGATACATCTACATTACTTGAGAAAAAAAGAATAGCATATCTACATATCAACTTACTGCTTTAATTTTTCAGGGACAACATTTCTGTTCCTCACAGAAGCTTTTTATGAAAACATCACCCATCTTCTGCATCTTAAACAGAAATGCTATGAGACTGGTGATGTGTTATAGCAGTGACACACATGCCTTGGAGTAACAGGTATACATTGCAACCAAGCAATGCAACAGCTAGTTTGTATACTTTTAAGTTGCAATTATCCAAGCAATTAAAATCATTGTGGTTTACTGTTTTAACTGATATAGCCCAGTGCTGCATGGGGTTGTTGTGGCCCAAATGCAGGACCTGGCACTTTGCCTTGTTGAACCTTATGCCATTGGCCACAGCCCATCAATCCTGCTTGTCCAGATCCCTCTGCAGAGCCTCCTACCCTTCAACAGATCGACACTCCCAGCCAACTTGGTGTCCTCTGCAGATTTACTGAGGGTGCATTCGATTCTCTCATCCAGATCATTGATAAAGATATTGAGCAGAACTGGCTCGAATACCTGGGGAACACCACTTGTGACCAGCCACCAGCTGGATTTGGTTCCATTCACCGCCACTCTGTGGGCCCACATAGACAGACATTTCCATTCTCTCCCTCAAACACTGATGAAAAAAACCCCAAATCAGATATTATTTCATTCTTCTTGATGAGCAATGTGAATATGCTCCTTTTTGGAAATCATGAGAAATACTGCAGATGAAAATAAAGTCTCCTGTAAATTCCTATACATTCAGTTCTGTACCAACTGAAACAATAGTGTCATTCCTCAACACTCAACTTTCTTGTTTCCATTCTTGATATACTTCCAGGTCAGTAAATATACTGTGAAAAAGAATGAATTGCTGGAAACCTGGGAACACAGAGGTGGACAGGAAGGAAATATGACTATGCTCAAGGAGCTGCATTGAAGTTGCATTGACAACATTATTTTTAGCATCAGATAATTCTGTGTGATGTACTTATAGGTAATGTTCTCTTAAATAATGTTTTCTTAAATAATGTTTTTTAAAATGCAGAAGGAGAAAGTGTAGCAAATTGTATACTGCACTTGGTCACTTGCATCAAATATTATTAGTGTAATCACTGTCCTCAATGTTACTGTACAATTCAAGCTATAGGATTAGCACAGACATTCTTCCTGGGGCAAACTTCTAGGTCAGAGGAACCAATGGAAGGAAAGACAGGTCTTGTCACTCTGGTATTTTTCACCTACCAGATGAGGTATTTGAATAGATTTGTTCAGGCAGCATGTGAATATGGGGAAGAAGATACTCTTCTCTACCACCTGTCCTCATGTCCCTTCAGGAGTGCTTTTTTACTGCAGGCGTTATTGGTGGAGGACTTTGCTAATTTTCTAAAGGCAGACTAGAGAGATCTTCAGACAAACCATTTGTGTTCAGCTGTCACTCTGGCACACCGACAGAATTTGTCCAAATGACATTTGGGATAATTGTGATAGCAATTCTTCTTCAAAAGCAGCAGAACTCAGCAAAATTTAAACACCAAATTTTTACAGGGCTGGGAAAACAGTTCTGTGATCTCTCTGCATTTGTTTTTGTGTATTTTTCAAAGGTCTGTTGAGCTCAACTGGAGATGGAAGAATTTTCTTAAGAAAAACTACAAGATATTGTAAAATGATAGAACTTCCAAAGCAGCCGGAAAGGAGTGATCCCTAACAGATCTTCCATCCTAAAATACTCACTTGACTTTGTATGCAACCCAGACCCAGCAAAACACATACTTGACATATGTCAAACACAAATCAAAAGCATATCAAAGCAGATGCCAAATGATCTGGCAGACCTGAGCATTAGTATGTTAAGGATATATTAAGAAAATTGAAGCAGCTACAGATAAGACTATATCTGTTTCTAAAATATGCATATCAGCAGACTTTATTAAAATAAATTAAAAAAAAAATTTTAAATTTGATCCACAAAATGCTAGATGCTTTTTGGTAAAGATGGATCAAGTATTAGTGTTACTCACTAGCACTCTCACTTCTTAATTCCTTTCTTTCCTAGTTTGTTTTCAGTTTGTGCTTGTTGTATGCACTTCACTTGATGACTTCAAAAGATCTTCTGATTAACCTTTATTTCCATGGAAACAGTTCAACCTATTCAGTATATTTGGATTTTTCTTTTTTTTTTTTTTTAATGATTTGGATATATAAATAATCATTCTGCTTTTAAAAAGATATACATTGCCTTCTTCATCTAAAAGCTAGAGACACTCCTTCTCATCTTAAGTGCTGAAAAAGTAATTAACTTCAGTGTTAATATTTATTTTACAAGTAGATTCCATAATGGAACCATTCACTTAACACATAAGAAATACAGAATTAATATCTGTTTTAATATCCCTATCATCTGTCAAAATTTAAAGTTTTCTTTAAAAGAAGAAAAAGCCCACTAATTCATCATGAAAAGATGTGTTCCAATGATTAAATCTGTATATAACTGATTTTAACATCAGTAACATAAGCGGCTGCCATTTACAGTAATTATTTTCTATATTTAGAAGCAGGCATATATATATACACATTTGTAGATCTACACACAGAGGCATTACATTATACCTGAAAAACATGTTTGAGTTAGATTAAACATTAAGAGACTTTGAGGACACTCCTTTTGCCAGGTAAATTCAAGCAGATACACATACATTGATTCTAGTATGCTGCATACTGGAGCAGCATGCTATACATGTATGGTTGAGTTTACTCTGCAAAGGAGATTAAATTCTGGTTCCACATATATAGATTTATATTTTCTGAAGTTGATTTATTTATTTCATTATCAGGTAAGATATAGAATAAGCTTTTCCAGTCACTAGCAAATGTTCTCTGATAGTGAAACAAACTTACCTCTTCTTACCTCTTCTGAAATATCCAAACTGCATGCCACATTAATCAATACTGCCCAATATTTTTTAGCAAAGATATAAATTTTTTATTAGTAAGTGTCTTTAAGACTCGTAAATGCTGAACCCACTGGATGGTATGGAACCAGGAGCTCTTATTTAACAAAAATTATGTTCAGACCTCGCACATCTTGAGGTTCAGTGATTTTAACACTTTCAGTTGTGAACTGGACCCTGTTCTTTCTTATCTTCTGAAAGATATGAAACCACAGATGGAAGAAGGATAAAACTTGTTAAGTTCAATTATCTTTACTGCAGGACTTCCAAAAGTTTTGGGAACAGTAAGTAAGTATAAGAGTTTGTAGTTTTATGATTCTTCAAGAGTCTTTCATGAATAATTCACACTTTCTGTGTGCCTTCATCAGTCATGATTTTACACATTGATACATAGCTTGAAGAGAACTGTATTGCCGTAACTCCATGTTTATGCTAAGTAATTCCATATAGTTTAAATTCAGAGTGAGCTACAGCATAGTTCTCTTAATTTGAAAATATCAGGAAACCTATACTGACTTGAGAGTGAAAATTAAATGTCATAAAGTCAGTACACTAGGAGCTTTATTAGAAAGCATGTCTGCTGGGAAATCTATTAAGAGGTCACTTGAGAATCTGTATATTTAGACAGCTAATAAAAGTGTTTTGTCTTTTCTTATGGCAAACCCAGCTCCTGAGTGTATGACATATATCAGATGTTCAGTGCCAGAATTTGTACTTCTAAGACATCAGCAACGTGTTATACAAAGTTAGGGAACCATAGGGCTTCCTTGACTCCTTAGTAGACCTGATGGCTTATCAACTCCCTGAAACCTGATTAACTGAATTACTAGGTCAAATTATCTGCTTGGCAGTGATTGGGCCCTTAATGAAGAAGGTGTGATTACTGCCTGCAGTGTATTTTGATATAATCAGAAGTGGGAGGGTGGGAGAGAGAGCCGTTTGTGGCATCATTATGACAATATGGTGGTCAAAGCTAACAAAACACTGTACATCTCAATAAGCTTATGAGAACTAAATGCTTCTTGAAGTGTGTCATACTCCTGAATACCATTCTTAAGGAGTCACCCACAGAAAATGTGCACTGACTGACATAGGAATTCAGCCTGAGAACAAAATTTTCTTTCACTGAAGGGCATCCTGAATGAGATAGTATGATGTGGGTTGTGCAGGAGGTCTGGGCCTTGGTGACCATAGCAGTGTTGTAGGACCTTAAATTGAATACACTGACAAAAACCAGGAGAGAATGAAAGACCTCAGATTTAGGCTGTTAATATTTTTATATTTTCTGATCATTTTCAATGTCTCCAATTGCTTTATATTTGATTTCTGTCTTCAGCATTGCCAAGTCTAAGGAGATAAAACCAGAAAATAGAAGTAAAATGAAAATAGAAAATTATTTTTCTATAGCTCTTGGATACTGCTGTAGAGCTGAAGGGAAATTGTATATCTTCTTTGCAGTTGAATTTATACAATAAAATGAAACCTTTATGTTAAAGAAACAGCCTCCTCTGCTTCCTACAAGATGAAATCTTGACTCCATTATGTCACAGAGGAACCATTCCTATAGCTTCAATTAGATCAAGATTTCCCCAAGCTTTTCAAAGTAGTTTTAACATTCAGTAGACCACTATGTCAGTCCTACTCAGTTCTGTTTTATCTCCATGCACTTCTACGCAGACACTGCAGAAGAGAACATTCATTCATCCTCTGCTGCCCAGAGTTACCATGGAGCTGTCAGTCACAAGAGCAGAAACATCACAGTTCAGGACCTTAAAACGTTTATCCTTTGCCAGTTGTGATTCAATGAATTTACTGCTCCAGCTCTTGCTCATGATAAAACTTATATGGCTACATAGAGGCAAGAAACAGTTAATAACCTTCCCAAAAAATAGAAAGTGTTTATACCAAGTCCCTAAGGAAGTACCTCCCTTACTAAAGAATTTGAAATCTGCACTATTTCTATTACGCTACTTTTGTTTCATCTGCCTAATTGATAGGTTCATTAAAAAGGGAAAATAAAAGATGCAGGAGGATGCAGAAAAAAAATTTACATGCAAAAGCAAACACAGTGTATAATGCTCTTGGAAGGTGCCAGTCTCTAAATACTGGCTCCTCTCTTCCTCCAAGAAATGACTGCAGAATAAGCACTTTCAATGAAGCTTTTCTACAGCACAGTTTTCTACAGCCAAAGATGGAAGGAATAATTCAGGATTATATTCCCTTCCACTGAGGCTGCTAATGATGGTTCACATAAAGTGAAAAGGCTCAGATCTGGACTGTTGTGACTTAGATATCTCTTAGCCTCGACTGTTTTAATTACTAATTTCCTAATAGTTAGTGATTCATGTTACTTTGGCTACTGAAGATAGAAATGGTAATATTTCATTGATTAATAGGAAACTGTCAAGTTTATGGTTCTAGAAAGGAAAATTGACTGATTTCAGGGGCTATTCAGGGATGGTGAGAAATTTCCACTATTAATTCTGTTATCTTTTGGAATGAAATTTTCAACTTTTCATTTCAAAACACCAGGGTTTTTTTATAAATTGTTCTAACATTTAAGAGTTCAATTAAAATAGCTATGTAACTTCAAAAGTAAATCAAATATACCCTTTTGGATTAAATTGAGAAATCAGGGGGTTTATTCTTCTGAAAACCAAAGGAAAGGTCCATTTTGGCTCAAACCAAATTACTGCCCCCTGCAAACTTTTTCTGTCTACCTGCCAAATCCTGTACCAAAATCAGAAGACAATCAGTTGGAGCACCTCTTTGCTGTTTCCTATTGCTCCAAAAATACTGGTGGGTGACAGGGAAATCATACTCCATACCCTTATTCCTGTTTTGATAGATACCATGTTTATTTAAGGATATGAAAAAGAGGAATAAAATTATTAGAGAAGGCCCTTACCATCCCCATCAGCATAAAAATTTGCAGAGTAAGTAAATAAGTTTTAAATACCCAAGACTTTGTTAGGAGAGGTGTGAAGACTTCCTTGTTTGAGTAAGAGACAGAGACAACTGTAAAATGGGATGACCTAGATAGATAGAGGAGAAATCATGAGATCTAGCCCCATGCTCTGTTTTATGTTTCATATTCTGTGGTGGACATATTAAATTTTATGCTTTAAATGTAGCTAATTTGACTGAGGATTTTTTTTCTTTTCTTTCTTTTAGTTACTACTGTATTATATCAGTTTACCTGAGCATCTGATAAATATTCAGGGTGTTTCTAAGAGAATAAACAGAAATAAAAACAACACGGAACCTGAATTTACTGCCTCAGTTACCTCATAAATAGTGTTTATTCAGTGTAGACTCGTACACACATGGTTCAGAGACTGTGATATTGATAAAAAAATCCCATGTTCATGGAATGATTGAAAAACAGCTTCCCTAAACTACGTCAATATGACATCTCTTCATTCTCAGCAATGTTCCTACTCCCCATATTATGTCCAACCAGCAAAGCCCTTTTTTCTTGCTGTCTGCATCATGTCCCATCTTGCAGCTCTAGAAAGACCCCACATTTTGCTACTACTTCTTCACATAATTCCAGTCTGAGATACTTTTGCAAGTACAGAATCTTATGGCTGAATTCTGGCCACATTAGCCAAGGGATTGGAAACCACTTGGGCAGACACCATTTTTACAAATAAGTTGTTGAATAGGAAGCAGAAGAGGTAGACAGATCTCTCTCATTCAGTGTGATGTCTGAAAGGCATGATGAAAACAGCAATTTTGCTATGCGAATGTTTCTGACAAGTTCAACTATATATCAAAAAAATATTCCCCAGGTTACAACTCATATTCTCTTTACACTTATTTGTGGATACAGGTGGAGAATGTGACAGACAGCAAAAAGGAATGATGGGGGTGTGAAGAGGGTGTAATCAGCCAGGGATGTGGAGTGACGTTGCATTGAAAATGTTGAAGAATAGAAGGCGTGTATGGAGGAGGGGCAGAGAGGTAATATGCTGTGTTGCACAAGGAAATCTAGAAACAAATTAATGTGACATTCCAGCTGCATGCTCCACAGCTCACATTTACTCATTACTCTTTAAATATCAATCACTGAAATGCATCTTAAAGAGGTGAAACTTAAATTCTGATGCTTTTAGAAAATATGCACACGAAAGCTTGTGTAACTATGAAAACCCAACGTGGAAGCAGTTGAGGGACTCTCCATGGTTAACTTGATTTTCAGGAAATAATGACTTGATCTTGCTTACCATTGAATGTCATATATACTCACTGAAAGCCAAGATTTGGCTAATGAAGGATCAGGATCATAACATTATGCTTTCAAAAGTACCAGGAAGCTCAGAAAATGGGTCAGGTTAAATGGGAGTATTTTTGCAAAATACACTTATTTTTGCAAAACATCACTATGTGAGAAGCAGAATGTCATTCACTCTGGTCTCATAACTCAAGTAAACAGAAATTATATCCCTTAAGAGAGAAGAGGGATGGATTTGCATTCTGAATCTTCTCTCCGTTATAAGCACACTATGCAGTATTTAACTGTGTGGGATGTCAATTTGCCAAGCTAAAAGAAAAGATGTCCTTCCTCCATGATTATATCAGCACTTTAAGGCTCCATGAACACACCTCTACAGGGGTACCTGCACCAGTGGGAAGCTCCATAACAAGATCCTCATCTCACATTAATGCTATTCCTTCTAGATCCAGGCTATCAGGTAGTATGGAAACAAAATATTAACAGTAATGCTGACAATACATCTGGTCACACTGTTCCAACAGAAGCATTAATTGGTGAGTTCTGTCAAAATCTCTGACAAAAAAAATCTATTATATGTTTTTACTTTTGAAACACAAGGAATTTAAGTTTGACTTCATCATTTTGTAGAGAATTCATCTGCCTTAATTTAGGCATTTAAAGTTAAAGGGTTCAAATCCCAGCTAATCAACCTGAATTCCCTTCATAATCAGGGGAAAAATGATACCTCTAGTGCAATTCATCTCATTGTAAGAGAAGCATCTGAGATAGTCTAAACAACCCAAAATGCATGTTTCTTTCTGTGAAATATGAGTGTAATCGAAGACAGCTAGTTCAGACCACATCTCTAAAGCTTAAGTTAAATCTTGCCTTTCTCGTTAATAATAGGGTACATAAGATGATTTAAGTACACTAGATGCCACTTTGCATACTTTGCATTCTTTACAGTATTTCAACCAATAATATCAAAGCAATTGTGTGATTATAACAATGGTGATCTTTGATGAGAAAATGCTATATGTCCTTAAGTGATGCTTCACCAAATTGCGGTTTCAGATAAAAGTTGCTGTTCTATAGGAACTGTCTCAATGCTGGCTATCCCAGAGCGCAGAATTTTCCAGATTTCAGCATTGTAAGTGCAAATCCAGCCACTGCCTTTCAAAGTCTGCAGGGGGGTCTCAAGATACCCACTTTTTTCCCTCTTTGTATTAATCTACTTTCCTTTCTAATTCCTTTCTTTTACAAATTAAAAAAAAAAGATTAATTTAGCTTGGTTTTTTTGAATTTACTGCCCTTTAGTTAATTAGGAGTAGGGTGATACAATCAAGTTCTTAATTTATTCCAACAAATAAGAAAAATTATCTATCTAACTTAAGCTGAGTGCTAAATTAGCAGTAAGAGACAAAGAAAACTCGCCATATTGAAGAAATCCATTCTCCTATTGAATGTTTACTTGCATGTTATTAATGTTTGGCAATTTCCTAACTAATTAATTTAATAGGAAGGTGGAAATAATAAGCTTGTTTATGAGTACAGACTACACAATAGGCTGAATTAACATTAACCAGAAAATAGATTTGGGGTTTTGTTATAGAAAGCACAGGTTCAACTATTATTAAGAATTTATTCTTATATACTTCAGGCTGTTGAATCCTGGTTGATGGCTCCATAGCCAAAAGTGATTGGAAATAAACCATACGGATGATATCATGTGGGGACGGAGGGCCCAAAAGGAATCTTAGCTGCTATTTCATTACTTGTACTTCAACCAACCTGAGGGTTCTTCTTATATCAACTCCAAGGCTGATAATGATACTCTGTGCCTGGAGTAATAAAGAATAGAGGTGAGGGAGCTACTTTTTCATTCTTTTTATTCTCCAGGGTAATCACAGATGCAGTGCAACAAAGGAGAGTGGATTGGAAAGCCATCCATCTCTGGGACTCAAATTAATGGCCTTACACATATATCAGAAGGCTATGTTCTTCTATTTGTTACCTACCAGTTACACTTTGAGGGGGAAAAGAAAGCTGAAAAAAAGACAGGAGAAACACCAGGGCTGATTCTGATCTGATCCTCTCTGATAAATTTATTTGGAGTGCTAATTGTTAAATGTAGGAGCAATAACACACAGAGCTGCACAGAGCTGTCCCAGTGAGAGGCTAGACCATTCACGAGCTTTAAAAGGGCAGTCACTACTTTTTTAGGAGAAGAAATCTTCCAGCCTTCACAGCACACAAGAAACTCAGAAATTCTAGATATCAAATAGTGGAACAAAATAAGAGTGATAGCCAGCTTTGGTGATTTTATAGCTAGGACTCATCTTTTAACTGAGGAGTCTACTTATAGTAGATTTTACTTTTGTTGTAAAAGTTTTGTTCTATAACTATAGTTATAGTATAATTAACTATTGGATTCATTTATATTGTTTTAAGAGTATAATATTTAGATGAAGATTAAATCTAAAGCCATGAAGGGCATTTATGCTGCCAACAGGTCTGTAAGGACCCGCTTACTCAGCCCAGAACTCCTTAGTCTTTTGCTAGGTGACTCCAAGAAAAAATCTCAGAGTGCAATAACCATGCAGCAAAGTCTTACTGAATGTAATAGGAAAATGCGAGAAAAGAATAGTCTGATATCATCAAGCAAGGTAGGACGAGACTTGATAATTTCATACATTTACCCTGTAATATGAACTGCGGAAACAGATTATTACACTGAAAATCAGTTTTGCCTTCCCATAGATAAATCTGACACATTCTTTGCAGAAACACATCAGTACTGCTGCCTGGGGGAGCTACCATGGATGAAGTAGAAAACTGGAGTGTCTGTGGTTTGTCAAGAAATCTATAGAAAAAGAATTTAAGACTGGCTCAGAAGTTATATGATTTCTTAAAACATAAGAAGTATGAAGTTATCTCCATTTGCCTTCTGCTTTCTTAAGCTTGGTTTTATTTTTATGCAATTTATTATTTTTTTAAAGGGAAGTTGAAAATCCCATGTAATCATGTTTCCCAGATACTGGGCTTTAAGAAATATACAGAGGGTATTACCATTAATATTTATAAGGTGAGGAAGTACCACTGTGACAAGGTAGTCTGACCTCCTATACAGCATAGACCCCCAGGAACTCTTTCGCTGATTTCAGTGTTTAAATTATGAGCAGTCTTAATTCAAGCTTGTCAGAGAACCCATTGCAGGCACTGAAGTGTTGTTGCAAGTATTAGTTATACTTTGGTTTAAAAATGAGAGTGCAATTCCTGTTTTCTATGGTTTAGTTTCCATTTTCAGCCACTGGATCATGTTATAGCCATGCCTGCTGCAATAAAATGGCCACTGCCACCACTTAAATCTCTGGAGTAAATTTTGCTTCTGTGCAGCCTCTGGTTAGGGAAAACTACCAAAAATCTACAAGAGGAGCTGGAGGGGATGCCTGGACATGTAAAGAAGGAAAATATACCTTCATGGGTCTCTCAGAGTCACTCCTTCAGAGACAGAGCCCGCTTAGAGAAGCGCAGCTTTCACTCTTTGTTTCTGCATCCAGGATTTTCCATTGCAGTATAAAAAGCCTTTACTTATGCCGTACTTACTAAAAGAACCACAGAGCTCTCCATCTCATTCATTACTTATAATTTCTTCAATCTTTCTGTTTCTTCCATATGGATTAGTAATAATTTTATAGGGTTTTCATTTTTTTTGTTTCTATGTGATATGGCTAAAAAAACTTCGGACTATGAAAGGGATAAGAACCAAGCCCTGCATAACCATTTTGGACTACTGTGTGATACTTATAGCCAGAAAATATCCCATCCATTTACTGAGGGCTATTTACATCAATAAGCGGTTCTGTAATATCAAGTAGAATTCAAAGGAAAATTTGTGTACAGTTTATTACACGAAGACTATTATTTGCGTCAACCTGAATAACACTTTCATTTAAACAGGTATCAAGTTAGTTAGAGGAAATGTATTTTCCATAATTCCATATTGCTTGCCATTAGTTATAATGTCTGTCTTTATTTTCTTATTAGTCAAGCCTCATACCAGCTGTTTTATTGTTTTGCCTAGGCTAAATTTGAGACTGATGAGTTTGTAATTCCCTGTGTCTTCCGCCTTCCTCTCTTTTTAGAATTAGCACAGCTTTAGCTTTCTGCCACTTGGCTTCCCCCCAAGATGCTGCAAGATTTATTGAAAAATAACTTAATTTAAAAAGAAAGGCTTTAAGGAGCAAAATTAGAATATATGCAATTGTTACTGAATTCTTGAAAGTGTATTTAGTTCTTTCAGACTGAGAATTGAAATATAAATAATTTAATCTGCACACAGAAAGTGTCTTTATACTTTTTATATACAAAATAAGTAAATACACTTTTAAAAAATCTTTTAATAGCAATACACATACATAGATAAATGAGCTTACAAATAAACTGATTTTACACACTTAGATGCATTTTGTTCAATTTATGGCACTTACATGTATTTTGTCTGCTACAGTATTTCTGAAACAGATGAACTGATGAAAAACGGAAAGTGTCTGTGCTATTGCTTTATAAAGTAACAAGAAAGCTAATTTTGTAACAGTTAGTAGTATTGTGTAAGACTTAGAAATATAAAATACTGGACATGTACTTACAGGTTCATCTGAGAAAATGCAGCAGATTCATATTTTTAACAAATGTTTCTCAAAGTTCTAATTTTTTTCATATGAGGCACTGTAATGAGTAAAAGAGTGAACTGGCGAAGTGAAATATTTTATTCCACTCTCCAAACATTTTACTATTGTTTATTTTCTCATTTCCAAGAAGTATGAGAACACCACCATCTTTAGAAATCTTGCTACTTGCATATATTATCATACTTAACTATGGAACTAAGTTGCTTATGTACTATAGCTTCCATTACAGATATCAGGACCCCAGATTTTAATGTATATTTGTTGTTATATACCATCTACATGGCTATTTTTTTATTTTATTATTTTGAACCTTCAACCATTACAATAGGTAAAGATACCTAAGCTAGATAGATCGCTAGATGCATTTTTAGATATGTGTATGAAAATATTGTATATGTATTCAAATATAGAGAGACTAAAGGAAATACACATCATGTTGTTTGTGTACCCCTTAAATAACAACACTAATAATATATAATAATTCCTTGTCAGCTTGGTCCTGTGAGATGAGGTACCAGGAGCATCTGATCACAGACAGGATTTTGGAAAGGAAATAAGGTTCTTCAAAAAACAATGGAGACGCACAGCTTGGAGAATATCATGGGGGAGAATCACACAGCAGTGGCTGCAGTTGAAGAAGCAGGGTTTAACAGGCAGGTATAGGAAAGGAAGAGCAATTTAGACCTGATTCATTCAAGGGTGCAGCAGGGACAAGCTACCTGCAGAGCATTCAGAGTCATTAAAATCAGGATTTGTCCTTGGTTAACCCAAGCTTGCTTTTGCCTCCTTCCTAAGTAACTAGGCTTTCTTATTATTTGCATCCTTGTGCTTTTTTTTCTCCCATTCTTCTTTTATGCACTTGGAACAAGACCTTTTTAACTTGATCAACTTTATGCGGTATGGTCCAGTGTTGCCCATTTTTGTTATTTTAAGTTTCAAGACTTCTGGAGATTTACTTAAAACCCCAGGTCCTCAAAACAGTGGTCATATTTTTCAGTTGAGAAAAAAATTACAAAGTTTCCAAAACTGTTTCATGTCCACTTGGCAGAGTTAATAAAACTGTGCAAAAACTGTAAGACAGATAAAGAATACTGCAAATATTTTCTCATTATTTCTAGTCCAAGCTTTTCAGTCTTATCTGTAACCAAATTCATGACATTCGAACTTCTAGAGTTGAAACACTGGCTTTTTGAGTGCAAGGCCTGCACTTTTCAAAAGTGTCTGAACAGCTGAAAACATGGTCTAATGAAGCTATGTAGGGTTGGGATGGGGCAGGAGGTTAATGGAGTTTTAAATTACTCCTTTAGCACTCAGCTCCTGCCTTCATGTTATGGTAAATTCCTTTTCCCCATGGCAGAGACTGACTTTCCCATGTGGTGAGCTTATGAAACAGATGTCAAGATGTGTATCAGGGAAAAGTTGTGACGTTGCACCTCATGCAGAAGGTGAGTGCCTCTCCCTGTCTGAAATCCTGTGGTACATGATACATCTTACATAAGTACAACTCATATGGAGAACATGTCTCTGTAGTATGACTTGATGCAAGATAGGAAAAAGGATAACAATGGAGTCGACAGGCATTTGTTACCTGATCTAAAACAGAAAAACATTGAGACTTCCATATCCATTTGAAATATGAGTCTGTCTTTCCTGCTTGATTAACAGTAAGAATTGCAGAGGACGTTTGGGTTCTGGGAAAGTGGACACTTATCTCTGCAGAAATGAGATAGGAGAAAGCAAGACTCAAACTTATTTCACAGAACTGCCAAATCACAGTCCTTGAAATGGAGGGTTTGTCAGAAAATAAAATGGTAGCAAATATTGACAGCAGCCAACTGTGATGGAGCATGACATGAATGAAACTGTACATGCAGGACTTCCAGTATTGCATGGCTAAGAAAAAATAATTTAAATGATTGGGTTAAACCCCAAATGCAAGATCATCAAAACATTTCCATCCAACAATTTGCATTTTCCCCTCACTTTTTCTGCTGACAAGGAACCATTTATTAACTATGTAAAAGAAGAGCTATGAGCGCTGGTGAAATTCTACTAAATAAAATGAGTTCGGCATTTGACAGAATGGTTTTGGGACACTAATCATTGAATTTGACTGTAGTCAACAGGACAAAACATGTTTTTTCTCTTAATAATTTGTGTGTGCACCCAAGTATGAAAAATGGATTCTTCCATCCCACTGGGAAGCTATAAATTCACCCTCTTAATCCCTCAGCAAGAGCCTGTGTAGGCCTCCAAATATTACTTGTTATGATCAGTGGATTGGCACATCACTGCAAGGAAAAAAAGCCACTGAAGTCAAGCCACATTAGGAATATGGGTGAGGACTAGGAGGCCATTTGAATTCCAGTTTGTTAAACATTCATTACTGGATGGGTTTAGGGACCCTCAAAATGTGAAACATTGGAGCAGAAAGTGAAGTAATGCTTCTTATTTAGATAGTTTATTATCATTTGAAAAGCCTGAGGGAGCTGGAGAACTGTCATAGCAAATGGAAATTGTCTTTGCTAATATAAATTAATTATGACTCCAAGGAAGCACTAACGGGAACAAGCAGAAATATCCAACATCACCATGTAAAACAACAGAAGAATGACATCCAAAGATCCAGCTTCACTTCAAATGACAGTATGGACTAATCATACTAGAGAGGCCAACAGAGCTCAATTTGTCTCAGCTTTCGTTTTCTTTTAGATCTTGAGACGGCTGATTTCACACATCAGATACTTGCCAATTTTGCATGGCAGCCATGGTCTAATTTAAAATAACAAGTCTCAGAAGGTCTTTCACACTGTAATGCATATACAGTGTATATTTATGAATGCATGTGTATGGATATAACACTATTCTTAGGCCAGGCTACTTGGGTATCATCTATTATCTCTTCCTTAGAGGACTTTGTTATAACATGCATAGACAGAGTTGTGCTGTGTGTGTTTCTCTTCATTCTTGCAAGGGTGAGGTAGTCCCTTAACTGTATCCCACCAATTCCATTTTAGATTACTGTATTTATTACATAAATTACATATAATGCAGTCCCACCCACACTTTGAAGGCACTACAGCAGACTAAATAAATGCACAATGCCTATAGCACTTTAAAATTTACGTGACCTGGAGTACTTATTTCAAACTCACCTGTAAGAATACATGAGTGTTCCTTCACATAGACTAGCGGAGGACATGCATGCAGCATGTGGTGGACCGTGTTTCCAAGAGCCCTGACCTTGTAGGGCAGAGCAGAGATGGAAAGAAATCCCAGCTCTGGTTTTGAAGGCAGTACACTTCAGTTAGCACATCTCTGCTCCTGACCAGAGGTACTCCTCAGCAGAGCTAATCATCTTGGCTACTATAAGTAGCCCTTAAGCCACTGGTCCCACTGTCCATACAGGGCAAGTTTGCTCTGTTCTAATTCTCGGAGCACATATATTCTCTAACTCCTCCATATATGTTTCTGCTGAAAGCTGGAATAATTGTAGAAATGAAATATTAAACAGTATTACACCTCCTTTTCAGACATAAGACAGCCCATGGAGAAACACTTAAAGGTAATTCTACACTCTATGTGCTTGTATTCAGGGCTATTTTGTAGGATGAAACAGATAACAAAGTCTCTTTGGAGAAACTCTAGAAGCTGGTTAGACTTTTCTGATACGTTCCAGCTATACTTTATCTCCCTACACAGTTCTGTGCTGCAGCTGCCAGGGGTTTTTGTGGCTAACAATACAGGTCATTTTCCCAGCTTTGTGCTGAAGGAACTATGTATTTCCATATTCAGTTTTCTATATTCCACTTAGAAATATACTTGGAAGGAACTAAGATGTGTCAAGTGTTCCTCCAGCCTCTCCTGTTAGCATAGGAACTATGTAGCCTGACAATGAGCTACACTGTTTTAGTCACCAGTCCAAAGCACAGCGCTATATGGGTTGCTAGAAAGAAAACTCCATCCCAATCAGACCCAGTGCAGTAGTTCACCACAAAATGGTACAGCTGTGAAAATGAATACAGTCATTTTAAATAATCAGAGGAGCAGGACCCTAACATGCAACTGCTTAACAAAAGTTGCTTAACACTGTCGTACACCCCATTACATCTTCCAGTGGGACCAGCTCTAGGAGTGCCATTTCTCTGTGCTTTTGCCATTGAAAAGCAAGGAAGTTAAGAAAGTAAATATTGCTTGCCATATATGAAACTGAGTATCCTGCCAGACTTTCAGACACTGTAAGAGAAACCAGAGTTTGTTTCTATCTGTACTGGGAAGCTCCATGCCTGAGCCTATGGTTTCGATGATTGATTTTTCTTCTTCCCTGAAATAACTGGATGAAGACTAGTTTTGCATAGAAACTGATAGTCTCTTGGAAATTGTCTTTGTCTCACAGTCAAGTAACATTATTACAGAGGACAGTCTTCTCTTTTATTAATGCCTTCCTGGCTCTCAGCACATCAGGAGACAAAAAAGCAAAAGAAAAAAGTACATAAACATAGCCCTTGTTTGTAATACACAGTGTGGAAAGTACTAAATTTCTGACAGTATTTCTAAATATTTCACAGGTAAACTTCCACAAATTAGCATACTTAGGGCTTAGTGCCCTTGCCTGAACATAGGCATCTAGTGGCATTTGAGATGCCCAATGCCTAAACCCTCTGCCAAGGGCTAATGGACATAAAGCAAGGTTTAAAGGAAATGTGTGCCCTTCTGAAACAGATGAGACCTCCTGAAACATTCAGGACAGCTCAGATAAAACTAAGCAAGTGTTCAGATGGGTTGAGTAGTCCAGGCACGTATTCACACAATCAGTTTGAGAGCACTGAGAGGTCTTATTATAGAACAGCTCCAGATAAGAGGAATTTGATTTGCAAGAGGATAAAAATTAATTTTAATGATAAGAGAAGCCAGAGAATTTTCTAAAACAATTGTAGAGATAGTAGTCCTAAATACTGTAAAAGGACAGTAAACAGCTTTTCCAAGTCTTTCCTAAGCCAACTATTTAGTATGCTTATTCTTCAGTAAGGTAATGTATAATAACTTGTATCTAGTTATCCAAGATTACATAGCCTGGCCAGAGGTGCAGCCTGTGAGGAAAAATAAGAATGTGCAGAAGAAATATTACAGATTTTGAATAGTAGCTCTATATTTAGGTCTTTTAACCTAACTTTTGTTAAGACCTGTTTCGTTTAACAACTTCATCAAAAGTGAAAGCATCCTGTGAAGGGGAAAAAAAGATGAAGTGGAATGAAGAATATGATTAAGGCATTATTTGTTGGATTTCTTCCAAAGAAGTTCCTTTAAGCAAGCCTCCAATACCTTGCTTTTTATCAATAAGATTTATGTTTTATTTCACTGAATTCAATGAGTTCAGGCAGAACTACCTCCTTCTGTATTATCAAAGAAAGTGAAAGAGGAGAAATAAATGTTTCTTCACTACTATTTAGTGGGTAAAATAAATTTCACTCTGGCCTGAGATGTGCTCTCATCAACATTAAACAGAGCCAGCTGTGTGCCTCACAGAGTTGCTTTTTGTCTTCAAAATTACGTGGTAAGAGACGTGATGGGTTTACAAATAGTTATACAAATGTGCTCTTGGATAGATTCATACTGTAAAGAGTAGACTAGAAGGGAAAGTATGGTCACCTCCAGATAACCCTGAAGAGTTTAGTGAGGGAGATAGATAGACTGCAGAAACTAACCAAATGGAAGAGTGCCTGTTTAGGATGCTTCTGCACTGATTACTCCTAGCTGTCTCTAAAGCATTAAAAAAGAGAGCAAACTGCCAAGGTGAAGTATCATTCCCTTGAAGGGAGGACATTTATCATTGTATTTAAGAACTTGTGCTGTCAGCCTCGATAAATGAAATGGTCCATTGATATAACTCAAATCACTGACGCATGGCTCCAATATATAATGCTTAATTAGGTGTACTAGATTAACTTATTTCTATGTAAAGTGTTTTTGTTTTATGGAATGAGCCATTTAATTAAAAAAGCCCAGGTAGAACATTGCCTCACATCATAGCCCTGCCCTGCATTGCAAGTAAAATTTCCAAATTAAAAAAAAAAATCATGGAAACTTCAGGTAAATTAACTGTTGTGAAGACTATTGTCTCCTTGACATACATATGCTCTTTAATTATTTTTTAAGAAACACTTTGAAACTACGTTAGCTGTAAAGTTGACTGTTTCTTTAGTCAGTTCAGCCTGGAATTTAGGGTCTGAAAATGAGCAGAAATTCATATTGTTTATGTCAGATGATACAGACTATCATGATCCAAGAAAGATAAACTTCTCTAGTGCCTATGCCATTCTATAATATGTATCTAAGATAAATATGAATAATTGTTCTTTTAAGGTAACTTTTTTAGTTGAGTCTAGAGGAATTAATAGAAAACAGATGACTACTAGCTCAGATTAGACATCTTAAGTATCGATAAAAAACGTCAAGTTAGATGAATATTGATCATACAAACTAGTGAGACAAAAATTTCCAAAGAAGTTTGTGAAGACTTCAAATCTACAGTGAATAATGATAATTATTTTTGTCAAAAGGAGTGCAAATGATCACAATACAGTATTCAATATATGGCATGTAAGTATGGCCGCACCCTCTTCAGGCTTATGATAAGAAGGAACTTGGAATGCCAGCTGAAAGAGTCAGCTATATGATATGCCTCTTCTGGCAAGCAGATAGATACATTCCATTAGAGTATATTTTCCTGTAAGAAAATGGGCTTTCCTTATAAAAGCCCTTCTGTAAAACATATCTAACTTCATAATTTTTCTGCCTGTTAAGTCCCTTCTTATGGTTCATCAGCATAAACTTGAATTAAGAAGCATTGAAAGTTGCAGTTAAAGTCTGAATTCCTATTTCTTTTTCTAATTAGTCACCTTCTACTGATGTTTGTAGTAACTGTAACAAAGGCTTAATGATATACAGAAAAAGCAGGAACATAGAAACTGTGATACTGAATCAGGTTATTAGCCTGTCTAGTCCATCAACTTTCTTCAGATTTAAAGACTCTCAGAAGTCAGTCTTGTATCCACTGCCACCAGTAACAAAGCTTCTGGTGACTTTACTGGTTTAGGGTATAAGTCCTAGGAAGTACTAATAGGTATCCCTAGGAAACGGGAAACATCTCAAGACTCTTCTAGTGAAGCTTTCTGACCTTTTAAAACCTTCAATATTGGCAACTATATGGCAAAAATATCTATAAATAAAACCAGTGAAAACCAGATGCATAAGTAATATTTTTGAATGAATATGAGATAATCTACATGGATTAAAGTGCTAATTTTCTGAATGAGTGTTTTATTGAGGTTAGATAGGAATTCAAAATCATTGAATTTATTAAAAATTCATAAGGTATGCCTTCTTACCATATGGATATGTTTCTATCCATGTACAGCTTTTTTTACTTATCAACTTCACAACCATTTTCCATTTTAACAGTTCGAATTTATTAGCTTTCATTAATGTATTTATCTATAAAGACCAAAATCAGTTCTAAGAATGATCATGTTGAATGCAAATGTATTAAATTTCAAAAGATTGCATGTTCTAGAGATTCAAAATCAAAGATTCCTTTATTAAAATTGTAAAAAAAAAAAAAAAAAAAAAAATCCAGATAGCTTGCTTGAAGACATATTTTCACCATACCCAAAGACTATCTCTGTAAGTATAAATCACAGCTGAGGAATATTTTTGCATGTTCAGCTTTTCATCATTCAAATTCTCATTCAATGAAATACAAAGCCACATACAAATCTTTAAATACACAAGTACTCTCTATTGCTATTACGTTTTGCCTGATAGTTTTCTTGGGATTTCATCCTATAATTCAGTCCATGTGAGTGGAACCTAATTACCCCTGAAAGGGCTCTGTCACAGACCAGAAATTCATTCCCATGTAACAAGTCAGAGGAGAAGGAGTGACGGCTTTTACTTGTAAAAAAACCAGAAACGTGTTTATGAACATATAATAAAATTCAGTCCTCCTAAGCAAGGTTTTTTTGTTTCTCTTTTTTAATATATTTTAAATTAAAAATACAAAATTAAAATGACAACAATGACCAATGAAGGTGTTTGCAGGTAGTTATACATCAACTCCCAATTCCTCTTCTTTTTTTCTTCATTTATCTAATCTCTTTGTAATGATTCAATGTAAATTTTTTTTCTGCTGTCCTCAAAGTACTACTTCCACAGAGCAAATTTTGTAGCCAGACCTCCTCTAGCTATTTTCCATCCTGGGTCACAATGCTCTGTAGCTGTAAAGCTGTGAGAACACATCTATGGAAACTGCGTGTCATTTAAAATTAGTCAATCAATCATGAATATTGTGTTATTGAATATTGGAAAAACATTAAACAAAGTTACCTGTTGCTCAAAGAAGGGGAGGGAAGAGTGAAACATTGGTGTATAAAAATGAGCACTAGCATCAATGAAAAGAGTTTGACATAAAAAAGCCCAAAATGTAATGCTGCAGGACTCATGTAAGTCTTAAAAATGTGTATATCCAAAACTCCGAGCTAAAGCTTGCTGCTTGAGAATGAACAGATGTGGTTTTCGGCTTCCCCTTGAACATAGATCATAAACTGAGAAAAGTAAAAACTTTCTGTGCTTGCTGAAATGTTTCCTTTTTATCAAAGATATTATCAATAAGAAACCAGTGTTCATCTCAAGGCTTTTCTTTCAGATTTATTTTTTCTTTCTTAGAAGTATTTGACTCTCATCTTCTGGAGAGCTGTGCTCACTTCTCTTATTCTGATATGGAAGCTAATGTTATGATCCTTGCTCCTCATAGCCTTGAATTTACTTCAACATTTTTTTGCAAGACAGGTGAAAAACTGAGGCATTGAAAGTCTAGGGGATTGATCAGAGCACCTCATTAAGTACTTCTAATTTAAGCATTTCAGTATCTCAGGATTTGGATTCCGATTAATCTTAATTTTAGATAGCAAACTGAAGCTCCTAATTTAGAAGCCTATTTATCTTTGCTGGTTTTTGTTGTCAACCAACCGAGATGATAGGTTTCATCTGACTGAACATTTGAGTGACCCCCAGAGGACAGTCAAGTTCCTGTCTGTGATTTCCTCACTACAGTGCCCAGTGTGCAGTAGGGTGAATCCATGCTTCAATGCTCGGATCCAGAGGACTCAGAATATCTACTTCTGGCTCCTATGCTTTCTGTTGGAATGAGTATCAGAAAAGCCATTCGGTGGGGTGTCAGGCACTCTGAAGCTCAAGCACTAGAGTCACTCTGCCAGTGGATACCAAAATCCAAATACCATCCGAATGCCAAATCCCTCAACTTCCTGAGAAATGGGAATCAAAGCACACTAGCTACAAACCCTGCTGAGTAGTCTGACACCTGAGCTTTTGAATTATGTTCTTTCATTTTTTGCCATCCTTCTTGCCCCTCGATTACAGAATTTTAGCACAGCTTCTAAAGAAGCTCCCAGTGTCATATGCAAGCTGCGCTGTAGCCTCTTGCTTTGAGCACTGCAGTGGGGCATGAGACTAAGGAAGACTGAGAACTCCTGCTTTGTGAGTGCTCTAAATGGCTGCCTTTTTTGCAATAGAGAATCACTTCTTCAGCCTTGATTTGAATGAGCTTGCCATGCTGCAGGTTGGAGTCCATGATGCAGCATTTCCTCAGCATGCGCAGATTACAGAAAAAAAGATTGTCCCAGACAAAACTTCAACAAAATTTAGGGGTTTTTTTCCCCATCATCCAAAATCTCAGACAAGTCTTTACAGTGTAAAAGTGTATTAACTTTGTTAACATAAATTAGTTCACGTTATACATTGTAATGTAACGAGGTAGTGGAATTTTACTGGAGACTTTGATATTGTTCATGCTTAAGTAAAACAAGCTAAAGGACAGCCTCTACTTGGTCAGCATGGGCCAGTTGTGAATTTTTTGTAACATCTTGCTTCAGTGTCTAACAAAGGTAGGATGAATTTGGATGAACAGAAGTAGGAGATTTGCTAAAGAACAAATAGTAAAATCATTATGTAATCTAAATTAAAACCAAGATTACTTAGAGAAAACACAAGTGTTTGGACTACAAGACTATCTATCTACCTTCCTATTACAAGCCTTTGGGTATGCAATGTTATCAGTCATAATTAGTTTTATTATCAAAATTAATAGGCCTTGCACATGTGGGTGGGGAAATGTCTCAGATAAAACCTTTTAATGAACAAAGCTCAGATTTATACGAACAGAATTAGGTTTGTCAGTAGTAGCAAAGTATCAATTTTCTTTCTTTTTTTTTTTTTTTTAAACAGTGAACTGAAATCAGCCCCACCGGGAAAGAAGAATGATTGAATCTGATCATGAGTTTCTAATGATTCAAAAAGATAAGAAGATCTTTTTTCTTTCCACATCATTAATGTTAATTTGGCTGAGTCAGGGTATTTTTAAACTCTTCAGCATTCAGTGGTAAAGGGAAAAGAAAAGCTAAAACCCAACAAACCAGAAAACAAACCCAGAAATAGCTATTTCTTCCTGCATGTAATTAATAAATTGTGTGCAATCCTTTTCAACTTTAAGCACAAAGTAATATATTCCGAAGAGCCTCCACATTCAACAAAACAGAGAAACCGGAACACTAAACAATTCAGCACACCACCACCATCCTTCATGTTGCATCCCAGTTCTCTGCAGGATATTAAACAGAGTCAATAAGTCTTAATTTTACATTTAAAACTTACCTTGCCTACCTGAAAAAAACACTTTTCTGTCTGCAAGCACTGATGAAGAATCTCTGAAACTATTGAAAAACTTAATGGGCTGTAGTGCTGACAATAGAAATGGAGACATACTCAGGCAATCCTTATTTCATCAGTATTCCTGAATCTATCAGAGGAGGGAATGTAATATCTTTGATAATTTATACCTTAACCCTTCAGAAGGGCTAAGCAAGGTGCTGAGTGGGGCACAATTAAGGCAATCGATGGGAAACATCTGGTGGAAAGCTTTAGGTGAAGGCCACCTGACTGTGGTCCATACACTGTGATATTCCAGGAGCAAAAATAGCTTGGCAGATTTCTGTGTTTACAACTAAAGGTCATACTCTTTCTCACAGCTTGTTCAAAGTGAGAGCAGGCAACAGTTCAGATCAGTTTGATGTATGTTTTCAGCTGACAGAGCAGCCATCGGAAGGAGTTGTGCACCACTCTCACTCCAGCTGCTTTTTTGTGGCCCCCTTCCACTCTTGATCTTGTGTTGGCACATGTATTTGAGTGCTGTGCAATGGAAATGACAAGGGAACTAATCAGACTGAATTTACCTGTCCATTAAAAAGATGTTAATTTTCTCCCTTCTATAACTCAGTGCTTAAAGTGTCCCAACCTTGGCTACTCTGCAGCCTCTTCCTTTCCATTACAGGTCAGATATGCTGTGATTCCTTTTTTCCTTAAGACACGTATAAATTTAGAGGGAGAGACTGAAGCTCAAGGTGACATTGCCCCGATCACATTTGCTGTTATTTGTTGTGTTGCAGTATTATTATTGCTAAGCCTTAACATGTCAGATATTTGTTCCTTTACCTTTCAGTATACTTTTTTACTTCTTACACAATGCTTTTGCCTCTTCGAAAAGCAAATCTGCGAACGAGAAACATTGATTATTTGTGTATTTGTGGTCTCCTCAGCTTCAAGTTAGCTGCCAGGCTTTGCGTATCAAGACACAAATTATTCATGCAAGAAAACCATGAAGTGATTTATTATCATGTCTGATTTCCAGTGAAGAATTTTCTTCAGATCACCCAGCAAGGAGGCCTTCCTATTTTAAATAAGATAAATTACAATTGACATTGGAATTCAAAACATTACTGCAACCTTGCTAGATCTTTTGGTCATACAGAAACTAAGCCCATGAATTACATTGACATCAAGTTCATTAACAGTGTTTCTGAGCCCAGCTTGAAAAGTCTGAGATCCTTTGCACAGACACAGCCCTGTCTCCCTCCTGCTGCACCACTAGAGCACTTTTATTGCCTTGGGAAGACAACAATGGTCTTTGCCCCCAGCTTACAGACATGATGTCTGGATGGGGTTGGGAGCTACCTACAGGAGACAACTTTTTGACTGCTTGGCAAGTCATGGCACAGGAAAGGTTGTGCTTTGGAATACGCACTAGTCAAAGGAAAATGAGCCTTTCCCTTCCCTTGCACCCCCTGCACAGCCTAATCAGACCTTGGACTGATATTCAGGAAGGAACACTGTTGTTTTAACCACATCTTCCCTGTGGCAAACAGAAAGCACAATTTTTAATCCAGAGCTGCCTAATGTGCATATACAAGGGAAATATGATAATTTACTGCTGATGTAAGGTAAGAGGTTGATGAAATAACTATGGGTTTAAACTGAACTTTTAAGGGGAGAAAGATTTCAATGGAAGGTTGCTTTGGAGATACAGGTGTTTATCTCAGTTATGTTAAATCGTAGAGAACACACTTGAAACCAAGTGAAGACAAGTAAACTCTTTTGAATGTCTGGCCCTGCTTTGAAGCAGAAGGAAAAGCTCTTTTGATTTCAGAGGAAAGCAAAGGAGCTCAGACAGAGCAACATATGGGATCAGAGATTTGTGAGAAGGACATTTCTGCCAAGATGCATCCCTCACTAGCCCCATCTCCTCCATTTGTATTCATCATTGACACCACAGACCTCACCTTCCTTCTTGAGAAGCAGGAGTAGCAAGATGGGGTTGATCACTTCTATCTCCATTTAGGGCCTCCTTCATCTCTTGCTGTGGATCTGTTGGATAGCTTTCTGCCTGACAGACTGGTGCTCTCAACCACTTTAAAGATCAGTAGAAAAACAATGGTTGCAACTATCTGCTCTTGAAGAGACTGCTCTGAGTTTAGGAATGCCCATGAAAAAGGAAGGAGTGTAAGTCAGGGCAGGCAAAGTTTGGTGGTTTTGGAGTCTAATTCCTTTATTTCATGATGTCATCTTAGAGAGCACCTTTGGTGTCCGTAAGAAAAGAAAAAAGTCTTAAAAATCTTAATTGTGCTTAAGAAAGTTCCTTTCCAGTAGTTAATCATTGAGTTTCTTAATATATCACAAATGCTCAATCCTGAGTCAGAATTTATGTTTACTAAAACAAAAACCTGTACTTGGGTGACTTCTAGATGAAGTCCATTTGATATTTTAAATCTCTTCAAAGCTTTAGAGCAGGGTGAGGACGGTTGGACTGCCACAAACTTCTCTGCTTTTCTGAGAAAGAAAAAACGAAAAAAGGAAAAAAACCAAAAAAACAAAGACTCATCCATTAACCAACCTTTGCCCTAATGACCTAATGAAACTCTAAAATGAATGTGAATTTTGTTATTTGCTGCAATGAAAGGTAGATCTAACCTGTAGCTTTTCTTATAGTAGAGCCTGGATGTAGCTTTAAGATGTTACACAAAATGGCTTTAAAATTGGTCTAATATTATTAGACCGTGTTCTTGCAGGATATACCTATAATTTCTCACCTTTTTTCTACTCTTACCCCTTTGGCAGTCTTGATTTTTATAGATCGTAATATCTCCCAGGCATTGGCTATGCCCTTACTCATATCTGCCTGCACACTACATGGCACATTTTATGCAGTATCATAACCTAAGCAGTAGAAAATAATAATTTCTGGAATGATGACCGCATTTCAATTAGGTTGTAGGTGTCTTTGAAATTCTTAATGTGATAATATATTATATATAGCGAAAATTAGGATGTATCAAGCTTTTTTTTTTTGAGATACACAGACAAATAAAAGCACATAGACTTTGACCTAGATTCCAACTCGAGGAAGGCAGCTAAAGCAGAACCAAGAACATTAAATAACTTTCTTGATTCCAGTCAGCAGGGACTGCCTGATCAGCATATGGCCCAGGGCATTATTAAACTATGGATAGCTCAAGACAAAGACCTGACTCCTAAGCTCAAGGGCTTGCACGCTAAGCACAGGACAATAAGACAAGAAGCAAAACAAGATTTAGTCTGCACCAGACTGGCCTGTCTCAGGGCACACTGGTTTGAAATCCATTTTAAAATGACACAAACACAGTCCTTGCTTGTAAGAAGTTATTCCATATGGAGTTTCCATGTGTAGGCATCCCCATTCAGAGGCATTTTTTGCCTTTCATACAGAAATTTTCTAAACGTGATAAAAAGCTACCATGACAAGGAGGAATGAACTAATGAGGGTATTAAAACCCCAAATGGGTGAATGAAGATTGTGATTATTTTCCAATAGCAGCCACAAAACCTTTCTGAATTCTCATCCCTCTGTGCTACCTCCCATTAAATCCAATGCTCTGTTTTTGATTTAGAAACATTTACAGCCAGTAAGGAACAGCATTTAATCAACCTGGTGAAGCTGCAGACAGTCAGTCACTTCCTTTCACCTGTTTTCCGGACCAGAGTTTCTAGTGCTTCCATAGACTTGTAGTGGTAATTTGAAGGGAAAAGTTTGGAGGCAGGAACTGAAAGAGACTTGGACTGCCTCTCTTCAGAGCCAAGAACCAAACTGCACTGACAAAAATGATACAGAGTCTTGTAACAGAAAATTTCCATATTCTCAAATATAAGTTGGCATGAATGGACCTGGTATAAGCAACTAGATTGGGTGCTCCCTTTAGACTTATCTGTAAAAGGGTGGTTATAACTACAGTTTGTGTGCTTTGAGTTGCCCTCCTCAGCTGTCTGCTGCTTTCTTCTGAATATGTTAGTCTAGGCTTTAAGCTCATCATCTCAGTCGACCCCTGAAAGCTTTATCTGGTAACACTATTTTATAGACTTGAATGAAATCACTAGATTCATTTGACTGTTAAAAGTTAAACGTGCAGAAATGGCGGGAGGGCTAGGAGAGTGGTTTTTTGCTTCATGCTTTCAAGGATTTCTGTTTTCCCACAAAGTGTAAACACAGTTTAGGAAAGTTACAAGTTTGCAACTGCTTTAAATATTTTATACATTAACAGCAATATTTATAAGTATGTCATTAGTGACTTTGAGTGAGTGACTGAGTAGGAGGCCATGACAATCACAGACCATTCCATGGAGAACACATGCACACGTGTCCTCATAAAGAGCAGTGATGTTGCTGTGTTTAATTACTTAATTTCAAGAAGTTAGTTATGAAGTTATAAAAAATCTGGATGGCAAGTAGATCATTGTTCTTTCCAGCTCCACAGGGAGCCAGCGAGAACATCTGCAAGACACTACCTCCCACCAGGCAGAACAAGGCAGGTAATAATGAGAACACACATGAGAATAATTATACCAAACATGATTTCAGAAACACAACTGGGGAAAATACCAGAAGGCTTCATAGACCTGAAGTGTGAGATTCCAGTGTCCATGAGGAATTCTGCAGAGTTCCTGTGCACTGTGTGGAGTTATGTATCAGTTTTGACAATAAGCTAGGATAGAATTTGGCCCAAAAACTGTCCTGTGAAAGGTGTAGGTGATGAAGGAGATGTCTGGCAAGAATTCCAGAGTAACATACTACGAGTATGCACTCTCCGAGGAACAGGTTTTGCTCTTTTTTAGAGAAAGAAAACACTGGAAAACTTTCTCACAGCCTTGTTAAAAGCTGAGTAAGAGGTTTTAAAGCCTTTCATGCTTCCTGTTTCCCCATTGCTTTGCAAAGTAATTTACAGCTTAGGCTGGACGTGCAACATAATAATAGACTTCAATTTGTTGCTGATTTACAGTAAGTACAGTGCAATGTAGAAACAGTTCTGGCAACTGTTTTGAGAATAGCTGAGCAGGATACCAGCAGAAAGCTGTTGACAGGGCTGTTAACATCTGATGCTTTTTGATGCCGTCCCTGTGACATGAATGACAACCTACTACTTAGAAAAATACTGTTGCAGTGTCAGTATAACCAGTCACAGCTAACTTCTGTGCACCACTGGGAGTCAGCAGGTATCACAAACTTTCAGAGGACACCCAGTGCATCTGGTAGAAGACCTTAAAGTCATATAACATATTTGAGAAGAACCTGCATGTCCCACCCTGATGCTCCTTCCACACATACCACCCCCCAAGACTGCTGAGATTGTCTCAGTCTCAGGTTTCTGTTGAAAAGCTTCAGGATGTTTTCCACAGTGTCAAAGGATCATTTTTGAAACATCAAAACACTCCGCTGGTAAGAAAGACTATTGGTCACTTATCCTACATAAAAATAACCTCTCCTCTCCCAGGAGTCTCAAATCTGTGCAATGAAGACCGAATTATATGTAGCCACCACTTTTCAAGCACAGGTCTGAGGCTCTGTGTAAGTCTAAACTTGCCCTATAACTTCACTACATAGAGATGCAGGTAGCTATTCATCCCTGAGCTAGACGTTACCTGCCAGGCCCATTGGAACAGAATCCTTGGACATAAACTACCCTTTAGTGAGGTTCCTGCCCTGTACCTACCCATCGTGTAAATGGGCTGCTGCCATATGTTTCACCTGCCTTTGAGGTGATCTTGTGCAACTGTGCAGACCTTTCTGCGACTGTCATAACCTACAGCAAGGATGGCCTGAATTCTCCTCTCATCTAATTTGTGCTACCTGATATTAAATATGGATGCAGCACCTGTATCATGCTCTGTGGCATAACCAGTCCATTATTCTAGTGTGATCATGTGGTAACAGGGCTACAAAAGTACATAAGATAGCATAACTTTTTAATAGTGAGTAGATCTCAAAATATGCTTTATAAAGATATGTTCCTCCTTTGTGTTTTTTAAGCTCATAAAAAGAGGTTTGATTTTCAAATTTATCCTCAAATTATTAATTCCAAATTTCTTAGTATTTTAGAAACATCAAAGTACAGTGCAGATTAATCTTCTAGGTATCACATGGCATATGAAAAGTGACTCTTCTGCTCATCTCTAGGAGGAAAATGCTGAAAAGAACCTGGTTCTCTCTTTTCTGCCCTGTTCTGATTGCCCCTCTTCTGTACATAAAAATCTAAGACTGAAGATTATTTGACGACTAGACATACATTTTTGCGTTTGATAGATTCCAATGGAATATTTTTCAACTACGGGAAAGATCACTTTCATTATCTGTAAAATTTTAATCATATGAGATTTCTGATCCTCACACCACCCCACCAGCAAGTGGGCTGGAGGTGCACAAGGAGTTGGCAGGGGACACAGCCAGTTCAGCTGACCCCAACTGACCCAAGGGCTATTCCATTCCATATGCCAGCATGCTCAGTATATAAACTAGGGAAAAGCTGGCCAGGAGTCACTGCTCAGGGACATGCTCAGGGACTGGCTGAGCATCATTCGATTGGCGGCGAGCAAATGTTATTCAATTGCCGAGGTATCTCCAGAGAGGACGCCTTTAACACCGGAGCGGGGGGAAGCACAGCGTCCAGGAGCCTCAGTTCGGAGCAGCAAGAGCGACCGAGGGAGCCTCAAGTCCTCGACAGGACTTGCCCAGGAGCCGGCAGCTCAGCTGACGCGAGCAGCTGACTCACAGGGGGCGGCGCCAGGAGTGACGGCACCAGCCCTCAGTGGGGAAAAACCCACCCGAGGGAGCGCGAGCGACCAGGGCGGGCAAACAGGGCGTGGCGAGGCAGTTGGCGCAGGCAGGGCGAGCGGGCAGCGAGCGGGATGGTGAGCACTCGCCTCAGGAGCAGGGCCCGCTCTGGGAGCTCTGCCCCGGCGGTGGCCAGCGTAGGCACCCAGACAGAGCCGATGAGAGGGGAGGCTGCGGCGCAGACCTCGGAGTGTAGAAAGTGCCTCGACTGGTCGCTTGAGGCGAGGGTGCGCAATGGACAGGGCTGCACTCGGTGCGCCCTGGTGGAGGTCCTCCTGCAGCAGCTGGCTGAGCTGCGGGGGGCTGTTGGAGAGCTAAAAGATGCCAGGGAAGCTGAGAGGAAGCTGGACTGCTTGCTCCAGGCCCAAACTGTGCAGGGGCCGCAAACGTCCAGCATTGCTCACATAGGAAAGAAGGAGGGCAGCAACCCAGGAAGCTGGGAATTAGTCACGAGAAAAAATAACAAAAAAAGGAGGAAGAGGACAATTAACGACAAGGGGCTTCCTCCTAAATCTGATGTCCCCACCCAGAACCGCTTTGCAGTTCTGCAGGGGGCTAATGAGAAAGCACCCATCGCACCTAATGAGCATCCTGCTGATGCACCAGTAAAGAGGATCCCTACTGGTGCCGCCAGGAAAAAGCGGAGGGTCATAGTAGTAGGGAACTCTACTTTGAAAGGCACAGAGGCACCCATCTGCCGGCCTGATCCAGTCTTGAGGGAGGTGTGTTGCCTGCCGGGGGCTCGGATCAGGGATGTTGCTGAGAGGCTGCCTGCTCTAGTAAGTCCTGCTGACTATTACCCCCTTCTAGTGGTCCATGTGGGTGCTAGAGATATAGATAGCAGTAGCCTGGAGGACATTAAGAAGGACTACAGAGCCCTGGGAGAGGTGGTTAGGGGCTCTGGAGCTCAGATAGTTTTTTTCATCGATTCTCCAGGACAAAGAGGAGGACCTTAAAAAAGCTAGGCGTGTCTGGCAGGTTAATAAATGGTTAGAATGGTGGTGCCATAGTCAGGGGTTTGGCTCTTTAGAACATGGGGCTCCATTAGGGAGGCCAGATCTACTGGAGGCTGGTGGAGCTGGTCTGACAAAGAAGGGGAAGAGCTGTTTTGGTAGGAGGCTTGCCAGGCTGGTCAAGAAAGCTTTAAACTAGATGTGTTGGGGGAGGGGAGCATTGATCCATCCCAACATTCCTGGTCAGTTGCCAGCACCTGTAATAAGTGCTTGGAGCGATGTAGAGATGTTCCAGCTGCCCCAGCCATTGAGTTGGCTTCATTTGGAGCTCGGCTAAGGTGCCTCTATACAAACGCCCGTAGTATGGGGAACAAGCAAGAGGAATTAGAGATGTGTGCAAGGCTATGGGAATATGATGTCATTGGTATCACAGAAACATGGTGGGATGGCTGCTATGACTGGAATGTCGGAATGGAAGGTTACAGGCTGTTTAGAAAAGATAGGCCAGGCAGACACGGAGGGGGCGTTGCTATCTATGTCAGTGATAGGCCAGAGAGTATGGAACTCTGTCTGGGGACGGGTGATGAGGTAACAGAGTGTTTGTGGGTCAGGATCAAAGGGAAGACAGCAACAGGGGACATTACAGTGGGGATCTGTTACAGGCCGCCTGATCAAGAGGACTCTGTGGATGAAGCGCTCTACAGACAGATAGAATCAGCCTCATGCTCACAGGCCCTTGTCCTCATGGGGGACTTCAACCATCCTGACATCTGTTGGAGGGACGGTACGGCCCGGCACAAGCAATCCAGGAGGTTCCTCGATTGTGTGGAAGACAACTTCCTCTTTCAAGCAATAGAGGAGCCGACGAGGAGAGGTGCCATGCTTGACCTCGTGCTCACCAACAGGGAGGGACTGGTTGGAAATGTGACGCTCCAGAGCAGCCTTGGCTCTAGCGATCACGAGATGGTTGAGTTTGAGATCCTCAGGACAGTGAGAAGAGCATGCAGCAAGCTCACTGCCCTGGATTTCAAGAAAGCAGACTTTGGCCTCTTCAGGAACCTCCTTAGTAAGGTTTCATGGGATACAGTCCTAGAGGGCAGGGGGGCCCAAGACTGCTGGTCGATATTCAAGGATCACCTGCTACATGCTCAAGAGTGTTGCATCTCGACTAGAAGGAAGTGCAGCAGGAGGGCCAGGAGACCTCCATGGATGGACAAGGAGCTGCTGAGGAAACTTAGAGGGGAAAAAAGAAGGTTATAGTAGGTGGAAGCGAGGACAGGCGGCCTGGGAAGAATATAGGAGCATTGCCCGGGAAGCTAGGGACCAGGTTAGGAAAGCTAAGGCCCAGCTAGAATTAAGTTTGGCAAGGGATGTAAAAGATAACAGGAAAGGATTCTATAGATACGTAGCAAATAAAAGACAGACTAGGGACAATGTGGGCCCTCTCCGGAAGCTATCAGGAGAACTGGCTGCCATGGATTTGGAGAAGGCTGAGGTTCTTAATGACTTCTTTGCCTCAGTCTTCACCAGCAAATGCTCTGACCACACAACCCAAGTCTTGGAAAGCAAATGCAGGGACTGTGAGAATGAAGACCTAAGGCCCACTGTAGGAGAGGATCAGGTTCGAGACCATCTTAAGAACCTGAACGTGCACAAGTCCATGGGACCTGATGAAATCCATCCACGGGTCCTGAAGGAGCTGGCGAATGAAGTTGCTAAACCACTGTCCATCATATTTGAAAAATCCTGGCAGTCAGGTGAAGTTCGCGACGACTGGAAGAAGGGTAATATAACCTCCATTTTCAAGAAGGGGAAGGTGGAAGACCTGGGAAACTACAGACCAGTCAGCCTCACCTCTGTGCCTGGCAAAATCTTGGAACAGTTTCTCCTGGAAAACATGCTAAGGCACATGAAAAACAACAAGGTGGTTGGTGACAGCCAACATGGCTTCACTAAGGGGAAATCCTGCCTGACCAATTTGGTGGCCTTCTATGATGGAGCCACGGAACTGATGGACAGCGGCAGAGCAGTTGATGTCATCTACCTGGACTTGTGCAAAGCGTTCGACGCTGTCACGTATGACATCCTTGTCTCTAAATTGGAGAGACATCAATTTGATAGATGGACCACTTGGTGGATAAAAAACTGGCTCGATGGCCGCACACAAAGTGTTATGGTAAATGGCTCGATGTCCAGTTGGAAACCTGTAACGAGTGGTGTCCCTCAGGGATCGGTGTTGGGACCGGTCCTGTTCAATATCTTTGTCGGCGACATGGACAGTGGGATTGAGTGCGCCCTCAGCAAGTTTGCCGATGACACCAAGCTGTGTGGTTCGGTTGATACGCTGGAGGGAAGGGATGCCATCCAGAGGGACCTTGACACACTTGTGAGGTGGGCCGATGCCAACCTTATGAAGTTTAACCAAGCCAAGTGTAAGGTCCTACATCTGGGTCGGGGCAATCCCAGGCACTGCTACAGGTTGGGCAGAGAAGAGATTCAGAGCAGCCCTGCAGAGAAGGAGTTGGGGGTGTTGGTTGACGAAAAGCTTAACATGAGCCGGCAGTGTGCACTTGCAGCCCAGAAAGCCAACCGTATCCTGGGCTGCATCAAAAGAAGCGTGACCAGCAGGTCGAAGGAGGTGATCCTGCCCCTCTACTCTGCTCTTGTGAGACCTCACTTGGAGTTCTGCATACAGTTCTGGTGTCCTCAACATAAAAAGAACATGGAGCTGTTGGAGCGAGTCCAGAGGAGGGCCACGAGGATGATAAGAGGGCTGGAGCACCTCCCGTATGAAGACAGACTGAGAGATTGGGGCTGTTCAGCCTGGAGAAGAGAAGGCTGCGTGGAGACCTCATAGCAGCCTTCCAGTGTCTGAAGGATGCTGGGGAGGGACTCTTCCTTAGGGACTGTAGTGGTAGGACAAGGGGTAACGGGTTCAAACTTAAACAGGAGAAGTTTAGATTAGATATAAGGAAGAAGTTCTTTACAGTGAGGGTGGTGAAGCACTGGAATGGGGTTGCCCAGGGAGGTTGTGGATGCTCCATCCCTGGCAGTGTTCAAGGCCAGGTTGGACAGAGCCTTGAGCCACGTGTTTTAGGGCAAGGTGTCCCTGCCCATGGCAGGGGGGTTGGAACTAGGTGATCTTAAGGTCCTTTCCAACCCTTATGATTCTATGATTTGAACTTACTGGGTTTAGTTTATCTCTCCTTTTTTTGTTGTTGTGGTTATTTTCCTTTTCATTCATTAATAATAATTTGATTATTATTATATTTCAATTATTAAACTCTTCCTATCTCAACCCACATGTTTTCTCACTTTTACCCTTCCAATTCTCTTCCCCCCGATCCTGCTAAGGGGGAGTGAGTGAGTGGTTGTGTGGTGCTTAGTTGCTGGCTGTGGTTAAACCATGACAAATAACACCTATAATGGCGCCTAATTTATTCCAGAGAATTTGAACCATATGGCCATATTACTATATTAATGTACTGTATCTGTAAAACATACTTGCCTAAGTGTGTGTTATATATGTAGCATATACTAGAGGAAATATCTTTAAGCAGCAATGGGCAGTCTCAAAAAAACACCGTAATTGGCAAAATCATTAAAGTAACCATGGTGGCCTTAAAATAAAGGCCAAAAATGGGAAAGTGCCTCAAAATGCCTTTTAACTGTGCTAGAAACACAAATCTACATCTGAACTTTAAAGCTCAGTTATTTCTCAGCTGCAGGACATGAAACACCTCACACTGCTTCTACAAAGTGTATGAGAATGGCGAATAATGTAGACCAGACTAATGAGTACATGATTTACATGAGGCAATTTAAGAAATTACCATCCCCAGCTGTCTGCTCTGCCCTTCTGCCAGAAACAACTGCCCCTAATAGAACTGGCAAAATAGGTGGTACCTCTGCTTCTCAGCAAAAAAATGTTCTCATCAGCTGGTGTTCTCTCTAAGCGCTATCAGTTTCAGGTTTTGCCCATGGTACTTTTTGGATATTATAGCATCTGAGGGCTTTGTTTCATTGTCCTTTTTGCATTTAGAAGTGGAGGCTCACCACTTTGCATTTAGGAGGTAGGTCACCACTTCTAGTTTTACACATGAATAGTAGGATGAAGAAATGAATGCAAATATGATACTTGGGAATCGCCTCATAAATCTTAGCATAGTAGACTGCCATCATCTTCATACATGCATCTCACCAGCAAACTGTATTGCAGTGTGTGGAGTGTATTGACTACCTAGAATTGGTGATGTGCCATAATAAGGTTTTCCTGGGCTTAAAAGACTACACTCCTTCTGAAAGGGTGGGCCTGGCTCAGCAGGGACCACAGCCAGTCCGTGGGCACCTGGAAATCAACATCCTATGGCACCACTGGGACAGGGCTGATGGTTCTGGGAGCTGAAATGGGGTCCTGGGCCATGGGCAGGGTGGGGAGAGACCCAGAGAGGCTGTGGGAATTTTGCATCAGCCCTATGAAGTCCTGCTCCACCCTCCTTTGTGTCTTTTAGGAAGTGCTATGTGCTGTATTCTATACATGCAATATGTGTATCTTCTTCCATACACCTTTATATCCACATGCATGTTTTCCCTCAGGAAAAATAAAGTGTGACCAGGAGTATTTATGATCATCTAATAAGCCATAAATCTTGCTTTTCAGTCATATTTATCACTATTATATCCCAGTAGCAGATATTGCTGTGGATTTATATTCATGAAAATCAGATGAGAATAAATCAATGGGATTCATCTGACATAATATTAAACATCCACAGTGTAAACAGAAGTATTTATGTAAGTAAGTAAGTTAATCATTTTGAGCTACTTTCTCTAATCCAAGGGAAATGAAAATAGGCACATCTATAGTGAGTCGTGTGAACTGGTTTAGATTGTTTATTTTGCACTAGCTCTCTTCTGTTCAGAGAGTTTGTCTTCTCCGCTTGAGAGTGACTAGCTCAGATGTAGACATTTCCAGTATAGATATTTACATTTAGTGACACCCATGCCTTCCAAAATGCACTGAAATGCTGAAATCCTTTGTTCTGTCTTATTTAGACTTTGACAGGTCAACTCTAAAACACATCTGCCAGACAATATTCCATACTCCATACAGTGTGCTTGTCAGGTCTAATTTATCAACCTCATAGTCTTCTACATCACTATCCTTACTCAGCATGGTGTGCCTGCTGGTAGGAAAAGTGTGTCTTTTCTGCCTGATTTCTCTCATGAGATTATCTCTCATTACAATTCAAAGAACAGTTAAATTTTAAATCTGAGCAGTTTGAAGCATTTGCACCTCCAAAATCATTACCTAAATATTTTTGAAACAAGTACAACTTCACTGTGTCTCACCTTTTATTCAGCTTTTGGCAATTTCTTGTGCCTGGTGCTACAAAGGAAGTTTGGAAAGTCATGTAATATAATTAAACATCTGGGTAATGCAGCAGTTGGAGAACATTTTCCTTCCTGAACTACACAGATAAATGGCTTGTAATTCAAAGATGAGGCTGATCAGTCTTCAGAGTTTGATTCTGGATGCATCTATGCTGTGCATCATGCTGGACTAGCTGGAACATTTACATAATATTACACAGTGCTTGGCAGAGATATCCAATTGGACCCTGCAAACAGGACAGCATTAATTCATCACAGCACATAAGTTAATTACATTGGTCTGTAACCAGGGCACAGAGACACGCTTGCTTGGTTATTTCTCTTCTGTTTCCAGAGCTAGCTCACCTGGCATAGCTCATAAATTTATACACCTTCATCCTTTGCCTAAAGGAAATGCGCCCTGGAGTGTCCTGGCTCATAATGAGTGTCACTTCCTGGGTAGACTCTCTGATTTCAGTGGGTTATAAATCCATTAAAACTACCCAAAAGTATTGTCTTGATGTTACCTAAAAAACATATTGAGCAGTGAGGAGAATCAGCTTAGAGAACCTCATCTAAAAACAGATAGCAACACACAACAGCCAGCCATTTTAGCGATAATCATTAGTGATTTTGAAGTAACAAAGACTTTGCAGCAAAACTTGTCTTAACTCAATTTACAATTTTCTTTAACCAGACACAAAACTAAATGTGATAGCAGCGTGGTAAGTTAATTATTTATATTACTAAACATAGAATATATATGTAGGGACTAAGACACTGTTGTACAAGGAACTGCCTGATTATAACAGAGAAAGACAGTTTTTGTCTTAAGGGAGTCTGTGCTTGAATAGACAAGAAAGATAAAAAAGAAAGAGAGACTGAGGGTGAAATAATTTACCTAAGCTCATACAGCAGATCAAGGAAGAGCTATACTTTATTTTACCTCTCCCTCCAAATGTTCCCTGTTTTTCCTTATGTATTTTTTGGAAGACACTAAATTAATTCACTGATTTTTAAACTCCATGTGAATTCTGGGCTCAGGAGTAGCACGATAAACTCAGGAACTAAACTCAGGAACTAAAATCTCCTCAACAGCTGCAGGAAGAAGTAAATTCAAACTCACTTGTCAAATGTAAGCCTGCTGCTGAGCACTTTGAGCTCTCAGGGGCTGTGTGTGGATTGTCTCTGCATCACTCTGCCTGCTGATTAGGCAAAACACATGTGTTTGAGTCCATTCAGCCATTGAGACCCATAGGAAGCTTGTCATGTGGAAAGCTGTAGAAAAGTGGGAAAGAGGAATAGAGCCAAAAATTATATTTACTTCATCTTTTAACAGCAATTCAACTTACTCTCTTCCCAGAGCACGGAAAAAGCGTGCTGGCTTCTCAATTTCTGTCTCAACAAGTGCATTGGAGATGTTCCTGGACCTTCTTCCCATTGGCTTCAGCCTTCCATGGCAGCGAGGCTGAGCCCATTCTGTGTACTGTATTTTAGGAATAGGGAGAACTAGCGTAATTCCCTGGTGGTCAGAGTTTTATTCTCTTTGAGAGTGATAAATTTAGCAAGAAATATGTATTTATAAAGATGAAGATATGACTCACAGCAAGGAAAATCCTAAACATCTGACCTTGTCATATAATCTTTCCTGTTCCTTAGTTTCATAAAGCTGAAGACCAAGGGGGATTATTAAACTAGGAGCAAGTAGGCAACAGGTATCACAATTACAAAATTGAGCACAAAACAAGTGATTTTTAAATGTTAGGATAATCCCCAACTGCTAACATGCCCACCCTAATCATGCAGTTGAATAAATGCTGTCACTTTAGGAAAAGGCTGGTTTGCTGCCTGAACTGTGCCTGTCACAAGCCATCAAATATCACCTACTTACCTCCATACAGAGGTCATTCATAGTCTCAGATCACTATCCTGTGTCCTTCAAGAGAAACCAAGAGAAATCACAGTGCTACCAATGCTCACAGCCCAAAACAGTTTTGAGGAATGTTACTCAAGTAATGCTAACAGGTAAATATTTTCCCATGATGATGGAGGAATGTAACCTTTTCTCCTATCTTCACAGTCCTGCTAATCTTCCAGAGAGGGAAAGGAAGGAATTTCTTCCAGGTTCCAGATTATGTTCTCCCTATGCATATAAGCAAGGCATAACTGAGAAAAGTGTCCCTTGCATTTTCTGAGAGAAGGAGTTCATTCTAGTTACGGCCTTGTGCCTGGCTGTGTCCAAAGCTTAACGCTTTAGAAGATGGGGAAGGAAAGATAAGGGAAAAAAGGAAGAAAAATAATATCTAGACAGTCATGCTTTGGAAGGAAACTTGGGGTTTGTTGCTTATTAAATACAAATAGATCAGTGTCCAGTTAACCAATTGACACCTTTTCAAATTCACCCCTTGATCAGTCTCATTAGTTTAATATAAGATTAGTCAGATGAACTAACATAGCATTTCTAATAAACCTATGTAGCATAAAGAAGGACAATATGGAAATACTGGAGAAGGTGTATGTGTGCATTTATTTATACATTATAGATTTGCATACATTTATGTGTAAGAGATTTAAGCATCAGAATCTAAGTAAATTTCATCTCTTATTTTCATCCTTAGATTAAAATGCAGTGTATTTTCAAAAGTTTATTCTTAAAGTAGATTTTGGGACTCTAACAGACAAAAAGAAATGTTGAGATGCCTCCTTATTTGGGGAGCCTTTAAAAAGTAAATCAACCTAGCGTGTTAGTGGTCCTTGGATGCTCTTAATTAAGCAAAATTTAATGCTGGGAATGACTTCCTATTAACTGGGCCTTTCCTAACCTGGCTGTCATCCATTAGCCCATTAATTGGCTTTCTTCCCTGCCTGACACGCTTAGCACATTTCACACTAGTAAGGGTTCAAAAGTTCATTAACACTCCAGTTCATGGGGCCTTAGATGTTAATAGCAACAAAACCTTGTAGTACAAGTTTGTTCATGGATATATATTCATTTAACATGAATATATAGTTAATGCACAGAAACTGCACGCATGTGCAAGGCAAACTGCCTGAAGATATTTATTTCTACCAAGAAATCTTAAAGGTCTAGCTTTCACTCAGTCTGACTGCCTAGAGCCCACATTCATGCTCCTTTACCCTGAGGGCAGCTGGCTACAGGCTTTATGCTTGAGCTTTGATTTTCACTACAGTCTATACAGTGAGCTGTAAGTGTTATCAGGATGCTGAAGACTTTGCATTGCTTTCTGCCCTCTCTGTGACCAAACCAGAAGTGAGCAGAATATTCACAGATCTAGAGCTGCATTAATTCATTCCAGGACCAGAAGGGGCCACCAGACCCATACAAACTGTAGCTGGATTAAGGCATCTCTCTTCTGACAGAAGCCCAATTTCATTTGAAAGACTTCAGGAGACAGTGTGTCTTTCACAGATATAGAGATGTTATTGAATAAGACGTTTCAATGCTTTAATCAACTTCACTAACAGGATATTATGTCTTCATTTGTACACCTTCAGTTTTCAGGTGCTGAATCTTGTTTTTCCTCTGCCAGCAAGGCCGGAAAAAAAAGCCTCCTTCCATCATCCAGTTCTTTCTATTTGCAATCCAGCACAGAGTAGAGCTCATCTAGCTTCATGTTGCAACATTGCTTCCTAATATATGGCTCATTTTACAGGTATCGCTATTTCTGCACTCTTCTTGACAAGGACAATATAAGTGGGCAAGATACTCCATGGTATCACTGCTGTGTGAATAGAAACCACAGTTGAAGGGATTCCGTGTTCACAAGTGTGGGATGGTTTTAATCCTTCAGATCACAGAGCTGCACTGAGAGCTCACAGCAAAGTAAGTACAATTGCAGTGTCTTTATTTTTTTACAGCATTCTCCAGTTCTGCAAGTGTAATATTAATTTTCTGTTCCTGTATTTAATCTAGCTGTCTGCATTACTTCTTCTGCATCACCAAACTGCTGTCAACCGCAAATTTAACTGGCGTCTATTTTTTGTTGCTTTATGGATCATTTATCTTCACAACACTGCTCTGGAACAGAAATGTTCCTTTTTCATCTTTGGAAACTTTTTGAGGGAATAGTAAGCAATACTATGGCTCATAAGCAAGGAAGAAACCTGATCCAGGCATTATGGGATCTCTGGTGAATAACTGTGTTTTGCTTTGGATTAGGCATTGGATTAGGTCTCCTGAACTGGGCTGCCTTGGCAAGATGGGCAGGATCAAAGATGAGTTGGATGTAACTTGAAAACCAAATGGCTTAATCCTCTCAGGGCTGATCTGCCTCTTGGTATCTGGTGTTCAGGTTTACAGAAAATGTTCTAGCAGAAAGGTAAACACTGGGAAAGTTTAAACAGCTGAGTGGAGTTTCAAGATCTGAAGTCAGCCTGGAACAGGTTTTAAAACATAAGATTTTTGTGGATCTACATTATGTATCTTAATTTTCTGGTGGAGGTGGGGAGAAATCACACTACAGCTAAGTTTGTGAGGGTCAGAGTAGCTCAGGTGACTCACAGTGGATATCCTTGATAATAAATAAGAGAACTAGGGACATCAGCACTGGACCCTCTGCTCATTTTCATTGCTTAGCTGCTAGCTCATTTCCTGGCTTTTTTTGAGCTTTTCCAACTAGCTCTAGCAAGGCCATGACAGAAAACTATTCTGAAGTAGTTCACTAGAGAGTACTCCTAAAACTCAGTAAGAATGAGACCATCTTAAATTGGTTCTTTCTGCCATGTACAGGTCTTACATGTTATCCCAGCAAACTTTGCTCCTTTAAATACCTCAGCACATGCAACAAATGCTATCTAGTGCTGTGCTATGAAACCTGCACTCTGATGGGCTGCTACACTGACCTCCCATTATTTCAGAAAGTTTAAAACAAAAAAAAAAAGAGAAAAAAAATCCCAAACACTTCTGTCTTTGGGCTACCACATAGGGCACAGAGGAGGTAGAGAGAACTGGTAAGTAGTATGAATGCAGTTGGGCCATAACATTTAGCCTCAGTGCCAGAGAAAATGTTCTTGCTCCTACTTCATTTGTCATTAACAGGTGTAGCCACCTGTTTCCACACAAAACTACGGAGTTCCACTAAAAAAGCCCTATTCTTATCCTCTTGGGCTGTTCCCCTGGCTGTTTATACACTCATACCTCTCAGCAAGAGAGAATTCTCCTGTAGGAAATCTCAGCTTCAATCTGTGAGCGTTTGGTAAACAGGAAGATAAATTATGCACAAAATTTATTGTGTTTTCAAGTGCTACTAACAGCTCTCCAGAGTCTCTCTTGGCTCTGTTTTGGGCCTCTTCAGTTCTCCCTCTTGTGTGCTCTCCTATTCCCCAATACAAATCCACGATAGATAGCCAGAAGAGCTGATGCCCTGAGCCAGTCTGTGCCACTTTTTCTTAGGGACAGAGGTCTTTTCCTGCTCCCTTTTTTGTTTAGCAGTATACACCAGGCCAAAAAAAACAGCTTTAGAAATTATAATATACCAAAACTGTTACATCTTACCCCTATTAATGCCTATATCCCTCCAGTGCCACTGTGCATCAGGATCTGCAGATGTTTTAGCTGCCCTAACTGTCTCCAAGCCTGCAGCATGACTTTGCCCCTCTTCCTGATCCTGGAGACAGTGGGGATCTGCAGCTCCTGGTTTGCCAAGAACGTGCCTGTAGCTAAACAGCAAAAGTGCTGGGTAATTAATAATTTACCTCTGTCTGTCTGTTTGCACTGTCTTCTCTCTCTTTACAGCAGAATGAGGACTTAGAGAAAACAGTAACAAAATGGAATTAAGTGAGTGTTTTCTTGAAAGGGATAAAACGTGACTGTGCTTCTTGCCAAGTTGTAGAGAACATTTCCACTTGAAAAGTAACCAGTCTGGAACTTCAGGAAGTTGAAAATGTAAGGCTACTTTAGTTCAGCTGCTGGGCTCCATGGAGGCCATTGAAATCAGGCAGATTTCAGGACTACTGAGTCACATCCTCAGCTTGTGTCCAGCTTTCCACTGAGAAGGCTGTATTGTACTTCATGGAGGCACAGAAAGAGATGTGTGCTCTACCATCTTCCCTGTCAAGTGATGGATGTGCCAATAAAATCATGGGATATGCAAACAACCCCCTTATGACTAACGTGGTCATTAGTTGGTGTTTGGTCAGTGCATGTCTTTCTAGACACATGAAGCAGAGGTGAACTGGGACCTTCAGTGAAGGTGGTGTCAGGGGGTAGGCTGCAAGGCAGCAAAAGAGCTCCTGCCTCTCTCCCCTGCCTGAGGAGCTAATGGGAGCAAGCACCAGGGATCCCACCACAGCTTAGCTGAGGCGCTCTGAGGCCTAGTCAGCCCATCCCAGCCTCAGCTGTGGATCATGATTTGTGCAGGAATTTGGGTTAACTGGTCTCCCAGTTTCATGGCTTCTATTCCCCTTTTTTTTTTTCAGCAGGCCCCTGTAAGTTCAGAGTTGCCCCAAACCTCACTTACCTCATCTGCAGATGAAATCCTACCCACCCTCTAAACCTCCATTCCTATTCTTCTGCTTCTCCTTCTTCTCCCTCAGAGGATTGTCAAATGAGAGAAAATCCATGTGTATAAGGTATATATAATTTTATTTAGCTTTCACACTGTCCTCTGTGCAAATGTCTACATAAACAAGTTTTTAAAGAAATCTTACCACTTCTTTCTTCCCTTCCCAACATTAAACTTCAATGGCAGATGAATTGTACTTTTCTTCCCAACAGCAGACTCACTACTGCCCAAAATATTCCCAACACTTATGTAACCACTGTGTGGTTATCCACGTGAAGGATTACTGCAGGTCTGCGTACATGCTAGCCTCAAGAGGTCAGTCTCCACAGACCCATTCATCCTGAAGATGGCATTGCTTTGGCATGTGTTAAGAGTTCCTCATTTAAAAATGCATAGCTGATGCATTTTAATTTCCTTTCACCTTTCCATTTCTTTTATGAAAGGCAAGAATAAGGGACAAGTTTGAGGTTTTTTTCTTAATCCATTTCTGCAGCTTTATTCTAAGGTATTTAAGAGGCGGCTACAATTGTCCCGGTTTTATGCTTAGGGCACAGAATAATTCATTGACTTGACAAAGACCACAGAGGAAGCAGGCAGCTAAACTGGTAAATTAGTCAACCTTGTTATTCCTTTAGCTACTATCCAGACTTCATCTTCTCTTTCAGTTATAAATTAGTACTCATTTGTATAATTGTTATGGAAAGAACCAAAGAAATATGATGACAGTGAAGTGTTAATGTCAGTACCAAGACTAGGCAATGAAGTTTCCTTCATTGATATTAATCTGATATTAAGAATGATCATACCATAAGAAAAAAACTTTTGCCTTTCCAACGTTTGATTTTTAGTTTTATTTTTTTGTTGCTGTGCTAAATTATAGGTCATCTAAAATGCCCGTTTTTTTTTCCAACAAACATTTGTTCTGTTAAAAGAGGATAACAAATGCATTTCTGCAGAGAAACAAGAGAGTGAGGGCTGATATATTTCCAGATTTTTTCTTTCCTACCTGAAGCGTATAGCCTGACAATTAAAGTATTTTCTTGGGACAAGGCAACTCCAGGCCTGAAGAGGAATGTCTGGGATGAAGTAAAGGTAGGTCTCTCACACCCTAACTCTGATAACTCAGTTGTATACCTGCAGTAAACCTGCTTCTGTTGTGTTTACAAGGAAAGCCATGGCCATGTCCTTTTGAGGAGCTTGGTCTTGTCAGAATGTCTAACATGGTCTGAGAATCATGGCCAGGATGAGTTAGCTTCAGCAAGAATTGCTTAGGGTGAGAATTATCTTCACTAGTGACATTTACAGTGTAGGCTTTTACTTTGGAACTCATCCTGCTTCTCACAATGTGAGAAATGGGCACCTTCAGATCATTGTTCGCTTGAACTATTTGAACTAATTTTTTGTCAGATTGTTCTCTGAGCTCATTCAGCTCACTAATGTAGAAGAAAATGATCCAGTCGCCCTTCCTTGGTTACTTCTTTGTGAGGTTAGTGAGTTAAATTAACTCACAAAGGGGTGCCAGTAGTAGTTACTAAAATAAGCATGAACAGAGGTAAAATAGGATGCACTAGATTAGTGCATCCTATTTCTTCAAACTGCAGTCTTTGACACCTAAATTCTGTTCATCTCTCCATTTAGATAGAGATTTGTCTCTTCTGTGTATGAAACAACATACCCAGATGTTTACACTGATGGGGATAAATAGTTTGACATAAGCAGTGTTATTTCCAAGTCACATGAATGAGGAGAATTCACTGAATATTGCAGGTTTTACAGCTGAGATGAAGGTATGAATAAGAATGGAGAATTGTATTGAATTGATTTAATGATAATCCATACAAAATATTGTTGTAAAGAATTTAGGTATCTCTGAAAATGGAATGACACATTTTGGGAAAGAAAGAGGTAAAGGATATATTGTAGGCTCAAAAATCATTCCTACTCAAACTTTTATTGAAGACAACAGGTAAATTCTCTTTAGTGTGAACTGGAAAACTGATTTAGAAAGATCAGTATCAAAGCATTTGTTGACTGAATGACTATGCAGTTGTGGTTTAACCCTAGCTGGCAACTAAGTAAGTACCACAGAGCCGCTAGCTCACTCCCCTCACTGGACGGAGTAAGCAAAGGTAAAAGGAAGAAAACCTGAGGGTTGAGATAAGAACAGCTTAATAATTGAAATGAAATAAAGTAATGATGTTAATAATAATTCTAAAATTATAATGAAAAGGAAAATTTTTTAAAAAGAAAGAGAAATCAAACCCTAGAAAAACAAGTAATGCAAATGAAAAAAAACTGATGCAAATAAAAAACAATTGCTAACCACCCAGTGACTGATGCCCAGCCAGTTCCTGAGCAGCAGGCTCCTGTCCAGCTTTCCCCCTAGATTGCATACTGAGTATTCCACACCAACATATGGTGTGGAATTACCCATTGGCCAGGATGTGTCCCCTCCCAACTCCTTGAGCTCCCAGCCTACTCTGGGAAGGTGGTATGAGAAGCTGAAAAGTCCTTGACTTAGTGTAAACACTGCTCAGCAACAACTAAAACATCAGTGTCTTCCCAACATTATTCTCATCCTAAATCCAAAACACAGCACTATACCAGCTGCTAAGAAGAAAATTAACTCTGTCCCAGCCTAAACCAGGACAATTTGACAATTGGTTTATATGATACTTGTTCAGAATAAAACAGTATCATAATAAACTACTCTAATGACCAGATATATAGTTTGGAGATGTAAAGATTTCATTTTGGTTTTACATAGAAGTGCAGGCTTAAAACACAGGCAGAGATACATGTATCTGGTTTCATCCATCTTAGCCCTATCTGACCTAACTCCAAAGAATAAGCTACAATTTATGCACTTTGAAAGGCAGACTATATTAACTCCACCTCTAAAATACAGCCGCATACTTACCAGACCTCTGTTTTAGAGCTGGCAAGTGCCACAGGTCTATAATTTCAAACACCTGAGAAACAAAATTAACACTGGAAAATTAACATAGGGATTTATTCTGCACCAAAACTGACTTCAAGATTTTTTCAAAGCTATAAATATATCTAAGTAACTGTCATGGTTTAAGCCCAGCCGGTAACTCGGAACCACACAGCCGCTCACTCACTTCCCCCCCTTCTTCCTCCCCCTGCTCCTGCAGGGACGGGGAGGAGAATCAGAAGAATGTAACTCCCACGGGTTGAGATAAGAACAGTCCAGTAACTGAGGTATAATACAAAACCATTACTGCTACCACCAATAATAATAACGATAAGGGAAATAACAAGGGGAGAGGATACAATTGCTCACCGCCTGCCGAGCAGTACCCAGCCTGACCCGAGCAGTGATCTGGGCCTTCTGGGTGACTCCCCCCGGTTTATATACTGGGCATGACGTGCTGTGGTATGGAATACCCCTTTGACTAGTTTGGGCCAGGTATCCTGTCTCTGCTTCCTCCTGGCTTCCCCTCCTCTGTGGCAGAGCATGAGACTAAGAAAGTCCTTGATTGGGGTAAACATTACTTAGCAACAACTAAAAACATCGGTGTTATCAGCATTGTTGCCAGGCTGAAAGTCAAAACCACAGCTACTAAGAAGGAGAAAAATGACTGCTACAGCTGAACCCAGGACAGTAACTAAACCCAAGACTGAAGATAAAATCAGTCTTGAAAGTATGCTTATTCACCTGCCTCACAGGGGTATTAGAAGAACTGATTTGACCTAGACATGCAATATGCATCAGGATTTCCAGACAAAAGTCTGTATATATTCAGAATTTTATTACAATGAACTAGCTGAGTATGCTGAAAGTGCCTTTGTAATTTTGATAAAATTAATTTAATTTGAATTGGTAAGCAGTTGCTGAGAGACAGCAGCTCCCACTCCCACCTGTGAAGGAAACCAGATCTTAATGGAACTCTGCAAGATATATAAATGTGATAAAGACTGCATTAAAAAAGTCTACAAATGTACTGCAAACCAATCAGCAGAATGCTTGAATCATGTCTCTTCCCAGCCTTGATGTAAGCTAATTCTGAAAGAAGTTTCCCATAAAGAAAGTACAGACTTTTAAGATAGTAACAGTAAAATAAGTTAAATAGCTGTAGTAGTCAGGATGCATCTAATCGGCTCTCCGTTAAAGGTATACTTACATGAATGCTCTTTGTCTGGATCTAAATGACAAGGCACAGTTCTAACAGGATGGGTAGTTTGGGTGTGAGATTAATTGCACTCTGAGAAAATTGTATTCAACACAATCAGGAGGTAAATGTAGCCTGTAAAGGAAGGATTCTCTAAGAGACTAGAATGAAAGGATGTAACAGAAAAAAAGAGCCAATGTAACAGAAAAAATATGACACGCTAGGCAGAGACAGAAGTTTGAAAAAAAAGGAAATAAAGAAAGAAAGACGGTTTCTTGGGAAACAGAAAATTATACAGCTGTAGAAAACAGTCCCTTTAAGTTCTTCTTTTTAGTTCCTATGCTATTCTCAAATGGATATGTCAGCTTTGCAGGAGGTAGAGTTACTCTGAAAGAGCTTAAAAGTGTTTTTCAAGGCCTTAAATGAGGAGAATGAGCTTGGACTGGTGGTAAAAGAGATGGTACAGAAGTCAAAAGCTGCTGAAAATGGCAAGCCTTTCTTAGACTAAGAGAGGTCCTGTGGCCAAGCCATAAATACCAAGAGGCTGCTTGAACCAGGAGGGTGGGAGCTCCTCTGAAAGGCAGGAATACCTCTCCTGCTTGGCAAGGAATCAATTCAGTGCAAAGAAAGATCGAGGGAGCAAGAAACAGACTAGCTTTGCAGTCACGTATGCTCTGAAAAAGGCCCCAGCTTCCCAGCTCCTAAGTCCATGAAGTAGCCCCAGAGCTACTGAGCCACATTATCTTCTTCTGCCTGGCTCCCACCTTGTGGAAAATGCTTTTTTTATTGGACTTCACCACAATTTCAGCAGGAGAGGTGGAACCTCTGCTAGCTGCGAACAGCTGCAGGTTTGGTAATTGTGGTTGTCCCCAGTACATAAAGGATGTTGGGATACATCTCTTCAGCTGAACAAGATCTTAGGGCTTGAGTTTCCCGTCATCAGACTACATGGACTCTTGCTTTAGTGTAGAAGTCTAGGGAAGCTGCACCGAAAAGGAGAACAAATATGTTCACTGTATTATGATAGAAAACAAAACAAATAATGTCTTCCAGTCTTGAAAAACACCTCCGAGGACATGTAGTCTGCACACAGTGTTACCAAATGGTAGCTGAACTCCCTAAGAAGGAACCTAACCTAGACAGAGCTTGGCATCTATTTTACTGCAAATAGTTGGAGTCAATGTAGATGTACCTTTGGACACCAATCTACAGCCTGTGAATTCCAATCAGATTTAGGACCTTTCCTGTGGCCCAGTATTGAGACACTCTCCATTGTTCTCCACAAACAATCCTGTTTTATTCATCAGTTCCCATAATGTAGCTTCAGCTGCTCCTCACACAGCTCTCCTAAAAGTTGAGAACTCCATTCAGGACTTGACTCTTCCTTTAATGCAGGACAGGAGCTTCTGCTCAAGCATTAGAGCACCTAAAGGTTGGGTGGAATATCTAAGTCACATTGTCTCTCAAACTGTGACAATAGTTTTAGTAATAACTGTGAGATGCTCAGATAATTCAGAAGTAGGAACTCTCTAGGTGCTTTTAATAGGTGTGTTTCAAAGTACAAACTCTGTTTCAATCCTTTAGGATCCACACTCCTGCAGCCCACTTCCCACTGCAGTGTGAGTCAGGAAATGGGCTCTGCAGCTGAATAGTCCTGGCATTGTCCGCCCTCATCAGCTAATGGCATGGCTCCTGACAAACCAGACCTCTTTGAAGGCTTTGGACCAATGTCATTTCTGTTTGGGGACAAAGCCACTTCCCCAAAACTTTCCTCTTAACTGAACAAACCTCTATAAAACTCTCTATTAGAGTGACACCCGGACCCTCTACTGGTTCTCGTTTCTACATATTGCTGTTATTACACTTGTTTTAATCTCCTGTGGCTCCTTGTATTTGCACAGTAACTGGTGCCATTATTGCTGAGCTGTGTAATTACACAGTGGATCTCTCAATAGCACTAAATATATAATTATGAAGTTCTCCAAAGTAGAAGGACAAAACAACTGTTCAGTGTTTGCAGCCAACGGAGTTCTACTGTATGCACTTTCCGTACCACTTAGTTTACTGCCTGCTTAACTTTCCATAAAGTGTAATTAGGTTCTGGGTAGGGTTGGAAGACACATGGAGTATAATATATTAACTGCACTTCTTATTCATAAAGTAACAAAGGCTCTGCATCAAGCTAATGCCAACAGTTTCCCTTGAAAATAGCACAAATAATTTGTCACTGCTCATTACTCTCACACTACTATACCACTGCTGGCTTTTGAAAAGACAGTTTCTAAAATTATCCAGAAGAGCTGATTACTGGTTTTGGTATTGTAATGTTTAAATGGACTAAAACAATTTGAGATCTATGCATTTAACCCAAGCAAATAGAAGTGTTTTGGTTTTGCATTTGTCTTTCTGGCATGTATGGATTGTTTTCTTTCTTGCTGAAGGATAAAGGGTACCCAGTGGAATACAGAGAGCAGAGAGCCAGAGCAAGGCCTCTGTTTAAATGGGGTACAGACATTTGTCTTTTGAACAGTGAGCGGTCTGACCTGAGCCTTTTAGCAGTAACAGGAATGTTAGCTCTCTAAAAGCAGAAACAGCTATAGGAGTTAGGCTACATTGCATGAGAGGCTTTAGCAAACTCACTGAGATTTCTCTGTCTGAAGGGACAAGCTGGACAAAGGGATAAAATGACTTCTCCAATCTCACATGCAACAACTTTGGAGAGGAGCAAGGAATAGAAGTGAGATTTCCTAAATGCCATGGTAGTGCCAGGTCCACATGGACATGCTTCTTAGCCTCCATGTTGCCCCTCTAGCCCACCCCATGCTCATTAGGACCTCTTGCCAAAAGAATTGGGTGTTCCTGTGAATCTGGCTCAATTCATCTGAATGTTTTGATGTTTCCTTTGGAGACATAGCCAACTACTGCCCACGCACAGTGTTTGCACTCAGCAGGACTACAAGGGGGAACTTATGCAGCCCCTCTTGCACACTCACGAGACTGAGGGAACTGATTCACGTCACTTGCGGTTTGTCTGTTCCTTACAACTGAAACAGTATTAGATCTGAAATGTTAACTCTTCCCTTCCAAAAAACCTCCCTGGCTGGGATGGCGGATGATTCACTCTCCTCCTTTTTCACCTTAGTGCGTAATTCTGTGTTGTCCTGGGAGCAGATCAGAGGGCAGAATGTGATGGAGATACTTATTTCCTCCAATTTTGTATCAGCGAATCATCTGTTTAAGATCTAACAGCATCCCTCTCCCACATTCCCAAGTGTGAAGGACTGGCTGGAGCCAGGACTTCTGAAGCTCTATAGCAGATGCCGTAGGTGGGCTTCCCTTTTTCTCCTCTCTGACCTTGGAGCCACAGACTCCACTGAGAAGTGAAGCAGGAGGGCTTTTTTGCATACCTAAACAGAGATGGGAGTTATTATCCTAGTAAGATCACTGTGCTTTGCCTCTCACAAAGGAAAATGAATAATACAAAACTGGTTCTTCATTCTCCAGTTGCTGTCCCATTCCCTTACTCTTCTGACATGAAATAAGCAGACAGCTGAAATCTCTATTACGGGAGTATGCATCCAACATCAACAAACCCTGGGGAGAATGGGGAAAATGGCAGCTGACTTTGAAGTGATCTTTTCTAGTATAGACAGAAACACACTGGTGGACTATTCTGAGTTACCCGGTACTGCTCCACTCCAGGTTTCCCCAGCTGCAGTGCCTGCCTTTGCTCTATTGAATCCCTTCACAACAGTCTTGGAAGAAAGTGCTGTTATATAAAGAGATCCAATTTGAAAATTACTGTCCTAAACAGTAAGCCTTAATTTTCAAAGCTGTCAATCTCCCCTATTTAATATGTGTTAGGCACAAGAGAAGATAAAAAAAAGAGTATAGATGCTATTTTCTAATATTTCACTTCAGGGAAAGTATTTTTCATGCTGTGCTCATTTTCCCTTTTTATCTGCTTTTTTTTTTCTTTTAAAAAATCTTTTCACTTTCAGAACATGAATCCTCTCTTTTTCCCATTGTTGTTTGTCTCTTGAACAATCACCCAAACAGAGTCAGTGTGGTATTAGTTCTCTTTTGTAAATCCATGTTTTGCTAGATCTAAACTACCTTTCTCTTATTTAAACAATTATGCTTAAATGTGGTCTAAGACAAGTTGATGATGTGCTAAACAGAGGCATACTGCAACTCTCCCCAAAACTGCAGGGAATTCAGATAACAGACAGTAACTTCTCATTTCAAAAGTCTTCTCGTAATAATAATTTTTTGATCCTGATAGAGAGAAAAAGACTCTTAATTAACTCTCTCTGCTTATCTGCCTTCAATCACACTTAAGTATACTGTGTAGGACTCTACAGCTTTATATATGGCAGCACAGTCTCATCAATAGCGATTACGGTTCCTTGGCTGTCTTCAGTATCTTTGTTCAGCAATGGATCTGAAACACAGTCAAAGCTGAAACTGCCAGCAATGGCACATGAGGACAAAAGAACAACATGAAAGCCTTAAGTAAGCTTCAATACCATAACAATGCTTCTCAACAGTATGGCCTATCAATATGAAGCCCTTAAAATGTAGTTTAGAATGCTAAATAATAGCTTTATCCCCACCAGCAATGTATATATACTACTGAACTGAAGCAACTGCTGAACTGAAGCAAACGTTAACTTCAACAGATTCCAATTAGAGATGATTGACTTTTACCATTAAAACCACTTTTAATTGTTTTCTTCTGATAATTATTTTCTCCACATACTACTTCAGTTTTGAAAACTGAAGTAGTTTGGAGTAGTGGGAGTACCCACTCCAAACCTGAACTTAACATTTTTCCTTCCAAGAATCAAATATTATTTGAAAAATAAAAATTTTTAACAGTTTTAAATTATAATTTTCTGTAAGAAAGCCATGGCCAAATTATTTTACCCATTTCTGTCTATTACAGAAACCCTTGCTCTGAAGCAAGGTTTCTTGTGTCATACTGAAAGACATCATTAGTTTTGTTCTATTTTATAATACAGTGGGCATATTTGTTCTCCTTTGCAGCACAGGTCCCCAGACTTCTGTGTTAAATGAACAGGCCATGTAGACCCCATTTATATCCAGTTCCTTCCCAGCCATGGGTTTTTTCCTGCAAACTCTGGATCTTCTGATAAAGTTTCGCCTCAATCTTAAAGGTGTATCTGCTTACTTACTTGTATGAGGTATGGCAAGTTCCATTTCCATCAAAATTCCAGAAATATTTTCAATACTGTAACCTAAGATGGGATTTGACCAACATTTGATACCAGCCTGTTAAGACGCCCCAAAAGGTAATGGGAAGATGATGGGAGTATTTCAGGAGGTACTGAACAGAAGGCAAAAGAAATCCTGACAAACATTAGCCAAGTGATGTTCGATACAAGAATCTTTTATATGTAAAGACTGAAAGACGTTTGAAAAAGAAAGGACATATAACAAAGCAGCAGAATCTGCGCTCCCAAATATGCTAGATTTCAGGACTTTTCTTATAACGCTTAACAACATATATTGTCCCCAGTTGGTGTTTCCACCTTCTGAGTATTTCCATCACATTCTTCACTATGTTAAATGTTACAAGGGAAGATTCATCTTCAGGTTTCATGGCACAAAATAATCCCTGCCAGGCACCAGGAATCAGTGATTCCTATTTTAACCTTAAGATGACAAATGTGCATTCTGTTGCCTTGCTGGCTAGAAAAGGCTTACTGAAGAAACCATGTTTCCTGCTTAGCATGTTGAATAAACTGCTGTCTCACCACAAGATACAGAGGAAAATTGCTACCATTGCAGAACTTCTTCAGTGGAAAAACAAAAGTAACCAGCAAACAGAACCTGAGCCATGTGAAATGAAAGGTCATTTGTAGACTAGAAAAATATTTTGTTCTGAAGCTTGGCTTATGATTTTCTTTTCATTTTTTAAAATAATTAAAAAACAGGCATAAGGCTCATCTTATTTGTTATTGATAAAGACTCCAGGTACAGAAAATACAGGGTACATAAATTACATGTGTCCCAGGTTCAGTATCTAGTATCTAAGATCTTGGTTCCTCTTGAGAGTCTTCCAAAAAGACTGATGTCCTCGGACACAACTGAAGGAGAGTGGGACAGGGAAAAAGAGAAGGACAAGGATTTAGCCTCTTTATCCAATGCTAGAGATTCTCCTTCTCCCTTCAGTGAGATCAAAAAGCTATTCTTAAACATATGATAAATCAAATATAATAGTAATATGTAGATAGAGTATATTGTTTTTCACATTCAGAGCCCACAGGCATCCAGAAAACAGTGGAGAGGGTAATCCTCTCTCACTGGGTCAGCAGACAGACTGGTTTACTGTCCAGGGAAAGTTTAGACTGCTTCAACACAGTATAAATGACACAACATCGTTTGTGAACAGTATTATCCCATTGGGACATGTCTACCAGTCAAAAACATCTATTATGGAATGACAGGTCAAGTCAACAAAACTTGTGAAGGAGAGATCATCATGAATATAAAGACTGCAACTGTAGCAAGGCTTTTGGATGGTGTTGCACAGCTCACATGCCTCTCACCTTGCCCTGCCAGCCTAAGTCACTTCCCACGTGCAATGCTGTGATGTTTGGTGCTGTGCAAACAGCAAAAATGCTCCATTTGTCCCAGAAAGCTTCTTATTGTATTATACCATTTCTGTTCTCTCCAAAATGAGTGATAAAGGTGCCCCTGGATTTGCTCAGGTTAGAGCAGCTCTCAAACCATGTAGGATCTCAGGACAAATAGTCAGGGAGGAGACCTAGTTCTTTAAACTTGGCTTGCTATTCTTAAGCAGATCTAAGGCAGACTGATGACAGAAATGGCTTCCTGCTGCCTGCCACTTTACCTCAGTCACACAGCCCTGACTTCTCCCTTGGGCTGACACTGATTTTGTTGCATGGTGAATGCAAGGTGGTGTGAACACCAGGGGGATTATTTTCTATTAGATCAAGCAGCTGTTTTTCTCACCCTCAGCTGCATAATCTTCAAGGCGAAGCAGGTTAGCAGTAGGACCATAATCCTGCCTGAGAAGGAGGGGAAAGGATGGGAAAAGTAGGGGTCAGCAGGACCCCTTCATCAGTAGCACAGTAGGATCATATAATACATAATGTGAAACCTCATTGCTGGGCTCAAGCTGCTCGAAACACACAGAGAAGTGTTTAACCACATTTGCACTCCTGGTATCTAAGGTTTACTTTGCCTCCACTGTAAGACAGTGTAATCCCTAGGCAGAATTAATTATGATCATCTGATTGCAGTACACACGATCTGTCTTATCAACATCTCCTTCTTAGCACAGTCTCTCACACTGGGATTCCAGAAAGGCATGGCCCTGCATCCCTCTTTGCAGGGAGCACTGAAGCAGTTTAAGGAGAAAAAGTTTCTGACTATATGCTCATGTTTTAAAATATTCCTTTCTCTCCTGAAGCAGTAATATTTTGGGAAACAGGGTTTATATAATATTTAGGAGTCAAACATATTGAACTCAGTATGAGTTAGACTGTGTAAGTAATTTTAAAAGCTGGTCCCATGAACATGTATACAGGCAAGAACTGTAGCTGTGTAAAGCCAATAGCTAAACATAACAGTGAAAAGCAACAGTAAGGAAAAGAAAGAAAAAGTCAAGATTTTCTTTTGTGGTGTCTCTGTAACAAAGGGGAAAGCAGCCAGGTGCAAAATGTGTTCAGTTTAAAGATTTTATTTGATAATATTTGTGGCATCACTTTTCAAAAGGTGCAAGTCATAAAAAATTGAGGAAATTCAATAGCTTTTATATGTATTAAAATTGGGAGCAATTAATTATGTCTAAATGTGCGTCAGTAAACATTCTCTCTAACCTAACAGAGGCTTGCAGTGCTAGGGTATAAAGGTCATTGGGGAAAATAAGAACTAAGAATTCTCCTTTGAGCAACAAGGTCCTTAAGTAATCCCATATGCTACATGAGCTGCCGTTAAAGATGAGGAATAACCAAAGAACAGGTGCTGTTGCTGGAAGCATGGGGTTTAGGTGAAACAGTTGGAAGCTCTATTAACTGTAATGGAACAGATGCAGCCAGGCACAGTGCCTGGTTGAGCAGGAACAAGATCACAGAATTACAGAATGGTAGAGGTGGGAAGGGACCTCCTGGGATCACCTAGTCTAGCCCCTGCTCAAAGCAGGTTCAGGCAGAGCAACTTGCTCAGGGCTGTGTCCACTTGGGCTTTGAATATCTCAAGGAGGAAGACTGTGGAACCTCTCTAAGGTTCCAGGTTCCATACAGTAAATAAATAAGCAAACAAATAAAATGACTTAATTTTAAGTGAATATTTTTGTATTCCAGTTTGTACCCACATTTTCTTTTCCTTTCATTGATCACTACCAAGGACAATCTGGCTCCATCTTCTTTACTCCCTATGGTCAAATGTGAGTACTTCTGCCAACTTTGCTTGCCTTCCTGCATATCAGGATGCTCCATTCTTGAGCTTGGTGGTGGTGATCCTTGAAAATGAAGAAGCTCCCTTGACCTCTCCTCAGGACCATCTCAAAGGGAATAGCTCCTTGAAAAGACCAAAGTCTGCTCGTTTCAAGTCCAGGATTGTGATCCTGCTTTTTGCCCTGGTCACTGGTCTCAGGATCCTGAACTTCACCACTGCAAGATCACTGCATCCAAGACTGTTCCCAGCTTTCACATCCCTGACCTGCTCTTCTTTGTTTGTAAGTGTAACATCATCAGACCATCTCCTATCATAGGCTCATCAATCACTTGTGTCAGGAAGTTGTCGAAAATGCACTCCAGAAATATCCTGTATTGCTTGCATCCATTTAGGTTGTCCCTCCAGAAGATTCTGGGGTGGTTGAATTCCCCCATTAAGACCAGGACCTGTAAACATTAGGTTTCTTCCCTTCGTCTGAAGGTCTCATCTACTTCTACCTGCTCAGATGACCTGAAGCAGACACCAGCAACAGTGTTGTCCTTGTTGATTTGTGCTGTAATCCTGACCCATAAACCCTTGGCTAGCTCCTCTCCTATGATCAGGCAAAGCTCCGTTTGTCTCTTCTGCTATTTCAAATAAAGGACAAACCCCGCTCCTTACCTTCCTAGCCTGCCCCTCCTAAAGAGCCTACATCCATCCACCACAGATCTGCATCTATGTGAGCTTCCCCACCATGTCTCTGTGATTCAGTCCCAGACCTCTAATTCCTCCTAGTTTTCCCTAAGCATTAATGTACAGGCACTTTGGAGAGGCACCCACTCATGCTGTCCTGTTGCTAAGAGAGGTATTGAGAATTTACCCCATAATCCTTCCCTGTAGACACTTCTTTCTTTGTGTATGGACACTTGGGGAGGGATTTCTTTGACCCTGTTTTGGTTTTTTCCAGTGTCTCTTCTGTTCAAATCATCGCTACCCTTTGCTTGCCAACCTGGCCTGCCACTTCCTCACTTAATTGTGGGCTGTCTTCTCCCTCCCCTGTCATTCCTGGCTTACTTAAGGGTTCAATAAGTCTATGCAAGGTAATTTATTCAATCAGTGAGCTCTTTAATAAAAATTAGTGCTCAATCAATGAGTAAGCCAGGACCAACCATGCACACAGTACCCTCTTTATGGAATTTCATAAATGCCAGATTCAGCCACTGGAATCTAAAAGAAGGATAAAAGCCTTTCTTTATCTTTGTTATCGCTTAATATATTTTGCTCCATTTATTATTTAGAACTTTTTATGTCTCCTTTTGCAAAGAAACCTTGCCACGGGGTCTCTACCAGGACATAAGAAACATTGAAAACAATTCTAAAAGCAGTGTTAAGCTGCTTTGAAAACATTGTTTGACTCGTTAGAATTACTGTTCTGACTCAGTTCTCCTCTCTTTGCTCCCGTGTCCACCAGAACTTGCCTGTTTGTCAGCTAAATATTCATACACCTCAAATATTCATATGTTTGTGCTCTGTTAATTATAATCCTGTAATTATTTATAGCAATCTCTGTCAGTTCCATTTACTGATAAAAATGAGGCAAAGATCCTTGCTGTTCTGTGCTTTTTGTCAAGTAGAACAGATAAAAAAGGTGCCCAGGGTAGAACAGAGAGGACGAATTGTTTCTCATCAAGTCAGAGGCTGAGTGAAACCTGAAAGGAGTACAAGAATAAGGAGTATTAGGCTACAGGGGTGGCTTCTTTTGACCAAGGAATCTGGAGGCAGAAATTTAACTTGGAAACAGCTCTGATTGACCAAATGTTGGGTCAGGACTACTGGTCGCGCTATTGTTTTCTCTAACATAAATTTCTGTGTGTGTCGGAAGTACAAAGATGGGAGAGGGGGAAGCCTAACATGGTAAGAACAATTCCACTAGTGCTTCATATTCATACAGAATACCCCAGAACCAACCTCACCTGGTTCTGCATTTGCCAGATTGTGCCAAGGAGGACAGCCAACTAATAATGACCTTGACAGACTCTTTCTTCTCCTCCCAATTTGCTCTCACTCCATCAGAGGCTTTTCTACCAGAAATCAAGAGGCAACTGCATAAGTGCTCAAAGAGTCCAAGAAAGCAGCAGGTATAGAATGACTGTCCCCATGGTTATACCTTCACATATTTCAGCAGTTTATGAATTCATTGAGCTGGAGATTGCACCTGGGCCAACATTACTGCTTTAAATGTTGCAATATTTTTTTACTGCTTTAATCATTTATACATTAAAAGCCCTATGGGGTCCTCAGCGTGAAGTCAAAGGATGGTAGCAATGCTTGCCTTTTTGTGGGGATGCAGCAGCCACAAGGGAGTGGACCTGAGCCCCCAGCAGGAAAGAAACACTTCAAGGTAATATTCATCTGAAGGCTTTTAGGGGTGGGAAAAAACCCAATGTTTTGTTGCTTCACAAATACTGTGCCTGTTGCAGGATATAACAAAATTTTTAAGCAGCATATAAAACAATAGCAGGATGCAACACATCATTATAGACAAAATGTTTGGAACATAATATGAAATTGCATCAAATCCCATCCCTCCCACCACAAACTCTGCTCCAGCCATCGCCATAAAGATATTTACTCTACATAAAGGCAGTCAATTCCTGAATTTTCATAAGTGTATTTAGTAGCACCAGAATCTGGACCACATTTCCTCCCTAACACCATGGGCTGAAGAAAAGTCCACAGAAAGCCTATACCCCCCTGTTTCAGGTCATGTTAGACTGCTGAAGAAACCAATTTACAAGATTTACCAACTCAAAAATTAATGAATTAAATGTTTCTTCAGATTAATTTAAATAAACTTTGTGTTAACCACATCCTTCCTTTCTTGAAAATACTCCATGCCACTGTGTCTCCAGATTACTGAACTTTGAATCTACCTATGTATAAAGAACATACTTTTAGCGTTTTCTCTCTTCTACAAGGAAAGGTGATGATGATTTCAAGGTAAAGTTGGTGTTCTATTTCAAATCCTTTTTTATAGCTCAGAAGTCTTAGCAGTTAAGCTGTTTTGCTGTGCAGTTCTAGAAGTGGAAAGTTTGGAATGACCAAATTATAGTCTTCCTCTCCATGTTTCAAATGTATTTGATCAGGCCCTTCAACAAGCTGGTTATAGAGAGCTGGGTTAACAAGGTTTTATACTTTATGACCATTGACTTGTAATTATCTCTCTATTCACTATCTCCAAAGTTATCCCATTTTTTTATTCAACACATAAAGGATGGTTAAATACAAAACACTGACTTTGGCTCAAGATTTCCGTAAACCAAAACATTTAGGAAAGGTATTTCTAAGGAAGTGTCGATCGTTATGTTCTAGTGCCCTGACTACACACCTGTTATTAGAAGCAATAGGACAAGCAACATGCTGGATGAGGTACACTTTTATCTGACCACATTTTGAAAGTTATAGTACTTTTGTGTGCTAATATGATAAAGAATTGCGTAGCTGTCAAAATACGAAATGGATTCAAGCTGTTTAACATCTCTGTCAGTGACATGGACAGTGGGATTGAGCACATCCTCAGCAAGTTTGCCAGCAACATGAAGCTGTATAGTGTGGCCAACACGCTGAAGGGCAGGGATGTCATCCAGAGGGACACTGACATGCTTGACACTGACAATGCAAACCTCAAGTTCAACAAGGCCAAGTGCAAGGTCCTGCACCTGGTTTGGGGCAATCCCAAGCACAAATTGGTTTTGGATTAAGAACAGCCCTGTGGAGAAAGACTTGGGGTGTTGGTTGATGAGTAGTTCAATGGGACCCAGCACTGTGTGCTTGCAGCCCAGAAACCAACCGTGTGCTGGGCTGCATCAAAGAAGTGTGACCAGCAGGTTGAGGGAGGTGGTGATGCTTCTCAACTCCGCTCTCGTAACACCCCACCTGCAGTACTACATTCAGCTGCGGAGCCCCCAACGTAAGAAGGATGTGGACCTGTTGAAGTGTGTCCAGAGCAAGACTGTGGCCTTCTTGATGAGATGATATCTCATCTTCTTGATGAGATGATCAGACAGCTGGAGCATCTCTCCTATGAAGACAGGCTGAGAGAGCTGGGAGCGTTGAGCCTGGAGAAGAGAAGGCTCTGGGGACACCTTATTGTAGACTTCAAGTACCTAAACAGGTCCTACTAGAAAGCTGGAGAGGGACTTTTATAAGAGAAAGTAGTGATAGGACATGGGGCAATGGTTTTACAGTGAAAGAGGGTAGATTTAGATTGGATATTAGAAAGAATTTTTTTCCTGTGAGGGTAGTGAGACAGTGCAACATTCTATGATTCTATTTTATTTAGGCAAAAGGAATATGAAACCCAGGTTTTCAGCCATATTTTCTGGATTTATGAAAGACATCTGGAATCTTTAGGACAGTATCTTTGAATGTACTCAGATTTGAGGAAATCACCACTTGTAGTGAAGCTGTTCAGTAAAAATGCCAGAGGAGTCAGAGGAAAAAGTGAGAACTAAAGTTATCAATCAGCCATATCAATCATCATTAGTGCAACTCCAAAGCAGGATTATTATTTTATTTTTCAGTTTGGATCAGCAAACTAATACTTTCCTTTAGCCAGATAGATTTCCTGTACTAATGGAAGCACTCCTTCACAAAGACAGAGCTTAAAATTATTTCCTTACAGAATTATAGAACCATAGCTATCCAAACTTTTTCATATGTAATACAAAAAAAACAATGGTTTTCTATCATCTCAATCTTAACTGAGCATACTGGCAATGATGGGCTTTTTGCGTTTAGCCAGTGTATCAACTACTATTGTTGGTTCAGTAACTTTTTAAAAGATAGAAATTCTTAGAAAACAATACTTGTTGGGGTTTGGTTTTTTTTTTACCTTTTGTCATCAGAGCAAAATTTGAACAGCAAGTGCAGCAAAGTTATTTTAGAGTCAAGACTCAGGTTCTTTTGTGCTTAATCCTAACAGACTCTTGACTTTTTATTTTCCAGAGGCATGAAATAATAGGTCCCCTAAGACTTTGGCTATCTCTCAAAATAAAGAAGCAGAGCTGTTCCTAATGATATTTGTGCAAACAGTCTGTATTGATTTTTTTTCAATCAAATGTGGAATGAGACTTTCAAGTAAAGCTACATTCATCCTTCAGAGTTCCTTGCTGTTCCAGATGAGAATTTTCTCTAAAACCAACCCATGTGAGATTACTGATGGTGCCAGGATTAACTACATGGTCAACTAAGTGTTCTAGTACAATTTTCACAAGTTTATATGTAGAAAAAAAAAAATGTGAGAGAAAAAGGAAAAAGTGTCTGCACAGAGCTTTCTAATTATCTTCCTGTACAAGCTCTTCATCTTTAAAAGAACCTTTATGCTAAAGTCACCAGTGCAAATCCCCCAGTCCCACATTCTTAAGAATTCCTCTTTCAGCCTCTGTCTTGTCACTTGCTAAGTCCTTGCTTATCAGCCCTTTAGTGTCTTATATTCATGTCACCTCTTTGACAGAGTTCTAGTTAGCAACCTTGTATTCTACTTTTCTTTTAACTAAACTCATTTCCTGTTGGTCGCTATATCAAATACTTTCTGTAAATTCAGGTAGATTAGATATAATTCATTTGCCTAGAAAGCCTATAAACTTATTGAAGATATCTATCAAATTATTCTCATGTGATTTATTCCTAAAATTCTCCCAGTTTATTCATCTGAATGGGATTAAAAGATTTTAGATTTTTACAAAGTCAGAATATATAAGCAAGTTTTCCATTTCTCCAGAAGGCTGCCTCATATTTGCACTCCAATATGTCTCAGCCAAATTTGAATGAAGGATTTAGGCCTCAGAAGTATGAAGTTCTGTTAAGTTTTATGGCAATTGGCAGATGGGACAGGTATAGAGAGTATAAAACTATTAAAAAAAATCCCATGCTATTAGATCTGCTTCCCCCAAAGCAACCTGCTCTGTCCATGATAACGCACATGTTAAAGTTCATGTTTTAGTAGACCTAATTGTCTCATTGTGCCATTGTGACTGTGCTGCTTCCATGTAGCAGGGACAAGGACTGGCTTGAGAACCTTCATCATAAAGAAATCATAGTCTTTGTGTACCTAACTTCTCCTCAACGAAGCTGCTTCTCAGACTATCCAAACAACAGATTTATCATCCTTTCCTTTTTGAAATCAAGGACCACACTTTCAGACTAACTTTTTCTTTATATCCTTTTTTTAAAGGATTTCATTGAATGAAGTTGGATGAACTTGCAGTCCCATCACTGGAATTGTAGTGTATGATTACCTGATCTATAATCCTATAATTATTGACTGTAAGCAATATTATCTTGTCATATTTTGTTATGTATTGCCATAGCAATCTCCCTAGGAAAAAATACCTTTAATAATGTGATCTTATGTGTCTGAGAAAGGCTTTTCAATGTATAAACAATCATTTTTAGGGATGTAGAAACCAACGTATCTGACTTCCTTTAATACAGAAGAGAATACTTTTCTCAGCTATACCTTATACACTTAGAGAACTCCAAATAATTATTATTAATATATTTACCTCTTCTCCTCTAAACTTTCCATACCCTTGTTCCTTTTGAAGGGCTGTAGGCAGACTTCATAGTTCATGATAGAAATCCAAGTGTTGCATATTATTCAACAGTTTATTATTGCTGAAAACTAACATTGCAAAAAGACGAAGAAAAAGAAAGAACAAAAAACCCCAGCATAACTCCATTTAATCTGCAAGTGACATTTAAATAGGCAAAAAGCAAAGACATCATTTGATCAAGATTCAGAAATGATTTATTACTTCTCTTGTGATAAAAGCCAGAGGCTTTCATCATGTATGAATGCTCCATTGTGCTGGATGCTTTACACAGCATAATGAAATGTCAGGCCCTTTCACTCTCCTATATTAAGAATCTGTAAGAAGATAATATAAGGATCTTCCAGATTCTAACTCCCTATGCTAAAAACAGGTATTTTGAAACTTTATTGATTACTTCAGTTTTGAGACTCCTCATATTAACAAAGAACTGACAACTAATAAAACAAAAGATTAAATGTAGATACTGAAAGAGAAAAGAACAAGAAAAAATAACGGAATCCTATAGCAATCTTAGTACACAAGGCAATGTCATTCATCTTATCTCACTTCAGATAGTTTAAACACCCAAAGTTGAACTTGAAATCTAAGGTTTTCTTCAGAGCCAATCACAGGAAACCAGCATATCCAGACTGAGATTCATGTAAGCCATTTCAATAATTTCAACTCTAGGGTGATGTGTATTACACCACACAAATGCCCATATTTTTTCATAAAGCAAGCCTGAAATAACTAGCTCAGACAAAGTGTACGTATACATTCACATATGTGTGTGTGTGCATATGCATCATTTTCCAGAAGGAAAACAATTTCTTATGGACATGTTATTTAGGCCAGTCTATCTTCATGCAAAGAAATTCTGCAAATGGGGTATATAGAATTTGAAAAAAAAAAAGTGTTGGTTTGGGCTGCATACTTAATTTTCTTCACAGTAGCTGGCATTGTGTTATGTTTTGGATATGTGCTGAAAACAGTTAATTTTAATAAGATAATACACTGATGATTTAGCTATTGCTGAGCAGTGCTTACACAGCATCAAGGCCTCTTCTGCTTCTCACTCTGCACCTCCCAGTCAGTAGGCTGGGGGTGCACAAGGAGTTGGGAACGGGGACAGTTTGGGCACGTGACTCCAACTGGCCAAAGGGGTATTCCATACTGTATGATATTGTGCTCAGCAATAAAAGCTGGGGCAGAAAGAAGGAGGGACATTCAAAGTGAAGGTGTTAGCTTCCCAAGCAACCGTTAAGTGCTGCTTTCCTGGAGATGGCTGAAAACCTGCTTGAACATGGGAGCTGGTGAATGAATTCTGTATTTTACTTTGCTTGCACATGCAGCTTTTGCTTTCTCTATTAAACTGTCTTTTTCTCCTGACTTTTCTCACTTTTACTAATTCTCTCCCCTATCCCACAGGGGGAAGTAAACAAGTGGCTGTGTAGGGCTGAGCTGCCTACCATAACACAGATATATATAATTTCAATAATAACATAATTATTTACAGGCTACCACACAAATGATGACTAAAATGTTATGAGCTCATACCCTAAGCTTTAGTCCATCGTCCTAGAAAGACACTTGAACACTCTCTGCTGGCTAGGAAGGCACTGATCAGGAGCAGAAAGGGTGGCCTCCAGTGCTTGCTCAAATACACTCTCTATGTTGCTGAGTTGTCATCTTTTACCAACTCTGTCAGCAACTTTTTTTTTGTTTTGGGATCTTATATTTTTCAGTGATGGTGTTTTCCCTCTTGAATCCTGCCATCTCCACCTCAGTGGCCCTGCCTCTGTCTCTAATTTTACCTTTGTTATGTTCCATGGCTCTGCTCTAGAGCCTTTCTCACAGCTTTTTGTCACAGCTTAGCAAATTCCTCTGAAGTCTGAGCCAAGGTTGCGCAGCTGGGTTATATCAAGCCTCAGCCTTGGATCCTTGGAGCACAGAGAGATGGAGCCATGGGAAGAAGGAAAAGGTTACAGAGGGTTTATAGAATAGAGAAGAATAGAGAGCATTTCTAGGAAAAAAAAATGGAAAACTGAGAAGTTTTGGAGATGTACATGTGCTGTTTCTCCTATCTGAACAACATAGCTTGGCAGAGAGAAAGAATTAGAAAATTTTCAAATGTCATTTTTTTGAGGATAAGGAATGGTACCTTTGTATGGTTTGGGATGGGAGAAAAATCACCTGATGTTACTTTTTGAAGTGGTAAGAGAGACTAAGAGACAAGAAGGAAAGGTACAAAAAGGAGTCTGAAAATTAAAACCAAAAGCAGTTTGTATTTTCTGTGATGGAGAAAAGGAAATGGCAGGAAAATACAATATGGGTAAAATATGACCTTTGCTTTAATATATGCAAAGTAGGAGGGGTCAGTGGAAGTATGTTTCCAATGGTAGAAATGCAAATGCAAATTACATAGATGAGAGGTTTTACATACAACCAAAACATAGGTCTTTCAGATGTCATGGAAAAAAGTCATCAGCATTGGGAGAGAGGCCTTTTCAAAAAGCAGGCCAACATACTGGAGTCACTGACAGTGAAGATGATATTTTAAAAATGCCTGAGTTACTGAGAAAGAAGAGTAAATAATAGAAAAGATCAGTAAGATGACGGATATCCAGATACTAAAGTTGTGATGAGTTTAAACTAGATGACATCCGTGAGGGGGTACCAAAAAGCCTTAAACAAAGCACTTTCCTTTAGGATTCACTGAAGTGGTAATATTAATGTGTGACAAGAGTTGCATTTCTGCCCTTATGCAGGAAAACTCTTTTGAACCTTCCTAACCTCAAATATGTTTTCACATCTCCCTCATATCTCTTCTCATATCATCAACAGTCTGCAGCAATTTGTCTTGCAATCCAGGTCTAGGATTAAATGCCTTTGAGGGGACAATTCCTTGTTCATTTAAATAGAGGATGCTGGGAGAATGGTAGCAGGAATAAGCAAAAAACTGTAGAGGGAACAGACAATATCAGGGCTTCCAACCCAGCAAAAAATAATATTCTCCAGGTAATAGTTCTGCCTTGTACTTTGCTGGTCTCTGATTGGTATTCTTTTATCGTGCTTTATGAGAGAGACTAATGTGATTATACTTCAGCTGCATTAGTAAAAACAAAAAAAAAAAAAAAGGAAAATGATAAGATTCAATTAAAAATTATGCTAATTTGATAGGATGGAAAATTGCTTATGCAGGGTACAAATTTATTACTAAGATATATTGGCTGTCCTCAGGAGAAGTTTCACAGTGCTTAGGAGTATTTGTTTTACAATAGTTCATTCCACAAAAAGGAATAGACAAGGGAAAAGAAGATTCACGTAAAACCTAACACCACTCTCAATTTATTATTGGGTTCAACAGAACCAGTTCTAACAATAAAGCCTGGACTGGCAGTTTGGGTATGTTTAGTCTGCAATGCCACAGAGTTCATCATGTACAAGCTGGTTTGCCTTTTAGGAGTAGGTAAAATAGTGTCCACATGGATGTACCTTGTTTCTTGACAGGTCTGATGAGTCCATGCCAAGCACATGCTAATTTGGCTATAATACATCTTTTTCCTTAGATCTCTGAAGATTTAGAAGATTTTCCTTAGGGCAGTTTCAGGCACCACTCACATTTGCTGTGCTTGGAGAAATATGCATGCTCTTGAATTGTTCTGCACAGTCTAAATTTTATTTTTTCTGTTTCTAAGTGAATTAATGTGCAACCACCAATAACCTGAGACCTTGATCATTCAGCCTTACGTAAAGATGTGGTAACTAATTCTGAAATAACTGTATGCTCAGAAACACACACAATAAAGACACTTCCAATGACATTAAACTACTTACTGCTAATAGTAAGCAAGATAACATGAAAGGTATATACATGATTAACTACTCTGTGTTCCGTAATTTAGACTTTACATAAAATTATTCTAAATATGTTTTTGTAGAAACTTTATTTCCATTGATTCATAGCTTATACCTAGGTGTCAGCATGCCAGCATGCCTTAAATATTTAATCTAGGACATATTGGAGCCTGAACTAGAAATAAAAAAGTATGACCTGAACTAAAAATATTTTTTTAGGTTTTCCTAATGAAATCAAAACTCAACATTTTATAGCATACTCTATTTCCTTCCATTTATGGTGGTAGAAAAGCAAAGGAATTCTCCAAAACAGAAAGCTGAAGGCTGTCTCCTTCCCGCTTACCCAACAGTCTGATTTTCATGCAGGACAAAGAAACCATACTTCCTTCTCGCACTAGGAAAACTCAAATTAAGGCCTGCCAGAGCAAAAGCATAGGTGGGTGGAGTAGTAATCTCTTCTGTATGAGTTTTTCCACTTTGAGCTCTACACCTAAGTATTAACACCGAAAAGGAAAAAAAAGACGTTTTGGAACACACACTTAGAAACGAATCCTTGCAAACCACCTACAAAGCAAAACTTGATTTAGTCTCTGCCAGCAAATCAGGAGAGTATGAATTGAATTGAGTGACATTTAAATCCATTCCAAAAGACCTGGATGCCCAAAGCCTATAGCACTTCTCCTGTGGCAGTGACATCTTGCTTTAAATACCACCTATGAATAAAAAAGAAGAGATTTGAACTTAGGTTTCCAGGAAACTACCTTAACTTCTAGGCTACATTCCAAATTTTGGTTTATAAAACCTGACTCTGTATATGAAACTATTTGCAGAGTGCAAACAAATTTGGGCATAGTCTCCAGAGAAATAAAAACCTTCTAATCAATAAATGGATTAATTTATATGAAAAAGTCCAGTACAGTCCAACTGGGTTGGATATACCTCATTTAACTCAAGCCATCTGAGAGCTCAATTTTCATCTGAAGTAATCCCCCTCCAGGATTAGTGGAGAGAGTATTAATTTCAGAGGGCAATTTATCCTATTCGGTTCAGAATACCTGTTTTATAACACTGTGAATCACACTCTCAAAGTGCTTATAAAGTAGCAGAGAGTTATTTAGACATGTCTCTTTGTGATGGCTGATGATAGGAAAAATGAATATCACACAATGATTCTTATCACTGCCCAATTTTAATATGAGGAGCAGTCATTTATTTGTCCTTCAGGCTCCTTCTCCATCGGCAGAACTGTAATTCCTGGACTTGTATAGCGGTCCAGGAACACAAGGGAACAAAACCATCGACACCAGAATCATCTGAGCCTGAACCATATTCATATTCAGAGGGAAAAGCTGACAAGTGACAGTCCTGGCAAAAGATGGATGCACCCATCGACAAACCTGCTCTGACCTCTCAGGGAGATTGTTAACTTCCAGGAGGTTTCCAGGACATCAGTTCTTGCTGCTCTTCCATGAGATTGCCACCAGTGACACCGCTAGGTATGACTTTGAGAATATCAAGAGTGACTGCTGATGCCTAGAGATGAGGGTGAAGCATCTCCAGTTTCTCTGAATTGGTTTTCATTCTTTTTCTCTCACACTCCCTGAATAGGTTCCCCCAACACTGTTAAATTTGACATATATTTTGTTTCAGTTTCTGATAGATTCCAAGGGAAAGGCTCTTTCTCACAAACAGATGATGCTTGCACTGCAATTGGTTGTTCTGGTGGAGCTGTCAGGTGTGGCCATCACCCCAGATTTAGATAGCTCTTGAAGATCTCATCACTGCAGGTCAGCCCAGAGTTAAAATAAGGACCTTATAAAACACTTGATATAATTCACCTCCACCTGCTAAGTCTGTGTCTCTGTTTTAAAAAGGCAATGGACACTCTGATTTCTACATGATTAGCAGGGAAAAAATGTGTTGATATGTTCTTTTGTATCAATTTACATGTGAAAATGTGGTAAGGTTACTGTATTTTATTCCTGTCAACATCATTCTCAAGAGGAAGGGCTTCACTCATTTGTGTATTGCTGCTTTACAGTTATATCTTAATTGACTTGATCACCAACTTGAACACTTACTATTACAGTATCATTAGCCCATTTATTATTCATGTAAATCATACAATTACAGCAATTAAATTGGTTGCCTTTTAAACATTTGGTTCACTGATCTTTAATTAGACGTCTATGAACTGAATTACATGGAAAAGATGCTAAATGTTACAACTATAGTGAAGGGGTTTATTTGCCATGTTATACAGGACTGATTTAGATAAATGTCATATGTATTACAACATGCAGCCTCCTTCATACTTTGTGGTTACCTAGTGATTCAGAGACTATCTCTTGAATAACACTGTAGGAAGCTTCATTCTTTTTTACACCCTGTATAGTCTACATATAAAAGGAGCATAAATATAAATATGTAATTAAAATCCAGAGCTTTACCTGCAATATAGTAAATGCTTGGTGGGTTTTTTTCTTTCATCCATTTTCACGGAAGGGAAGATCCTTATTTCAGGTTTACAGGCTGTATGTGCACCTTTGTCCCTGACTGCAGCCTCCCAGCTGTTAATTTTCATGTATGCTATTCTTCTGTCTTAAGAAATTGAATTTATAGTGTGGTATGCAAGAATTTTAACTTTAAATACATGGAAAGAAATACATGGAAAGAATCACATGGTTTAGTAGGAACCTTTCTTTTTCCACAAATACACCCAGCATTCCTTTTTAATCAAAAGAGCAATTTCAAGGAACAGAGAACAAAACAGGAAACATAATTATACCATTGTTTGTATCTTAAATTCCGAGTGCTGCTATAATCTCTTAATTCCAAAGAAAATAATAGAACTGCAAAACATTGATGGAAGAACGGTCAAGAATATGTACCTTAGTTTGCTTCTATATGAGGAGCAACTGAGTCACTAAGGATCTTCCATCTGGAAAGGAGATGATTCAGGGGAGATATACCACAGGCCTACAAAACCATGAAAAGCATGAAGAGGTTGAATAAGAATTCATTATTCATTTTGTCTTCTAATACAAGATGAATAGTAGGAGCTATTAGTCAAAGTTAGTTGAAGCATGGCACAGAACAAACCAGAGGAAATGGTTATTCATGAAAGGGCAGCAGACATGTGGAACCCCTTGCCAATGAATACGATGAAAACAAAAGGCTTCAGAGGAAACTGGAGAAGCTGTTGGAATGTAGTTTAGAAAGCTGAATATTTTTAATAGGGAATTTTTAATTTCTGCAAAATCTGTTTTCACAACCTGAACACCTCCCACACACACCCACACACACGTACACAAGAATCCCAACCCAATAACAACAACAAAAAAAAACCAAACACAAAAATATCCCAACCAACAATTAAACAAAAGCAAACATTTTGGATTTTGGCTAAGAAGCCCTGTAATGTGTTTTGGATGCCTTATGTCCTTGTCCTTTTTGAGGCAATCTGTTTGGACAAAGTAGGAAGTCTGGGACGCATCCTGACTTCTGTCTTGTTTGGGGTTTTTTGCTATCTAGTTTGAGCCAGTGTGACTATGGAAATAGTCAGAATAGGCACACAGGACACCTGAGCTGCATTTCCTATAAGCACTTCTGACAGTATTTCTCAGCAGACTATTTTTGTTTCTCTGGTGAAAGTTTATCTAGTACAGAAAAAATGATTAAAAATATTCATCACCCTTCAGTCAGAATCTTCAGTTTATTATATTTAGCTGCAAATTCAGCATTTCCAAAGCTTCAGATATCTAAAGAGCTGTAGTCAGAAGCATAGGCTAATTTCTGAAACACTGAATAACAGGATATTCAGGAGATATATGGTCAACCATAAAGCTGAGCTAGTTTTGTTTTTTTCTTTCTGTATTATTTTGAACAGTCTGCTTCATCTACTCCATTTCACTTCTCTTCACATAGTAGGGAAAATGTTTCACAATTTCTCATGGATATGAGAGGACAAAAATCCATTAATGACTAAGAAGTGGTCGGGTCTTATGTTGATGAGGATCGTACAAGTGCTTAGGAGGATATTGCAGTATTCTGGCTGTGCTCTTTTAATGAAGCCATTAACAGTTCACAAAGCCAATGATGAATTTTAAGCAATGAATAGAAATAACAGTAGTTAATTTCAGAAGGACTTTGATAACATTCTCAAACTGCAAAATGAAGAGTATCAAATCATTACAGGGGAATTAATTAGAAGTGATGCAATAACACAGGAAACTTACTAGTTGAAATCATTATATGAAGTCTAGTGACACATATATGCTCAAAATCAGATTAATCTTCCTACTATTGAATGACAAGAAGAAAAAAATCTACTTTATTAGATTTCTTAACTGAGACTTATCCAGCAGTACAACAAAACCTGAAAGATCATGAGAATGATAATTCTGAGTAGGAACATTTCCAAGAACCTCAGACTACTTCAAGCTGCAGCTCAAATAATGACACCTTCTTCCACTTCTTTTTTTGTCCAACTCCTTATAATCTCCGTCTTTTATGACTTGGAGTGATATTCCCTACTGATGACCCTGCTGTGTTGCTTCAGAAATGTCTTTATCAGATTAATCTTTCAACACCATTTTCCACAATTTGCCTTCTTCCATTGTGTCTATCTTTTGTGTACGGAAGGTCAAAACAAACTTCAAAATTCCATTTCTCTATTTATATTTGCACTACAGCCTTCCTACCAAGACTTGCAGACTATGCTTATGCTACTAATGAAAAGGGGTTTATGAATCAATTCCTGGCCTCAAGGGCAAGTGGTATTAATTATCTTGTACTTACTTTTGTTAGTCCCTTTTATGAAGGGTTTTTTTTGCAGATGGGGAAAGTGAAGATGTCTTACTGACCCTCTTCTATCTAGTAGTGGAGATGTATCCTCTGTCTGAAGGTACTGCTGTTTATTTCTAAACAGTTCTTTACAGGATTAAAAAAGGATACAATTTTTTTATGAGCCTATTCACTGCAATAAGAGTACCTACATAAATTTAGCTAAGCGTATGCATGACCAGACTTATAAAATATATCTAAATTCAAGAATATTCTTAAGTAATAAGTATTTTACAACTCAGTTGGGTACATATAAAAGTAATAGCTTAATTAATAAAAAAGAAGTAACATCATATAGCATGAAGATTTTAATTACTTTCCCATAGTTTCATGCACTTTAGTATTTTCAACTTTTTTTCTCTTTTTTTTTTTTTTTTATTTCAGCTTAATTACAGGTATATGACGGATTCTACTCAGGTAGATCACTATCACTCAAACAGTCAGGTGAAGAAGAGCTCTTTGACATATAACAAATATTAAAAGCTTTGAATGCATCAAGTGATATGTTTTCCTTAGAGTTAGGTATTTCTCCAATTATAAAAACTTCCTTTAAACAATATGTCACATAAATCACCTCAGAATCTGTAGACTAATCCAAGAAAATTATAGAGCATCACAGGATTGAGGTGGTTACATCCGCTTGAAAATTTCAACAGAACGCAGACTTATGCCACTTCTTTAAGCTACCCTGCTGATGTTTCTACAAGGAGCTAATTCTCTCCTTCTGGCCTATGTAGATATTGATATGTCATTTAGAAGTGTCTTTATCTCTCTAACCTGAGCTCCTTACCAAGATTTTGATGATTCCATCCTGGGTTTAGGTTCCTTTGCTATATATCTATAGTCAACTGGAAGGAATAGAAACCTGTGTTTTCTTTACCTCGAACACCTCAACAGATGGCTTAGCCATTTGTTCATATTAATTTTGTTTTCTCTTGATCCCAGATGCAACCAAAACCATGTAAAGGTATATTCTTCCTTAAATAGTTTCTCTATGCAGCAAGGTTTTATTAGAATTGAGGTCATTACAATGTCTTGTCTTTCAGTTATCAGTGTAAGGATTGGTATGGATGAACTGATAAGAACAAGAGTGTTCTCCTATCTGAAAACAGAGTAAATTCACAGTGCAGCAATTCAACATGTCTAAATGCATGTGTGGGCTTATTTCCAGTATACAGAATTTTGGCAGTGATCCTGCCATCATTCCTAGCTGCTTTGTATTCTATCTAGGACCAACAGCTGTGTTTATTCATTTGCCTTCTGCTGCTCAGGGGTCACAGTGATAGAATGGTACTTCCATCTTTAAATATTGATGCAGAGTTAAGCTACATAGTGGAGATCTCAAATCTCCTCTTCCTTCAAAGTAAGGAAAACTTTTGGGAAGCTCTGGAGATGAAGGATATTTTCATGTAAAAGTATAACTAGAAGCTAGGTAACGAGCAGAATCAGAAAACTTCTCCTGAGAAAGTGGTGTGCAGTAGTCCGGTGGTGCTCCTACCACAGATCCATAGGGTGAACCAGCAGGCACAACTTCAGGGTGGTAGTGCTAATACAGACTTCTTCAAAGATCTCACTCAAACTTAACACTCATTCATTGTTCAGACATGTGGGCAGATACCTAAAAAATCTGAAATACACTCAACCACCCTCCTACCATGCCTGTTTAAATTGCAGTCTTCAGTCTCCCACAGTGATTTCAGTTAGTACTTTTTTCTGGTCTCATTAGAGTTGATCTTTAGAGTAGTATTTTGTATTTCCTATTATGATACATGGGAAGTATTTATACTTTAGTTGTTCCATTTTTCATGTTCAGTGTATAAACTGATGTCCTTTGTATGACCTCTTGTCCTCTCTACCCTTCCTTCAAGTGATAAAAACAGCTACCACTCTGCAGGACTTGCAGAAATACTGTGTGAGATGTCTGGTCTTAGTAAGCTACTCGTCTTTCACTGACTTTCCCACCCTCCTTCATTTTATATCTTCCATTCTCATACAAGAAGACAGGGCTGACTCCTTGCCTCAGGCAGAAAAAGTGGCTGTTTCCTTCCAGACTTGCACAGATGTATGACTGCTCTGGTGGATAACATCAATGTGTAGCTTGAAGATTCCCCTTCACTTACTCAAACTACTATTTTCTATACCTCCTGAGCTCTCATAGTGATGAAGTGGCTTGCAAGGTAATAATGGTTTGAAAAGAGGCAAAGTGGAACCACTAATCTGCCACTTCCAAACTACTTTCTCTAATGAATGCCTGAAGTCCCGTCCTCAGGACTGATGGCAATAGAAAACACCTCAGAAGTGGCAGTCCAGGTCACTCCTCGCTGCCTACAACTACTGCTAGAGAGACTGATGTGTGTAGACTGATGTGTGTATGACTGGCTGAAGGGTTCCCCAGTCCTGGCTGGAAGATGGAGGAATGGTATCTCTAGGGTGATTGACAACTCTGCCCTTACAACAGCAAAATGTATTATCCTGTAACCCATTATGGTGTTCAGTGGTACCTAAAATAGACAAGGGACAAATCCAGATGTTATTTTTCTTCCTTTGCACAGCCTCACAGCTCTCTAAGGGCACCTGAGCTAGCATTCACTCAACATCTTTGTGTGATCCAAGGAGGTAGAGGAAAAAACCAAAGCGTAAATGTATGATAAACTCTCCACTTTTTTTAAAATTTGAGAATGATGGGAATGAGACCATTCCCAAGGCTGAGAAAGAGAAGGACGCTAGACTTTAAGTGTATCCTGAAAACTGGTAAAGGTGGTCTTTGTCATAGACACCAAGCTGGCCAAGAAATGCCCAAGAAGGATCTTGGAGTAGTGTTGGTGAAGAGACATGAAGAGACAATTTGGAGAAATTTTCAATATCATGAAAATAGTTAATCAGAATACATTTTCCCCAGACCACTTCCCTTTTCACACCACAGCTTTAAGTAGCTACAGCTCTGCCAATCTCAGAAATGCTTTCTATTTGTTCCACTATCTGTGGGAGCACCATTTCTTTCCCACATGGCATTAGATAGAGCAGCTTCTGCACTTCCACCTTTGAACTTGACTTTCCAGTGAAATCCAAGTATTTCTGTCAAGGCATTCCAATCGTATGGTTCCTTAACAGTGGCTAGGCAAATACAAACAAACCTCATGCAAATTAGTTAATGCTAATTAACAGCTACAAAGTTGTATTAAAGAATAATCACAATTACATTCCTGGTTGACCCCTGGCATCCTTCCAGAGCCTTTCCAATATATCCCACACTGCATCACAGAAAAATCTCACAATGCCAACAACACAACAGGAGGGCAAAAAAACTTACTGCAACCCCATGTATAGTGGGGTTTCATGTATCAAAAGTCAGCATAGCCTTTAAGCAAAACCAGTGCAAAGTAACACCCTTCTTTATTACCCCAGTAGACAAGCCCTTTAGAATAAAACCTAGGACTATGTTCTGCAGACTCTTTGGTTTATGTTGTTGACATGTTTCTCACAATAGTCATCTTTAGCAAGCACAAGATATAAATGGCCATAACCCCACCTGCCAAAGTAGAATTTTTGAGAGTTTTTGTCAAAAAAGGTTTCAGAGTGTGTGATTTTTTTACCACTTTAAAACTAAATGTAAAGATTACTCAAACAGCATTTGTCTGGCTAATTACAAATACAAGTCTCTTTTCAGTAGGCTGATCAATAGGGTTTTGTTCACTTAGTTTGGGATATCTGAAGAAAAAGAGAGCATCATCTGTACAGTAAAAAAAATCTAATGGACAGTTCAAAGAAAACTACTGTGCCTGACCATCTGTGTGATCTCAAGCTCCCATTTCACCTTTCTAACCCTCTGTTTCCCCTCTCACATTTTATTTCATCTCTCAGCCTAGACAGCTCTTTGTGATGGACTGACAGCGTGATTAAATAATACCTAGTAAAACAAAATTCTTGTGATGTAAAAGTCCCAGTACATTATTTTAATATAAAAAAGGAATAACAATGGCCTTTGTTAATAACAATGGAAATTCTAATGCCACTTTGCTTATATCCCATTATAAAGGCTATATGTTTCTGAGTACTTAAGAGATTTTCCACTAAAACCTGAAAAATAATATCTAGGCTTCTACATGACATATGTGTTTTTTAAAAATTGTCCTAATTCCATTAATTAAATTTCATTGACAAATTTTGAAACACACGCCCAGAATTGCATTCATTCTTCATTCTGTGCACTCTAGAAAAAGACGTTTGTGCACTTAAGCACTTAGGAGAGTTTTACAGGTGTTTTTGAAAATGTGACCTTTAATGCTGCTGTGTTTTGGAGAAAAATGACAAGTTTTTAGGTTTTGGTTTGGGTTTTTTTGTTAGAATAAATTGCAATGCACTGACAAATATACACTTTGATAGAACAAACCCCTCAAATTTCCATGTAGAACATCTGAACTTTTGAGTAAATGAGAGTGCTGTCAAGTTTTAAAAAACAACACCACATCTAGTGGGCAAAAGACACAGACTGTCTCATGCTAATACTGCAGTAAGCTGTAAATCACATGCCAGAGGTGCAGATGGTTAGTTGTCTTTTACCTGGCTTTACCAAAATAAACTTTCCAACACTTCCATTTTACAGAGTGGAGTTAAATAGTTGCCTATCAGGTTACACATGCTGAAGGATAAATAAAATCATTACAAATATACAGATATTGATGTAGAGATATAGAGCTAGAGATAAATATTGGACCATTGTTCCTTACAGACATGGGTTAATAAATAGCAAAAACAACTGACAAGAACTGAAGATCAAAATTACTGGTTTGGGAAAAATAGGTGGTACTTTTAAGCCTCTATTTTGTCTCTTCTGATGACCAGAAACTTTTAAAAGCAACTGCAGGAAGAATCCCTTAAAGGGCAGTTGGTGAGACATGTGCCTAACACAGAAAGACTCTCTCAAGCCTGAAGCAATCTATGAAAGTCTAATGACCTGAAGCGTAAAGCTACATCTCTTGCTCATTTTTACTAAAGCAGATACATGCACCAAAAGAGACACAGTACACAGATAAAGTAAAAATAAAACACGTTCTAAATTTGCTCCCTACACTTCAGTATCCTGCAGGGATGTTTATTGAGAGATCCTCTTGTTTTTCTCTGTAATCTTGTTGGCCACAGCATGCCTTCAACTTGTTAAAGAGACACAGAAATTAGATGGCAGGATTGAACCCCTCATTTTTATCAGTTTCTGCAATGCACATTTTGAGAGTGGTAACTTCTGTCTAGAAATATACTTAAAATCTGTGCCACAATGAAAGGCAACCAAGAACCCCCTAACTCTCCCATGAATGCTTCTGAGGACTCTTCAGTACAAATACAAGGAGACTGAACAGTACCCCACTTGCACATGTCCACATGGCTGCATAACAAATGCTCGTTTAGTCTAAAGTGTCTGACATCATATTTACTACACATTTGTAGTTGGTCCTGAGAGCCAAAAACATGGTACAGGCACAAATCTTGGCCTGTCATTAATTCACACCATGGAGGCAATAAAATGGATACTGTAGAAACCCTCTAAATATGCTGAGGAGAAGAGAAAAAAGTGTTCGATCATACAGCACAACATGTCAAAACAAGGTGCATTGGCTGCAACTTCAATTTTTTTATGCTTGGTTCCAGTCCAGTGTGAGTTTTCTCCAGGGCAGCAGACTGCTTCTGTGTGTAGATGCTCAAAACTATTAGATGTAGGCTATTGTTTCAGTCTTTCCTCCCATGGGCTGCTCTGTTCATGCAGTGATTATTTTACCCTTGCTGTAGCTTAAACGTTTTGTGAGTCTAATTCTTCAAATCCAAGAAGAATATCAGCCTGGAAATCAGAATTTCTCTATATGTGAGTGCATGCATATGCACATTTTGATCACGATAAAAGGATAGAAGGACAGTATCCGACTAATCTTTCTCAATTTTTTTACAGAGAGACCAGAAAGAACATTGGGGTTTTTTCCTCATTGTTTCCATATAACTTTCTTGAGATGTTTTATAGCTCTAGAGAGTTGGGGTAATGAAAAAATTATTGTATGTAGGGTACTCATCAGGATTTTTTCATCCTATCTCCAGGATTTTTCTTCCTGTCAATCTCTTTGAAGGTAAGGAGGTATAACCTTACAGACTGCTTCATAAAAATGAAAGAATAGTAATAGTAATATGTTCCTATTCAGCTGGTCTGAAATTTCCTACCAAAGAAAGTGAGTAAAATGAGCCAGAAACATGGAGTTCAAAGTGGTTCAGATTTGAGGAACTTTTACTGGATTCAAGACAAGGTTTCAAAGAAACTATTGTTGAGGTCGTGGCAAAGATGACCTGGTTACAAAAGACAAAAACTAAAAGCTGGAATCTAAGTGTAGACTTGACAAATAACAGCTAGGTTTATCTTTCAATTCCTTTTTAGTTTTGAGAATGCTGTTGGATACAGGGTCAAGATACTTGAATGAAACTTAAATCACAAAAGAAAATAAATTATATTTCTCCAGAATGAGAAGTTTCATCTTGGCTTTGTCTAGCCTGCCATTAACATAAGTTTCTGCTACTGAAAACATCCGAGTTCTTATTGAAAACAACCAATTTTTTAAGACAAAGCATGAGTGCAAAATGGATCTGCTACAGTGAATTCTTCTAGACTTTACGGACTTCACTAGATTTGCCCTTTATGTCACTCAGCTCAACTCATTCTAACATTATTAGTCCTATGAAATCTGTGCAAATAATCAAACATATTTCTTTAATGATCAATGGCAGGAAGAGTCCACCAGGAGTCACATGAATGCAGGGAATCCCACTGTCTTCCTCTTTCTTTTAAGTTTCTAAGAAAAGCTTGAAAATATACCCTGTATATATCTCATTAAGTCAGAAGACAAAGAAACTAGAAAGAAAGAAAGAAAGAACAAAATGCTGTAATACACCTAAAATAACCCCCAACCTTGACCTGTATTGCAATTTATGTAGCATTCTCATAATTGAGGTGGGGAGGATGGAAAGTATTGATTTTTAAATGTCAGGAATACTGCAGCTGGAAAAAGAGGAGAAGCTGGAGGTTAAAATCACTTCATAAATTCGTTGTGAGTTTGGCACAAGTGGGCACAAACAAGCTAACAATACATCCACGTTAAGAACTAGAAGTTATATTCTGCTAACAAGAGGAGTGAAGCTCTGGAACCTTCCTGTAAGCATATTAACTGAAAAACAACATGCTTTTGAGGTAGGGTGCAATTAGCTTATACATGAAATTCAGCAGTAAGGATGCCTGGGATAACAGCGAGCTGGCTCACACACAGACCTTTTCAGTCTCATGCCTGTGATCTTATGCTGACTCCTGTGATTCCAGGAGCACATCATCTTTTTTGGCTATGTGGGACTTGCTATGAAAGGTTTTAGGTTTTTTTTCTAATTTGGAGAAAAGAATTTGTACATAGAGAATGGGAACGGTTGTATGTTTCTGTATCCATCCACAGATGATTGTGTGTGGACAGACTAGAGTACCATACTGCATCTTCTATAGCATTTGTCTTAAGTAATTTTTTCCCTTTTAATCTGCCTGTATATTTACAGTATATTTCATTCAGAATTGTTTAGCTGATCCATTGTCAAAAACAAACAAAAAAAAAAAATAACCAAAACAAACAAAAAAACCCCAGCAAATGGCATCCTGTTACCTGCAATGTATAAATGAAACACGGGGGGGAGAAGAAAGCTTCCTTATCTCCTACATTTCAGTACAATGGATGCAGTGTGAGATAGTTCTCTGCCAGAGGACAATGTAGGGCCATTGTCCTAGGAGGCACAGACTTTTTCACAAATTTAATGTTTAATATACTCTGACATTTTCATTAGTTGTCTGTAAAGAACAGGAAGTTTTCTTCCTACTTTACAGCAGAGAATGTGTGTTTTGTACTTCCAACACTAAGGTGGGAGCATTAGGTCCACCAGCTTTGGGCAAGTACATGGATTCAGTTTGAATTTGTGTGCAAAAGATGCTGTAGTTATGGACAACATTTAGCCAGCTCTGGATGCTCCTAAAATAATCTGGTTGAGAAACATATGAAAAAGAGGCAAACATCAAGAGCACTGACGCCATCTAAATTTAGGCATCTAGAATAGGAACTTAGGTGCTCAAGACTCCTGTATTCAGTGGGGATAAATGATGTGATGACTAGCAAAGCAAGGAGGTTGCTATACAAACACCATGTTCATTTAGAATAGATTATATGTACTCTTAGGCAGTTGTACAGAAGATAGCTACTTCATCCTGTCATTGCAGTCCTTGGTCTTGGAATATGAGCATGGTCAAAGCCCAGTAATATGAACGCTAACCACTGAAAGGAGGTTGTGGGGGGCATTTCACTCTCTGCTGTCCTTTTTCTCCCCCATTTGCCCCATATACAGTGAGTACTTCTCTCCTGAGGAGAAGTACAGTCAGATCTTAAAAAGCATCATGATCAATGCAACCACATTGCCAAATAAGTGAGAAATAGAAAAGAGGATCTAAAAGAAGCAGGAGGCGGGAGCGCATGGCTGTCCAGTGCTTTTTCCTGAAAAGGAACTGATGAATTATGTCCAACAAAAACATTTTGTCCAAGCAAATCCAACAACATCACATTCTGTTCACTTACAGATCATCAGTCCCACAGTTCCATATCAAATCCCACTTGCCCCAAAATATCCAGGTCCCAGGCATTTTGCCCCAGGTCTTTCCACACTTTCCAAATCCAACCCAGATCCCCATTTGTCCCAAGATCAAAATCACCAACCCCAATACCTTCCCTGTCCAACCCTCAGTAATATAACCCTAATACCCCTACACTCCCCTGCTCCCACTAACCCTTCCTATAACACCTGCCCCAAGCTCTGCTCCCCTCCAGCTCCAGCCTTGCTCACATCTGTGGCTCTGTGGATGCAGGCCAAGCATGGCAGCTGCCAGTACTTCAGATCTAACATTGCATGAACATCTCCTCCTCTTCCTTTCTCCCATTGCCTGCCTGCGCTCACCACTGCCCTGCCATTGCCCGCTGCAGCCTGCCAAGCCTGCACCTCGCAAAGCTTCTGCTGGAAATTCCCAAACCCCAGACACGGCTGCACTGATTCCAAAATGTGCTTAGATGGTGCTCCAAGGACAGAAAAGGAAGACATATCAGGGAAGCCCAGGCAGCTGATAGCTCTGCTCCAGTAGGGCGGCAGCTCTGTTTAGTAACTACTAAAGACTCTTGTTTTAATAATAGAACACTGCCCTGAGATTTAATTAGCACTTACTTATAGCAACATATGTCAGATAGCAGTAGCTTTCAGTAAGCACTTGTGAGCATTGTCAAGACTGCAGGCTTGGTGCCAGCGTGATTCTCTGCTCCTGTTTGTGCTGATGTAAGTAAGTCCCACATAACTCTCATTGTTGATCTTGTTTTTCACTTGTTTCACTGAGAAAAAGAAATAAATATCTGTCCAATTGTTTATCTATTGAAAACATACTGTCTGACAGTTTGTTATCTCTTCCTGCTTTAGGTGACAGCATTCAGCTTTCCGCCCCAGTCTTGACTGTTGAATGATGAGTAAGCTGTAGTACTGATGCTAATCAATTGCAGCTCCTGAATTATGATTTTATGGCTGGCTGTGCCAACTGTGTTCTTCCATGCAGCAGAATATGGCATCACCTTGTTTTTTTCATTTGTTCAGATGTAGGAGTCATATTTGCTATCAGAAAATGTAATTAAATTGAAACATATCTTCCGTGAGATTTGTTTTAATCACCAATAATATGGTGGATGCTGTTGTTCATGTGAAGCTTACCTGGGCTGTACTATTGATAAGAAAATGCTGAGAAAACAACAAATCAGGTATTATGTTAGATAGCTTTGATAAGAATGAGAGACAGGAAAAGTAGTTGGAGATATTTAGTTCTCAAGGTGCGTTTCCAACCTGTGCCTGCGCTGCTGACCCTATGGAGTACAAAAACATCCTTCATCCAATTATGAAGTAGCCACTGCTCCTGTGAATGCCTTGCCAAACACTGAAATCTTGATGTGTAAAGGACAGGAAAAAAAAATATTAAAATACTTTTGTGTGGCTCATTTAAGTCTGATTTTTATGTCCAAGGGTGAGTGTCAGAGAAAGAAAGGTAGTCGTCTCCTTGGAGGACCGTGACTGAATGTGCAGCAGAGTCCTGTCTTTAAAGGGGATATGTTGATCTCCGTGCCTTCTTTTTTGTTCACTTGTTTTACACAGAAAACTGCAGAACATGTTAAACTTTCATTACTCTCTGGATCAAGATTCTGATTCAGGTCCTACAACTAATTTAATTTTTCTTACTTGGCTTGCACACAGCCCTGGAAGTAGGCTGGGAATTTCTACTGCAAACATATCTTCAGAAAAACCCATCTTCTGAAATGTTTTAGAAAACCACCCTTTTTGTTTCATATCAAACTGTCGTTCTGATCAGAACAAAGTTTCCTTTTTTCTATATTCATCTAATTCTCGGACTTGTAAATAGACAGGATCATTGTGTGCGCTTCACTTGCAAGATATTGTTCCTTTAGGAGCACATGCATAAAAGGGGAACTTTTTCCTCCCATTTTAGTTTAATTAAAAGCCAAGATGTGTCAGAAGCTTTGAGCTGATTCAGTGAGAAGATAACTGATCAATGATATGTTAGCACAGCTGCGGATACCAAGGTTACAGCCCTTCTCCCAGTGAACAGAAGTGTGGGCAACAGGTTAAAAAGCAGTCTCATGATTTTCACAAAATAGGTTTATTAAAACTAGTCAGGAAGGAGAAGAAAAATAGGAGTTTGAAGACAATGAAATCTTAGAGTGTTCAAATCTCCAGAGGTGAGTGGACTTGAATGGCCTGCAATCATGCAGACAAAGGAGAAGGTTGTGATGCTCACCTGATGGCATTAAGGAAAAAATATGATGCTTAGGTTCTTTCATTATTATGTCATGCACCTTTCAAGATATTCCCCTTTCAGAAGTAATTTATCTCAGAGATTTCTAGGGTAATCCTAAACTACGCTGACCCATTCTTACCCATTTATAAGTCCTCTGCAAACTGTGCACGATCTTACAGCTTCTTAAGAAGCTGCCACGATTCTCGTCAGCTGCACTGGCTTCCCCCATGCCATCTCTTCAGCCACAATAAATGTAATATGGTGCTCTTTCTCTGACAGTTGAATTATCTTGTGTCTGCCAAGACCAAGAAGAGTGTCATAAGCATTAACACAGCTTAAAATGATTCAGTTACTTTTTAAGTTATAGTAATTTTATCATGTCTACACCTCCTACTACTGTTTTTACGCAAGGATATTTGAAGATCTAGGCAACAACTCACAGGCTTTTCAATGTGAACAGTTGGAGATGGCTCCTTAGTTTCTCAAAAAATGGAAACTATGTTTGCTGCCTCTGGCTGTAAATGGCTGCTGCTAACACTGGTGATTGCTTCACAATCAGAGTTTCCAAAACACATGAACACAAAATTCTGTTTCCAATACCTGTGAGACTCTGTACCAGAACAAGATTAGGTGAGATGAGTACACTTCCCCCAACTCTTCAAAGCAGTGCCTGGAAACCTATGTGCAAAGGTAATACAAGGAAAATTCCTGCTAGAATTTTAGCGAAGAAACATTTTTAAATAAAGCAGAGTTATAGAAGTCTGGAGAACTGCGATTAAACTTCATATACTGGTTTAGAAAAGATACCTGCAATCAACATAACGCCTAATGTATTTTGTCCTGATAATGTAGAATAACAGTATTTGTTAACAGGGCTGTCAAGCAGTGTGCCAATACTCAACCAGGCCATATCGACTCCACCAGTATGGCTTTTAACCATACCAGTGAAAGAATCAAAATCAGAGGAAACTGAGAGAAATAGCATCAATAAATTGTATTTTTACTCCTAGAAGTAAAAGTTGAAAAATGGCATTACAAAATTGTTATGTTAACAATAAGAATGTTGTTTTATTTATTTATTTCTTACACCTTGGATTTTGGTAACAGGGCAGTGTATCTACAATCAGCTCCAAAAAAAATTGTGCATACAGGTAGAATATTTAGCTCTCTTCTTTCCTTACACCAGTGTAATTCCATGATCATTCATGAGACTGTACGACTGCCAGCAAAACTGTCTATTTGTAGAGGTAGTCACACAACTAACTTGGGACATCCCCCTTCTGACAGCCAAGTTGAGGAGCCAGGCTTTCTCTCTACTTAACAGAGAGGGAGAGAGAGAAGCCCTTCCAGAGGGAAGTTCAGCCTCCTTGAATTTTGTTTTTATAAAAAACAAGACACCAAAGAGAAGTGAAGCAGAAAAGGGAATTCTTGTATCACCATTATGGTAGTCAGATCTATCTAGGGTGCACAAAACATTAGGGAACTTTGTTGGGTTCAATTACAAAGTAGCCTTACTGGATTGTACATAGGCTTCCTCTCTAAAATGTCCTGTGGAAGAGTCCAGTATCTGCCTCCTAATATTGTTTTTCGTGACAGAAACTAAACTATGAATATTATCTAAAGTCTGTGTCCTACTATTTATCTTTTTTTATGGTACTGAATGGAAATTTTCGTTATCACTAAAATAAATAATTATTTCTATACCTCTCATAATCAAAATAAACATGCATATTTACGTGCAGGACTTGCAATTTATTTCACATCCTATGGACACTTGTTCAGAGTATGCAGAAAATTCGCCAGACAAAAGTTCTGCACTTACTTCATTCATTAGTGTCTTACAGCCAGTTTGAACAGGTGTTGTGTTCAGCAGATGTGCTATGTAAATTAGTTTACAAGCATTTTAATTCCATTCATCACTGACATATCTGCTAATGCATGCACTTTCAACTTATCTACCATTATCCACTGTAATTTACCTCAATACTGGTTTTAGCATAGATTTTACCCCCGCTACACATCAGTATTGCGTTCAGGTTGTACTGTACCAATTCTCCAGACTCACTGCAGTGGAACACATGAGCCAGTTTCTAGACTGACAGCTGCTTGTCTAAAATGCTGTCTAAAATAGACCTCAGCTAAAAAAAATCTAGAATATCGTCACTCAAGCTATGTAATCTCTACTTTGCAGTTGATGTTGATTTATCAAGTGCAAAAGGCATCCTGCTCTTCAACTGGCTGTGACTCACAAAACATATCCCAGCTTTAAAATACCAGATTAAAAAGGTATCACACTGTCAAGTCATACTAAGACCTCTACTTTTGGAGAGATTCCCAAAAGCAGTAGATGGCTTTCCTTAGCAGAGATGACAGTAAAAATGTTAAAAATCAGAGGAAACTTATACTTTCAGCTGTTGAAATGTTTAAAAAACAGTGTCTAAGTGCTCTTGAGGTTTTATTTCCAAGGATGCAAATGAGTCTATCTTGGGGAACTGTATTCAGCACCTGTAAAGGCAGCTGCAAACCTACAGGACTGTGTGACAGCAGAGCCCTGGGCAGAGACGCAAGTATCCTTGATTTTCAGAGCATTTAGCTTGTTTAGAAGTCTCCCCCATGTGCCCAGATCCTCACAGTTTAATCAGTTTATCAAACACATCCATGCAGCTTGAAGCCAATGCTTTTCCTTCCCAGTCACCTCAGCAGCAACCATACGGTTTCAGTTTTCTACAAAGCCTCTGGGGTATCCATGGTGCACTTTGCATGGCTGTCATTCCAACTCCTGTTCTGTCAACAGCACCGTCACGCTGGGAGTGTTATTTATGGAGCTTCCTGAATTGTTTATGGGGACTCACACCTCTGTTTTGGCAGCAGAGTCACACCCTGAAAATTAGCACTATCACAGCTGTCTTTACCCATTCAGTATATAATTTGCACAGGTGCTTTTCTTTGAAACAACTTGCCTTAAACATCCGCAGCCTATTTGGATGTAGTAGGAAAAAAAGAGCGTGTCTCAACATCTGTGATTTTGAAAGGGAGATTGTCTCCCTTTCCAGTTTTGGGGGTTATTCTGTTCTCCCAATCTCAAAGCTGTGTTCAGTAGGAAAAAGAAAACATTAATTTCATGTAAAGACTCCTTCCATGCTCTTTCCCTACCCATGCGATAATCTTTATTGATAGAAACAACTACTAGTTGTTACACAATAATCTTTATTGATAGAAACAATTACTAGTTGTTACAGGGTTACAGAGTGACGGTTACAGGGCACCTAATTCTGGAGGTCCATAATAAACTTTATATCTACAAAGTTACACAATTTTCAAACTCTGTCTGAAAGGTATATAATTGTAGAAATCTGTCCATGAGCAAAAATACCCTTGTGTGGACACCTAGACTCCTAGAAATCCATTTAATGGCATAAATATTGGTTCCTATTGTCCTTCTCACAGACGTATCCAGTGCATCCAAGAGAATACCAAATACGACATAGGACACTACACCATTTGAAAGTTGAAGTTGTAGGGGAACCTACAGCATCTCAAATGCCTCTTTGTACCTTGGATTGGACAAGTGAATTGAATGCTAGTAACTGGGATTCATTGCATCTGCTTTTAGGTATCAACAATGTTGTCATCCATATCTGATGTGGTCAATTGAGTGAACCATGCAATTTTAGGATAAAAGTCCTCTGACTTTTCTTAGGTATCTACCTTAAGGTGAGATCAATCATATCCTATAAATGCCTATTTTTTCTCCTGTGATTACTTAAGACAGATTATGAGGTCAAATCAGATATGATACTGATACTGTAAACTTCTAAATTAAGGGAAATTAAGCTCACCTGTTGATGAGCTTGATGCAGAGAGGAGGCAGAGAAAGAACAAAGTTCCATCTATGCTCTGAGAGATAACTGATATGTCAGGATTGCAGAGAGGGGAAAAGACAAAAAGAGGATACATTGGCACTCCTTCCTTCTTACTTTTAAATTATCATTAAAAAAAATCCAAATTTTCCCTTTATTTTCAATATAATTTCTGCAGTAACTTCTGATCTGTATATCATTAGATAATTATTCATTCTGTTGTTGAGTACTAATAATTGTTGAAGTTCATGACATTTTTTGGCCAAAATCTCGAGTTAGTCCAGGTGCTCTGAAAGGCAGTGCAGCCATCTGTTATATCACCCACTCTTCCCAGTTTTGCATCATTTGCAAGCCTGCTGAGAGTGCACTTTGTCCCACCATCTAGGTTGTTGATGATGCTAGGTTTTAATGAAGATGCTAAACAGTGTTGGCATCAGTATCTAGCCTTGGATTACCTAGCTAGTGACTGGCCTCCAGATGGACTTTGTACAATTGATCATAACATTTTAAGCTCAGCAGATCAGCCACTTTTCAGGTCAAATCACTGCCCATTTAATTAGTCTGTTCTTCATCAGCTTGTCAATGAGGAGGTAGTGGGAGAAAGCGTTGAAAGCCTTGCTAAAGTCAAGACAGGGAATACAGCTGCTCTCCCCTCATCCACCCAGCTGGTCATCTCGTCACAGAAGGCTGTCAGGTTACTCAGGAATGGTTTCCTCTTCATAAATACATGCTGACTATTCCCAAACACCTCTTTGTTGTCCATGATTTTGGAAATCCCTACAGCTTCCTGAGAAGAAGAAGAGGAGAGGGAGCTGCTGATCTGTCTTCTCCGTAGTTTCCAGTAATAAGGCACATGGGAAAGTTTCAAAGCTGAGCCAGGAGAGGTTCAGACTTGGGATTAGGAATCATTCCTTTCCTGATGGGGTAGTCAAACACTGGAACAGGATTCCTAGAGAGGTGGTCGATGCCCCAAGCCTGTCAGTGTTTATGAGGCATTTGGACAATGCCCTTAACAACATGCTTTAACTTGGTGTCCTGGTTTCAGCTGGGGTAGAGTTAATTTTCTTCCTAGTAGCTGGTGCAGTCCTGTGCTTTGGCTTTAGTCTGAGAACAATGCTGATAACACACCGATGTTTTAGTTGTTGCTCAGTAGCACTTGCCCTGATCAAGGACTTTTCAGTCTCTCATGCTCTGCCAGTGAGGAGGGGCACAAGAAGCTGGGAGGAAGCAAAGACAGGACACCTGACCCGAACTAACCAAAGAGGTATTCCATACCACAGCATGTCATGCCCGATATATAAACTGGGGGGAGTCACCTGGAAGGGACCGGGTGACTGAAGGGATCACTGATTGGTGTCAGGCTGGGTAGCAGTCAGTGGGTGGTGAGCAATTGTATTGTGCATTACTTAGGTTTATTTTTTTCCTTTCACCTTTTAGTTTTATATTCTCTCCTCTTGTTCTTTCCCTTAGTATTAGTAGTATTATATTGTACTTTATTTATTAAATTGCTCTTATCTCAGCCTGTGGGGTTTATATTCTTTAAATTCTCCTCACCATCCTGCCTGGAGGGGGAAGGACGGGGTGAGTGAACAGCTGCATGGTGCTGAGTTACTGGCTGGGTTTAAATCATGACACTTGGTAAGCCCTGAATTAGTCAACCAGTTGGATTAGATGATTCTTGTAGGTCACTTCCAACTGAAATACTCTATGCTATGCTATGCTACGCTATTCTAAATAATTTTCAGGATATTTATCCCATCGCCTTCCCAGGGATCGAGGTGAGACTGACCAGCCTGTAGTTCCTTGGAACATCCTTTTCGCCTTTCTTGAAGATACAAGTGACATTTACTTTCTTCCAGTCTTTCGCTGAATTTTCAAGTATTCAAGCTAAAATAATGGGTTTATCTGTAGTGGCTAAAGCACTAGCATGTCTTGAAAGAGAAATCTGGCACAGAGATGGAGTGGACAGGGATGTCAATGAAGTCTCAAGCCATCTGCAGTAATTGTATGTGAGCGTCCCATTGCTGTTACTGCTCATCATAAAACATATGGTTAGAGCAAGTCAGGACAGGAAGAGCAAAGTTCAGCAGAAAAAGTCTGCAAGGTTAATCCGTGAAGCCAAAGACCGGCATGTCACCCAGTTTTGCTAATTACCAACCCTGTTAAAATGCTTAACTAAGACTAGATACAAATGCAAAACAAATGGAGGCCTAGTTTTAGTAAGTTTTTTAACTGACACCAAACAAACAACAAATCCGAAGAGCAGTTCTGAAACAGAGCTCATGACTGTCACTGGTGCTTCCACAGACAAACCTCACTGAACCCTTTTGGGATGTAAATGATGCTACCCTCTCTTTCATGCTGTTTGTTCTCTCTGCTCTCTTCACACCAGTTGTCCAGTAGAAAATTTAGTCCCCGAATCAATAACACACTCCTACATTCATGAAAACGTTAATTTACAGCCCAAGTGCACCTTTAATTATCTCAATTAATTAATTAGTTTCTGCTACTAGTAAAGTGATGACAATTCTGAGTGACAAAATACCCTGTTGAAGTATTTCTTGGCACAGAAAGCAATTCCAGAAGAACAGGGAAGCTCCCTCTGGGAATGTTAAACTATACAAATTGTACGTACTCTCAGGGTTATCACCATAAACAATCCTCTCACTTTTCACCAGACATGCAGAGATTTAAGCACTTAAATCTAACCAAAATGCTATGACTTTCAAATCTGCTGAATATCTGTTTTTCCTCCTGATATCCAGTGTTAATCCTCTGAGAATGAGGCTTTTTCATAGTAAGTCCTTTAAATCAGAAAGCAGAAGTGGGATATATCTCCCCAGACATCAGTAGGTAGGCATACTTCCCTATGTATAGTCATCTAGTAACATATGGAGGGTCCTTGGGTGTCAAAGACTTTTGTGTGGGCAGGTGAGTTCAGCCCCAGTTGTCCAGATAATCAAACAATGCTTATTGCCAATGCTCTCCTAGAGACAGTTTACTCCAGAAGGAGATTCATCTTGTCCTGTAACAAGCTAAAAGTCGTGGAATGAATCACAGTGTAAGGCATATCTCTCTTCTTCTGAAATTTGGACTGCTAATTCAGGCTAGATAACATTCAACCAACTAAATTTAGGAGATACAGATGCAGTTCAAGCAGTTAGTCAGGACTTGATTCAGCTTCCTTAACAAAAGTGTTTCCTGTTCATAGAATCATAGAATGTTTTGAGTTGGAATGCAGTTTGACATACTTGAAGGAATCTTGCCTGGTCTCCATTTGTTGCTCCAGAAGGTGGTCTTCCTCTGGCCTCATCTGCCATTCAGATGCAGCTGTCTGGGGTATCTCAGATGTCTCACAAATGGCACTGGTACCTGTATTTAGGCAACTGAACCTGGCCTCTTTTAGGAATGCAATGAGAAAACAGTGCTCATTCTCAGTATATAGAGAATTATCCACCAAGCACTTGAAGTCAGCAAGATAAATGGAGACAGAATGTATTGCAGGACTCTTCAGAATCACCTTTCAAGGTGCTCACACCCTGAGACCTCCAGGTCTAATCAACTCTTATAGATTATAAAATTATGTATGACATGCTGACTACTATCTAAGGAGTAATAAATCTAAGCAGAATCAAAATTCAGATATCCTGACTTCCAAACCTCTGTTAAAATATTCAGCACTATTCGACATGGACTAGATGCACTACTCATCAAAGATCTACATGGAGAACATTTCTATTGATTTCAGCTATAGGTCTGATTCAATATGAGCCATTCCTTCAAGCATAAATACCCGTGTTGTACCGTCAAATGTCCATGAGGCAGCCTGGGAAATCTTCCATGCTGTATGATGATTGCTCTGTCTTTTTGTTGTTTGCTTCTTGTTCTAGAGATCAATATTAGAGATTTGCTCTTCCATGAGTTAAGAGCCCTGTTTTTAGTGATTGAATTAGTCCATGATAATCTACCCCCTTGAGCTATTACAAAAGCTGATTTAATAGTGTTGCCTAAATGACATTTGAATATGATTCAGCTGTCTGAATCATATTGTTATAACTACCTTTTGATTGCCAGAAAAACAATTCCAATCATTCTTTTACCGTTCTCATTACTATGATGAAAAAGCACATCTACAAAAAAAAAAAAAGACATGAACAAAAAGCACAGCAAATACAAGGTAGGCTTCTGAAAACACTTTAAAAAAGAAAGATGGATGACCATA